>NC_137965.1:9610268-10210268 GCF_963924665.1 Micromys minutus
AAAAAAAAAAAAAAAAAAAAAAAAAAAAAAAAGACCAGTTGAGCCTATGCGAGTATTTTCAGATAGGATGCTCCCTTTTCCCAGGAAACAGGATTGACCTGAATCAGTGGCTGTAATTACCTGCATTAGTGCTCACTGGATTACAGAAGACAAAGACAGCATCTCAGAATGTAGCTACGTCTGCATTTAGTGGTAACTTACCACAATAGCATTCACGAGTATTTAAAAAGAGTGGTGCATTTTTCTCCTATAAAACGTCACTTGTTCAGTTTATAAACAGCACATAGATAGCTCGTAGATCCGTAGACCCTTCAGATTATCTGTGGACTGTGGATGTGGAGTTTTCCTAAAGGAACAGTTAATCCTCTGGGCTGTAATGTCTATACAATGATGCATTTCCCTCAGTGTCTGATATATTTTTTTAAGGCAATTTGTTTTGTCCTTGGGAAAAAGAGGGTTAGTATAATTTTTATAATCCATCAAATGTCCTGGGGCATGATATCTGTTTTCTAATTAAATAGGACTTTTTACATAATTTAGAGCAAGACTCTGAGAGGAAGTAATGCTGCTAATTTTAACAGTGAGGGTGAAAATCACCCATCGCAAGAATAAAAATTACGTTCAATTAAAATAGAACTAAATTGGATTTATAGCTGGCTGCTTGATCATCAAAATTACTGTTAACATTCGAGTATGAGTCAAAATGAGGCCTTGGGTGGATCTTTGGACAGTGGTAAAAGAGCTGATTGTATGGTCTGTGAGACACAAAGTAGGTGGAGCCACTACATCAGCATTTCCCAGAATGCAAGGATCCCTTGAAGCCAGTTTCAGGGGTGACTAGGCAATCTGTTGTGGGGAATGACCTTTTCCCCATAAATAAAAAGGTCAGTGTTTTAGCTACCAAAGCTATTTCTAGGGTTTTTTTTTTTTTAATTTTAATATATCCAGTATGAGACTTTAAAACGAATCTCAACTTCTTAGGCTCATGTCACTTTCCAGGGTTATAAAATAGGAAATGACGCACGTTATTGTCATCATAAGCATTCCAAGAATCCCATGTATGTTTCTAAGCCTTTATTCTTGTTTTTCAAAACAATCAATAAACCTTTGTCATAGTGATCCTTTTCTGATTTTTTTTTCCTTCCTTCAAACAAAAGACTAATGTGGGACAACCTATTTCACACCACCACCTAAGAAAGAATGCTCATCTTCCAACTTCTTTTCATGTTATAACTTTCTTCTCATTGTGTTCCCTTTTCTGTTGCTCTGATAGGTACAAAGAAAAAGTAAACTCCTGAAAAGAAAAAAGAAAAAAAAAAAAAAAAAAAACGAAAGAAAGAAAATGACTTCTTTTTAAGTATTAGCACTGCTTTTATTAATAGAATGCTATGGTAAGGTGTCGCCATCTGCTAAAAGTTATATAGAAATTCAGCAGAGTCTCAACAAGCAAGATCTGAGCTGTTACAATATGCAGAAGGAGTAGAATTTCTGGTTGACATAAAAAAATTCTGTGTTTTCTTTTTCAGGGCGGCTTTCTCCGTGGTTGGTTTCTTGGGGTATCGGAAGGATTAAAGCTGATCTGTTAGCTTTCTGTTCTTGTGCCAACGTATCTGAGAAACACAACAGAATGGAGAGATGGTTTATTTTAGCTCATGGTTTCAAGGGCTTCAGCCCATGGTCACTAGGCACTGTCCTCTCTGGACCTGTGCCACGGTGCAGCGTCTTGGGACAGAGCATGTGGCAGATCAAAGCTGCTCACCTAATGGTGGTCAGACCACAGTCTTTCCCCTTCCAACACTGCTGCTCTGAAAAGCAAATTTTCAGTGCAAGAGCCTTGGATAGGCATTTGTGAACGAAGCCATGACAACTGAGAAGGCTGGAAGTATGGTGGTATTATTTTTATTTTTATTTTTTAAGAATTTTTTCTTTAGCAAGAATAAGTAGAAAAAGATCCAAGCCGGGCCCTTTGTCTTAGTGACCACTGCTTTGCTAGGATCTTAATTTGGTCTCATCTGCATCCAAGTTGGCAGAAGGAATAATTCGAGCTGTGCGTAGTGTGTCTGTTAGCCTTTCCTAGTCTCTCTTTTCCAACTGTGCCTGCTCAGTTGAGTATCCCTAGGGTAAAACTCCTTATTAGCAGCCGAGAAGCTGAGCCTTTACATGAACTGTCATGTGTGGTAGGTGTGTGCTGGAAATGATGTTCGAAGATTAAGAAAGGAAAATGGGAAATTATGAAAGCCTTCCGACACTCACATATTGGTTTTTTGTTTGTTTGTTTGTTTTCTAGTCATCTATTCTTGCTTCCTTTGTGCCAGTGCCCTGTCTATGTGCATAGGAAATATAACTCAGAATGGGCAGTTGAGAGCTTCTAGCTCGGAAATCCCACAGCATAGCAAGAGTGGCTTTATATGTGTCTCTTAAGTTGTCGCAGAGACTAAATCTCTGTATTGTATTGTTGATGGGAAACGTGTGTGTGTGTGTGTGTGTGTGTGTTTGCTCTAAATTTTATTCTTTCGTTATTTTGATAATCCTTCAGTCTTGCAATCAAAGATAATTTTAATTTTTATTATTTGTTAACTATTTCCTTAACTGTAGTCAACAGGGCCATTTCACTACTGGAGTATGGATGGCAGTGAAAGGCCAGTGTGCTCTGAGGAGTTGTATAACTAAATAGAAATAGCTGTATCCACAACAGACTGAGCTTTCTTGCCAGGGACTTTTCTTGGGTCGATGCTTCTTCCTTAGCATGAGCTCAATTCCTTGGCTCCCTCTGCAGAGCCAGCCTAGGGTCACAGTAGTTGCTGGTGTTTCCTTTACTATATTAGCAAGCTGGGGTTGGGGTTGAGGGGAAGGGGGAGGGTACGACTCAATTGTAAAATGTTGGGGTGGGCAGAATTCAGAAGCGTTTTGTCCTCTGTGCAGGATCCGTGTGTGAATAAACCCATTTCTATTTTATTCATAGTTCTAACGGCAAGTCTGTGTCATGGTCTGAACCAGGTGGAAGACAGGCGCCCAAGGGACAGCATGTGTGGCAGCGCCTCTCTGTGCACGTGAAGACCAACGAGACGGCCTGTAACCAAACGGCCGTAATCAAACCCCTCACTAAAAGTTACCAAGGCTCTGGCAAGAGCCTGACCTTTTCAGACGCCAGCACCAAGACCCTTTACAACGTGGAGGAAGAGGACAATACCCCTTCGGCTCACTTCAGCCCTCCCAGTAGCCCGTCTATGGTGGTGCACGGACGTGGGCCACCTGTTACCACCACGCCACCTCTGCCACCCCACCTGACCGCAGAAGAGACCCCCCTGTTCCTGGCTGATTCTGTCATCCCCAAGGGCTTGCCTCCTCTCCCGCAGCAGCAGCAACAGCCGTCCCCTCAGCAGCCGCCGCTGCAGCAGCCCAAATCCCTGATGGACCAGCTGCAAGGCGTGGTCACCAACTTTGGTTCGGGGATTCCAGATTTCCACGCGGTGCTGGCAGGTCCGGGGACACCAGGGAATGGCCTGCGCTCCTTGTACCCGCCCCCACCTCCCCCGCAACACCTGCAGATGCTGCCCCTGCAGCTGAGCACCTTCCGGGAGGAGCCCATCTCCCCTCCTGGGGAGGACGACGACGATGATGATGATGATGACGACAGTGAGAGGTTCAAGCTCCTGCAAGAGTTCGTGTACGAGCGCGAAGGGAACACGGAGGAAGATGAATTGGAAGAGGAGGAGGACTTGGCTGCAGCCAGCAAGCTGACCCCTGAGGATTCGCCTGCCCTGACGCCTCCTTCTCCTTTCCGAGATTCCGTGGCCTCTGGCAGCTCAGTGCCCAGTTCCCCCGTGTCTGAGTCAGTGCTCTGCACCCCTCCAAATGTGACCTATGCCTCTGTCATTCTGAGGGACTATAAACAAAGCTCTTCCACCCTGTAGTGGGGGCGAAATGTGCATGGAGAAGCCAGAAATGCCAAGGAGCGACAACCCTTCCAGAAATGTGTAGAAAGCAGGGAAGGCATGGGGGGGGGCAGATGGAGGACCACAGTCTGCAAGGAAGAAAAGATGCTGCGGCTGCTTTAAAGGAGAGGGAAGATGCCAACTGAACAGTGGTCCCGGCCAGGATGGTGACTCTTGAATTATTCAAAAACCTTCTCTAGGAGGAAAGGGAATTATGACAAAGCACAATTCCATATGGTATGTAACTTTTATCGAAAAAAAATAATCAAAAGTAAAAATAAAATCAACAAAAATAATCTCTTCTTTTGCTCAATTGTGCATACATATATCTGCCCACACTCGCGTGGTGAAACTAGAAACAGAGTAGGCCCTGCGATGGTGCCAGCTAAATCATAAGTTCATCATCCTAGGGAGCAGACGAAGAGAGGGCAGGACGCGGGGGTCGGTTCGGACAACTTCCATCTCGGACCTTGCCTGTGCTGCGCCTGCAGACTCCCGGACTAAGGAACACCCAGGAGTTGACCTTATGAGCGTCCCTTTCCACTGTTGCGATCCAGAGCCAGCCTGTAGTCACCCAAGGATAAAGGCACAGTAACCGTTTGCATTCCTGTGATTCCCCGTGTTTAGGAAAATGAAAGTATGAGCCAAGTCATCGCCAAAATGAGCTTCATTAGAAGTGTCGCGGGGGAAAAAAAACGAGGAGCAAGACGAGGCCTAAGCACAGGGTCTTGAACAAGGTGAGCATCAGCTTCACTTGTGTACAGATATTTGGCGAGGAGGAGGGTAACAAGGAGTGCCAGAGGCCGTTCGTGAACTCATTTGCACTGTGCCAACCAGGTCCTCCACTGCCCTTCAGCAAAAGAGGACAAGCCGGGTTGCCAAGTTTTACCTTCCATTTACTGTAGCAAGTAATATCAACCAGTCGGACTTCTAAGATTCGGTTTCAGTACAATGCGGTGCCACCGTTCCTCCCATGTGCTATGGAAACGAATCTATCTTTGAACTTAACGGTGTATTCATAGCAACTATTACTGGTTTAGATTTTTTTTTCCTATTGTCACAGGAGTCCCCGGAACTAGCAACTGAATGTGTTTCCCTGTGTTTGTTGTATACATGTGATTGTGAAATTCGTGCCGTTCAATGTTAATCTAGCTGCCACTAGAAAAGTCGTCTTTCAGATATAGTATAAATATTTTTATGTACCAGTGACGTTCCCCGTACCACGGTTACCAGTGTCTCTCTGGAGGTTGGGTCTGTGGTCTGATGTTTCTCATGTGCAGCTTCGATGGGAATTCTCCTAAGTGGGCTTTATTTTTCAGAGATGTTATGATACAAGAATGTTATTAATAAAGTAGTTTGAAAATGCATTGTATCAAAAAAAAAAAAAAGTCTGCCAAGCAGTGTGTGACAGTAAAGGGTACATTTTTATAAACTTGAGCATTGTTATTAAAATGTAAGGTTGAAAGGCAATATTTAGAATATTTCTGATATATTTTTAAAGAGTTTTTCCATAGCTACTCGAGTTTCCTGGTCCTCTAGTATGTGATAACACTCACGTCCACCCAGGGTGTCTCAACTATCTGCTTCTCAGTCATGATTAATTTTATTTTTATGTATTTAAATGTTTATATTTTTGTTAGCATCTCTTCCTTATGAGCCTCATGTTCACCCCTATGTAACATCCACATACATGTAAAATCCACTTGTAACATCCACATACACGTAATCCACTTATTCCATCTTGACCCTACCTTTTCTCGCCCAAAAGAAAAAAAGACGGTTCTTGTTATTCTTATTTTTATTTCTCCTGTTATTTGTGGGATGAATCCCGTTCCCTTTAAATATCTTTGTTTGTGCCTTATGTTCAGTCATTTTAATTTGCTGCCTTCCTGTCGAAGCTTCTGATTTCTCAGCCAAAAAGCATCATCTTAGAATCTCTAAATATCCAAAGCCTCGTAAGTTTGGAATTTAACATCAACTCCTCTGTCAGAGTTGTGTTTAAGTGTTCCCATATTCTACTGCCCAGTTTAGTGAATTTCTTTGCAAGAACTCTTGCCTTTCCTTTTAAAGTTACTTTTTAAGCATCCTTGCTGCAAAGACCTCAAGAATTTAAATACTAGGTTCTGTGTTTTCACTGTGAAGAAACAGAATGAGGGGGAAAATGTGCAGAGCTGGACATGGTGGTCCAAGTCTTTAAGCCCAGCACTTGGGAGGCAGAGGCAGGTGGATCTCTGTGAGTTTGAGGCTAGACTGACCTACCCAATAAATTCTAGGCCTAAATAGAGAGACCTGTCTCCACAATCAAAACACACGACAAAAGAAGGGTCTGATGCTAAATAGGTGAGTTTCCACCTGATGGGAAACCAATGAGTGAACACGTATTTCTTCCTATGTTCTTCTAAACTTGAAGCACCTACATACATCTTTCATTATTATGTGACTTGTGCATTCGGGGCTGTCTGTCTGTTGTTGTTGTTTTACCAGAACAGATGAGGCAGTGTTTGCCTAATCAAATGTTGTAGGAAGCAAGTTAACTCTAGGGTTTTGGTCTGAGACATTTGGTAAACACCTTCAACACTGATTAAAATATTACTGAATGCTTATCCTAATCCCGATTATGAATTTTCCAGAATAAATAGAATATTAGCTCATATAATTGTCCAGAATTGGAGATGTACGCATACATACCCTGTACCTAAAGGGCAAAATATCTTCACTGTAACCTGCGTGCTTCTACAAGGTGTTTTGCTTCTTGTAAAAGTGTTTCCCTTTGGCTTTTTGTCAAATAATCTTGATGACGCTGTATCATAATAAATATTTTCTATTTATTAAATGTGCATATGTCTTCTCTGAACTTTCTAAGCATTGCACTAGCAGAAATAGGCCAGTGTAACAGATAATCCCAACAGTCTGATTTGCCTAGAACACACTTCCAAAGAGGAAGTTGGAAGCCTCACACAAAATATGCATGACAGGTCATAAAGTAGAAACAGTTTGGCTTTGAGGACGAGTGATCCAAAATTAGAATTTCAGGTCCCATTGCATCCTTTGTCATTCGCACTTTTAAGAGAAAAGGATGGGTTATATCTTTAGTGTAATTCTGGAGACAGGGATTCTACCTTTGTTCCACTGGCGCCCATCAAACTTTTCTGTACCCAACTCACATTGTTAAGGCAACCTACTTTTCTAGCTCCTTAGAGTCTTTCTATTCATGCCAGGCTTAGTCCTAAATTTTAATGAAGATATCACACACAGACTTCCAAATAAATTATGCTTTCATATTTTCCACAAGATCCTGGTGTTTTCTTCTGCCCTAGTCAAAAAGAGATCACGGTGATGGGTCGACAGGCATGTGTGAAATACACCTCTGACAGTAATGATGGAGCAAGCTGACAGTGGAGACACTGCCCCTAAATGAATTGAGTTTTCAATGTGCCTGATAAGCAGAATTTAAAAGCAAAACCAGACCGAAAGCAAACCAGCAAACAAAACAAATAAAACAGGAAGCTTAGACTTCTGAAGACAGTCAGAGTGAGAAGCAAATGGGAAGGAAAAGAAAAGTAAAACAGTAAACAGTAGTCTAAGGATATACCTGAATATCACAGCAAGCTCAAGGGGCAATTGGAATGAGCACTTGGATAATTTTTGGAGAGGCTGTGGTTGCGGTTCAGACACCAGAGTAATTGCACCCTTCTTTATCTTGGAAGAAAATCAAAGAGCAAGGTGGCAGCCTATAGACCTACACCAAACAGACACTGTGCTAGGTCCTTGACATTCATTGTCTTCCCAGCATCTCTGCCGTGTGGATATTCTAGAGAACTGAAGTAAACTGAACACACTCACATCTAGCAACTGGTCCACCAGAACCTCCATCTAATCTCCTGACAATACACAGCATATGAACACCAGTTCCTGCTCAGAGCTCACAACTGATCCATTTTTTGCTTGGGATTCTAATTGCTGAGCCCAGGGGACAAATCTATTATCTAGGAAATATGCTGTGAAGTAGTAAGAGTCGATTCATGACCACTACACTTTACTCAGATCAATACTCCAAAGATCTATTCCAAGATCCCTATCAGGTCCAGGGCTACACGTTTCTACCTACAGACCCTCAATCTGCCCTCTGCAATACATATTTTAATGAGAAACAAGCTCTCCTTTTAATAGAAGAAACATCTGTCCTCTTGGGCAGCTGGTTCTCTTTCGTGGAGATGTGGAAGTGGTACTTGGTGTCTGGAGAGCCTCGGGAAGGTAGAGCTAATCATGGAATGATGTCCTCTGTGGGAGAACTACAGGTAAGGCATAAATGAATGTGATGGAACATCAGGGTGTAGCCACACATACTGCTCATGGGAAAGTGTGCAAAGGCAGGGTTGTGGCAGGGGTCCCTTTCCTGCAGAAATACATGTCTTCAGACAAAGTAAAAGGCAAATTTGGTTATTGTGGCTGCAGAACAAGAAGATGAATTTGGCTGTGAAGTCTAACTAGTATCGTATTCTTGAAACTGACTCCATCTCATGTGGGGTTTTACTCGGGAAGAACATTTGGTAAGACACAAGGGAAAGAAAGTCTGAGAACAGAGGGTAACAAACACCGAAAGAGCAATGTTCCGGGAAAGCCAAAACCTTTACATCAGTGCCGCAGGCCTCTTGTTACCACAACTGACTCTTCAGCCCCAGTTGACCAAACCACAGACTATTAATTCAAACCTATCACATGGACAGTTTTAATAGAATCCTTAGGGAGTCTCAAACTTTCCACAAAAGCATCACAAACTCAGTATCCATTGCATACAGTTCTCTCACATTCTCATAATCCAGGCTCCCACAAAACAATCTCTTAAACCCTTATCTCAACATCTTTTCCAGTTTTATGCTCCAAGTACTTCAATGATCCTCCGTAAAACTACATGGTCGGGTCTGTCATAGTGATGCCCCTCTTCTAGAACTGGTGTCTGTTCCAGTCAGATTTCTATTGCTGTAATAAAATGCTGTGATCAAAAGAAACTTATAGAAGAAGAGCTTTATTTGGCTTACACCCATCATCACTGTCCATCATGAAGGGAACTCGAGGCAGGTCCTAAAGGTAGGAACTGAATCAGAGGCTATAATGGAATGTTACTCACAGTGTTGCTTTCCCGAGCTTTATTAATCTACTTATTTATGTAATTCAGACCAATTTTCTCAGGAGCAGCACAGTCCCCAATAGGCTGAGTCTGCCCAACTTCATCATTAATCAAGAGAATATTCTATACACTTGACTGCAGAACAACTTATGGGGTCATTTTTCAGTTGAGGTTCCCTCAATTTAGAAGACACTAGCTTGTGTCAAGTTGATTAAAAACAAAACAAGACAAAAACCAATACAAAAAGTATTTGACAGAATCTTAGAATTGGAAGTAAACCTAGAAAATTATTTTAGTTTTTATCTTGTTTGGAACTCTTTCCTTTATGTCCCATTGTGGGCTGTGGTACAGTGCTTATTGGCCACAACTGCTGTGGCATTGGAGAAGGAAGCCAATTCTAGACAGGGTCAGAACATACCCAATGCCACCTGTTAGCCCATGAGGCTGGGGAGAGAACAGAAGTCAAGTGCAGCAGTAGAAAGAAAGAATCCAGGAACCAGGAATGCCACGAGCAAGGATGGGCAAGAAGGCAGCAGTGTCTGATGAGACACCAGATATGTGCTTTTGGTGACAAGTGCAGAGAACTTTCCTGTTGACCAAGGTTTCTTTCAAGAGGTCTGTCACATTAGGATGTTTTGCTTTTTGTCATTGTCTCCCTGGGAAGCATCCCAGAGATCTTGTGTAGCATCTCATAAAGGAAAGCTGCAGGTATCAGAAAACTTCTCATTTTCATTAGATTATGCCTTAATCTGCCATCCTCCCAGTACTCTGGCTGCAAAAGGGGGTGTGAGAAAACTTAGCCCCCAGTACTCATGGCTTCCCTTCCCTCAGACCCAGTGGTTCTGCCAGTGTTTTATGGTCTTGTCCAGAAGCCAGAGAGTTATACCTTTCTTGTCTTGTTTTATGACTGACCCCTAGTTAGGCTTTCGTGGTTATATTATAAATTTCAAATGTTCTTTAAAACAAACATTGTGTCCACTACACATAAAGAACACGCGTGCTTTGAGTCGCTCTAGCTGTTATTCTAATATAGTCACTTTAGAGGTTCACTTAGTGGTCTGGCACATTTGGAGCTCTAGCCAAGCTCAGAGCCAGCACCGAACAGAATCTACTTTATTATAGGAAATAGCAATATAGGTGAATATCTTCTTTAGTTGACTTTCTGCAGAGACAGACGCCCTCCTCCTAGAGGAGAGGATTTGAGTAGAAGTAATGTATTGGGGAAGCATTCAACAAATAGAGTCACCTGCAATATAGATTTCTACCAATGTATATAGGATTCATCTTCTGGGAATTCTGAGGGACAAGGAATGAGATCCCTACAACTGTTTCTACTCCAGACAAGTTATCTATAGGTTCACTGGTCAAGTTGAGGGATTTGGGGGATGAAGGTGCAGAATGATACCCAATTACTCCCAAGTTGCCCTGTATGCCTGCCTCTGGGCTCCTCCCTCCAGAGAACATCCTCATGTCAGAGGTCCAGTGGTGACAGTGGACATATGAATGTTAGCCTTTTGGAAGAAGATGCGTTCTAAGGTGATCTGCAGATAATAGCAAAAGCATCTGCTGTACGGATGCCTAGAGGAACTCATGCGGAAGGGGGGAGATGATAGAACAATTGGTCAGTAGCCAGAGAGACAGGTAATAAATAGAGATATGTTTACAGAAATAGATTCAAGTACAGTTAGAGGTGTGAAATCAGAGGTCTACAGAGCACAGAGTAAGTATGTATGGGACTAACCTTGTTACCATATGGAAATACTGGCAGTGTAGTTTTCCCCCCAGTGGTTTATGTGTTTTTTTAAGTTTAAAATTATACTTAGTTATTAATTTATTTGTTGTATGTGGGGCAAGCACATGGGGTTCAGATGACAACTTGTGGGAACCAGTTCTCTTCCTTTACCTTATTGATAATGAGGATCCAACTCAAGTTATCACTTGGTAGCTCACACCTTAACTCAGTAAGCCATCTTACCAGCCCATACATTTGCTTTAAAATGATTTATTTTTATGTGCATGTATGTATGTATGTATGTATATATGTATGTATGAGTTAGCCATGTGTGCATGTGTGTCTACTGAGGGAAGAAAAGGATACTGGAACCTCAGAATCTGGAGTTACAGGTAGTTGTATACTTCCCCAAATGGATGCTGAGAAGTCTGGTCCTCTGCAAGAGCAGCAGGTGTTCTTAACCACTGAGCATTCTCTCCAGCCTCATAAGTTCTTTTTTGACAGACTAAGAACTGTCTTTACTCTATAATTATGCTCCTTGATTTTTATAAATCTATCCGTATGGCGTAGAGCAGGAGGTTTACCTCACCTGAGCTGAGGCACTGTGAAGTAAGCTCAAGTTCCCTTCTTTGTGTAACCCAACGCGTTGAGAGATAATTCTACTAAGCTTCCCAACTGAGGTTCAAATGCACAGCACCCTAGCTTACAGAACAATAGGCTTTGGAAATCAGGTGATGGACAGGAGAAAGAAAAGAGAAACAAAATAAGGAAAAAAATCACAAGAAGGGAGGGTCCAATTGGCAGAAGTGTGATCATGAGGCTTCATTGGTCAGGAGTGAGTCTGTGCCAACACATGAACAGTCCAACCAGGAGAAGGTCGGCAGCTCCTTTCCTATGGCTGTGGAAAGCTGCAGGAGCAAGAATGAACAAAGCATCTGTGGGGAGCAGCAGCAACTGAGAGAAAAGAGCACACACACCATAAAAATCTGTGAGCGGAAGTGGGAAATACCATGAGTGGAACACTAGGACTATAGGTGTTTGATTAAGCAGGTCTGCTCAGTGTCTACAGCCTAAAGGCACATAAGGCATATCCACTGCTATCAGCAAAGAAGCCCCAGGACTATTCTTTTACCTTGTGGTTTATGTAACCATCCCCCTACTATGACATACTCCGATCATTTCTAACTCTCTAAATCTTGTGAATAATATGAGGAATTATATAATATATATTTCATCAGGTATTACTCCACACCAAATACTGTATGTTTTACACTACACTATCTTAGATATGAAAACATCCTAGAAGATAGGTTCAGTTCAGATATGTGAAGATGGAGGCTCAAAGATGGAGAGTTATTATGGAATTCCAAAGTCTGTGTCTGTAACTACATTATGATTAAAAATAAAAGCTTTAAATTTTGTGATTATTTTGACACAAATAAATACATATAGCATAAATAATAATTGATATAATTTTTACATTGCCTATGCTAGAATGAAAATGTATGAGTTATCTCCCCAAAGTCTGCTAGAGTCTGTAGGTCTTTGGAAGCTTGTCTAATTACACAGGCTGAATTACTTCCATATATTAACTCAAGATGAAAGCTACTTAATATCATAGTGTCATTTCAGTAATTTGAGAAGACACAAGAAAAACACTTGAAGAAAGGAGATTTGTGGCAGCAATTTTATCCTATGGTTTTCAATTTTAATAAAGTATATGCTGTCTAAAACATGTTTACGTAGAGCTTCAGGAAGGATTATTTTTATTTAATAGGTCACTGTGCATTCCAGAATATTCACTAAAAGACTTTATACTATAAAAGAGGGGGAAAGTTAGAAGAAATTACTTCTCTCTTCAAAAATATGAAATTTTCATGGGAGATAAAAAAAAATAAGTCACCTAAATTTCTAATAAAAACTACCCTAGCAACTATCAGCTGGAGGTAACAATTATGCAGATTATCATTAAACTCTCAAACAATTAGCTGTCTTTTATAACTAAGCTAAACTCTTGCTTTTAATAGAACAATCTCATTTCACAGACTCAAGACATAAATGTTTCTGTACTGGAGAAGTATGAGTTGGAGGAATCCATTCTGCAAGACTCCCAGGCTGAAAATCTTCAGTTACCCTCAAAGTTAACTGTTTTGGTCTTGGATATATCATGGAACTTTTAACATCTCTACATTTGCTTAATCACCAAAATGATGAATTCGATGACTCATTGAGGGCGCATGTCTGCTCTGTTCACCGCAGTCCTTGGTACTGTTTGATCCATACTACTGGAGGAAGGGGACATGATCTGCTTTGCCAATCATGATAGCTTAGGTTATGCTGGAGACAGAACAATGAGACAGAAGAAATGGAGCATGAAAGAGAGGGATTGGGACCCCTTTCTTCATGCTCAGGAAAAGTAACTGACAGGCTACACAAGTCTCCTCCATGACAGTAGGAATCTAAATGGATCAGGTGCTCTCTACATCTGCATAAGTTTTGAGGTTATGTGATAGGTTTGAAATTGTCACATACAAAAAAAAAAAAAAAAAAAAAAAAAAAAAAAAAAAAAAATCCCTTGCCTTTACTCTTCCACCCATTGGCCTTAGGGATCAGTTAAATGTTACCTGAAGCCCCAACCATGAGGGAGACTGACCTTAAATGGTAAACACATTTTATCATCACTCTGATAGTAGTTAGTTTGACTCAGTCAGTCATCATCTAAACAAGTGGGGTTTAGGTGTAATAAGCAAGTGGTATGGGGGGTATTGAGACCACACAACATCGAAGCCTTAAAAGCAAAGCACTTCATACTGGACATTCATCAAAAGACCCCTTCCCCATGGTATACTTCCAGTAGCATGTTAGGAGTTTGTTAGCACAAGTCTTTAAAATATTCTATTGGTTCTTTGAGAATTTCATACAACGTATTTTGATCATGCATACCTTCAACTCATCCAAGATCAAGCTTTCCCATCTTTACTTGGAGTTTTCTCCTTTTTTAAAAAACCAATTTAGTACAATTTACATTACCCTAAAATGCCGGCCCAGGTCTTACATTAGTATTTCAAGAGGAACTGCATGCATATTTTAGTCAGCTCTTTCCCAGGTTTGTTTCTTCTTAGCCATTTCTGCACCCTAGAAATCATTTTTAAAATGTTGTTTCATGAATGTTTTGAAAGCTCAGCTCAGGACACAAACTGGCTCAGAACTCAAGTCAACTGGCAGTCTCCAAAGTCCTTGGCATCTCCTGAATCCCTGCTTCCTTCTTTCTTTTCTGCCTTTTCACCCCTTTCCTTCTCTTTCTCTTGCAAACTCTTTCCCTCTGTTCTTGTTTCCTGTTCTATATTCAAACTGTTTTCCTCCTCACATAATTTTTATGTGTTTATTCTGCCCTAAAGTTATTTTGTATTCAGAATCTGAACCCCAACACTTACTAACTCTTCTACTTGAAAGAGTTTAAGCCAAGTCTTTGCTTTCAACTTCTTTGCCTCATGTCATTTCTACACGGGTCCTACCCTGTGGTTCCTCTAATTCAAGGTGTAACTTTGTCACAGAAACACATTTACATTCTTGATAGTAAAATCAGCTAAAAGGAAGAGTTCATATCTGTTTTATTTTAACACTTTTAAGTGTAATTTTCTAGATGTATCAAATTAAAAAGCCTTAAGATGAAAGAAAAGTTGGAATGTTTACTATGAAGCAAAAGTATTGTGAGTTCTTGTATGGACTTCAGAGTTTATTCACCTTCGTGAACACACACAGTTCTTACTATGTCTCTTCAAAGGCTTCTAGACTCCATGTGGTACTCATAATGTCTATCACAGAAGCTGAGTAGGTGTCTCCTCTCTTTACAAGTAGATAGTAGCCAAACCATGTTTTAAACATGTTCTTTCTGGAATACATGGGTTGCCCAATCCATCTATCATGCACATCAGAAAGTAGAGATGTTGATAGCTCAAGTCACTCTCAGGTAATGGCCACCAAGGGGAGCACGGTGGAGCCACCGTGAGCCCTGCTCGCCTCTGTCTTTGCTTAAATAAATCAGGATGTCAAAGTGCAGACTACATGTGAGATGCAGAAGTTCTCAATTAGACAAAAAGTAGACATCTGAACTTTGTTTTTATTCTATGCCCTGCACCTTCTTTAGTGAGAAATGACTAGTTTCTAGCAAGATGCCTGGACAAAATTTTGGCAAATATTTCCTGGATAATGGGCTCCTGTCCACGTCTTTGTTCTGACAAGTACCTGCTTGTCACAAACCCTCTCAATGAGCATACTTCAGGACAAAGGGGCTGAGATAGGTGTAGCCATGCAGAGAAAAACAAAACAAACTATAAAGAAGATCTACACTAACTCTCTTGCAAACACTTTCAAAAAGATAATTTATAAAGCAAATTTAATCAAACTACCATCAAATGCCAAGTTCAGGACTCCATGAAGAATATCTCTGTGAACCCAACCCAAACCCAACTTCTTAAGACATGAAAATAATGCATTTGAGGCCCAGGTATTTACAATATTTTATTGCAGATTGAGAGTTTTAGTGAAATCAAAGACTGTAGTTTGAGTCCTTAGTTACAAGTAACTTCTTTCACTCCTGTGCACCAGTAACATCTGGTCTTTCTAGTCTTGCACATGTTCCAACATAGCAGAAATATGTTTGTCTCAAGCTGTTAGGCAAAGGCATGAGGCTGACAGGTGACATGTCTAACACTTACTCGCATCGCAGTGAAACCTTGTTGAGGATTTGTATGCCAAGTACAGATATTAAGTGCTGGTTCGCTTAAACCAAGGTTGAAATGAAATAATTGGAGAAATTTCTTGTCTCTTTCCCAATGTCTCCCGGGTGGGTAGTTAGTGATTATTAATGAGTAAAGTAACAAATGAATAAATAAATGTTTTAAATAAGTTATTATTATATATAACATTTTATTGGATATGTATTTACATTTCAAATGTTATCCCCTTTCCCAGTTCCTCACTCTCCCATCTCCCCTGCTTCTATGAGGGTGCTACCCCTCCTTCCTATGCACTTTACCACCCTGGTGTTCCCCAACCCTGGGGAAAGGAGCCTTCAGCCAGGGCCTTCTCCTCCTATTGATGCAAGACAATGCCATCCTCTGCTACATATGGTGCTGAAGCCATGGTTCCCTCTATGTGTACTCTTCGGTTGGTGGTTTAGTCCCTGGGAGCTCTGGGGCATCTGGTTGGTTGATACTGTTGTTCTTATGGGGTTGCAAACTCCTTCAGTTCCTCCAGTCCTTTCTCCAACTCCTCCATTGAGGGAGTGCTCAATCTGACAGATAGCTACAAGCATCCTCATCTGTATCAGTAAGAGTCTGGCAGAGCCTCTCAGGAGACATCCAAATCAGGCTCCTTTCAGCAATCACTTCTTGGCATCAGCAAGAGTGACTAGATTTAGTGGCTGCATATGGGATGAATCCTCAGGTGGGGCAGTCTCTGGATGACCTTTCCTTCAATCCGTGCTCCACTCTTTGTTCCTGTATTTTCTCTTGTGAGTATTATGCTCCCCCTTTTAAGAAGAACTGAAGCATCTCTCTTTGGTCTTCCAACTTCTTGAGCTTCATGTTGTCTGTGGATTGTATTTTGAGTAATCCAAGCTTTTGGGGCTAATATCAGTGAGTACATACCATGTGTGTTCTTTTGTGTCTGGGTTGCCTCACTCGGGATGATATTTTCTCTTTCTATCCATTTGCCTAAGAATTTCATGAAGTCATTGTTTTTAAAAGCTGTTATTCATGCTTCTTAATGTCTGGATGTGATTTCATCTCACAAAGAGCTTCAATAAACTTTGTTTTATCTGTGACTATTAATGAGAGAGAAAAATGGTTCCTGTGATCCAAACTCAGCACCACTAACATTTGTCCAATTTTCAAGGATACATGTTGGGCCACAGGGAGAGAAAGATATATTTAGCTATTAATCCCAGTATTAATGGGAAAATCATATTTTTGCTCACTTAGTCTCTCCTGGTTCATATAGAACACTAGTGGGTGTTTCTGGGAGGTTAATTTCCATAATTTTCAATATATGTATCCACTATTTCCCAGTGACATAAAAGGAAATTATTTTCAGGAGAGATAATAATGTTTTCACAAAGTAATAACAATGTAACCATAAAGGAAACAGTTGCATCATACTGAACATTGCACATTTACAGTAACTTTCAGAACAAAATGTTGATTTTTTTCAGAGCTTTGAAAACAAAATAATAAAGGTAAAAGTGACATTGCTATTTGCATTCCTTCTTCTTTGTGTTTTCTTCTGTGTAACAAAAACCCATGAATAGTCTTAAATTTTTATTTTAAAGCTATTTTTAAGAAGAAAAGTTCAGA
Source organism: Micromys minutus (assembly GCF_963924665.1). Classification (NCBI taxonomy): domain Eukaryota; kingdom Metazoa; phylum Chordata; class Mammalia; order Rodentia; family Muridae; genus Micromys; species Micromys minutus. Next base: position 9,627,420 of record NC_137965.1, read on the forward strand.
CTCAGTGGTTAAGAGCACTGACTATTCTTACAGAGGTCCTGAGTTCAAATCCCAGAAATCACATGGTGGCTCACAACCATCTGTGATCGATTTGATGTCCTCTTCTGGTGTGTCTGAAGACAGCTACAGTAAACTCACATACATATAATAAGTCAATAATTCTTTAAAAAAAGAAAGAAAAGAAAATAGTTCAAAAAGTTAAAATTGTACAGTTTGGCTTGACTATACTTACATTCAACCAAGAAATGATAAAACGGCACCTAAGATTCCAACCATAAATAAAATTTTCTTAAATATGTCTGTTTTAGTATTGTTTGGCAAATGTTTGTGTGGAATGATAAAATTGGCCTTCACTATAATGCAAAATTAACAGCAACAACAAAACCAAACAATCCCCCCCCAAAAAAAAACATAAGAAAAAAGAAAATCTTGTCTTTTCTTTTAATGGCTACACCCAAACTGATTCACATGAAAGTCAGGAGAAATTATGTACCATGTTACTCTTTAAGCATGTTGCTGTCTACTCAGAAATTTAGCAAGTATTTTGCATAGTAGAGATGCAAAAATGTCATATTTCCGTACTTCTCTAACCATGTTTTCCCAACAACTCCCACAGCCTCAAAAATAAGTTGCATTGCTTGTTCTTTACAATGAAGTAATAATTACAACCGAGTTCATAAATCTGTCAGTGTTGCTGTTTTTTACGCACACTGGAAGTGTACTGGAATCCTTTGCTGTCCCAAACACAGAACCAGAAGATGTTGCTATGGCGTTGTTTCCTTATATCTCATTTCATTACTCTGAGACCTAACATAAGTTAGTGAAATTCTTTAGATGTACGGGTCCAACATGACCAAACATAATGATTAACACATACTAATATTAACACCCATTATCAGAGAGCCATTGTTACTGAAAGTTCTGGAATTCCTGGCAGAGTTTCCATTTGACATCAGGGAAATCATGGTCCCCCTTAGGTTTCTTAGTCTTATTAACAAAACAATTTAAAATCAGACTCAGTGGGAAACTAAAAGTTAAACTTTAGAGTTTTAATGAAAAACCCAAGGGCTGGTATATACATCTCAGCAGCTATCCAGAGGAGGGGAATGAAGAGAAGAGGAAAAGTTATGCCAACTAAGGTAAGCTATTATGGAGGTCAGTTACTGGGTAGACAAGCAGATATATGTCCAAGAGATCTTTAGAGAAACAGTAAGGAAGCCCACAATATCAGAAACAGTATACAGAAGTTCTGGCCAGCATCTGAAAGAAAGAATATGCTAAGGTAAAGATATACTTCTCTGAGTCAGGACTGGGAAAGTCAAGCAGTCCCAGCTGAAGCTCATGGTAGCTTATAGTGTGTGCTAGGGGGTGAGAACTCTAGGAAGGAGAATTACATTGTCTCATTAGAAGGAAATTTATGTTACCCATATCTCTTACTATTGCTTATGGTATGAATCCACCTTCCTAGGGCTGGTCCTTTAGCCAGGTGACCAACCTGCACAACTGAATAAGTTCTTAAGCAAGGACACAATAACACATCTCTGCCCAGACACGGTTTCCATCCTTTACTGCAATACTATTACATACCGGCTTCTGCTGGTGCTTTTTATCTACATTATGTCCTTTAAATGTCACTGCAAAACTTTATAGTTATTAAAAACTTTATGGCTGTACCTCCCACTAACAGTAAGGACACAGTGGCTTGTGAATGTTAATTGTCTCATTCAGCTCTCTATGTATAGACTATTTAAAGGCCCCACACTTTTCTTCTTGTACCTTTGAGTTTTTCATTGGTTCTTGTGAATTTTACATCATGCATGCCAATCCCATTCTTGTACCTGCCCTCCACTGCACCTGCCCTCCACTGCACCTGCCCTCCACTGCACCTGCCCTCCACTGCACCTGCCCTCCACTCTTACAACCCCCAGAACAGAGAAAAACACTCTTTGTGCAAGCTGTCATGTGTCATCATGTGTCCCACAGTATATACCCTTTGACCCACACTTCTTTGCTTGCAAATGTTCATTGCAATGATACGCCTAGTGCAAAGCCTCTGGCTTCGGCTACTCCATCAATACTGGAATCTCAACAGGACACTTCTTGAATATCTTGTTATTGTCCTGTGTCATAAAAATTTTGTAATTCTGGATATGTAGGATAGATGTTGGGGTGGGCCAGTTCAAAGCCTTGTATTTGGGCCTGAGAGATATTGGAGCTGGTTGGTCCCCCAGCTCTCCAGATATCATGCCCTAGGGGCCAGCTCACCCCTAACACCAACCATGGCCAGCTCTACCCTGCTGCTCAGGAGAGGTGCAGGGCATTTTGAGTGGTTGTCTTGGGTTCATTTCTTTTTTTAAAGAAATAGTAGGCTACTAAGCATTCAGATGTGCATCTGTCAAACACTGAACATTGACACACCATCTCTCCTCTTTGTCACCTACTGAGGCACATGTAACCCAGCAACCACATTTGTAGTGGCTCTTGGGGCATGGTTTCTTTTTGAACATTTAAAAGGCTTATTATTTCTTATTATTTCTTGGGCTTTGATCTGGCTCAAGAAGGAGGTCATCTACTCAAGACCCCACCCAGTAAGAAATATTAATTGGTTCAAAGAATAGAGACTTGTCCTAACTTGGACCCCTTAAAATAAGGTTTAACTATGATTCTTTGGAAGACTAGTATAATGCAGATACAGAATGTCCCTGGTCCTTAAAAGATGAAGTAAAATGTTAAGAAGTAGAGCCTGGTGGGGTTTCCTTAGTAAGGGGTTTGAGATGTTATTCAAAGAAGATTGTAGGACCTAGCCTCTAGTCTTTCAATCTTTCTCTGTGTCTCTGTTTCTCTCTTCTGTATTTTCTGGCTTATGGCATTGTGCTGGCCAGTCTTAGGTCAAATTTTTTGAAGTAAATATTAAAAATCTCTATTGTTATCGACATTGCGGTCTTGCTCTGTGGATTTATCTCTAGTGCAGGGCCGAGCACACCTGGACACTATCACACAATCCACAAGTTGCCCTCTTTACTTGACTCCCTTCCCAGGTATTTCACTTCACCGTCTCTGCTGCTTTTGTTCCAGGTGGCCTATGCCATCCCCAGTGTGTTGCTCAACCACATGGTAAAAACATGATGCACATCCATTAACTTATCAAACAGATTTATATGTTAAATTGTCAATCCACAAACCCTCTACACAATAAGCTTACAACCAACAGACAAAGATATAAACTGTCCATCCAGAAAAGATAAATTAGACCCATAGAAACCCTTAAAATAATCATAACAACCTCATCAAGCTAGAGATGCAGCAAGAGAAACATATACATCTGCCTCCATCTCCTCCTCCACCAATCTTTACCCACTACCTCCTCTTTGGTTCCTCCAGCTTCTATCCCTGCCTACCTCTCCACTGTCCAATCATGTATCACCTTAACATAAACCTACACAATTTGATGCACAAGCCAGTGTTATCTAGAAGGGATCCTCAACTGAAGAAATGCCTCCAGAAGATCCAGCTGCATGGCATTATCTTAATTAGTGATTAATGAGGAGAGGGTTTACCTCTTTGTGAGTGGGGCTATACCTGGGCTGGTAGTTGTGGGTGGTAGAAGAAAGCCAGATGAGCAAGCCAGGGGAAGAAAACCTATAAACAGCACCTCTCCATGGCCTCCATATCAACCTCCAAGATCCTATTCTTTACTGAGTTCCTTCAATGATGAACAATGCTATGCAAGTCTAAACCAAATCTGAAGCTAAGGTTCTGCTCCCCAGTTGGTTCTTGATCCATCATTAAACAAAGCAGGGTGGCAATTGTTGAGTGGAGGGTACAGACATGCTTTTCCAGTTGGGAGATAGTAATGCCCAGCAATTGTGTCCTAAAGCAAGTTGAAAAGAAACAATCTCTCTCTCTCTCTCTCTCTCTCTCTCTCTCTCTCTCTCTCTCTCTCTCTCACTCTCTCTCTCTCTCTCTCTCTCTCTCTCTCTCTCTCTCTCTCTCTGTGTGTGTGTGTGTGTGTGTGTGTGTATGCGTGTGTGTGTGTTGCGTTTGGTCATGGTATACCATGACAGCAATAAAAACCATAATCAAAACTGTTGTGAATAGTTTGCCTTTCTATAGTGTCTTTGTAACTGCCATCCTCACCAAAGGCCCTGTCTTAGTTTCTTCACTTTCAATTGCTGTGAAAATATACCAATAGCAAGACATCTTATAAAATAAAGTGTTTAATTGGCTTATGGCTTCAGCAGTTGAGTCCACGATGACACAGTGAATGGATATCTGAGAGTTCATATGTTTATCTACAACCTTGAGTCAGCAAGCTAACTGGAAATGGTGTGATTCTTACAACATCAGCACCCACCCTTAGGGATAACTTCTCCAACAAGACCACACCTTCTACTCCTTCCCAAACAGTTCCTCCAAGAAGATCAAGAACTAAAACATGTGAGCTGATGGGGAGCCACTCTCGTTCAAATCACTATTGACTCAAATCAATCTGCTTCATGTTGGACTAAACCTTTCCAAACATAGGCCACTGAGAGTTAACTAAGAGCAGCCATTCAAGTTGTTTACTAGTGTGATCAGCCTTCCTGAATGGAACCATGAAAGTAAGAGCTGCAAGAAAGATCTCTCTGGAGCAATGTGAAGCTTAAGTGGAACACATTGCATTTCTTTCTAACACCCCCCCCCAAATCTGACCTTCTCATACACCCTCTACTCACAGTTTCTTAACCCTATCATTTTGACCTCAGCTTCTTGCTGCATAAATTTCCCAGTACTTGCAATAGAAAATACACTGCAGCTTTTACTAGTGAGTTTCCTTAAGATTAAATTAAAAACGTATTATCAAAAGATCACATAGAAAGCTATTTGCACACTTTTGGGGGTTGAAAGATGGCCCCTCTCAACTCATAAGATGATGTCCCACCCCTCAGTATGTCAAAATATGACTGTATTTGAGATAAGTTCTTTGGGGATGTGATTAATTAAACCCAATTCCTTACTACAGGCCCTCAGCTGATCTGACTTGTGTTTTTATAAGAAGAAAGCTGGATGCTCAGAGACAAGAAAAAAACTCACAAAGGTTTTATGGAACACAGTCAGAAAATAGCCATTTGCAAAGCACAAAGAAGGAGGCCCAGTAAAATCAAATGTCCCTTGACCTTGGATTTCTTAGGTATTAGAACTATGAGAAAGTAAATTTCTTATTTAAGCCACAAAATCTGTGGTATTTTTCTATATTATAATTAGCAAATTAATTTATATGCATGTTAAAACTCCCAACCTGAGTTTCTTATTCTGATAGCCATTCCTGAAAATAAAAGTGCGTCAGGACCAAATCCTGTTTTTGTCAGTGTTCTGGGCTTACTGGGTTGGGCATTTCAGAAGCATCCCCTAGGGGAAAAAATGGACTAGTGTTTCCAGAAGGACATATTAAATAGACTCATTCCACATTTCCTGACACCATGTTCTCAGCAGGCAGGAAATTATTCTCAAGTCTAGAGCCCAGAGACCACAAGTTTTGTCAGCATGAGGAACAGATGTCATAAAAACAGGATCCAAGTGCATTTATTTTTTCAGAGCATTAGTAAAAGGTGGGACTGAGTGAAGGATATGCTCTCTGTATCATCCGGGGTCTAATTTTAGCTTACATGCTCTGTAAAAGCTACTTAGGAGCACCGGGTACCTAAGAGACAATCTCACGGTGTCCTATCCATGATTCTAAAACCAAAGTCTAAAAAGTCAAAATTATGAATCTCTTTATAACTGCCTTCTTTAAAAAAAAAAGATTTTTAAAAGTAATTTCTGTTAGAATAGTAAGCTCAACAAATATATCCCAAGCCCTGATAAAGCTTTTCCAATGAAAACAAAATGAGTCAACACATTACAGTTACATATACAGAATAGCTCTGCACCTTGCTTTTTGACATTATAGTTAATGTCTCTGAATCAAAGGATTCTTCACAGCATGCACAACATGGCTTTTGGGATTCTTGCATTTGAGCCTCAAAATAACACACACACACACACACACACACACATACACAAATACACAGGAAAAGCTTCCTGTCAGTGACCTCAATAAGCATTCTGTCTCAAATCAAAACAAGTGATCAGAGAGGAAATAGGTATGTTCTATAAAGTTGCATACACAGACATCGGGAAAGACCCATATGGAGATCAACTGGGCTCAGGATACACAATCTTTTATCAATCCATAAGACTTGACTTGGTTAATAGATCTGAAAAACATACATTTTCCATTGTTCAATGAAATTTTAGCATGTTTTTCTCATTGTTTACTGACAAAATTGAATATAAGAAGTTAGAGGTAGGATGTAAGTAGGCTCCCTAAATATGCCCTTTTATGAATTCAGGTGGATCTCCAAGTTCAAGGCCAGACTGGTCTTCATGGTGAAGAGCTGGTAAGTCTTTAGGCCCACAGGTGGTCTAGCTTTGTCATCTCTTAAGGAAATTAGAATGAGAAATTCTTCTAGTCATTCTTTTCTCTTGTCATTAAGTCTGAACAATCAAAAGATTAACATACAAGTTAGGGTCTTTTTGAATCTAAGGTAGGTAAGGAGATTAAACCACATCAACTGTGATGGTCTTTGGCTGTGTTGATTTGATTAAGCTGGAGTCCTGCAGTCCCTAGTTATTCTAAACATTGATTACTTCTTTACTGTGGAAGTATTTTGAAGGTATAACTAATGTTCATAATCATCTAACCTTGACTATGGATTATTATAAATGAATTGGGTGTCCTGGTTAAAAAAGATGTTAAGAGCTAAATTCAGCTTTTTTGATAAAATTCCAGGTGTGAACTAGAGTTGGAGCCTGTTCACACATGTTTAAATTTACCTTTCCTCTTGTAACACTCTAAAGTCTGGGCATATCTATTTAGTCCCCAACATAGTAATAATCAAATTCATATTCAGTTAGCTTTCCATATCTTAGGGTACAATCAACTACAGAGCAAAAATTCAAATAACGTATTGTATCCATACTGTTAATTTCATATAAGAGATTGAATATTAATGAGGTTTATTCACATTCATGGTGGATAAAGGCTCTTGAAATTGACCTCCTACAAATACAAAGAGGCAAATATACACTCATATATGAATTTACTATATCCATATAAGTAAATATATATGATATATGGTGGACTGGCTGGTTTTGTGTCAAACTGATACAAGCTGGAGTTAACCACAGAGAAAGGAGCCTCAGTTGAGGAAATGCCTCCATGAGATCCAGCTGTAAGGCATTTTCTCAACTAGTGATCAAGGGGGCGGGCCCAGCCCATTGTGGGTGGTGCCATCCCTGGGCTGGTAGACCTGGGTTATATAAGAAAGCAGGCCACGGGAAGCAAACCAGTAAGTGACATCCCTCCATGGCCTCTGCATCAGATCCTGCTTCCTGACCTGCTTGAGTTCCAGTCCTGACTTCCTCTGGTGATGAACAGCATTGTGAAAGTGTAAGCTGAATAAACCCTTTCCTCCCCAATTTGCTTCTTGTTCATGATGTTCTGTGCAGGAATAGAAATGCTAAGACATATGGATGTAACTTATATACAAATCTGCATACTGGTATAATATATATTAGTAGCTGATGGATACATAGAAAGATGATGATGATAGGTAGAAAGAGAGATAGAGAGATAGAGAGATAAATATTATAAAAGTTCTGCCCTTTTGTTTGAATCATGACCCATTATTAGTTCTTTGAATAATGAGAGTTTAACGTAAATAATTGGTAACTAAGTGTGAAGATAATAAATATGTAACTGGGAAGATGAAAGTATAAGATGTCACCTACCAATTGGAGCAGCAGCTAGCACCCACAGTGCTCAGAGCACAAAGGATTAGAGGTTCTAATTAGTAAAAGTTATAAACCTAAGAGAGGAGACCCCAAGAGCACAGAAAAGCTCTGAGGAGGTGCGGCTAATTAATTCTGGTATCACTAGACTTAAATTGTCAGGCTGGCACAGATAAAATGTGGAAGCCATGCATATATCTTTTCTTCCTGCTATAACAGCTCTTCTCAGCCTATGGACCATGACCCTTTGGGGGTTGAGTGGTCCCCATGTGACATCCTACATATCATATATTTGCATTATGACTCATAACAGTAGCAAAAATCACGTTAATGAAGTTTCAATGAAAATAATTTTATGGGGGGGCACTACAACATGAAGAAGTGAATTAAAGGGTTTTAGCATTAAGAAGGTGGAGACCCACTGTGCTGTGGGAAGGCACTGCCTTGGCCAGAATGAAGTAGGCTGGCTTGTGTTCAGAGGAACCAAACGCAATCATATGGGAAGCAAACAGACTGGCTATTCTGCCTTCTGCAGCAGTCCGCTGTCCTTCTAACGCTCCCTGTGAGAGGGGCTGACCTAAGACATAGCCAGCAAAGCCACATTAACTTTCTAGAGGATCAGCCCCACCAAATCATGGTAGAGTATAGGGTGTAGAGAGATTTGTTTTCCACTGAAGGATAATAGTTTAATTACCAGTTCCGTGGTGTTTGGGGTATATAATAAGAAATATTTTAGAGAAATGTTCTCTTAAAGTGGAACCGAAATTGCGTTTCACTGCTTCTCACTTTTCAAAGTGTAATTAAACCAAATCCATTTACTGTTAAATTTTATTCCGTCAAACCAAGAAACTGCCACTTAAATCCTCTTCAGCTCTCAAACTTACTTTCCATTCAAGACCTTGTAAATTAATTTCACTTTGATCAGTCGGCATAAAAATAAACCATAATCCTTTAATTGCCCAAACACTTTAAAAAAACACTGAACTAAATGTCTTCCATTCTTTGACTATGTTTCAGAAGTGGGGACACCAAAAGAGTAATTACTGCTTGCTTAGCAGTAAGGCAATGTCCTAACTGTGAGCAAAATGTCCTTCTGGGAATTTGAAGTAGCAGCAAACAGAACGTAGACACAGATACTGTCTGTTTAGCCTCAGTCGAAGAGGATGCACTTAGTCCTAAGGAGACTTCATGTGCCAGGGTGGGTTGGTACCCAGCTAAAGGGGAAAAGGGGACTTTTATTCTCTGAGGAGACGTGGAGGGGGAATGAGAGAAGAGGTGTGGGAGGGTGAGACAGGGAGGAGAGGAGGGGTGAGGGCTGCAGTCTGGATGTAAAGTAAATAAATACATATTTTAAATAAAGAAATGATAAGACTTAGAGATAGATCAACCCAGCATAAAGATGAAAAGAAGGAAGTCTAGATCGAGGGAAAGCTTTTGGATTATTTTGTTTAACTAGACATTTAGTCTCCGGCAGGGATTCTGTTAGTATCATGGTTACTCAGGACACCAACACCCTTCTCTCACCTTTGCCAGTCACCTACAGGGTCTTGGAAGTGCCACATTTGCTCCATGTAGCTATGCTTTACGCAAGCTGTGCTTTCCCCAAGCTGTGCTTTCCCCTGGGATGATTTCATTAACTTGTTCCATGGGTGACTCAGTCAGGCTCACTTCAAATGAACTCGTCTCTGGAATTCCCATTCCTCACTGTCCTCTGCCATTTTATCTCTTGGAGTTCTGCTATCTGACAGCCTCTTACTCCTTAGAGAGCATCTGGGTTAGCCACTCTGCATGTCTGTCTGTCTAAATCTCTGTATCTGTGATCTATAAACCCATCTATTCATTGATCTTTCATCTATTCTCTGTTTGTGTATCCAAACCTGCAAAGGCTACAAAATTAACGTGGTTTAAGTAGCGGAAATTGTCTCAAAATTTGGGGTATCTTTTAGTCTGGTTTCTGGTAAAAAAAAAAAAAAACCTCTCTCTTTGTCTTGCAAATGGCTTTTCCTTATGATGTTCTCACATAGCTAGATGCATATGTGTGTTTGTGTGTGAGTGTGTGTGTATGAATGTGTGTGAGTGTGTGTATGTGTTTATGACTGTGTGTATGAGTGTGTGTGTGTGTGTGTGTGTGTGTGTGTGTGTGTGTGTTAAGAGATAAAAAAACCTACAGTGCGGAATCCTATCTCCTTTTAAGGGAACTGCTTCTATCAAATTAGAGTTCCATGTTTTGAGCTCACTTAACGTTAATTACCTTCCTAAAGACCCTATAGAAATTTAGTATACCAAGTTTTGGAACCATAGTTCAATCCAAAATGTGGTCCACCTCTAGATTATTTTGCGCTCTCCTCACCTGCAAGGCTCTTGCTGAGAGCCCTGTGTGCATCCTTACAGAATGTCCGTCACAAACATCAAATTTCTCTTTGATTTCTAAATTCTTTTTGGCTTTTTAGAATTTGATTACAGTTCCTCTCAGGGCAAATCTGTGTAGAATTTACCAGATGGTCCTAATTATTTACCAAAGCTCAGGTCAGGGGGAAATAACACGTCTATAGTAAATATCACATCACGCCATCTAGAAAATGTGACTCGGCGGCTTATTTATGAGTTTTACTGTTGTTGCTGCTTCTCTTTATAATGTTGAGTCTCCAGACCATGTAGCAAATATTGGGCTTATAGATATGTGAAGGTCTTTTTCGGGACATAGAGGTAGAGTCAATAGATTCTGGAAGAAGAATAAAGAAAAAAAAATCTGAACAAAACTAACAGGGAATGGGGGAGGGGTGGAGTCTAGCATCAGTAGAAATTTTCTGGAAAGAAATAGGAACTGTTTGGGACACAGTGTTGAAGTTCTTAAATGCCTAGGCTTTAGTGAGTCTGGCAGCTGGCATAGGCCCTACAGAGAGAGCAGACTGGGAAAATAACCTCCGGCCCTTGAGTATCCTTACGTTGATGGTGAGATGGCAGCAGAATTATGTCTAAACAGGAAATTGGAATTTGGAGAAATGGAGCCCAGAAACATAATGTGGTTAAAGACACACTCGGGGAGACTCAGAAGCAGAAGTAAACATGGATATTGGCATATAGGCCTCATCAAAACAACAGATTTCACTGCAGTCTTTTATTGCAGCACATGTTGGGGCTCAAGGGTTCAATTTTGTAGCTCTCACCTCAACCGAAGTATTTCCATCTAATGAGGGAGGTGTTAGGCAAAATGGAGTCAGCTTGATAGAGTTCATTCCGCATCAGCAGTACTTGGCTTTTCTTCATAAAAAACTGAAGGGTAATTCTAAGTTGCTGCCCGGAAAAGGACGACATGCCTTTCTCATGAAGTTCTTAGCTACCCAAAGTAGAAAACGCTATCAAGTGATACAGCATGCAGGATATATTATATGGCTTAGAAAGAGCAATTTGGAAAAAATAGTTTTAAGGTGAGGAAAATCTGAATCTGTCATTCAATATTTCCTTCTGACTAGGGGTTAATTAAGACCTAAGTTCTAATCAATTATCTCTAAGAAATGTACATTGAACCTCAACTGGATGGTATAGGCTACAAAGTAGGTTAATCATAAGTACAAGGTAAAGTTAGATAACCAGTGCAAATTACCACATACTATTTTATACCATTAAGTAACAAAATCCATTAAAAAGTACACACAACAGTTACACAAAAAACAGACCAACTAGACCTGCTCTGCAGTCTGCAATTATGTTTTATTTTTTCAAAAAGTAATTAGCAAACGCAATTTCTGGTTGTATACTGGTGAACAATTCTGTATTGTTGAGACTTCATACAATAACACATGATGTGAGGTGATCATCTGTGTGTGGGATAACCTGAGTTCTAATTTATTATTATTATGATACATCATGCATAAATTCCATCTAACTTTTCTCTTTCATTATACATGCTTTATAATTCTATCCCTTATTCTCACAGTAGGACATTCAAAAGATGAATGGAAAATATTGAAGTTATTGTACCATTGACATATAATATCACTTGTCACTGTTAAATCTCTATTTCTCCAGAGTTTAGATTCACTCTCATGCCATTGATAGCATAATAATTAAGATTTATACCTTGACTACCATTACTTCATAATTGAAATCATTCTATATGAGTTTCCTATGGAGGCCCTGTAAAAGGACCTCACTTTTTATCTTCTCTATTCATCAAAACTATCACAAGAAGGCAAAAACAGTTCGAATCTACCTGACCCTAACCAACATATGAGCATCTCTCTTATAACAAGGAGTGGAAATTTAAGGGTTGTTTGGAGTCAGTTGTGTTGGATGATGTTTTGCTGGAACATGCACATGAAGGAGTGTTTTTTTTTTTTTTTTTTTTTTTTTTTTTGAAGTGAACACAGGTGAAGCACTAAGGAAGACTTGTGAAGAAACATTTCACTGAGGCAGCCCTGGGAGAGAGGATGTTCAGCTAAATCAAGCACGTGAAAGGACACATGATGAAGGAGTCTTCACTAGTAACATGCATTGGCTCACCGAAGACTGCATATTTGAGCTGCATTTGTTAGGACACTATAGGGAGAAACAAACACACACACACACACACACACACACACACACACACACACACACAAACCCTTCTGGCAGTATGCTGTAGTTTCTTGCAGCATCCACAGACTCAGGTTGATTGGCAGAGTGATCACAGCTGTGACAGAACACACTTGCTGAGGCAAGACCTGTGGAGGACATGTGATGTTTGGACGGAGTATACAAAAGACTCCACAGACAGTGATGGAGGCTGGAGTAGGCTTGCTTATAGAGCTAACTGTGCAACACTTGTTGGTCTCAAGTCTTCAATGGTCTTTGCTTTGTTGAGAGAGGCACAGCCAAAAACTTCTTCTAGTGGTCCTACTGACTTATGTAGATTCAAATGAAGACGGGATGTTCTTGTTAGGTCATGTCCCAGCTGCTGATTCATGTTTGCTATCCCAACTCTACTGAACTAAACTGCTGGTATGTCCATGGAGTGTTTGTGAGTGGATCGAGCTGCCTCTGTTGATTTGTGAACTGAACTGCAGATTTTCTGACAACACAGATGGAGTTACTCCAAAGAACCATTTCTAAACGCATCCATTTCCACCATATCCTTTCTTATCCACTACCTCTGGTAGGTGATAGGCTAGTAGGGAGGAAATTATTTACGAACCATCATTAAACATAGGGCTTAAGAAAATTAAAGTTATACTGGTGAGGAGAATGTTATCAAAGAAATTAGTGAACGGATTGATTGTACTATTCACCCGAGTTTAGTCAGAGAGTTGCCTGGGGACATACAGTATGGGTGTTTAGGGTGACAAAGTGGCCGTGAGTAGATACCTTTATGAGAGAGACTGGGTTTCAGGAGGAAAGTCAACTTACGTTGACTACAAGATTGTGACCTCAACTTTTACAAAGAGTCAGTTTTAGGCTACATTTCAGGTTTATCTGCTGAAGCAAATAGATGTCCAGACTTCAAATTAGTTCCTGGAGACTGTGAGATGTTATACCTAACAATATAGCTGTTACTTGTGAGACATAATTTTAATATTTAAGTATTTAATCATTTAAGCATTCCTTAAAATGATTCTTGGTGTAGCCGTGCCTTGAAATGTTTTGAATTCATTTAAGATTTTATATTCTGCTGGAAATAAACTGTTTCTAGTCTTTATTTAGTTCCACATGGTTAAATGAATCCTTCAGTTCAGCATTATTTTTTAATTAAAGAAAACAACATTCTCCACTGGCTGTTTCTCAGCACTGAGGCATGTCACCTTAATGAATCAAGTGATGAATCCCCCAAAGCAGAGAGTGTAAGTATGCCGTATTTTGCTAAGAGTGTTGTGTTTGGCAGTTCAAAAATGAGAATATTTCATGACTTTTCCAGGAGAGACAAAGAAAAGAATTTATAAGATATTTTTCTGAACAAACAAACAGAAGAGAGAAAAATAAGGTAGAGTACCTTACCCCTTTTTTCATTGCCTGATTCTGTTGGTGCCTGTAAGAGAATTATATGAGCTACATCTGCCAAGAAGATTGAAAATGAAGCTTGATTTTGAAGAGAGAGAAGTAGGTAGATAGGTAGGTAGATGTATAGACAGATAGACAGATAGATGAATAGATAGATATACAATATACAATATAGATATTGCTATGTCTATCTATAGATATTTCTATACCATTATATATAATATTACATATAATATAGTGATATTTCTTTATCACTAAAATATATATTATAAATATTATCAAAATAAGTAATAATAATAATATACTTTTATTAATTTCTTCTTTGGAAATTTCATAAAAGTATATAATATATTCCAGTCATTCCCATTCCACTAATTGTTTCTATTCCCCTTCCACACTAATGACCCATTTCCTCTTACCAAGTTCCCATCCCACCTTCATGGGGTTTTGCTTGTGATGGTGTTTTAATTTTTGTTTTGCATTAAGACCCACTGAGTTTAATCAGGGCTGCCGGAATAAATATAGTCCTGGAGCTGTCTAGTGCAGTATGAGGAACACCATAGTGACTACATCACTGAAACCAATGGCTTTCTTTGCTATAGCAGCCCTCCCACAGCCAATAGCTTCTATAGGCTGGGCTATGCATCATTAGTTCCTTCTCTCTATCTATGACCTAATGTTAATGCAGTTTTGTGCAGACCTCATGCATGAAACCCTAGTCAGTGAAAGTTCATAAGTTCCACAGCCATTGCATGCCCACAAGACCATGTGACAGCTCTTCTCGCCACCATCCAGTGCTTAGGTTTATGCCACCTCCAAGTCTGAGATGTTCTCTGAGCCGCCATTGTGTCAGTACACACATCTTTGCCTGGACACTTGGTGTTGTCGCATGGGATATTGAGAGCTAAGAAAGAACACGGCTGGGTTTTCTCCTCCATCTCTCTGCACAGCAATTTCTGGCACCATGAAAGCTATCCAGCAGGGAGGAAACTTACACTTCTGTTTCAGCATGGTTTGTTTTTTGTTTGTGTTTGTTTTTGGTTTTGCTTTTATTTTTTGTATTCAGCAATAAGGCTGTGTGGTATTTTCAACAATAAAATCTTACCTTACAGTTCTGGTGGGCAACCAAGGGCAGTGGCCATAAGCCATATAGTTTTGTTGCCCTCTGGGAACTTGCTGGCCAATGACTTCTAAGTAGATGTATCATAACTGCCATTAAGGTTTTCATTTGATAATCTTTGGCATTTATGGTCAACAGGAATTAGGAAACCACCCAACAACTTTAAAATTATGTACACTAATTAGCTTATAAAGTAGTCAGTTTCAATGTGGTTTCCTTATATGTCCTTCTGCTGTGCTGTTATTGACTCTCATGCTGAACACCGTCTCCTCATTTTCTACTCTTACCCCAACTTAAATCTTGCTACGACCAGTATTTTCTCCCTCTGATTTCATATCACTTGTGTGTTCTTCTATCCCCACCCACCATTAATAGTTCTTCCTCTCCCAACTATAGCTCTCTTTCTCACTTCCAGGTCTCTACAAATATTCCAGGGCAAAATAATAAATAAATAAATAAATAAATAAATAAATAAATAAATAAGATTATAGATGGATAGAATTACATTGAAGCTCTACTCTATATTTGAGATAAAACATAATATTTGATTTTATGAGCATATCATATGTATAAAATTCTTCAATTACACTAATTTTCTAAACATTTTATTTTTCTTTACAGTTGAATAGCAACTCCACTGTATAAATGTACTTTTCTCTCTCTCTTTCTCTCTCTCTCTCTCTCTCACATACACACACACACACACACACACACACACACACACAAAGAGAGACAAGACAATAAAAAATTGATCTCAATGAAGAACATAGATTCAAAAATTCTCAATGAAATACTTATAAAAAATTCAAGATCACATAAAAAAGATGATTCATTGTGATCAAGCTGATTTCATTATATATGACTCAAATATACAAAATTCAATAACTGTAATAATGGCATAAATGGAATCAATGACAAAAATCACATGATTATCTTAATAGAAGCAGAAATAGTCTTTGACAAAAATTCAACACCCTTCATGATCAAAGTCATGGAGAAGGTAGTAGGGATGGAGGAAGCCTTTCTTAACAAAATAAAGGCTACATATAACAAAACCGGAGCCAACATTATACTAATTCCAAGAATTAATGCAGTGACTTTCCTGGAATCTAGATGAGTTCCCGGTCTGGGAACTCCACTTCCCACGGCAGTGGGGAGTGGCTGTTGTGGCAGCAGAAATTGCTCAATTTGGTAATGTTTACTTTTTTCAAACACTTTGTTATTCTAAGGCTAGGTGCTGCTGCTTTCTGACAGTTAACTCTTGCTGAATAGCAGCCAGAATTAGGTAAAGGACTTATATTATTACTGTTCCCTTCTCTCATGGGCCAGCAAGGAGGCCCTCTCTGCCAGACTCATTAATTCTTTGTGAACCAGAGAGGAAAGAAAAACCAAAAAGGAAAGAAAAATCTATTTACACAAACAGTGTACACAGACACATGTACATTCGTGCACATGTATGTTTTGACCTGGCCCAACTACCTGTTTCACCTATTTCACAAGTATTCAAGCATATATACCTACACCTAGACAAATAGTCATATACATTTGGTGTATAGAAGGATGGGAGAGAGCCCCCCCCCCCCCAAGCCAACAACTTTCTTTTCTCTGGTCTTTTTACACCTTGTTAGACAAAAGTTCTTTCAACAATTACCTCATAGATAAAATATTACACAAAATGGAAGTTACAAAAGAATGTTGACATTAAGGTCAAAGCAGTGTTTCATTCTACAAGCTCATTATAGATTCAAAGCAACAGTTTCACATGACCTTGCCTTATCAGAGCTCACACTTTTGGATTCATCTTTGGACCTGACTTTGGACGTTTTTCCTTGATCACAAATTTGTCTCGTGCCTATTTATCCTTTTGGTGTAACTATAGAAGCTCATTTTATGTAACCTTTACTAACTATAATGAGGAATGGGCACATTCTGTTTTTGATTCTAAATTTATTACATCTCTTTAGCAATCAACTAAAACTTTCTTCCTCAGATCATTTGAATCAAATCAAGAATTCTACCAGATCATTAATTCATCTAAACAGCATTAATTCATGAAAGTTAGTCTGCAGGAGGTCTGCTCACTAGGGTGAGCTAACACCCAGGAATAGTTAAGCTATATATTATTGACAAGAAAGGAATATCAGCTGCAAGAAGCAATACTGAGATGAAGTCTCCGAGGACCTTGCCTCTTGGAGCTCACTTACCTTAAGCCACGCAAAAAGGTGGGTCATCTCCAGGAAAGTCACCTGCTATTCTTTGCCTTTCCTAGATGGCCCCTGACAATTCCCACTAAGATCAGAAACCAGACAGGGGTGTCCATTTTTTTGTCTACTCTTATTCAAGATAGTGTTTACGATTGAAAACACTTGAAGCATTAATTTGTTTGTGTATCCTTGAGCTATAATGACTATACCTTTGTTCATTACATCTCAACTACCAAACAGATCTTTGGAGACAATACAATATACAATTCTTAGTAAAAGTGGTCCTTCCATTTTGTTTTATCATGGTTACATGTATCTGAAAAATCAACTTAGTAATAAGTCCTTTTATGCAGATTCATACCTTTGCCTTGAAATAATTTCTATCATGTGCTTCTTTTACTTACCCCTCACTAGGGGGGATTTTAATGAATAGGAAACATAATAGCCATGCTCATTGAAACCCAATTAGTTTTCCCTTCAGGAGATGTTAGTTTTGACTTTGGATATGAAATCTGGAAAAGGAAAACTTGTGTAGATGTTCTCAGTAATTTGTGTAAAATGTTCTTCCTCTTTCCTGTTTGATTTTTATCTGTACCTTTGTACCCTGCCTCACATTTGCTGAGTAACAAGCTCTAAAGGTGGAGGTTCTCCCTGCTAATCACAGACCTGGGAGTACAGGGTGCAGGAGTCACGTCTATTGTAAATAAAAGAGTTCTTTCAATTGCATCCATATCCGGCATTGTGTCTGATGTTATAACTACAGTGTATTCCCACAAGCTTCATATGTTAGAAGATTAGTTATTTAGTACAACTCAGCAGTGATTTCAGAAAAGCCTAATCAGAGACATTGGATAATAACAACAGTCCCGGCAGGAATAGATTAATGTCCTTCTTTCAGGAACTGGTAAACCACTGACTGAATTTGACCCCCATTCCTCTTACATTGGCTAACATGTAATCTCTCTACTTCTGACTTTCCCGGGTTGATAAGTGCTTCATCAGAAGTGTTGTCTCAGTTTCAAATATCAGTAATGCATCCATACCTGTCCCCTTTGTAAATGACCCAATCTCTAAGCATCTCTCATATCTCTAAAATGTCCTTGGACATTCTAAGATTCTGGTCTCACCTGGATCTGTGAGGGATCACGTGGCGTGGTTGTGAACAATATTAAATGCAGCATCTGACTGCCTAGGTTCAAGTCTCTGGCCCATGATGTATTGCAAGTGTGGCTTTGGACAGGTTATTCAGCTGAAATTCAGTTGTTTCAATGACACAAATGAGGACAGTGATATATTGAACTTCTGTTTGATATAAAGATTAAACAAAAATGTAATAAGTACTTAGGAAGAATAAGTTATTTTGATGGCTCATCTATTCTCAGACTAAATTCTGAGAAACAGCCTACCTCTGATTTCTAGCTTATTTTTGGTAACACGCAATTAAAGAAGCTCAACCAGAAGCATGTTCCTATTGCCCAATGGCTTCTTCAAAAGCACACATCAACAGCTCTGGTTTAGGGAGAAACTGTTTTCCTTTACTTTTAGGTGGTCTTTTGAAAATAAGTAATTTTGTATTTAAGAAAATAGAGATAATTTCTGGCACGTAAAGAGTATCAAGATTAAAAAGTAGGCACGTGGATATACCTTTAACACAGATATCTCATTGACATTTTATAATTTGTCTCACTCATGTTCCTGAAATCAAAAGATCTCGAATTCCGACCAGTTGTCAATACCCTTCCATTTATTTCAGTCTGAAGCAATTTATCAGTCGTTGACCTATGTGGTCTTGACAGTTCTCAAGTGGTAGGATATTCCTTTTGTAAAATGCTGCTCCATGTGGGTTTGTTGGAGGGTTTCTCCTAAAGAGAAGCTTATTGGAATCTAGACAGGAGCATCAGAGAAGTGGTGTTCCTATTGCTTCCTTTTAGGGGAAGATGAAGAGTGTAGGTTCTACTGTTTGTAGTGTCAACTTGATCATTTGGGGGAAAAAAAGGAATTGTTACATTACATTGGAATTGGAAGTAAATTATGTAGAGAAAAATTGGAGCCTTTGAAGATTCTATCCCTCATTCCACTTTATATTAACTTCGATCTACACACATGCATTGACCTCTCTGCTAGCAAGAAACTTCGTTCTACTATTTTCAATGTATTTGCTTATTTAATCACTTTAAACAGCCAGTGTTTCAGCCAGTGTACCAGACGATTGTGAAACCCTAGCTCTCAAAACTCTCTGCAGACTGTGTATCACGGTGCAAGTGGCCAGATGTCTTCCTCTGTGAACCTGACATCTCCATCATTTATGAAAGAGATCTGAACCACTTCCACATCAAACAGCCAGGTATGTTTAATCTCTACAGCCAGGAGATAGAAGATGAAAAGATCTGGAAGTAAGCATGAGACTGCTTCCCAATGACAGATCATCAAAGCGCTTGGCTGGAATAAACAAAGCCAACGGCTTGACCCATGTGCCTTTCTGTCACATATTTGAATTAAGAGCCTCCTAGGAACCAGTGAACGTTCATCTTCTCATGCAGCCCCAACGGTTCTGCTCAGCTTCACTTACAGGTCTCTGTATTTTGATGTTGTATTTTGTACCTCTAGTTTAACCCTGACTCTTATTTGTCTATATCATTACCTATGAACAATAAAGCTAGTATTAGAAACTAGGAGCTCAGAAAAAAAATACAATATATCTAAGTATAATGAACGTTTGTTAAGAATCATTTAAACTAACTTTGCTCTCATGCACTGAATTACATAGCTTAAAGAAAAGCCATCAGTGATGTACTCTGGGTCCCTAATAAAACTCCTTATGTATCTCACTCCCTATTTTGAGGGAGGAATAAAAGATAACACCTAAACCAATAGAGTAAAAGATATTAAAATAATTTATATATAATTTTATAGTATAATATAATCTCTTAAGCATATTAGAATAATTTATATATAATACTGTAGAGCTATATTATTTTCCAAGTAGTAAAAAATTATTGATTGTACATATACTATCAATCAGTCTTGTTGCTATCGTTTGATTGATTGTTTTGTTGATCTTGTTAGTTTATTTTTTTAATACAGGGTTTCTCTGTAACAGCCTTGGCTGTCCTGGAACCTGTTTTGTCGAACAGGCTAGCCTTGATCTTACAGAGATCTACCTGCCTCTGCCTCTTGAGGGTTAAAGGCATGCACCTTTATGCTGGATTTGATGGGATTATTAATGTTAAGCAGTACTAGTACAAAATGAGGCAGGGCAATGAGCAGTTTTTAATGAAAGACAGAAACTCTTTGAATAGCAATTCCCAAACAGTCTTCTCTGCATGAGTTGCTATGGTTTTAAAGTCTTTTCTGGAAATATTCTGTGTCTATGGGTAGATATTTGTCCCTTATCCTCAGTGTATTTACTAAAACACCATATACACATGATAATGGATGCGTATGTTTAACAATGTTCCTACAAGTAGCTAGATTTGGCTCTACTGAGTAATAATTTCCTCAAGCTAAAGATGTATTATTAAGACTAATAGAGTCATATACTTCTCTACTTTGGGCATGGATACTATTCAACAATGACAGCTAAGAAGCAGGTAGTCAATGAAGGAGAAAGTAAAAGTTTAGGCCTCATTCACTTTCACTCTGTTAAGTTGTATTTTGCAAATCAGGATATCCCACTGGCATGATCCAGGACAATTAAGGAGGTGTTACCATTAATTACAGCACTTTAGCACACATAACACCTTGGTCTCTGAGAACTATGACCAATGTTCCTTAGAAGTCTTTGCCCTCCTACAATATGTTCTTAGAAAACATGGACTGCACATAGGTTTCTTGTATCAGGAGAGCCAGAGCAGTCCATGTACCTTAAATATGTTTTCTATAGAGATGGGGACCTTTGGGGACATCAGTGATGGGGACAGTGTAAGAACCAGCTCACAGTGAATGGAAGGAGAGGGGAGCTGCTATTCAGGGAGCAGGGAATAGACAAGCAGGGCTTTCTTCAGAGCAGGGGGGCACTTGCCATGTAGCAGCTCTGGTATTGGGATTGTGCAGAATGCATTTGGGTTAAAAAAGCAAAGCTGAATGTCAGATTCTGGCAAGATTACATTACATAGTGTGCTTAATATCAACTTTTGCCATTTAACTTTTGGAGCCTCGCTTAGCAAGCATCCTCATATTTCAGTGCACGATTCCCTCTTGCTGTGACAGCACACTGGTCAAGCAGTGTCTGAAAGGTGAGAGCGCAGTGAAAAGGTGAAAGGGATTGTTCTGGCTTACAGTTTAAGAGCACACAGGAGTTTGTGGCCTCTGGTCACACTGAACTGACAGGAAGGAGGGATAAAGGTTGCTACACCACGCCTTTTATTTCAGCCCATAGCCTAGAGAATGATGCCACCCACTTTTAGGGTGAAACTCCCATCAATTAATTCAATCTAGAAACTCTGACAAAAACATTCCCAGAGATTGGTTGTTTAGATGAGTCTATATACTGTCAAGTTGATATTCAATATTGATCATTACATTCAGTTACCTCATCATTAAATTAGTTATACTAATATATTATCATAATATATTATATATTATTAGTATAAATGTGCTAATAATATATTAAAATATATACTTGAATATTAGTATATTATATATGCTAATAGAATTTATAATAGAATATTAGTATATATATAATATATACTAATAAAATAATAGTATAAATTATAAAATTAATGCTTGCTAAGAGGAGTAAAGAAAAAACTATTAAAAATATTCAAATTTTTACTTATTTGGATGGCAGTATTTTTAGTAAAAATAAACATAAAAAAACAAGTTCACACTTCCTTTGATTGATGTGTGTGCATGTATGTGTCTCTGTGTGTCTGTATGTATATGTGTGTGTGTTTACTTTGCAATTTTTATTAAAAAGTAATACTGTGATTTGGATTCATCTGGGGGAAAGATTGGTAAGGAAATTAGCATTTTTAAGTCAGTCTCAGCACCTACTCCTTTTCTACATGGTAGATGTCAAAATGTTCATTCTTGGTTGGAAAATCCTGGATCTAGGAAAGAGAAGAGGCACCAATACGTTAATGATTTTTGAAACTTTTTAATTATAAACCCGATTTTGAAAACATAAAAAATTTTACAGAGAATTTCATAATGAAAGTAATAAGTATTATATAGTAATAATAATTGAGTATAGATTTATAGCATATATTCATAATAGAAAGAAAATTAAGATCAAGTGCGTTGGGTATTATTAAGTCTATAACCTAGAATGTACACATTTCTAGGCTTCTGGTTATTGTCATGGATCCAGAGCTTGGCAATCAACAGTTTAGAGAGCCACACATTGGAAAAGAATATATAACATGCCTTCTGGCAGTTCTGAAGCATTTGTAGGTATTTATTTTCAGTATTTGGTTTCACTTAGATTCTTTTTTGTTGGAAATATGATATTCATACAAATAAGATGTAAAAATAAATGTAAACTCTCATTCTTTCACTGCTTTTAAAATAAATAAGAACTTGCTTGCTTTTCTACAGTGTATGCTTTAGAATAACCTTTCCACAGAGCCCCACACTAATAAGTGGTTGTTATTACTATGAATGACAGCTTAGAGATTGTTAATAGTCAGAGAGGTGGTGGAGGCTTTTGTTTTTTTTTTCCGTAAGGAAAATTCTTTTATATTGTTTATGATAACATGAAAAAATAAGGAGCTTTCAGCAATACTGAGAGAAAAACAAAGATTTTTCAAGCTGAATAAAGATATAATATAAACACATAGATAGATGAAGCTTTAAAATACCATCACATCAAAATATATCTGCAAACAATGAATAATTTAAGCCAGTTGATCCATCAGAATATTTCTATTCATCATAAACAACTGTAAAAGGCAGGCAATTTAGAATAAAAAAGAAAAGAGGCAATAGATTTGATGGAGATTTTTATTGAAAAAGGTTGTCTACTTGGCCAATGTACATAGGAAAACATATTTAATTTTATTACTAATCATAGAAATATAAATTCCAAACAACAGAACACATACTACATATGTAACATAAAGAAATACAAATATTATTATATAATATATTAACAATATTAAATATTATGTTATGATAATTATAAAGAGACTATTGAGAAATTATAACTCTCATAAATATGAAAATGGTGAAAGAAAAGAACTAAAAGGGGCTTAGGTAGATTCATGCACATGGCCTTTCAGAGATCTCAGTTAATAAGAGTGCAAGTCTAAAGTGTGTCTTTTCATGATTCCTATATTTTTTGAAAAATACAAATATGCTCATATAATGTATTTATACATGTATACATATAAAATGTTCTCATATTTTCAAATAGATATGTCTAAATATATATTTAGATGTATCTATCTTCAAATATATATCTTAAGACAAAATTTTAATAGCCTTTGATTTTTGGCCATGTGGATATATTTCTTCTCCCATGATTTCCTTCAAATCATAAACATCAGAGCATAAAGCTTTGGAATGTGCCTAAATAATTTATTGGTGGTTCATAAGAACACAGAGGCTTGCTTTACAGCACATTTCTAAGAAAGAACTGTTCCTGTCCTGAAGCAAAAGGCTTTCCACACCTTCCTCAAAGGCACACTTGCCCCCTCTTACATTGAAAAAGGTGAAGTGAGCACGCAGGATGTTATGTGATCAAGACAGAAAATAAAATTTAATACATTGCATTCCAGTTTTAGTTTTCTGAAATTTTTCTTTTTTGTTTTATTAAAAATCGTGTATTGAAAACAATTTTTCATACTATATAGTCTAATCACTCCCTCAACACTTCCCAGACCCTCTCTACCCACCAGCACCACTCTATGCCCCCCTCTCTCTAGAAAGCAAGCAAACAGACAAGTAAAACAAATCAGAATAAGAAAGAAAAAGAAAAGTGCAGCAGACAGACACACCTTTAAAAGCACAAAATCAGAAATGAAAACATGAACAAAACCAGCAAGAAAAAAAAATACCCAAACAAAGCACTAGAAGACAGCAAATTAAAACAAACAAACAAAACATTGGGTTTGTTATGGGTTGACTATCTAGTCCTAGACGAGGGGCCTGTCTTTAAGTGTGGTTAATATATGGATGATTAGAGTCAAAATAAGTTACCGGGAGACCAACCTGAACTCAGAAATATCACTTTGATTTTTTTTTCTGTTCATTTGAAATCTTTACATGGTCTTATCACATTTACAACAAGATGGTAATCCCTTCCAAAAATCCTTTCAAATTCATTTAGATCATAAAAAAATATGCCCCCCTGCTCTGTAAATAGACTTCGGCTTGTCTAAGTCTTCTGAGTCTTCCATTTACTTTGGTAGTCGTTATGTCTGGCAGGTTCAGGGAGAGAGTGAGAGGAAGAGAAACAAGCAAATCCAGGAAAAGTAAGAGCTCAATCTTCATAATCTCAACAGACTGCTAACTCTGTACCCACTTCCTCTGAATCCTCTGACTTTGAGGAACCTCTAACTTTTGGACCTTTTAGAAATTCTGAAGGTGGTTATCCTTGAAAATTCTTCTTTGTTGCTGAAAGAAATAGATTGAAACATAACAGCAAATTACTAATAATCACCAATGACGGTGACATAGCTGCTGTGTTAGTATCTGAATGATAACTAGGTTACTGTGTTCAAAGGTTGGTAACAGCCGAAAATCAAACTTTTGACTAAGTCAAACCCTGATGTGGAACCTTTGGACAGCCATTTCAACTCATACAAATGAAGAACAGTTGATGTTGGGGTCTCAGTTGCTCCCAGCAAAATCCAGGGTTTTGTAGCAATCAAGAAGATCTAGTGATTTAAGTGGTTCAAATGGAATAGTTGACGACACATTAAAGAATTATCCAGCCAATGGAACTGTCTCATCCGCAACCATCTACTCACAAGATAACAGTGAACATCTTAGCACATCTTATCTTACATTTTTTTCCATACTTAGGATATGCACAGTAAAGGAGAAAGGAAATTTTTCCTTGGACAGAGCAGATGGCTTGATACACACTCCCAGTGATTTGCGGTCATGTAGTTTAAAATGACAGCCTTTATTGTTCCCTGAACATAGCTTTTGGTGACAGAAGCAATTCGAACAGGCTTCAAGATATGCAGATGTGCTAATGCAATCATAAATAAATACTGCACTTCTATTAAAAAACCTCAAGGTCATTCCTTCCCATCTGTCATCAGGACAGCATTTTTACTGATAGATGGGATAATATAACCTGAAAAGACCTGAGACAGAAGTCATGGATTTCCCAAATAGAATTATAAGAGAAGAACATAGAAAGGGACATGAATCTTTTCCTCTCTTTTCTTTGTGTCTGATTACTCGCAGGCACACATTTGTATAAATCAGGCTTTATGAGTATGGAGGTAGGAGGTCAACCTCAGATGTCTTTCAGGTCCATTTTGTTTTTGAGACAACCTCTCTCTAATTCTGCTAGACTGACTGGCCAGTGAGGCCATGGCTCCACCTCCTCAGCGCAGGGATTTCAAATGTGCATCAATTACCCTGCTTGGCTTATTTGACATGGGTTCTGGGAATTGAACTCAGATCTCCATCTCACATGGGCAGTGCTTTGCCAACTGAACCATCTGACATCCATACAGTCATACCAACATGGCTGCCTAAACATAAGCCAAAGGACAGCAGTAATAAGCATGAGAAAGTGGACAAGGAGAGCTCATAAGGCCTCGACTGTGCAGAAAGAACTGCAGGCAACGAAAGCATGCTAAGGGTGGGAGGAATAGTCTTTCCAGGGACGAGCTCACCAGTTATGTATCCAGTATTACATGGTCATCTCTGAACACATACACATAAGTAACACTATACAGAGACCCAGGTACCTTTAAAAATATGTATCACATACATATATACAAGAGAAAAGGGGGCATGAATTTGAAAGAGTTGTGGGGAGAGAACAGACTGTAGGGGATGATTTGGAGAGGAAAATGAGGGGGAAATGATGCGATTATATTATCATCACAAAAAACAAATATTTTTTTTTCAAAACTTTGGTTCCCATTAGAATGAACCAATCCCAGAGCATTGCTTTTAATCAGTAGTTATAGCAACCAAAAGATATTCAAAAGCTTTACAGAAAAGACACACAGCACACCTTACCTTTGGCAGAATGTCTGCCTGGCTATATTTATAGGGAATGGAAGAGGGGACTTTGAAAACATTTACTCACAACCCTAAGGTAAAATTTGAGGATTTTCATTTTTCGATGTACATACAAAATATAACGTAACTGCGTGGCTCCTCAAGCACCCATTTTTAGCTTTTTCTCAGTCGATGATGTTCTGGGCTTTGTCTTAAGGTCTTCCTCACCATACCACATTGTTAGTCATTCTAGAACTCTACCTTCACCTCAGCAGCCACCTATGTGTGATGGATTGGCTATGGAATCCTTAGTTCCAGGCACAGCTTTTGAGGCAGAAAAGACTAGGGGATAGCTTAGTAAATCCAAGACCTTCATCTGCATGGACTGTGCACACACATCCCTCTTCTAACAACACACTTAGCAACCTGTTGGCAACCCAAGACCCTTATTGCATTGAGCTACATGTGCATTGCATTCCAAACAATGGAATAAGTTACCTACTGTTAGAAAATCATCAAACCTAGACATATCCATCCAATTTTACTCTGATAATAATGTCTGAGCATCAGCATGGAGACAGAGGCTATCTGTCCTAAACTGGTGTAAGACAGCCTGTTCTCTAAGTAAACTTCCATGGAGAATACTTGTGACAGCTATTCTGGATTGTCCCTTTGGCTATATCCAGAATAACTAAAACCCTAAGCTGCCAGGCACAGCAGTGAGGGGTTTTTAGCTAATTGGATTATCTCAGGTAGAAAGTACCACTGAAATAGAAACTTCTTGTTTCTAAACAACTCAGTTATGTCACGTGATAGGTTTTAGATGCAGTCTTGTGGGAAGGGCGTGTAATGCTTTGCTGAAAACAGACACTTGAGAGGGCATGCGATGGTTAGAAAGAATATAAATGGAACCCACAAACAGAGAGAGGACCCTCTTTCATTGCTACACCCTGTAGTGCTTCACTGGTCTTTGCTGGTCTTTGTTGGTCTTCACTTCACAAAGAGAAATACACACACACAAAAAAAAAAAACAAAAAAACAAAAAAAACCAAAAAACTTCTCCTGCTATTCCAGCTGATTCTGGCCACTTCGGCTGACTGGTGCTGATTCAACTGAGCCTTGTTTTCTTTGTTGGCTTGTGCCATTACTACTTCCTTATGTTTGGTATTTGCTATTACACTGGACTGCTGGTATCCTGACAACACAGAGTGGAATCACCCCAAGGAACTACTTCAAACAGCTCCACATCCCCCTTTTCCTATTAATCTCCTATCTCCCCTTTCTCTGGTCGGTGGGTTAGAAGGGAGGTTGAAGAGTTTAAGAACCCTAAATAAGCTAGGTTTTGAAAAATCTCAGCCTATAGATCCATGTTGAATCCATATCATTTGAGGTCAGAGGTCCTACCCTAAATCTGGGCCACACCCTCTTCTGACAGCCTATGTAAAGGATAGAAAATAAATGAGCTTTTGATCTTTGCTTCACTGTCAAGTTTATTAATTTACTGACATTAAGGCCTACTTCTTTGGGATTCATGTATACATATACATACATATATTGCATAACATATAATACATAAGTATGTAATACATATAATACACACATATATGTATATTCATATGAACATAAAAATACACATACATACATATCAGTTCTGTTTCTCTAGAGAACCCTGACTAACACAATCCTCTATTTGTTATAGTATGCCTATGAATAATTAGGCATGCATATGTCTAAAATCAGTTGTTTTGTGGAAAGGAACATGCACATTAAACAAAATCTTACACAGTCTAAATCTGCCAGTCAAAATAAAGAGCCTCTTAAATTATACCCTTAGCAACAAATTTTTCCTCATCTTGACTCCCTAAAGGGAAGACCCAAACAGTGATCAGGGCCTCTCTCTTGTGACTCCCTGACACTCGTGACAGCATATTCCTTTCTGGTTTGTAGTATTGCTTTGAATAAAGTATTTTTGCTACTTTACAATCTGTGTGTGTTTTTACTCATTATTGAACAAGGTGTCAAGAACATGGAAGCATCGAGCACAGACCCCAGTCACCTGGAGCACTTCCTTTTAAAGTCAAAGCTGATAACATGATTGCATATAAGACTTCCTTCTTTGTGCTAAGATTGCAAACTTCGGTGGTGCCATAGTCAAAATAAGAGCTTTTGTTATCGTTCAGTGTCTCTGACATCAGCTTCCTAGCCACACTGAGAGGGAAGCTAGAGCCACCCTTTGTCACTCATGTGCAAGCAGTCAGTGATTGCTGGCCCAACTTTCTAGATAATTCTATTTCCTTTTTTTCCAGATTATTAAAATCATCTTAGCATAAATATATATGAATATATTTTTCACAGAACTTGATTTTTTAAAGGTTTGATAATATGCATCGAAATCTTAACTATTTACAAAGATTGTAAAGTATATGTAAAACAAAATGTAACATGGAAATAGTCAAAGTTTTTGGTATGTAAAGATTAAACATGATGATTTTTAACTACCAAAAATTGCCACAAGGCTATCTTCTGTACTCTGTCATTACTTACTTCTTTTTATGAAAATTTGATCACATGACCTTTGACATACCTGCTGCTGATTCTAGGAATTTACATTTATCATAGGAAAACACCCCAGGATCTGATTAAAGCCTCCATAATCTAAACTTTGATCTAGACTCATAAATTTGGAAGACTTTTCCTTTTCCTTATTTGTATGTGTACATGGTGTGTGTGTGTGTGTGTGTGTGTGTGTGTGTGCTCATGCATTCATGTCTTATGTGTGAGCATGTGAATGTGGGTCCACACACATTACAAGGTCAAAGGTCAATACCCAGGTGTCAATCCTTATCTTCTATCTTGTTTGAGGCGGGGTCTATAATCATTCACTTCTAGGAATGCACATGCCCATGAGCTTGTTGGCATCTCCTATCTGCCTCTCTTCTGGTCATAGACTTGCTGGGATTAAAGGTATGTGCTACCACATCCAGTTTCATTTGTGTCCTGAATACCATATCGTCAGTACTCAAGGATTCACCGAAAACACTTTATCCCTGGCCCCCCTTTTACAAAAATGTAAATGTTCCTTTAAACTACAAGCACAACAAACTTGGATCTCTAGAGAAGTCCATACATGGTGTCTCCTGGGTTTTGTTTTCTTTGTCAACAACATTTGCTCTGTTCTCACCTCTAATTCCCACAAATGCTTCAAGCCTTCAAATCTGAGAGTTGCTCAATTTATCCAAAGTTTCACTGTGTTAGGTAACAACTTCTAGAAACTCTGTGTACAACAGAGCAGATCAGGTTAAGAGTAAAGGACTGTACACTTCAAAATTTGGTAATAGAGTAGATCTTATATCAAGTATTCTTTAGGCAAAAAAATAAAACCCTCCAAAAAAAATAAAATAAAACAAAAGCCAACCAAACAAAAAAGAAACCCAAGAGGTACAAAGAAAATTTGGGAGCTCTTGAGAATGCCTATAAACTTGTGATTGTGACAATTAGTTATTTGCATAAGTACACATATAATAAATTGTACATGCTGAATATGTACATGCATTTATTCAACAATTGTGCATCAATAATGCCCCTTCATCTTTTAATCTAGAAGCCTAAAGTGCATTATAGTGAAAGATATACTGATCTCTATAGAATGCACTTAATACTGAACTGTGTGCTCCCATAATCCTCTGCTTCCTATTTCATACAGCGTATATATCAGCTTGTTTTTCTATTCAGCAGCAACGTCTCGGAAGCAAAGGGCAATGTCTGTCTCCTTCACTTCTGCACTATGTTCAATACTGCACTTGGAAAATGTCAGAGACCTCATAAACAGCATGAACCAGGCTGTTGACTGGACATTTGGATGGATGTCTTTTCTGAAATCCTGACGTCCTCTAACTTTGACTAGTCTTACCATATGAAATAACTTCCTAGTTAGTCTTGAAACCAGATCAACAGAGACTGGAGAGATGTCTTGGCAGTTAAGGGCACTAGCTGGTCTTGCAGAGGACCTGCTTTTTCCTTCTCGTCACTCACACTGCAGCATACAACCATCAAAAACTCAAGTTCCAGGGGATCCAGAGTTCTATTCTGGATTCCCTGGGCACCAGACATGCATGCAACTCACATATATACATGAAGGCAAACATTTCTACATATAAAATAAATAAATCTATTAAGGAAAGTAAATCTGTATCAACCACAAAATACGTGGAGAGGAGCATATCTGCCCAATGCCACATTTGAGATCTTTATCAGTAATTTGTCTGAAATTCAAGTTTCTCTGGGTAACCTATTTTGTATTTGCTAAAGATGATGCACTGTTCATTTTACTTGAACGTTATCACAGACTGTACAAGTCCTTTCACACTGAAAGGCATCTCCCGAAGTTGTCAAATGTAGGAGTGGCTATCAATGATAGGGATCATCCACTTGCTTACTCATCCACTTACTGACCTAGAAAAGCCTTTTTTCTCTTTTCTGAGTCTATTGCTGCATGCTAGCCCATAGGTTCCATCTGTGTCACTACCAGTATTTGTTTGGACTGTGGGCTGGTGTCAGCATTATCACTCATGACTAACACTAAGCCACCACTAAGTCACTGTCCTGAACACTCTCTCTCCCAATGCCACACCTTCAGAAAACAACCACAGTTGGTGACGGGCCTCTTTGCTTCATTTTTAGACGGGTTCTCATTGCTAAGGAACATATCTTTGTGTTATTTTAAAATTATCTTCCTCTAAGCTGTGAGCTATTTGAGTTTCAATAGACTGTTTGCTTCTTGAAAGCCACATTCTATTTATTTTAGTATCTGCAGGATCTATGGCTGTGGCTGGCCCATGAAAGATTCTGCTGTTGAATAAAAAAACAAGTATCATTATCTCTACAGCTACACTGTGCAAAGTGAATCTCCTATCTCAAGTCAAAGTTTTAAATATGTGAACAATGTTACCAAACTGTGCTTCAAACTGGCCTTTCAAAAACTGGCACCCTAAGTTCCTTAAATGATTGTTATTTTTTTTTTATTTGAGAAGCAAATTAACAGTCATAGAAGAATTACTTGGGGGAGTGTTTGTCCATTAAGCGTCTACATTAAATCAAATATTGAAAGTATTAACATGAAATCACAACATTGCCTATAACTGCATATAGGAGTAGATATGAATAATATATAAACTAAAACTAATGGTCAAGAAATAATTACACAAAAGAAAAATAGATACAGGCTTACCTTTTCAGTGAAAAAGTATTTGAACAAAACAAAGGACTGTGAATTATTCATACAGGACTAAGCATGCCCATAACTTAAAGCATTTCAGTTTTGAAACATATTTTCATTTTTGTGCTACAGCTTGAAAGAAACCTTCAAAAAGTCCCCACTTTCATTACTTGTCCATTCCCATGTTCCCTCGGTGACTTGTCTAGATATTTTTAACCTCAGCATTCAACACACTACAGGGAAAACTTATCGATATCTTGTTTTTAATGAAATACATTCTTCAGCTTCTACTGCAATAATTTTCAAGAGCAGTGATGCTATCTTCTCATTGTGTTTAGAGATCTACAGAGAAAGAAGCAAAGGCAGGGGAGAAACCAATAAGTCAATCCATCAGTGAAGGGGAATGACCATTCTGAAATGGTAAAGGACTCACCCCAATGCAAGATGCATCTCAGTTAGGTGGGGTGACTGTGTTTTAAAAAATATGTTGTACACGGTATGCAGGCAGTCTCAAGCTACACCCTTCCCTCCCTCCAAGAGTTCTTATATTTCATTATTTATAGCAATTAAGAAGAAAGTGGTTTTATTTTTTTTTATATTATACTAAGCTTTATAGCCAGAAATACTTGTTGCATGATGAGCAAGTCAACACTTTGCTGTCTTTTATTTATAACCCACACTAGTTTCTTTAATGGCACATTGATTCTATAATCTTTATTCAAACATGGCATGTGGTGGTTTGATTGAGAATGGCCCCATAGGCTCATAAATTTTGTCCCCAGTTGGTGGAACTGTTCAGGAAGGATGAGGAGGTGTAGCCTTTTGGGGGGAAGTGTGACTGATGGTGAGATTTGAGGGTTCAGAACCCCATGCCATGTTCAGTATCAGTTTCTCTGCTTCCTGATTGTAAATAAGATAAGATGTAAATTCTCATTTACCGCTCCACCACCACGCATGCCCGCCACGTCTCCGGCGTTCACGCTCTATAACTGTGAACAAGCCACCGGATAAATACTTTCTTTTATAAGTTGTATCTGTCATGGTTTCTCTTCACAGAAAGAAGAGTGAGCAGGAAAGGCCCCATGGTGAATAATAGTCTCGTAATTTTTGTGGTTCAAGAAATCTGAACAGGGTTTTAGGAAGTCACTGAGTATTAACATTTTCATGGGATTACACTATAAAACAATCATAGGAACTGGTTGCTGTAGAATTAGGAGACCAATTAGATGCTTGAGATGGTTGGAGAGGGAAAAACATTCCTCTTAAGCAAGACTCTATCAACACGTGGCTTTCACACGCAAGAGGGGGAAAGACTGTGCTAAAGAGAGTTCTCTGAATGCTTCTCTTAACTGATTGTGCATTATTAAGTTTTTAGTTAAAAACCATATGTTAACTGGTATTGTCATATGTGATTGTGCATGTGTGTGAAACAGAGAGAGACAGAGGGAGTGAAATAGACAAGAGATGGAGACACAGACAAAGACATTTCCATGCAGGCAGCTTGGTGGTATCCTCCTACCAAATACTTTCTAGTAATGTTAAGATTATATGAGACTTGAAAGTATGTCTCCCAATATAGACAGCACTGGCCACTGCTCTTTAGAATGCAGAGTGTCCCCCATGTTGTAGCTATAGTTCATGCTTGTCTATCTCCCCATGAGAAGCTAATAGTTGTCCCTTAACCTCTCTCCCTTTCACTCAGTAACAAGTCTGAGGGGAATCCCTGGAGTAGGTTAGGATCGGCTTCCAGTGGATGTGCTTCTATTTTTATAAGACAAGGCAGCACAGAGAGGAAGATTCCTCTGCCTCTGCAAATATTCCTCTGACAAACTGCTGTTTGGGAGAGAGAAGACTTTTTCTCTACCGCCTCCACACATCTGGGGGGGGGGTGGTGTTGTGCAAGAAAACCCTGTGTACTGAAGATTATTCTATTCTGCATATGTATCTCATGAGGAGGGAATAACCTTGTGGAGAAAATGACACAGGGGTCTTTTCTTTAGCACTATGAAAAACCTCTGGAATCCACTGAAATGGGCTGTCCCAGACCATGCACACTGTGTACCGGTGAGACTTCAGCCATGTGTGGTTCCATTTGCCTCTCAGCTACGATATCAGAAGCCAGGTAGCCTACGATGTGCAAGGCTTTCTTTCTTTGAGTTGTATCATGTGCTCGAGCTGTCTCCCTAAACTCCTGATGGAGCTGCTAAAAATAATGTGACTCCTGAGATAAATACTGAGTGATGCTGGGAACAGCACCATGGCAGACGGACGAGAGTGTTTGCAGCTGAGATTTCAAAAAGAATCAGTGGGCAAAGGGGATCAAAACTGCTGCAGGGGCTGATGGGAGGAACACCCTCCCGCCCAGTTTTCTCCCATGTCGCCTGTCAAAAGAACCAAAGCAGGAACAGAGACATCAAATAGGTTCCCAAGGAGCAGTTCTAGGAAACCTTAAAATTAACAAATACAAATGTCAAACAACTGGGAAATTGAGTTAGATTCACCACCGGCTGACCCTTTTTTAAGTATGGAGACTAAGTTGAGGAAGGTTTGGTGACTGATCTGTGCCACAAGAAATAGCAACAAAGAAAACAAAACAAGAACAAAATCAAAGTAAAACAACACACACCAAAAACCCGGTTTACTCTGGAAATTAGCACTAACATCACAGTTTCTGAAAATAACAACCATTCTGGGTCTTCTTAGCTTCTTAGCACAAAAAGCCCTTGGATTTTCATCATATGGCAAACATTTGAAAAGTATTTACAGCCTTTTTTTTTCTGTTTGTTATGAGGTGTGCACCTATGTGCATGTGCTGGTCCTTTTTGAGTGTGTGTATGTGTTCGTGTCTGGGTATATATCTATTTGTGTGTGTGTGTTTGGGTTGTGCACTAAGCTCAGAGTCTTGTTTCTGCTAGCCGGTTTTACCATTGAACTCCACCACAAGCTCCAGGTAAGGAACACCAACCACCATTAATCAAGCATATGATGGATAAAACACATGAGCCCTTTTGGCAAAAGATGGAAGGTGGCGACCAAGTCCTACAAAGGACCCGTACTATATCTCTGAACTTCCCCAGAATCCAGACGGCTTTTGGAGTTATGATAATTGGTAGTGAATCTTGATCATTAAGGTCACAGGATCTAGAGTCACCATGGAAACAAACATCTGGGCACATCTGTTAGGAGTTTCTAGCTTGGCTTAACTGAGATGTGCAGACCTACCTTAAGAGCGGACAGCACAAGACCATGGACTGGGATCTCAAGATAAATAAAGAAGAGAGAATGATCTTGATACTGTCTTCTTCCTCTCTCTTTTTTGACTGTTGACACAATATGATCAGACAGCCCCAATTCCTGCTATCATGTCTTCCCCAGTGTGATGGCCTGAGCAGTTCAGCTCTGAGCCTACGCAAACCCTTCTCTCTGTAAGCTTCTTTTGTCAGACATTTGGTCATAATGAGAAAAGTAACAAATGCATTTTAGTTTTGAAGAAATTTTTCAAGTTAACTAATCCTCAAGTTCACTTAATTTTGAAACTTCAATTTTAAATTTGGGAAACTACATCTAAGAGCAACCTTTTTCAATTCAGTACCAAGGATTTGGGGAGCTCTTAACTTGGGATTTTAAAAATGAAAATAAACTCCTTCCCCAACTTTATAAACTGATTTGAATCAGTGTTTTGGAGCTTCCTTACCAAATATACATTTCATTTGTGGCTAGTGTCCTAGAACATCATTCAAGGGTGTATTACCCATTTTTATATTGTATGAGATAACCCAGTCACAAAAGAACAGATATAATATGCAGTCACTGGTAGTGGGATGTTAACCCCAGAGGCTCGGACTGTCCCAGAAACAACTCACAAACTGGGTGAAGTTCAAGAAAAAAAAAAACAATAAAAAACATTAGTCTCAATCCTTACACACTAAGAAAAGGTTGACTAATTCCGGGTTACATCCTGTTTTGCATGTACTTTTTGTTCATTGTAACTAATAAGATCTTAGTGCAGAGTATCAAACCTTTAAAAAATGCTTAAAAATTTGTACATTTATCTTTGTTTTCTTTTAAATAAAATTCTTCAATTAAAAAGATAGATGATGATCAGTTTCATGGTAAATATATAAAAGCTTGCTACTATAGACTGACTTGCTTAAACTTTGTTAATCAATGACAAAAGAATTATTGCTTTGGGTTTATGATAAACTCGTGGAGAAAAAGATAGATGGGAAATGTTTAGTAAGGTATGAGTTTCAAAAGAAGAACACATAATCAATAATCTTGTAAGTTCATTTTGCAATATGATTTTAATCTGTTTTAGAAGAATTTTTGTGGTGATTGTTTTTAGAGAATATGTAACTTTTGACTATGAGGTAATCTTTTTCCCTATGAGGACATAGTTCTAGATGATATAAAAATGGTAAGAGAAAAATCAAGTTGCTGGAGCCAGCTTGTTGGAAAAAAAAAGGAAAAGGAAAAAAATGTATATTCGTCATATATTATTATGTAACAAATTTTGTCAGCTATAATAATATTTTATAAAATAAATAAATTTAAGAAAAGCAAAAAAATATCTAAATGAATATATTATATCCATTCTCCTTCAAATCATACTCTATAAATCCCTTGTCACTGTCATCATCATCCCCATCATCACCCCCATCATAATTTTGTATAAGAAGAGAGAAATCCATACTACACCAAATAGTGGAGATCTAATTTTAATCAGTGACCTGCTGGTGAGGGGTAAGTGAATGCTTTTTCAAACAATTGAGTCAGAGTCTCAAAGACAGACAAGGAATGGGAACTTCCTTCCAAAGGAAGCGTCTCAGCAGCTTGATGTCAGTAGCACACTTCAAGGTTCAGGAAAGGAATCTCAACACAGCCCAAGATGACCCTCTCATGGATTCAGTTTCGGTAGATATTTTTAAAAAGGTGGCGCCCGGTTCCCGCGTGCAGCTCCGTGTACCCTGCTTCTTTACTTCTGGAACCGGTGGTTCGGGAGCCGCTCGACCGCCATGATCCCCACCGCCAGGAGCCCCTCCACTGTGGGACCCTGCGACACCTCTTTTACTCACGGCGGGTTGTCACCACGCCCGTTCCACACATCCCAGTTGTGCAGCGGGCTTGGTGTGCTCCGACACTAAATGTTCTCTTGAACTCAGTTAAGTCATCACATGAAAGGACACACCACACAATAACCTCTGATCCAATTGATAAGATAGAATTTCCCATCTAGACAGCACAAAATCCTGTACAAACCCACCCCTTTAAAATGTTCATAACAACCTGTATCTATGCAGAGATGCACAAAGAGGATCATCTGAGTCTTCTTCCATCTTCCTCTTCCTCTTCACTTCCCCTTTCTTCCTCTTTCTAAACCTTTGTTCTTGCCTACCCTTTCTTCTCGTCCAGTGCCAGGCCTTGTGCCAGGCCTCTATTAATTTCAACCACACTGATCGGTTAAAAAGGGTATAACTCTTGTCCAGTCTGGAGTTCCTGTTCCTAAGTCATGACCAACACTTAAAAGTAATTAAGTTCTCCCTAGAAGTATGAGCTTTTGAGATAATTGTTGCTTTGTTTTTACCTGCCATGGGAAAGAAGAATAAAATTCAAAGGGAAAAGCTCCATCACGATCAGTAAGAATGTTCTGTATATACAGTGTGGATCTTCAAGGGAGTGTGAGGTTAGAAACCTTTACCTCTTCCCTTGTAGATCCACATCCTATATCCAGATAGTCTGTGTCTAAACCTGAGTTACATTGTTCATTTCTTGGGAACTTGGATTTGAGAGGCAGGAGGGAGTTGCTTTGGAGGATGTTCTTTCATTTGTTTGTTTGTTTGTTTTTCTTTGCCTACACCATAAGAAAATCACAATAAAGTCAGAATATATAAGCCAATATGCTTATTAAAATATTATTAGGATAAAAGTCTTAATTCTAGACATTAACTTCAGTGCCTCTTTAGAAGATATTAGCTAAGTGTTATTAAACAAATGTTATTAACCACCTGAGATAAGTCCTGTGATCAGTTTAGGAGCAGAGGGAAGAAACTAGTTCAAAGATTAATAATTTGATTCAACAACTAGCTATCAAGTTACTGCAGCGAGGAAAGATTCTAGCACATGACACCCCCTCCCCTAAGTGAAAGACTGAGAGCTGTTTACCAGCAACAGGAAGATGGGGTTATGTCTGTGCACCCCTTCCCAGACCAGCCACCTGGCAGTTACGGAAGAAAAAATGCTGGCAAAGCTGTTTGAATGGCTTTTGTTAAGAAATCATGCTTGCGGTGTTTCATGTTTCTATAAATATACCAGGGAAAGGCCTTTACATACCAAATATGGCAATAAGAAATTAAATTTTGATGCTACCATGGACACCCAGACTCTAGCCAGGAGAACATAAATAGAAATGATGAGGACACCCTCACCCATGGAACAGCATGGAGGCCTCCCTGGCAGGTGTGTGTGTGTGTGTGTGTGTGTGTGTGTGTGTGTGTGTGTGTGTGTGTATGCATGTATGTGTGTATGTATGTGTGTGTATGTGTGTGTGCATGTGTGTATGTGTGTGTGCATGTGTGTGTATGTGTGTGTATACATGTGTGTGTGGTATGTGTGTGTATGCTGTGTATGCATGTGTGTGTGCATGTATGTGTGTGTGTGCATGCATGTGTGTGTGTATGTGTGTGTATGGTATGTGTGTGTATTCTGTGTATGCATGTGTGTGTATGGTATGTGTGTGTGCATGTATGTGTGTGTGTGTGTGCATGCATGTGTGTGTGTATGTGTGTGTATGGTATGTGTGTGTGTAATTATATGCCCAAACAAAACAAACTCTTATCCCTTGTTCTTCAGGGTGGCTTTGTTTCCAGGGTGGCTTTGTTTCCAGGGTGGCTCTGTTAAACCTTGTGGTATAAAAGCATATGCATATTAAATAATGTCAGCTGAGGCCAGGAGCTGGCTCTGGGGTGTTTAGCTTTGTCTTTTATGAAAATTAAAGGAAAGAATAGGTCTGTAACTTATCATTTGACATTTTACAATTTCTATTTCATCACAAACCCAATGTTTCTACAGCCAGTCCGGGGCAACACATAGGAATCAAAGTATCTTGTAAGATGTGGGCTTTCTAAAAATGAACAATGGTCTTGAGCCCATGAATGACAGTTATTAAGGTCAATCAAATGAGCAAGACTTGAAAATCTTCTAAGAGCTGTAATAAAGAAGGGCAAGTTCTTTTGGCTGTTGAGAGAGAAAAGGAAATGGAACATAATAGACATCAAAACAAAACAGCTGGTTTCCTCTAAGACATCACAAAGGCTAACAAGGAATTGCTGACTCTCTAAATGGAGCTCTTTCCCACTACCTAACTATTACTTGGTTAGGTACAAAAATATAGTTCTAGGAATAAAATTCTCAGGTAAATACAAAATAGAGGGCTTATTGCCTAGCTACTCCACAGTGAGAGACAGAACATGCCTATTTCCCTGTGCAGTAGTTCTCTCATTTGTGAAAGCCACAAAAGACTGAACGCAAAATGTAAACAGCCTTTTTCCTTCCAATTAACGGAACGTTTTATAAGCATAAATAAACCAGTGGGCTTTGTGTCTGCAAATACGAATCAGAAAGCAGGATTTAAAAAAAATGTACTGTTGAGCCATTCTTAAACAAAAGAACACTTGAGCTGAACATGTGTTTTACAGTTGGGGCGGGTTCAATGTGGAGCAGGGTCTCATGAGTTAATACAGAAGGCCATGTATTGCATCCCCTGTGCTGGGGGCAGGAATATGGACTATACCTGTCTGTATACTGAGATCAGGGTTTCTCTACTCTAGTCTATTTTATATGAAGAAGAATTCAATAGCATCCTCAGATCTCTAGAGCTTTAACATATACTGCATAATGCTCTATTTTCTACTTGAAGTAGAGGATGCATTTTCCAAGTAAATAAAATTACAAGAATACACTTCACTGAAAGGAAATGTTGAGCTTGATTCTGGAGGACCAGCGGTGGTTGAAATACCTATTATCCTCTAGGAGTTATCACACACGTTTAAACAAACAGACACACAAACAGAAAACCCTACACAGCAATTAACACAAAGGGATGCTCTAGATGATGAATAAACACGGAGATCTGGCTACACAGGAAGACGTACACTCATCAAGGTAATCCGTAAAGATTCAATTAAGGTAATAATTGCAACAAATTTTATAGACTGCATTGGAGAACTGACCATGCACAGGTTATAGGGCTGGGCCCGGCCAGGCAGACAAAAGTACAAGCTGTGTGGTTTGAATAGGTTTGACCTCCACATATTCCTGTCTTTGAATGCTTGGCCATAGGGAGTGGCACTATTATGAGTTATGTCCTTATTGGAGGAGGCGTGGCCTTGTTGGAGGAAGTACATCACTGTGCGGGCAGGCTTTGAGGTCTCTTAGTGTTCAGGCTCCACCCAGTGCAGAAGAAAGCCTGCTCTTGGCAGCTTACATAAGGCAGTCTCCTCCTGGCTGCCTTCTATCTGTAGAACCCTTGGCTCCTTCAGCACCAAGTCTACCAGCATGCTGCCATGCTTCCCACCATAATAATAGACTGAACCCCTGAACCTGCAAGGCCGCCCCAATTAAATGTTTGCATTTATTGTCAGCTTGGTCATGGTGTCTCTTCACAGCAATAAAAACCCTAAGACGGCAGGTTTCTGGATAAATGGCAAACTACTCATCATGGCTGAGGTGAGTTGGTGCAGAGATTCGAAGATCTGGTAACAACAATATGTAGGGTCCTGAAGATCTTTCAGTCTGGCTTCTCACTGATTCATATAAATTACTGTTTTAGTGCCCCACACAAGCTACCTTTTCTGATAATTGGTATAGAGATTCTTCATAGCCATGAGTTTCTGACTGCTCTGTGTCTGCACAGTAGGTTGGAATGAAGTCCAGCATAGTTTATAGTCTAGGGATCAAAGTGATTTCTCACACAAGTTCAATTTCATAGTTTACACATAGGCCTAATTGTGAGGTGATTAATTTACATAGCCATAAACTACAGAAGGCTAATTATGTGTATTCTCTCCAGAGGGCTGAGTAAGTGCATGTTTACAGCAGGCTTCCTGTGTTTAATAGTTTAGCAGATGCTAGAGACTAGTCATAGCAGAGGGACAGGATACTTTATTTTCTGACTTGAAAGTTTACACCTCACTTGGATAAAACAGGGTGATAATAAAGTCACTAGGACATGCAGTTTCCTTGTTTCAGACCCACAGATGACATGCTTTATCTAGAGTTAGCCCACTCATAAATGCAGGCTTTATTTCCCCCAGAGGGATTTTATTTCAAGACACTGCCAAATCCTAGAACTTCAGGCTTAGAAGTATCTCAATATGTATTTGTTGATTGCATAACATTTCTAGGCCTTGCCCTTAAAGAGGTGCATCCAGCAGTAAGCAAATCAGTCAAGAACATGGGATTAAAATCATAAAATATCCAAAACATACAACATACACACACACATACATACATATATGTATACATGCATACGTACATGTATATATAAATACACACTTGCATTTTCACATATACATATACACTTATACATGTATGCATGCATATACACATACACACATACAAACATACAACTACATATATGCATACTTACATGTATGGTATTAGAAAAGGGAAATAGTAAGGAAGGGATGGATATTACTTTATCTCCAGGACTAAGGAAGTTCTCCTCAATATGTTTTTTTAGAGAAGATGTGAAGACCAGAAATTCATAAGCTAACATGAGGTTGTGTGCTGTGAACTATTACCACATATAAGAAAAGCAAGGAGGCAGCTGTGCCTGGAGCAGGCTCAGAAAAGAGACAGGACACAGGGAGGAAGTCAGAGAAAAGGCAAGGGCCCAGATCACATGGAGCCTGCAGGCTTTCGTGAGAACCTGGGATTTGCTCTGCATTGAAAAATCTTCGAAAATGAAGAAGGAAGAACTATGGAGAGAAGATCAGAGCCAGAGAGATGGTCCAGGAAGAGAGTCAGGATGTGTTTCCTGGATTCAGGGATGCAGCTGGGCCTGTGGAGAGGAAAACCAGAGATGATCATGGAAGATCCCAGTTATTTCTACAACAGAGGGCAGGGGCTTGAGAGAACCATAGGACCAATGTGAATTTCTTTTTCTTTGATTTAACAAAGAGAAAGGAAAGAGAGAAAGTAGTAACTGAATAAGAGTTTGGGTCGGGGGACAGAGCTTTAGTGAGGCACAATGGCCTTTGGGGGATAGCTACATAAAGGCAGCACCAGCAGTTGACAGTGAACGTGTCAATAGTCTCTGATGATATGCTGCAAATGCTGAAAAGGTCGACTAACCCTCTCAGTCTCGTGTCGATCCTGGCGCACTTATGTGGGTAGAGGATTGGTTCACTGATGTGATAACCAGTTCTAAGGTGTGTTCTTTTCTGAGCAACTGCCTGCCTTTGCCTCTTGGCTGAGATTCAAGGTGTGTGCCACCATACCCAGTGCTGTGTCTGTGCGACTCATCCTCTCTCACTCCCCTCCCCCTCCCCACTCCTCTTCTTCTCTTTTTTGTGCTCTATTAGATAAACAGAACTG
This sequence comes from Micromys minutus, assembly GCF_963924665.1. NCBI lineage: Eukaryota > Metazoa > Chordata > Mammalia > Rodentia > Muridae > Micromys > Micromys minutus. Next base: position 9,669,472 of record NC_137965.1, read on the forward strand.
AGCAATCCTCCTGAGTTCATCATTGGCAACGGTCTTTCCCTCATTGCTACCTGAGTGTCTGCTAGTCTCATCCTCTGTTGCTGCCTCTGCCTACAATGGCCTCTTCTCCAGATTCCCACCTCAGGTTCTTCCCCCACGGAGACAAAAGATGATTTCCTTCCTGCCTACTCTTTGACTGACAGAAAACTTACAATTAGGAGACAAAAATCAAAACCATGGAAGGAAGAAAAGGTGTTGTATAGTTTTGTCGAAGCTAGCACAACGAATGAAATATTTAAAGGCAAGTAAATTGCTATGAAAATTTAAAAATTCATCCCATTGTCATTCCTGAGGCCCTGGCAGTGGGACAGCCAGGCATATTAACTGGCACGGTTTTCTCAAATAAGCTGGATATGCATGGAAGGTAATAAACTTCAGGATATTTGGGAAATTAAAATCTAATGAGAAAGCATCTACAGTTTAATTCATCCCGTTGATGCATGCCTTGGGTAAAACGCTGTGAGGGGATGTGTGAAATATGCAATCGAATGAAAACTAAGCACCATAATTAAAGAAGGAAAACCACGGAACAAGAATGAAGTATTGAATTATTTTTAGTAACCCCAACCCCACACTTATACCATGCTAACCATCCTGCAAACACATTGAGTATCCTCAGATCTAGTGGGGGTTTGGCCCAGCCATTCCAACTCCTTAAGGTGCCTTCTGCAAAGCTGTACCTTAGAAATAGTGCTCATCCTTTAAGCTGCAGGCTCCGGAGAATTTGTGGGAATCCTGTGGGATTTACTCCCCCCGCCCTTCTTGGAGACTGGGTGCCTTATGCGGCTGAAATATTGTCTGCTCGAGTATCCTGCTCAGAATACTTTTAAGACAGCCATTGTATGTTATTCTTAAAAGAAAATAATAAGTTTAGTGTCTCTCCCAGTACCATAGCCAGGAAAAGCATGTAAGATTTTTGTGAAGCTCATGTTTCTCACAGGTCATCAGCTTAACCAAGGGGGGGGGGCTTTAAAAACCCTACACATATAATCTTTTGAGAACTGGAAACACTGTCCACGTTACTGGGAAATTTGAGAAGAATGAGCTATATACAATAGTATTGCATTTTCTAGAAAGCTTTCTGAGACCTTCCGAAGATAAGAAAATTAAAGGCCGTAAAGTTTAGCTGACAAGTCCAAAACCCTACAGGCTTCAAGGAGAAAAATGTCAGTCTCGGCACGGTAGACATTCCTCCAGATGGATTTCGATGATTCCTGACTCATAGTCATCACTTCAGATCCTCCCTAACCGATGCCCCACCCACCTCCCCCACCCTCCCACCCTCAATCCCACTCTTGCTACTGCTCCGCTCGCCCACCCACAACTGGCCACAGTTAAGAGCCACCAGAAGAGCTCAACCTTTATTGAGCTCTCACCCTGTGCCCAGGATCATGAAACTGCCCAGCATCTCATTTGATTTGGTCAGAATCATGCTATGCCATAGGAATTCTTCCAGACAGTCTAGCTAGCGGCAAAGCCCGGTTTTCTGACTCTGCTGTCTGCCGAGCACAACACCGTGGTTATGCTTTTAGTCTGATGGCTTCATGATCTAGAGCCCTAAATGCCAGCTGAGTCTGCCTTTGCTCTTCCAGATCATTTAGAAGTGCAGCTCCCCAACCCTAACATGGTTAAGCACCAGTCATTTCTTTTCTACCTTTTCCCAAGGTCCAACGCTTCTCTCCATGGGACGCAGAAAAAGAGGTCTGTCACCCCGCTATTCGTTCCTGAGCTGCATGCATCTGGCTCTCTGGCCCAAGGCATGAAAATGGAAGCATTTCTCACTTCTTCAACCCCTCTTCAGTTTTCTACACCTCCTTGTTCCTCACCCTAGAATTCCTATCTGTTGAAATGTTCAAGTCTGACCCCTGCAGTATTGGACAAGTGGAGCAGGTGCTCCTCTCCCATAGTTCCCTCTACTTTGGAGCAATCCTGGAAAATTGGTGTGAGATGTGAGTTCAAGTGAGAATTACTGCCCGTAGCATGGAATTTATTTTTCTTCTTAAAGCCCATGCTTGCTCCAGCTAGATGCCACAACAGCGATCTCTCCTAGCCACCATGGCTGCTTCGCTGGTCTCTGCCTGATGCTTGCCCCACAAACAGTGACCTGAGCCTGGTTCCGGAAAGCTGGCTTGCCAAGCCGACCAAACTCGTTTTTCCTGAGAATGCCTTCATCCACCCCAGTGGCAGGCTCTGCTGATGACCAGCAACACATAGCTGGGCCCTCTCTCTTGTCCACCTGAATTGTCTCGAGTGGAAAACTCCAGACAATCAACATTTAAGTCATCCAGATGACCCAACCGCTGGGCGCGGAATCTATTGTCCTAAACCTATCAACTACCTTGTGTTGGGATTCTCTGTCACCGGGTCTAACATCTCACCAGCCAACATTCTGCAGGCCTTCTCTCTTCGCTGCCTTGCCCCCAAACCCCTATTCTTTCTCTCAAGTCCTCCTCCTCTTCACTTGGACCCAGAAAAATCTGCCTCCCTCATTATCTTCATCTAGTGATTGGCTTCTTGTCAAGTTCATTAGCCAATCAAATAATTAGGGGGAACTCCCTTACGATTGCCCACAGCAAAAAGCACTGCAACTAATAGTGAACTGTGACGAATGGAAGGGTAATGAAACTTGTACCAGTTTTGACATCAGGTGATAGGATAAGAGTCTGGTGAGGACAAAGAGAATTTCAAGTGGCTGACTGGGAAACAGGGTCATAGCTTAGAGGACCAGTGACTCCTAATTGATGAAATACCAGAGACTAAGTTGCTGTTCAGTGTTTGTGGTCCTTGATGGGAAAGAGAACCTTAAGATGTGCATAGCTGTTGAGAGAGGATGGAACAGATTCACATTCAGGAGTGATTGACATGGAGAGTCGATTCTTTTTTTTATTGGATATTCTATACATTTACATTTCAGATGTTATCCCTTTCCCACAATCCCGTGCCCCTCCCACTCCCATTGCCCCCATGAAGGTGCTCCCTCTCCCAACCACCTTCTCCCACCTCAGCACATTGGCATTCCCCTACACTGGGAAAACGAACCTTCACTGGACCAAAGGCCTCTCCTCCCATTGATGCCAGACAATGCCATCCTCTGCTGCATGTGCACCTAGGACCATAGGTCTCTCCATGTGTACTCATTGGTTAGTGTTTTAGTCCCTGGGTTTGGTTAGTTGATCATTTTGTTCTTCCCATGGGGATGCAAACCCTTTCAGCTCCTTCAGTCCTTTCTCTAGCTCCTTCATTAAGGTCCTCATGTTCAGTCTGATGGTTAGTTGCAAGCATCCTCCTCTGTATCAGTATGGCTCTGGCAGAGCCTCTGAGAAGGCATCCATATCGTGTCCCTGCCAATAAGCACTGCTTGGCATCAGTAATAGTGCTTGGGTTTATTGGGTACATACGGGGTGGATCCCCAGGTGAGACAATCTCTGGATGATATTTTCTCCAATCTCTGCTCCTCTATTTGTCCCTTTATTTCCTTCCATGAATGTTTGGTTCTCCTTTCTAAGGACTGAGGCATCCAATTTGTGGCCTCCCTTCTCTTTGAGCTTCATAAGTTCTGTGAATTGTTTCTGGGTATTTCAAGCTTTTGCAGCTAGTACCACTTCTAAGTGAGTACATACCATTAGTGTTCTTTTGTGACTGGGTTACCTCACTCAGGATGATAACTTCAAGTGCCATCTATTTGCCTAGAAATTTCATAAAGTCATTGTTTTTAATAGCTGATTAGTACTCCATTATGTATATTACCATAATACCTGGATCAATTCCTCTGTTGAAGGATATCTGGGTTCTTTCCAGCTCCTGGCTATTATAAATAACGCTGCTATGAACATGGTGGAGCATGTGTCCTTGTTATATGTTGGAGCTTCTTTTGGGTATATACCCAGGAATGGTATAGCTGGGTCCTCGGGTAGTACTATGTCCAATTTTCTGAGGAAACGCCAGACTAATATCCAGAGTGGTTGTATCAGTTTACAACCCAACCAAAAGTGAAGGAGTGTTCCTATTTCTCCACATTCTTTTCAGCACCTGCTGTCTCCTGAGTTTTTGATCTTAGCCATTCTGACTGGTGTGAGGTATAATCTCAGGGTTGTTATGATTTGCATTTCCATGATGACTAGAGATGTTGAACATTTCTGTTGGTGCTTCTCAGCCATTTTGTATTCCTCAGTTGAGAATTCTTTGTTTAGCTCTGTACCCCATTTTTAATAGGATTATCTGATTCTCTAGGGTCTAACTTCTTGAGTTCTTTGTATGTACTGGATACTGACCCTCTGTCAGATGTAAGATTGGTAAAGATCTTTTCCCAATCTGTTGGTTGTCCTTTTGTCCTTTTAACAGTGTCCTTTGCAATTTCATGAGGACCCATTTGTCAATTCCTGATCTTGGAACATAAGCCATTGCTATTCTGTTCAGGAAATGTTCCCCTGTGCCTGCTTTCCAGGCTCTTCCCCACTTTTGTTCTATTAGTTTCAGTGTACCTGGTTTTATGTGGAGGTCTTTGATCCACTTTGAGATTTGTACAAGGAGATAAGAATGGATTGATTTTCATTCTTCTGCATGCTGACTGTCAGTTAAACCAGTACCATATTGTCACGCGCCCATGCTTCCCACCGCTAGGAACAGGCGTGCAACAAAACAAACTCTTCTGCGGATAACCTTTATTGAACAGCACTTTGAGCAGGGGGCTTCTTGGGCAGGAAACTTCTCTCTCAGCCAGGGACCCCCTACCGGGTTCTACTGTCTAGCTGAACTCTCACGCGCAGTCCCCCACGAGCGTTCTCTCTGTCCAGTCTCTGTCCACGCGGGACCTCCCGCAATCACTATTACCGAGTCTCTCTCCACGTGGGATCTCCCGCAACCTCTCCTATTGGGCTTCTCTCCACGTGGTATCTCTCCGCCATCCCTCCACATGGTCTCTCTCTCTTAGTCTTCCTCTTCTTCTCACGTGGGGGAGAAAATGCATTGCTATATATGCCTCAGAGACTTGTGTTGCTACCTGATTGGTGCATCCTCCTGTAGCTCAATCACGTGCCCCGGGGTGGGCTGTGACTTATGTGGTGCATGCGCATTAAGTCTCTTGGCTGGGCAACAGCTCTGTTTGCTGAGTTCTCGGCGGGAAGCCGGCACCATGTTTGGGTGCAGCACAAAGGGCTCCCTACACCATATGTTGAAGATGCTGTTCTCTTTGCATTGAATGTTTTTAGCTCCTTTGTCAAAGATCAAGAGACCATAGGTGTGTGGGTTCATTTTGGGGTCTTCAATTCTATTCCACTGATCTACCTGCTTGTCTCTTACCAATACCAAGTAGTTTTTATCAGGATTTATCTGTAATAGAGCTTGAGGTCAGGGATGGTTATTTCCCCAGAAGGTTTTTTTGTTTGTTTGTTTGTTTGTTTTGTGGTTTTTTTTGAGGATAGTTTTTGCTATCCTGGATGTTTTTATTATTCCAAATGAATTTGAAAATTGCTCTTTCTAACTCTATGAAAAATTGAGTTAGAATTTTGAAGGGAATTTAATTGAATTTGTAGACTGCCTTAGGCAAGATGGCCATTTTTTATGATGTTGCTTCCTCCATTCCATGAACATGGGAGATCTTTCCACCTTCTGAGAACTTCTTCAATGTCCTTCTTCAGAGACTTGTAGTTCTTGTCACACTTGCTTGGTTACAGTCACACCAAGGTATTTTATATTCTCTGTGACTATTTTTAAGGGTGTCAATTCTCTAATTTCTTTTTCAGCCTTTTTATCCTTTGAGTAGAGGAAGACTACTGTTTTGTTTGGGTTATTTTTATATCCAGCCATTTTTGAAGAAGTTTTTTAGAAGTTCTCTGGTTGAATTTTTGGGGTCATTTAAGTATACTATCACATCATATGCAAATACTGATATTTTGACTACTTTCTTTCTGAGTTATATTCCTTTCACTTCCTTTTGCTGTCTGATTGCTCTAGCTAGTACTTCCAGTACTATATTGAGTAGGAAAGGAGAGAGTGGACAGCCTTGTCTAGTCCCTGAATTTAATTATATTGCTTCAAGTTCCTCAACATTTCATTTTATGTTGGCTACTGGTTTGCTGTATATTGCTTTTACTATGTTTAAGTATGAGCCTTGAATTCTTGATCTTTCCAAGACTTTTAACATAAAACGGTGTTGAATTTTGTCAAATGCTTCCTCAGCATCTAAAGAGATGATGGTTTTCTTTTTTGAGTTTTCTTATATAGTGGATTACTTTAGTATATATAGTGGGTAGTGCTTATATTGATGAATTTCTGCATATCGAACCATCCTTGCATCCCTGGGATGAAGCCTACTTGATCTTTCTTTACTTCTTCCTTGACCAAGATATCATTGAGAAGAGCATTGTTTAACTTTCATGTGTATGTGGGCTTTTTGTTGTTTTTATTGTTATTGAAGACCAGCATTAGTCCATGATTATCTGATAGGATGCATGGGATTATTTCAATGCTCCTGTATCTGTTGAGGCCTGTTTTGTGACCAACTCTATGGTCAGTTTTGGAGAAGGTGCTGTGAGGTGCTTAGAAGAAGGTATATTCTTTTTGTTTAGGATAAAATATTCTATAGATGTCTGTTAAATCCATTTTGTTCATAACTTCTGTTAGTTTCCCTGTGTCTGTGTTCAGTTTCTGCTTCCATGATCTGTCCACTGATGAAAGTGAAGTGTTTAAGGCTCCCACTGTTATAATGTGTGGTACAATATATGCTTTGAGGTCTAGTAGAATTTGTTTTATGGATGTGGGTGCCTTGTATTTGGTGCACAGATATTAAGGATTGAGAATTTATCTTGATATATTTTTCCTTTGATAAGTAAAAAGTGTTCTTCCTTATCTTTTTGATGAATTTTGGTTAAAATTTATTTTATTCAATATTAGGATGACTACTCCAGTTTGTTTCTTGGGACTATTTGCATGGAAAGTTTTGTCCCAACCTTTTACTCTGAGGCAGTGCCTGTTTTTGTTGCTGAGATGAGTTTCCTGTATTCAGCAATATGCTGGATCCTTTTTACGTATCCAGTCTGATAGTCTATGTCTTTTTATTGGGAAATTGAGTCCTTTGATGTTAAGAGATATTAAGAATATCTCCTAATAGTAATAGTGATTGTTACTTCCTGCTATTTTTGTTATTAGAGGTAGAATTATGTTTTTGTGCTTTTCTTTTTTGAGCTTTGTTGCAAGAAGATTAATTTCTTGCTTTTCTTACGGTAAAGTTTCACTCTTTGTGGGGGAGTTTTCCATCTAGTATCCTTTATAAGACTGGATTTGTGGACAGATATTGTATAAATTTCATTTAGTCCTGGAATATCTTGGTTTCTCCATTTATGGTAATTGAGAGTTTTGCTGGATATAGATATGCCTGGGCTGGCATTTCTGTTCTCTTAAGGTCTATATGACATGAGTCCAGGATCTTTTAACTTTCATAGTCTCTGTTGAAAAGTCTGGTATAATTCTGATCAGTCTGCCTTTTTCCCTTACTGCTTTTAGTATTCTTCCTTCCTTCATTCCTTCCTTCCTTCCTTCCTTCCTTCCTTCCTTTCTTTCTTTCTTTTTTTATTTTTGAACATTTTTTTTTGTTTTGACTATTATGAGTCTGAAAGAATTTCTTTTCTGATCCAATCTATTTGGAGTTCTGTAGACTTCTTGAATGTTTGTGGTCATCTCGTTCTTTAGGTTAGGGAAGTTTTCTTCTATAATTTTGTTGGAGATATTTACTGGGCCTTTCAGTTGGGAGTCTTCACTCTCTTCTACACCTATTATCCTTATGTTTGTTCTTCTCATTGTGTCTTGGATTTCCTGGATGTTTTGGGTTAGGAGCTTTTTAATTTTTACATTTTCTCTGACTGTTTTGTCAGGGCTTTCTTTGTTATCTGTTGCCCCTGAGATTCCCTCTCCCATCTCTCATATTCTGTTGGTAATGCTTGTGTCTGTGACCCCCGATGTCTTTGCTAGGCTTTCCAACTTCAGGTTTGTCTCCTTTTGTAATTCCTTCATTGTTTGTATTTCTGTTTTCAATTCCTTCACCTGTTTTGTTTTAACGTGGCTACTTAAGTGATTTTTGTGTTTTGTTTGTTTGTTTCCTCTTTAAGGGCTTCAACTTATTTGTGTGTGTTCCCCTGGCTTTCCTGTACTTCTTTACATGTGTTATTTATGTGCTTCTTGGGGATCTCCATCATTATCATAAAGTATGATTTTAGGTCTAAATTATATTTTTCTGTTTGCTGTGGTGGAAGAACTGGGTTCTGGTGTTGCCAGGTTGTCTTGGTTTTCATTGCTTAGGTTCTTGCACTTGCCTCTTGCCATCTTGATATCTGTGATGCTAGATGATCCTGTTGTCTCTGACTGGAGCTTGTTTCTCCTGTGGGTCTGTTGCCCGTGGTCTCTGGAAGGAGATTGCACCTGGATGTTCAACTTTCTGGGTAGGCTGTGTGTTCTGATGCCAGTGCCAAGTCCTGATGCAATTGGGCCTGGTCTGACCTTGGGCCAGAAGTGTCTGTTCCCAGGCAGCACCAAAACTTGCACCCTGAGAGTTCCAAGTGGCCTCTCCCAGGATTGTGGAAAGGGAGTGTGGATTCACCCCTGGACTCAGGAGTGAGAGCCCTCCTGAGGCTCTTCCACGTGGTCAGCAACCTGTGGGCAGGCTACCAGTCCTGATGAAACTGGGCTCAGTTTGGAGAATCAATTCTTGTGCTTGGGAAAATTTTCTTTAACACTCTAACTCTTACACAAGGAATTTAAAGCATCAGTATTTTGAGTAGGAGTTTAATCGATAATTCCTGTCAAGCATATTTTATGTATCTTAAAGTCATTTAATTGGCCACATTATTAAATCATACATAGATAGAACCACACATATGCTAACAACACCCTTTGTTTAAAAAAATACCTTTCTTAAGTATAAAATGTACTTTACACCTCTTTTGTCTTTTCAGTTTAAGAAAGATATTTTTTAAACAAAGGGTTTTGTTCAAACATGTAAACCTATGGGGAAATTTCATATTTAATATGAAAACACACACATCATACTCTACACATACACATACACCACACATGCACACATCATACATACATACACACACACATACACCCCATATATACACACTCATACCCCACATACCTACACATACACCACACAGACACACACACACTCATTCAATTCCTGCCAATTTGCTTTATTCTAATTTGAACGCATATAACTTTTTCCTTCATGTTGATTAGAGTCATTGGAATCCAGTACTTACCATCCCGTTATAAGTAGAATTCTCTATTCTAACTCTTCAGACAAACCTGTCTACATGTTCAGGGCTTCGATACCTTTCATAATTCATCCTATAATTCTCTCCGGTCGAAATCACTCTCCTCTTCTCTTTCTTCTTGATCTGCCTTATAATTCTCTATATTTTCTTTCACTTTTTACAATGACCCAGAAATAAAATTCAACATGCTTTTTATTCTTCCCACCATGATCCTTCCTTTGTGCTAAGGTTTTTCCGTTGCTGTGCTGAACATGCTGGTGAAGTGCCTCTCTCAGAAACACCGAGAGCCTGTCCAACACAACACTCAGCTTAATTAGAGCCAATAAAAGTGTGTTAATGTGTCTCTTTTATATCCACAATATTATGAGTCTCCTGAGAACAAAAGTGGAATCGTTTCTTATTGTGTTTGCTAATCTGAGCAGTGCCTGTCTAATGGAAGGAAACTGGCAAACTCTTGTGGAGGATGCCTGTGACTCTAAGTGGTATTAGTCAGACTCACTTGTCTCCTACTACACGCTCAGGTTAGGGGTGTAACAACCCACCTTCTCCAATTGGCTTCCTCACCCACTACACACCACACCTTTTCTACTTATTTTAGTAGAAACTGATTCTAGTTGAAATGATTCTTTATAAAATAATAGAAAGTTTATGAGCATGCATATCTCAGCGTGTTAACTTCCGTGTTTGCAGCTGAAAATATTATGGTTGGTATTTCCACCCAGTGATTTTTCTACCTCAAGTAGTTACCCCACATTTCTTCCAGGAGACATTTGGCAATATCATAACTGGGTGTGAACTGGTAACCCCAGGTTGGAGGGCAAAGATGCAGCCTATAGTATTTAATGCGTAGGAAAGTTCCTCATAGTTAAGGGTTGTCAACAAAGACAAGCTTTAGCAAGTCTTTTTAAAATCTACAAACACATGGCAGGGAAAACACTCTGAATTTATTTTACGCTATGCGATTGTTGGGATTTTTATTTGTTTTCACATGAGTTGAGAGCATCATATTGACTTTTTTTGTAAGCTTTGGAATAATTTCATCTTTCATAATATAAATATGTTTGCTTACTCTCTGTGCGCTCTTTCAGAAACAGCCACAACACAGGGCAGACTCTCTGCTTTCCTCTCCCTCTAAATACACAGTGAGTTTATACGTCTCCATGTTCCAAATGCTAGACTAGGTTTTGTGACTAACCATCCTTGTGACTAACAGTGATGTGTGTGGGTTCCACGCCAGAATGCTTAATGGCTGGTGCCGGCTGGCCCAGCATGACTAGCTCACTTTAGTGGGTGGAGAAGCAGACATTGACATGGTGACACCACAGATTAGCCTTCGTCAGGGTTCCAGAGCTTTGCTTAGTATGTGATTGTGTAGAACACTGCCCAAGCCAACATCACGATTGGCATGGCCCCAAGTAAAAACTGTTGCAATGGAAAGGGTTGTTTGTAATAAAGTTTAATGGACTAGCTCAATTACAATTCCATAAGATACAATTGTATCTCTGGCAATGTTTTGTACTTCATAGTATCTGGGATAATAGATATTGAATGAACAGTCTCTGTAATATTTTTAATAGATGTAGATATTTTAGAGTATTTTAGGCCTTTGGCTCTGCAGAGATAGCTCAGTGGTTAATAGCTCTGGCTACTCTTAATGAGGACCTTGATATGATTTTCAGAGCCCATGTGGCAGCTCATAATTATCTGTAATTTGAATTCCAAAGGATCTGAGAGGTCCTCTTTGGCCCCCAGGTACACACATACATGGTGGTCTACATCCAAAAAAAAAAAAAAAAAAAAAAAAAAAAAATACAGGCACAAATAGCCATACACATAAGAAGAAAATAAATTTTGTAAAATGTATTTTAATCTCTTGTTGAGGGAACATAGATAAAAAAAAATTGTTGACCTTTTGCTTCTGGCAATGCCTCTGTTCAGTTATGACAAGCATTTGACAGAATCATTTTGTAATACAGAACATGCCAGCCCCCCCCCAATTAATTTAAATTAGATGCATGACTTCTTGAAGCCCACTTGAGCATATTGACCCCCAAGTCTCCTCTCTGCACTCACTGGAAATTCCCAGGAGATGCTTCATGCTCTCTTGCTGCCTGGGTTAAATTAGTTATGCATCATAGGGCCTTTTCTGTCACCGCTCAGCATGTCTTGTTTTGCAAAGCTTGCCCTCTTGAGGACAAATAATTCTAGTCCATGGAATATTATACCTGGATAATAAATACACAGCAGTCTCCTAGTGCCTTTTAAACTACTGATACGTGAATACAGAGCTCCTCCAAACCACGAAGGTCAGGGAATGTGGGACCAGGTCCCTGAGCTGGTGTCTGGAATCTGCTATCTCCTGTCATCATGGGGTGCAAGTGTCCATATTCAAGTGCTATTAAATAAAATCTAGAGTGTAAAAAGAGATAGTGTTAACTGTCTTAATCTATGCACATGATTTAAAATAATATGTGCTGCACGGCAAATATTAATGAAACAATATCTAGTATTGTCTCCAGCGATCCTGGCCTTTTTTTCTACTAATTTCCTCCTGGTATTATTTACATTAACGAGGCAAGACATTGTTATTTTTAAAGTGAACACATGCTTTACCAACTAATACCTCCAAATAAATTTGAAAAGATAAGGCTAATAGCTAAAGACAGAACTACAACCCACTTTGAAATATGCCTGCCAGATCATGTGTTCTTCACCCAGACTGCATCATATCAAGCCATCAAAGCTAGGCAAACGTCCATATCTTTGTAAATGATACTTTAAAAAAAAAAAAACTTGCAATGAATAAAAGGTCTCTTTAAACTTTTCCTCTAGATTTTCCACTTGTTTTTCAAATATCCAGGCAACTGAATAAATATTGCACTTTAAAACTGGATATGGAATTTATGTTGTAGATAAAAGCCAAAAAAAATTAATTAAAAAATTGTTTTGGTGGCTCAATAGAAGACAGCCAATTTAATATGAGAATAAATCTAAATGGCTATTGTACGTACTCTAGAAATTATGTCACTTGGATCTGTGCAGAGAAGTTGAAAAACTGTCCTGGCTTCCACAATTGTTGGGCTCCCAATAGAACACTGAAATGAGACATCCTAACTTAAACAGTGAAGATAATATCATTGTATTCAGCTCGGTGGTGCCAAGAGTATTAAATTATCTGGGACATTGTGGTGGCAAAAGGCAACAAATAGACTTGTCCAAACTGGCTCTAATTTTATTTACAGTTTGCTTAGTTCTTTTAGCTGAGCTGCTACAAATATGTGGCAAAAGCATAGGCTATAAAATTAAATGGCCAGACTTTAGAAGGAAGGCTCAGTGCTTTTAGGATATTTGTTGCATGATTATAAGGAATGGATTTCAGCTTCCAGAACCCACATAAGAAGACCTTTAAATAAGAATGTATGGCCTCTGAAAAATTATTGCAAAATTTAATTTCTTAATCTACTTGAAATATGTAGTACAGTTATAATTACTTGAAATTACATTAATAAGGCTGTGCTACTCTCCTTTTATTCCTAGTCATATCTTGTTATCTAGACACTTAAAAGATAAGATGTTACTGATTTAAACAGAATTTCACATAGAAAACACACTGACTTACATATGCACAGCACAAACATGACAGAGAGCACAGTTCTCGGTACCTAAGGACTTCTCAAGGTGAGAATAATTTTCTGCATACTTTATACATATGTAAAGTGAACACTCATGACAATCACTTAAACATCATTTTGTGCGGAAAACTATATCTTTTAGTTTTGGTAAAATTGAGAAAATGAGAAATTGAAGACTGTGCTTTCCAGGAATCAAATAAGAGGCAGCAGAACCAGAAATTGATCTCAAGATGCCTCTAAATCCTGAGCCCTGTTTTTATTTAAAGGATACAAAGATGACCAGTGGCTAAAGCCAAAGTGTAAACCCAGGTCTGAAATAGAATCTTGGATTCACATGATATTCATGTATCAAATACCTAATGGATACCTTCTATATGACTCTGAAATTTTATGTTACTATAGTAACAAAGCTGGGGCTTCCTGTAGTCCCTTCCCAACTGCAAAGTGGAGCATGGGACACCGAATGTACATGTAACATAGTGCCACAGGATGCTTCTTAAAAGAGGAAAAAGGAAATATTCAGGTAAGGTCAGAAAAGTACATAAAGCAGATGCTATTTTATGACATAGCTAAAGACCATGACAAGATGGACAAAGAAAAGAATAGGAAAGAAAGACTTCTGTAAGTCCATGGGATCTGTGGCAAAAGAAAAAATATATAACAGTGTAGAGAGAATATCTTGCATATTTTATGGATACATCACCTGTCAATTAAAAAGCCTATGGCCTATGGTTTAGGCAGGTAATGGGAGGTGGGACATCTGGGAGGCAGAAAGAATTCTGGGAGACATCCAAGGAAGAGATTTTTCACAGCAAGATGTGGGACAATAGACACATGGTATCTGAGCACAGGTAACCAGCCATGTGGAAGAATGTAGGTTAAAATCATTGAGTTATTCTAATTATAATCTAGTCAGAATAGAGACTAGCTAGATGGTGAAAGTATCTGTAAATGCATTTTCAGTCTAAGACTTGTTTCTGAGAGCACAGGGATTAATGGCAAAACTGAATACCTTCAATACAACTGTAGTATATTGTTAGAAATAGGAAGAGGGGAAAGTCTTACAAAATTTAGATCTCAAAAGTTGTTTGAAAAATCATTGGTCAATTTCGTTTTTCTTTTAGCCTTACTAAATTGTGATTGATAGTTAATGTTGATAAATTTATATACATGTATGCACTTCCAATGTTGCTACCCCAATTGAAGCATTAAATGTTCCCATTTGTTTCCACATTGCTCCTGCATTTGTTCATGTTCATAATTTTTAATGGACCTTTTGGTTTTTTGAAAGACTTTCACATCAGGCCTGGTTTCTTAGTGTATTTTTAGATACACAATAGTGTGTACTATTTATATAGCAATTTATATTATGTATGACTAAATATACAAGTCCTGAAAATGTAATCATTGAATAAAGCTGCATTATATTGGTCTGTGGAATAAATACTGGATTTGACAAAGAAAGCTGCTGAAGGTTTGATTGGATGAGTGGGCCGTGGTCTAGCCCCAGCAAATAGCAGAACTTGGCAGCTTCTGCTACATGGTTTTTTGCTTTAGAGTCAAAGACAGAAAAGTAGAGTCATTGAATACCTCTTGGTGGTTAAGGAAAGCCACAAAAGCCAGGTATGTGTCAGGAGTGTTCTTGCAGAGAGGCTAGAGAAGGCATTGTGTAACACTGTGAAGGTAAAACCTGGATTGTCTTGGAGACCCCAAGATATTGGAGATGCCAGAGGCATAGGACACCTACTGAGGAAAACTTAACAGAGAGTGGAATCTGTGTAAAAGAAATAAGTGGGTTACAATCAACAAGACTGAAAGGAGTTGGAGATTTGAAGATGCTTTGACATCACACATAGAGATGCAGAGCTTGGAGTTTGCCCGGATGGTTTTCAGTTTTGCTTTGGTCCAGTAGCTTCTCACTGTGCTCTTTTCCCTGTGCTTTGGCATGGTGATATATCTCCTGCACCATATGTTAGAAGTATGAGATCTTCTTTCATTTTGATTTTACAGGGGTAGCAGTTAAGAAATTGATATGAGTCTAAGAAGAAATATTGAACTTTGGACATCTAAACTTGTGGAGACTGTGGAAGACAATGCATGGGGACTTTTGAAGTTATAACCAATACAGTTCTACATCATGGCACAAGACACAAGCCAATGGGAGCCAAGGAGTGGAATATGGTAGTTTGAATGAAAGTGGCTCTCATAGGCTCATAGAGATGACACTATTGGGGGTGTGGCTCTATTAGAGGAAGTGTGTCCCTGAGGGAGGGCTTTAAGGTTTCAAATGCTCATTTCTCTCATGTTCTTTCTCTTGCCCAAGGATCCGAAAATATGGCTCTAAGCTCTTCAGCACCATGTCTGCCTGTTTGCTACAACACTTCCCAACATGACAACAATGGACCCAACCTCTGAACTGTAAGACAGCCTCTACTAAATGTCATACTCTTTATATTATTGGTAAGAACAGCTATTCTTTACCTGTGAGGTCTCCCTCCCAAAGTGTCATAGTTCAGATTTAAAAGTAGTGGACTGCTTGGACATATTCAATGGAGGTGCATTCAACATTGTAGCTAGACTACACATCTGAGAACCATCAAGGTTATTAGAAACATCCAAAGACTGAAAATCTGTTAGTAATAAAAATACTTAACACTTGACCAAATTTACTGTGGTATCCTGAATAAATGTAGTGGTTTGAATAAAAATGGCCCCCAGAGAACCATAAGGAATGGCACCATTAGGAAGTGTGGCTTTGCTGGAGGAAGTATGTCACTGGGGGTGGGATTTGAGATTTCGGGAGCTCAAGCCAGGCCAGTTGACTCAGTGACTAGGTGAATCCAGATGTAGAACTCTCAGGTACCTCTATGGCACTGGGTCAAACATAGGTGCTGATTCAGTCACTGTGCCTAGTGTATCACTATGAAATAGTAAAATCAGGGTGACCAGTGTGGAATACAAAGGCTAGTGCCTCCACACAATTTGCAAACTCAATACCATCTAAGAATCACAAGTCTGTCAAAATAAGAAATTTACAACTGAACCTAGGCAGAACTGAGGGAGAGCATAGGTACGGCGCACTGGCCAATCTTCCAGGACACCAGGGTTGAATTCTCAGCACCCGCATGACAGTTCACAGCTGTCTGTGATTACAGTTCTGGGTTCCTGGGCCTCTGTGAGCACCAAGCATGTGTGTCACCATACAGGCACAAGCATACAAGCAGGCAAGATACCCATGTGTGTAAAATATTTTAACTGGGTTCTATACTCTCTCCATTTTTAATAATCTTAATACTGGAAGTCCTTGGAAAATGAATTTATCCTATTAAACATATAGGTATTGGGAAGTAAAAGAACCAGTAAATACACATAAGCATATAATGCAAACCTAAAAGCAAATGCTTAGAATTACACTAATTTAATCTTAATTCAACCTATACAAGTCTTTGACTTCAAAGAATGTGACCATCAGGAAGGAGAAGAGGGACAAGGGTGGTCATTTGAAGAATGGTTACAAAGCATCTATGTAGACATATGTAGAGAATTGCTTTGGGAAAGTAATAAAATGTGTAAAATTTCCAACCTCATGTTATTATTGAAAGATATTAATAGTTGCATTACTATAATGGTGCATCATTTCTACCATATCAATATATATAAGGATCTATTTCAATTCTCCTCAAACTAATCAGTTTTATTCACTCTAGTTCAGACAAATTGCCTGGTAGTGTGTCTGCAGAGGTTGACCTTAGAAAATGGAATGTCAAAAGCAATTTTGGAGGTTTGTAGACAGTTCCCAGAAGCATACATACATGCATGCACATGCACAAACATGCCTGCCCATGCACATACAAACACAGAATATAGAAGAAAGAGATGTGGTTTAGAAGAAACTGCATAATGAAGATACAGTAGCCACACAGGATTGGTACAAGTCTGACACATAAGCTAATATAGAGGAGACAGTACAGAAACAGACAGACCTATTCTTGGTTCTTATGAGAACCCGTGAACTAAGAGAGGGTGGGCAGCCTAGAGCACAGAAAATTACTATGACTTTTCTATTGTGACCCTGAGCTGGCTGGATTTTAACATGAGCATCAACAAAAATGTATGTGAAACCTATTTTCAATGTTTGCTTCAAGAATACCATGCTGATTAGAATAGTTTTAGTTCCCATTCAATGATTATCACTAAATGGTATTTATTTTTTCATGAAGTGCATATGCAAAAAAAAAAAAAAAAAAAAAAAAAAAAGTATCAGTTTGTGTGGAGATTGCTTCTCTGGGACTCACTCCAACATGGAGTCCTGGAGACCAAGAACTTTGACCAGTCTGTTTATCTTTCTACCTCAAGTGTCTGAAAACACTTTCTGGACACAGTGTGTCCTTTTGAATCTAAAAATTAACATATATGTCTTCCAGGAGTGACAAGATCAGGTAAACCTTTTATCTAGCATATAAAGAATGGAGTTTGGTTGGAAAAGCTTGAGGTGGCTCAGCTGTGGTTAATAGAATGAAAGAGAAGGCAAACACAGAAGGTAAAGGTGTGTGGAAAGGCTGGGCTGTGGACCTAGAACTTGAGAGGCTAAAGCAAGAAGATCTCAAATTCAAGTTATAGAGTAAGGCCCTCATTTCAAAAACACAACGGAAACTTATGTGAGAATGTCAAGTGAATCCACTTTTAAATGTAGAAAATGTAAATTTTATTTAAAAATCAAAGCACCCATTCAGTCGCAAGACTCAGAATATTTATATTATTTTCTTTGTTATGAATGAAAACAAAAACTGTTTCCCTGTGTCTTAGGGTTTCCATTGCTCTAAAGAAATACCATGACCAAGGCAACTCTTGTAAGGACAACATTTAATTGGGGCTGGCTTACTGGTTCCGAGGTTCAGTCTATTATTATCATGGTGGGAAGCATCAGCTAGGAGGAGGGTCTCTAAGCCACTCCCACAGTGATACACTTTCTTCAACAAGGCCACATGTACTCCAGTAAGGCCACACTTTCTAATAGTAGCACTCACTCTGTGTCATGCATATTCAAATATCCACACCCCATTAAACCAATCTATAAGATCTCTCCATTTTCCCTTTCTATGCTGCAAGCATCCCCAACTCAGATACTGTTCAATGTTTATATTACTTGGGATAATGAAAGTCTTCATTCTTAAGTCGTATTTGCAATCCCATGGGAACAACAACATTATCAACCAGCCAAACTCTCCAGAGCCCCCACAGACTAAAACACCAACCATTGAGCACACATGGAGAGACCCATGGCTCCAGTTGCATATGTAGCAGAGGATAGAAATTTCTGGCATCAGTGGGAGGAGAGACCTTTGGTCCAGTGAAGGCTCATTTTCCCAGTGGAGGGGAATGCCAAGACACTGAGGTAGGAGAGGGTGACTGGGAGCAGGGGCACATTCATGAAAATAAGTTGGAGGGGAGGGGGAATGGGAGTGGGGGAGGGGATATCATTTGAAATGTAAATACAGAGACTATCCAACAAAATAATTTTTAAAAAGTTATGTATGTGCCTCAAGCTCACTAAGTTTTGCTTGCTACTTGTAGATTCCAGGGCTTTCTTTCTAAAAGATTAAACAGAAGGTTTGGGTTCCTTAGGAAAATAAGCTTTCTGGTTGAGACAGACACAGAAATGACTGAGCTCTAAACCATTCCCACCATTGACAGCACCTGAGACTCTGTTAGAAACTCTGGATATTTGCAAATGACAATATTACAGGCATCGTGAGAGATAGTATAATGCTGATCCCCCAAAGGGACATAGAGATGCTACCTGATCCAGGAGTCACACTCCTCGGTACTTACGCAAAAGCAAAGGCATCAAGCTGGATGTGTGGGTGTATGGGTTTTGGGGTGTGGGTGTGACTTGCAGCAGGAGAGGCTGATGGAGGAGATACGACCACATTCCATAGATCGCCTGACATTTCTCACTTTTACAAACACTTAAAAATGTTTTACAAAGGGTGGAGATCTGAGTTTGCCTGTTTTGTGGAGGTGGTTAATAGGATACCTCTGTGGCTCAGGTTGCCTTGGACCTGGACAACGGTCTAAACCTATTGCCCTGTCCTGTCTTGGAGCACCTGCCTGCCAGTTTTGCAGCTTGGTGAAGGGCCTGAAATGGTCAAGACGTTTCAGGGGGGAGGGACAGGAGTGGGCACCTTGGCTAACAAGTCTACTAGAGCAGCACCTGAGACCTAACAATAAGTATCCATTTTTAAGGCCAAATAATAAGCCATTGTGCATACACACAAACATATTTGTAAAGATAAATATATGTCTATTTACTCGATATAGTTCTCATTCCTCTGCTTGTGGTTCTTGGCTACTGTGAATAATAAATACTGTAATGAATTTAGGCGTGCAGTCACCTCCCCGGAGAATTTGATTTCATTTCTTTAGGGTATGTCCTCAAAGTGTGCATTTCTGGGTCACATGTTGGCACTGAGCTTAGCAATGGATATTAAAAATCTTGCTGAAACTAAAGCGGAAACACACAATGGAAGGTTATTAACTAGAAATTTCCCTAACCACCAAAGCCAAACGAAGAGAGAAGCCCATGGACTGGGAGTAAATATATGTAAGCCGCACATCCAAACATGAAGGAATTCACAAAGCCAAACAAACAGAACGGTCAAATGCCCGATTATCGAATAATCAAGGTGACCTGAAGGAACATTTTTCTAAAGAGAAGATACAAATGGCCAGCGTGTGTATAGCAGAACACCTTGACATCCTTAACCATCAGGGAAGTGTCAATCAAAACCCCATGCTGGCATCACCTCACACTTATTAGGAGAGCTATTACCAAAACAGTGGGAGATAGTAAGTGTTGGCTAAGGTGTGAAGAAAAGAGAATGCTCGCACAGCATTGCAGATGCTGGAAATTCCAGTCATTATGGAAAGCAGCATGTAACTTCCTCTAACGCAACAAAACTAGGTGAATCATAGGACCCAGCCTTAGTCCTTTGCAAGTTCTGTCATCTAGCCAGGACCTCTGGTTAGTAGACATTAAGTACCTGGGGTCAGCCCCGGGCACTGATCTCCGGGCTGCCTTTGTCTAAGGCCAGCAGGGGGTGCTGTGGGCTGTTCTTAGTCGCTCGGAAAGAGGAAGTGCTGGGACCGGGCTCGCCCTAGGCTGGGTGCACCCAGACTGTCCTGAGCCCGGAGCGAGCAGTTGGTTCCGCGTCCGGTGACTCGCGTGACTGTATCGCTGGGTTCGCGGACAGAGGCTCTGCCCTGTCGGTCTTGGGAGAAAAGTTCCCACGGCCGTGGAGCCCATGGCGGGCGAGGGACTCGGGCAACGGGGCGCGACGGCCACCGCGGTTCCTGAGACCCGAGAGCACCTCTTTAAGGTGCTGGTCATCGGCGAGCTCGGCGTGGGCAAGACGAGCATCATCAAGCGCTATGTGCACCAGCTCTTCTCTCAGAACTACCGCGCCACCATTGGCGTGGACTTCGCCCTCAAAGTCCTCAACTGGGACAGCAGGACGCTCGTGCGCCTGCAGCTGTGGGACATCGCTGGTAAGAGGGCAGCGTCCCAGTACCACCAGATTCTCACTTTTCTCAGCCTCCTGGTTCTTTGTCTTTTTCTCTGTCTTAGCTCTCAGCGGTTACGCTTTTAAAAGGGGTCCCGGAAAGTCGACTTTGGGAGGTCTAACCCCTCTCCTACAGAACTTCTAGGTGGCTTAAAGAATGTGCCTGAAGTTCCACTACCTGTTAGTACGACGGTTCTCTATCTTTGGGTCCCGACCGCTTTCGCAAGGGTAACTTAAGATCTTTGGAGGATACAGATATTTATATTATGATTTTCCAATAGTAGCAAATTTTAGCTCTGAAGTAGCAACGAAAATAATTTTATAACTACGAGGAGCTAACTGCATTAAAAGGGGTGTCAGCATTAAGAAGGTTGAAAACCATTGACTTGGTCGTACACTAAAACCAACAAAGCCCAGTTACTTTTCAACCAAGTCCCGCCCTCATTTGGCTTGGGTCCGTGCCTCTCTGATGTAAGGGTTGTCTCACTCCGGAGCCAAGAAATTTTACCTCCTTGTGGTGACAGACAAACTTATAATTTACTAGGAGGGTTTAGAGCTGTGGGTGAGAAAAAAAAAACTCGGAACCTAGCCAAGCTTACATGAAGGGAAACTCCATTCCTGAAATTCCTTTCACTTGGGAGGCCCAGTGACCTTGGGGAAGTTCCGAAACTTTCCCAATGCCAGTCCTTACTGCCTCCCCTTCCCTTTCCCACAAAGCCTGAATTGTTTCCTTTTGCTTTCACTTGTTGCTCGGGAATGTAAGAACCATTGTCTTCGAGAGGTGATTTGTGAACACGCGTGCGTTCTAGGTGGTGTGCTAGGTGCGGACTTGGCCGTTCAACAAAAGGTGAACTTTTGGGACGTTTAATAGAAATGGTAGCAAAGGTTAACCTGCTTAGCCATTGGAGCTCCTTCTGCCAAGAAGCTTTTGAATGGGAGCTTGTTTAAAATGGGAGAACACCTTACCATCCTTTTCACAGTGTGCATAACCTAAAGCCCCAAGAGGGCGTGGTTAAAAGCCCCAAGAGGGCGTGGTTACACCACAGCTGGTAGTACCCTGGAGGGACTCTTGACATCTGTCTGCCTGCCAGGTAGTAAGTGCTGTGTTCTTTCATAGCCACACCACTGAAGAAGGATGGAAGAATTTATCAACTTTACACTCATTTGCCTAAGAGCAGAGTCTAACGCGGATAAGTAGAATGTGCATTTAGGCACATCAGTATCAATTTCTCAGTTATTTCGCCTTGGGTTCAGCTTCTTTGTTTGTTTGTTTGTTTGTTTGTTTGTTTTTTAATTTTTCCTGCAACAACTGAGAATGTGTTATTTCAAGTGTCAGCCTTTAAAGCCCGAGGCTTCATTTGCAACACTTGCTCTTACTGCCCAGAACACTGGCGGCCATTCTATTGCTTCTTGACACCCTCTCACATCCTGACCATGTGATGGTCACCAGTAGAGATATCCGGAGCAGCTTTGTCTCAGAGGCAGTTTGGAATCCCTGCTTGGAATGGCAGTTCAGGTTCTTATGTTATGTGCAAATTAGTAGGATATGAACTGTTAAATTATATTGGGAGAGTTGAGGAAACAGAATCAGGAGTTCTGGGTGGTGATGGCCCATGCTTTTAGCCCCAGCATTGGGAGGCAGAGGCTGTCAGATCTCTGAGTTTGAAGCCAGCCAGGTCTACAGAATGACCAACTGTGTAGCTCTGGCTTTTTTTTTTTTTTTTTTTTTTTTCCAGAAAAGCCAGAGCTACACAGAGAGACCCTGCTTCCAAAAAAATCTGAACAATGACAACAACCCTTTTATTTCTGTGTATCACTTCTCCTATTTGCACACCCATCCCCCACTTTTCCTTTCTCTCTGTGACACCCAAGCTGACCTCCAGGTCTAGATCCCCCTGCCTCAACCTCCCTACTGTTGAAAGTATTAAGAGTGAGCCAGCATACCTAATGTCAGTCATCCTTTTCGAACAGATACCATTGCCTGAAGGGAGACATAGCCATTTGTCTACAGTAAGAACACACCTTCCACTTTTGCCAAAATCTGAAGTCTGAGCTTTGACTGGGAAAGAAAGAAACCTTTTACAATCTCCAAGCACTTTACTGGGAAGGAAAGAAACATTTTACAATCTCTAGAAGCTTTGCTGGGAAGGAAAGAAACATTAAACAACCTCCAAAAGGGATCTCTGGCCTTAGCTGTTGCTTTTCATACACAACTCTAAATAAGAGAACTAGAGAAAAACTTAGGACATAACTAGACACTATCAGGCTTTCCCCATAAAGTTTGAGGTTGGGGCCAGACATCTTACTATACAGGCATCAAGAGACACAGATAACTTGGATTTGGGCTGGAATTTGTAGAACTACATACAGCCTTAACTAGGCTTAGTTTGAACATTTGAGTTACTGGTGAATACTGCTTAGCTCATACCATTTGAATGAGGGAGAAGTTGTGTAACAAAAGCCGTGCCAAAACACTCCCCGAAGGCTAAGCATAGGCACTGTGTGATTTACAAGGTTGAATCATGCTGAGTTCCAAAAGAATAAAAGTATTTTCCCTGGTTGCAAAACAAATGGTCGAGCCAGCCACTAGCCATGACTCACTTGCTAGTTCCCCTTCCGTGCCGTTGTTCTGAGGGTTGTAGAGGTAGACAGGGCCACAGTAAAAATCTACAACCAGAAAAGCTTCAAGAAGTACAATGGGCCAGAATTACAAAACAGTTTCTAGAAAGGCAGCCAAACAGGTCCATGTCAGCCCTTATAATTAAAGACCATAGTAATTTTCTGGTACAGGCCTCAACAAAGTGTTTCTCATCTCATTGAAGGAGCCCAAATTAGAGCGTGCACCTCATATTGTAGACTCATAACAATTACCATTTCTAACTACCTTCATTTCAACATTCCCAGTCATTTTCTTACAAAGTCATGTGCCTCGTTGCGTATGAAGTTCAGAAATTCCACAGTAGACATGGTTTTCGTCATTGCCTTCATTCTTTTTAAGATGCATTCTGAAAGACTTCCTAAACGTGGACATTTCTGCTTTGTGATAAGCTGTTTCACTGGTACCTGGCTACAAGGACACACCCTAAAAAAATTAAAAGCATTAATTATAGATTTTGGCCTGGTCTCTGGTAAACACTCACTGATAAAGCCCAGTGAGCTATGTAGCCTAAGAATGAAGTGTTATTTTCAAGTACATTCTTGGAGACACTGTATCCATTGTATTATGGGATGCTGACCACTTGGTTTTTATAGACTTTCCATATGGAATTTTTTTTTGTTTCTATATAAACATGGGAGATGTCTTCTAAATGGTGAGACTGGAGATCAAGGAAACAGTTTAGAATTCCATCCAAGTGTTCTCATCAAACGCCTTGCCCCTTTGACCCAGCAAGCCAGGTATTGATGGTATTGATGGTTCCTTCAGTCTACTTTCTGAGGCAGAGATAGGAATATGTATATGTGAGATTATTATGAACATGTTGTCTTTCCTATTCTAATTATCTGGAGTCTCTCGCATCAGAACCACAGGGGTCTTAGCTTCTACTGTCAGTAACATACAGAGATTTTTTTTAGCATCTGCTCTGAGAGTAGCCTTGGCTTTAATCTGACAAATGTGTCCATCCAACCCCGTTCAGTAGAAAAGTTATTTTTTTTTTGTTAGCATAAGTGTAGAGTTGGGCATTCCCAGACTGATGTACAGTACCATAAAATCTTCATAGACAAAAACTGGCTTTCCAGCACTCAGCTATTCCAAGGCTGCATTACTTGTTTCAGTGATCCAGTAAAATGGCCATGTCTACATGTTAAGGCAGCTTAAGAAATACAAGATTCATGTTTTAAACTTGTCAGAGAGCTCACTCCAGAACATTCTGTCAAAGGGGAGTTGAGGCAATCCTGCATAGCTGCCGAGTCAGAGCCGGAACCACATGGAAGGTTGCCACCCATCAGGTACTGTGGGTGCCTCTGATTTATCCTGATGCTGAGAGGCATTGTTCTATCTTTGGATGTGTGACACCCTCGCAACACACCCACATCCCCACTACTCTTAGGAGCTTATCACAGAATCAAACAGCCTGCTTGGCATTCACGCTCCCTCCGTGACACCTTCCATGTTCTTCACTTCCATAGTTTAACAACACTTCCAGAGAAGGGCCTTCGGGCCATCGTCACTCTCTAAGTGGCTTCTCAGGAGCCTCTGGTAGAGGCCAGTTTATGGACATGGATAGCGATTCTCATCTGGAGACAGGATACATTTTTGTTCCTATTGAATATATTTTTATTTAAAGGGTTAGGGAACAGTGTCATCATTTAAAGGTATTGTGAATTTGGACACAAATCAGCAAGAAATTTTTATTTACATGGATAATAATTCTCTTGGGGAAAAACAAATCTATGATTAGAGATTGCCTGTTGTCAGCATTCCATCTCGGAAGAGCACCATGAGATTTAAGGATTTTCTTTAAGAGAACTTTCGTTTACTAATTGGAGACTGAACCTTGTGTAGGTAATGGGTAACTCATGTTAACGGTCAGCGGATGGAGAACAGGTGAGCAGCTGGGAGAGAGAAAACTCAGGACCAGTTCATCGTATTGTTTCTTGGCCTGTGATATGGAATTCATATTCTGGATTTCAACTAATCTTACTAGAAACACTTGGCTTTATCAAGAGGGAGGCACAAATATAACATGGAAGAAAAACCCAAGCAAAAGCCATGACGGGAAACCCAAGGATATATTTCTGTGAACTGTGCTCCTGATAAACCCAGAATATGGCATTTTCTCTTTTAAAACCTGGATGGAAATAGATTCATTGTTTTATTGTTAATATTTTCATTTGTTTTGAAGAGGCTCGGCAAAGAATTCTGTGCATGTGCGTGCGTGCGTGCGTGCGTGTGTGTGTGTGTTTAACCCAATGGGAATATTTTATTCCTGGAAAAACTCTAGTTTTTCTGTTCGATCATCCTCGGAGTCGTTAGTATGTAGTCCTCCAGACAGCAAGATATATAGTTTAATCCTTGGCCAACTTATTTGTTCTAAGATTTCAGCATGTGCGTATGTAAGAGCTCCTATGATGTCTTCAGAGCCTGTGGAAGCAAAGCCTCTCTGTGCTTGCTCTTCTCATCCTTCATCCTTCGTGCTTGCCAAACTTTCAAGTTATAACCCACATCCCATCCTCCAGAGGCGGTGGCGCATTGTTTAAGAGACAAAACATTTTGAGAGTTGCGGAAAACGTGCTGTCAGTATGTCAGCAGCAATGTGGATGACAAAGGCTGTCCCTAGCAGCACAGTGACTGGTGCACTCAGCAATAGGGGATCTTCCCTCAGCTACTGTGGTAGAGCACCAAGTGCCTGGGACGGGGTTGACATCGGAGCACTACACTGCACCGTTCTTGAGGAAGTCACTCTTACTCACGTGGACCAGCATCTCTCCTGCCACATGGGGCACAAGCAGAGTGTCTATTCCAGCAAAGTCTGGACTGACAGATTAGAGGGCACAGTAGTACAGTCCGCTCAAAGAACTTGAGCATCTCTTGGGACTTGGTTCTCTCATCGGTAAGAAGAGAGAGCTGAACTGATCGGTCGCTTCCATCTGTCTCCCAGTTTTGACCAGTAATGGCTCTTCTGACACTGTTCAAAGTGGTTGTGACATAGAGTTCTCTCTGAACAAAACTTGGGTGTTTTTGTTTTGTTTTGTTTTGTCCATAAACCCTTTAGAAGGGTGAACCTCTGTGTTCTGATCAATTTTCCTATCTCTGCAAGCTTTAACTGTCAACATTCACAGCCTGCCGGACGCAAAACTTCCTCAGCCCTTCCTCCATAACCAGTAAGGGCAACTGTCCTCCCTTTCCCACTTTTTTCTTACTCAAAGATTCATCAGGTCCCACACCAGGCCCTTTACCATGGGCAGGGGTTGTCTGCCTTCTGGTAAATGTCTGTTTTAACATTTTGACCTCCTTATTTACCGGGTATTTACCGGGTCTTTATATTACTGTGTGAGAGTCTTCTTTTTGGTCTTACTCTGGATGCCTTTCTTCACTGGGTAAGTGACTAACATCTGGTTCCCCATCAACTCCTCTCCTTTCATTTGCTTAATTGTATAACCGACACTTTTTCTTTTCATTTTCCATACAGGACATTTTTAAGTATAGTTTGTGATGTGATGCCTGTCAGGAAGAATTTTCTTCTAGTCTTGACATCTCAGAAAAACGATCTGACATTTCTAAGCCAACATATCGTCCCCCAAAATTCCTTACCATAGACACTTCTGATTTTGGATGAGTTATCAGAAAGGGCATATGAGTACATCTTTTAATGCCGTGGGTTATGAGTAACAAACATTTTCTGTGATTTTTCAGGAGACTCACTTTAAAAAAAAAAAAAAAAAAGGCAAGAAAGGCCCAGCACCACCTCTTTTACCCATATAGTTATGCAGTTTTTTACTAATTTGTTTGGCACTTTACCTTTCCAAAATTCAAAGGATGGTCAAATTAAGAACTATGTTATTACCCTGAAACCTTAACCCTTCCATCTTTTTAAACCTAAGACTGTCTTAGAGGGCCTAGTTACTTGTTGCTAGCTCTTTTGTGTTCAGTAATTAAAGATCATAAGATGGGCTTTCTTTAGGCTCCCTCATAGAAGTTGAAATCCAAAGAACTTCAACCCATCTGTTTAGTCTTTGCTGAAACATTGGTGTCCTTGCTTTTGGGCTGTTACAAATATTCTGAGTGAACATATTGGCATAATTGTTCAATGTATGTTCATAGAGAAAGGTAGAGGCCAAGTTTCCTTAAATATCAGCATTATGATCTAATGAATTATACAAATAAAGTAAAATTAAATTTGCCTTACCAATAAATTTGAACATGGTAGGTCCCAACATACAACCATTTGTTATAATGCAATTCAGATGTCTGGATGTATAGGGAGTCATGGGGCAGCATTTCCAATTATAATGACATTATAGAATTTGGAGAAAATGTATTTGAAGTTTGGGGGAGCTTTGCACTGTGTAAATTAGAATAAAATGTAGATAAGGCGTGTTCCTCATCATGTGTTTTAAGAAGAAAGCGTGCTACCATGCTGTCTTTGTTTTAGATCACAGTGATGATCTTAGATTCTTACTGCTTGCCATTCATCCCCACTTCTGAATCTAGTGAGAAATTTGACAGCCTAAAGATGGGCTTAAGAACCCCTGGCAACTGCAAGATAGTTTAGACTCGTAAGCCAGTAGACATAAAAGAATCAGAAGGCTTGTCTCCTTTAGTTAGTGTCACTGTGATCAGGATCAAGCAACTTTTTGTCCCTTCTAATCTGTGAGGTGACTTCATCATGTAAAAGATTTGTTTGGCAGCAGATAGTCACAGCAAGCTTTCAGGAATCTGGATATGCAGACTGTACTCTACCAAGGGGCAGAATTTGCTCCAAGTTTAACAGAATTTAAGTTCTTTTCAAAGAACAGCATCAGAAGATCTGTGCAACGGAACCTTCTCAAAACCATACAACTGTCTCTGCCCCTTCTTGCTGTGAAAGCACATAGTTTCTTCTGTCTGCTTCTAACCTTGGTACTGAGTCAACCATAGCTAGAGCTAGAGATGTAATGTAGAAGCAAGCTATGTTGTCTCCTGGCTGGTCCTGATGTTTATGACTGGCCTTTCACTCCGTCATCTCTCTGAATTCCTTAAAGTTCAGATTATTCTATTCTTGTCTCCTTTCCCCCTTCCCCCTCTCTGTTTCCCAAGTGCCTATCCCCTCTTAGTGGAAGAGAAAGCTGAACTGGCTATCTGTGAAGACTGCTACATTGGCATCCTGAAGTTAAGGTGTGTCCTACAGAAGACTAGTTCCTCCTGCTGAGCATATTGTCACCCACTTCTGCTAGGTGCTAGGTCCAAGGGCTGTGGTTCTGTGTGAATGTCCTTAATAATACCAGTTTATTCTGCAGTGAGGTGGGAGATGCTTGTTTCTCAAAATAAGATTTTAGGGTTATGGAACATGCACCTGCACCTAAATGTGACCCTCGCCATTGTGAACATTTAATCTCCTTCTGTATTCATCTCTAGGCCAGGAGCGGTTTGGCAACATGACCCGGGTATACTACAAGGAAGCTCTTGGGGCATTTATAGTCTTTGATATATCAAGAAGTTCCACATTTGATGCAGTCCTAAAATGGAAAAATGACCTGGATAGTAAAGTTCATCTTCCCAACGGCAGCCCCATCCCTGCTGTCCTCCTAGCTAACAAATGTGACCAGAAGAAGGACGGCAGCCAGAGTCCTTCCCAGATGGACCAGTTCTGTAAAGACCATGGCTTCACTGGATGGTTTGAAACCTCTGCCAAGGTGAGCTGGCTGATCAATCGAGTTCTGGTGTTCTTACCAGGCTATGATGGGATGTGAAGTGTACAGATGGGTCTCTGCAGGGAGTTCTATAAGTCCAGAATGAGAAATACATAGTGCGGGTATGCTGCCATCTCCCTCCCCGACCCCCCGTGAATCGGAAGTGATGTCAAAGCTAGCTGACAGGGCTATGAGCTTGAGAGCAGAGCTGTTGTTCAGAGCAAAACTGAATGACATTTTCTTGCCAGTCTGAATTCTTAACCATCCCGTTCTCCACACTGCTGGAGTGAACGGGAGATAGGGTGTTCCCTCAAAGGAGTCAAAAAAAAAAAAAAAAAAAAACCATGAGAAATGTCTTTAAAAGATGAATGCCACGTGCACGACTCATTCTGAGCAGTCACCAACAGACTCGATTAGCGCTGGGAGTCCTAGGGAAGAGCCAAATGTCAACCTTAACTATGGGCTTCCTCCTGAATAATGGAATGAATGTTTTTCTCCTATCTTTGGGAGCTGCACTTTTTTTTTCAGTTTTGTTACAGAAAATAAAAACACTAAGATAAATTTTGAGAAGCTTAACCACGTGAAACCGCTAGAAAAGCAAGGTAAAATAAAATCAGAGGTCAGAGGTACACTGTACTGGAGGGTTGTATACCCTGGAATTGTTAAATGTGGAAATTCAATAACCATCAGACTTGCATTAAAAATAAAGACCTCTTTGAGAAACTTTGTGATAAACCTTAACTTCTAAATTTGCACATTCTTTATACTGTCCCAGATTATTATATGCAAGGTATAGATGATTGTATGTAGAGTGTGTGTGAGTGTGTGTGTGTGTGTGTGTGTGTGTGTGTGTGTGTGACTGTTCTCCAAATCTCCTCCCGAGTACTGACTCCAGGAATCCTGTCAGGTTACTTTTAGTTTTGCCCACAAGGTGAATGATGAAAGTAAGCAGTGAGTGACCACATCACGGGGCAGCCTCAAACTGTCAGGTGATGAGAAAGCCACTGGCCACCGAGAGTCTCTTAGAGGCAGAGTGGGTGTTTTGATGAGTATGGTGTCTTATGTTTTCCTTACTTTCATGAACAGGTAGTTGTGGTAGAAGAAAGATGAAGCTCAGAGGTGATAACAGGAGTTAGTCAGCCTGGCAGGAAGGAGGACATCACAGGAGGAAAGGTATCAGGGAGAGACTTAATTTCTGAGGACTGTGCCTTTCTCTGCCCCATGTAGATGCTGGACAATGTGCTTTAACTTCCCATAGAAGAGTAGTATGTTTACAACTACATATATATGTTGAGGAATTTCGTATATTGCCTCTAAAATTTCATGTAGGACTTATTTGATCTTCTAGCTAACACATTTTAATTGTATACAAAAATCTTCCTATAAAGTTCATAAATGATTGCCAAAGTCATAATACCTATCATTTGAAACTGTATAAGTAATTGGCTTTATTAGATCTTTAGCCAAGATACCATATAGAAGAGAGAAGGGGAAACATATTGATAAGGGGACATTTTTAACCAGTTGTATGCTTCCTTCAAATGCTCTAGGAAGAGCTTCTACCCAATTTCTTGTGTTGTAACTCAGGAAGCTTCTAGACTCTAGAATCTAGAGTATAACATTAATATAAATTTTTGCTTTAAAAGTTTGAAAGTAGTTGGATCAGGGCTTGAGGTACTACCAGTAGATCCATTTCTGGGATGGTCAGCAACTAACTTCCCATCTAGATTTTGCTGGAATTCCAGTGGTATGGCTTCTGATAGGCAACATAGTATAGAGGTATTCTCTGAGTTCACAAACTTAGTCCTCTCTCCTTCATGGCACGGAATGGATTTTAACATGAAACTTTGCAGTTCATTTTCACTGTAGTATGGGGTTTCTATTCCCACTTGTCTCTGAGTAACCATTGATAGAGAGCTGTCCTGCTTGAAGAAGAATACCTACATAGGCATATCTACTAAACACAGATGCATTTGATGGAGCTGTTTGGGGAGGTTTAGGAGGAGTGGTCTTGTTGGAGTCAATATGTCAGTAGGGACCAGTTCTTAAGTTTTGTCGTCTCAAACCATTTCCAGGGTTCTCTCTCTGCTTCCCGCTTATGGTTAAAGATGTGATGATCTCTCCCTCTTAACTGGTTGATCCAGGCACCATGCCTGCCTGCATCCATGCTTCCCCTGGTCCATGATGGTGACAGAACTCCTGGGCTCCATCTTCCACCACAGCATGAGACACATTATCTACCAAAGCAGTGTCTGGTCTGCACCATTTACTGTGCCTGCAGGAGACCCCCCTAGGCCAGTGACTCTCGCCCCCAGCACTTTGAGGCTGCCCCCTGACATGGTCCCTCTTTACTTGCACTCATTGCTCGGATAAGAACAGGCATGGAGTCATCTCCCACTTGTAAACCCACAGAAACCCTTTCCTCCATAAGTAGCCTTGGTCAGGATGGTTTCCACAGCAACCAAAAAGTAACTAAGAGGGAATGCCAGGGACTTAAAGATGCTCCAAAAGTCAAAGCTCTTGCTTGTGGTAAGGTTATCTCAGGAGTATCAAAGCAGGACAAGTCTGTGAAAGCAGTGTGAATAGGGGCATCAGCCCTAAATAAACATCCCCACCATCCCAGAGTTTCTGCAAGCGAGGGGAAAGGCAACAGTGTTGGATTTGGTTGGGAGCATCGATGTGAATAACCTCAAACTTAAAAATCTATGTGTTCAGATGTGCATTTATTTTCAGATATATTTATGAATATATTTAAAATAAGTAGGTGAGGACTCTCTCTCTCTCTCTCTCTCTCTCTCTCTCTCTCTCTCTCTCTCTCTGTGTGTGTGTGTGTGTATGTGTGTGTGTGTGTGTGTGTGTACATACATACATTTAGTAGTTTTGTCAGCCACAATGA
The DNA here is from genome assembly GCF_963924665.1 of Micromys minutus. NCBI lineage: Eukaryota > Metazoa > Chordata > Mammalia > Rodentia > Muridae > Micromys > Micromys minutus. The sequence goes on from NC_137965.1 coordinate 9,701,201, forward strand.
CAGGAGGCAATAAAACCATATAAAGAATGAACTCTCCTACTCCTTACAATCCAGTTTGTAAATACAATTTTTTTTTAAATGAGCAGAGCAAAGTTACCATCAGAAAGACACTATCCCACTGCTGATGGGAATAAAAGATGGAGATATCCCTGAAATAGTGTGTGGGCCTGCAAGAGAGAAAGCATTCACAAAGGGGTGTGGACTTATCACAGAGCATAGGTCCTGCTTGTGGAAGCCACAAAATTATAGGACAATCACCAAGTGAAGAATTATTGTGATGTCTTCAATGGGTAAAATTGATAACAGTTCATGATGTGTCCAAACTAATGATCAATACATTTTTCCTCACTGTAGAGTCCTAACTAGCAAACACAGAAAGTCTGGTACAAATGAGAAGACGGTTTCCAATATCACAGTGATAATTGCTTAGAGGATAATTAATAGGTGCTAAATTTAGTAGGGAAAGATGTATACAAAACAGAATATTTTCCTGTTTGTATTCACCAAGGCCAAAGGGCAAATTGTAACTTTTTAACAAGAAGCTGCCTGATAGCAGTGACCTTAATCCAGGTGTCTCCCCCACACACGGGATGCTGTCCCATTCCCACCAAGAAAACAAAACTTGAAGTTGATCAGAAGGAGCTATCAGACAGCCCCCAAGGCGATTCTCTGGTTAGTGTTCTCCAAGATGTCACCTGGGGTCACAAAAGTGTCGTAAGCACTAAAATGTTTCCTGTCTCATTAAGTAACCTCCCCCCACTCAAGGTGGGGTAACAATCCTAATTAACTCAGTGACTCACATACACACACACACACACACACACACACACACACACACACACACACAGGAGAGAGAGAGAGAGAGAGAGAGAGAGAGAGAGAGAGAGAGAGAGAGAGAGAGAGAGAGAGAGAGAGAGAGAGAGAGAGAGAGAGAGAGAGAGAGAGAGAGAGAGAGAGAGAGAGAGAGAGGGAGAGAGACTGAGACTTCACAGGGAAAGGGGTTTTCCAGGGGAACAAACGGGGTATGAGAGAATGAAAATGGAAGTGAAAATGGTTAAAATTCATCCTAAACATGTGGGAAACTTTCAAAGAATACTTAGCAAATTAAGTAAACCAATGTCTTGAATTCTTAGACACAAGTTAGTAACAGACAAGAGCACTGAAGAAGAGGTCACTGACTTGCTTACAGTGTGTCCTTTGGTGTGACTCCCTTGGCCCCTTACTGCACCGGGCACTTAGGTCAAGGCTAACATTAATCCTTCGTTTCTGTGCTCGAATTCCAGGATAATATAAACATCGATGAGGCCACCCGCTTCCTAGTGGAAAACATGCTCACAAACCAGCAAAGCTTTCCTAGCGAAGAACTCGACATGGACAAAATCAAACTGGTGGAGGAAACCCCCACAACAAAGCCTAGGTCTCAGTGCTGCTGAGGTGTCACGGTGCCCGTTTGCTGTCTCCTTGGTCCTTCATGTGTCTGAGGATGCCCCCTCCCAAGCCTCGGTGCCATTGTCCCCTGTGAATCTCCCTCAGGGGCGCTTTACAGTGGCTTACCTGCACCGGGAACCACCCACCATGGGAAGCTGGAGATCCCTGTGGGGAACTGCTCCCACTTGAGGCCCTGTGACTAACCAGCGGGGCTCTTTTTGGACTGCACAATGCAGACTAATGTTTACAGCCTTTGAAATGTTTTCGTCCATGAATTTCAAGGGTTAATTTTTGGTGTGAGCACTAGGTGGAGGAGTAGAAAACCTTCCCTCCCTGTGGTGATCCTGACATTTTGAGTGCCTTTGTTTGGGTATACATTCTTACCTAAGCACATTTTTTTTTCTTTGCTAAGGTATTAGCTATAAAGACTTGAATATCCCTTGAGTTACATCCTGGCCAAAACTTCATACGTCATGTAAAATTTTCATCCTCAGATAGCATGATTCTAGAACACACAGCTGTTGTGTAAGGAAATCACTCTGAATCACCTTAAGATCCCCCTCTTTGATTAGTCAGGAAGCACTGAGCTCAGGATGTGACTCACTTACTGAGTGCTTACCTAGAGTGGGATAGACTCTGGATCTGCACTTCTGAGAGACCCAAACAAAAAGTTAGCACCATGCCTGTGTCATGGGTGTCTCTCTCTGGATCCTCTCTAGGTGCCGTTGCCACTACCACTTGGAAACTGTAAATGAACTTTATTTTCTGCCCTCTATTCTGTGTTTATAGCCTAGAGCCATATTGAAGATGCTGTGGTACCAAGAGAAACTTGTCTTTCCAGATCTGTCATGGTAATAATGCTCAGAAGGAGAATTCTTTCTCAAAACCTATGCAATTATATGCAAGTTTCTGACGTATAAAACCTGAAAGTAGGCCGTGTCTAGTTTTGTCTATGGTTTCAGGTACTGGGTGTATAATGCCTGGGGCACTTGGGAAGACCCTCTACGCTTCATTGCATTTGACCTGGTGAAAGAAAGGAATAAATATTTTAACCTAAGCCTATGTGTTGAATGAATGTAGTTCTAGGAAGGTACTTTTTTAGTTTAGAAAATGTCTGGGGGTATTGGTTCACATCTGCCATCCCGTCATCGCAGGAGACAGAGGCTAGGAGTTCGTGGCATATCCTGGATACAAAGCAAGCTCGAAGACAGCCTGTGCTACGCAAGAGACTTTCTCCAAAAAAATTAAAAATAAATGAAAGTTTGTTTTCTGTTGAATTTTAGTTACTTTATGTGTTCTTCCTTTGCATTTATCTCTCTCTATGTGCCATGTGTGTGCCTCGTGCCCTCGAAGGTCAGAAGAGGGCACTGAGTCCCTAGAACTGGAGTTATAGATGGCTGTGGACCACCATATCAATGATGGGAGCCAGACCCAGAACCTCTGCAAGAGCAACAAGTGTGTTTAATCGCTGAGCCATCTCTTCAACACCTTGCTTCTTATTTATAAGGGACTTATTTTATGCAAAAACTCAGTTTCTTTATGGAACTGTGAAGAGCCTTTGTATCATAGCCCAAAACTAACAAAATACTGGACATACTTGTCCTCTGAATCATGTTAACAGGGTAGATGAGGATGTAGCCACTGACAACAAGATAAACATAGAAATTCGATTGTTCTGGAGTCTGTAACCTGGGCATCAATAAGGACTCCCAGGCTCTCTTTCCACTTAAGCCTCACCTAGCAATATAAGTGTGGCTGTATATGCTATATATTTAAGCAAACAAATCATCTTAACCCTCTGGCCATGTGATCATAAAGCTGGATTTTCTGAAGTAAAGGAATAAGATACCAGGGCTTAGTTAATGTGTATAACATAATATGATCCCTACAGTTTTGTCATTTATTAAATCTCACTTTCTAAGAAATCAGTATCACCCAAGCATAAAATACAACTTCATAATATGTCTGAGATCTCACATCCTGTGAAGAATGTATGGGATGTTATCAACCCCAGAGGTTGGAAACACTAAGCCCATCGTAAATCACTATTTAAAGTGACTCCAGTCATTTGGAAGTTTTTGTGTGCAACTGGATTTTGGTTTTACGTGTGACCTATCACATGTAAGGTCATTTATCCATGATCTTTAAATGAGAATTATTATATGCAATTGTTCATCTTTACAATGTTTGTTAACTTACAGTAATCATTCAAGACAGTTCCTGACAAAACCGATTTCTGTTATGTCAAATGGCACGGTGTTTGCTTTGTACTGCTAACATTTCAGAGACAAAAATGTTTATGTTTTGCCTTAATCTTAAACTGTTCTGTTTTTTAGCTTGAATGCAAAATTTTAATTGAGGAAATCCACTATCTATTTTGAAACTTTCTATGCTGATTCGTATATTAAAGATTATTCTGTTTGAAACCTATAGTATACGCAAGACTATTAACATATAGCACTAAATTTCCATGTAAATCATTATTATTATAATAAAGTCTAGGTACAATGGACTAGCAATATAAATATTTTTCTTATTTACTGAAGTCAATAGACACTGAGAGTCATGCTGGCACTGATTATACATTTAATCTCCATCCTAGTTCTTCCTCTCTTCTTCCCCATACGATAGAATATTGAAATTAGCCTAAATATGAGAAAAAATCAATCTACAAACAAACTAATGGACTTCTAGGGAAAAACACAATGCTGAGAAAATCCTTTAACATCCTCAAGTGCTGAGAGCCAAAAATGAAAACATATATTTGCTAGCATAAGAATTATAAATAAAACAACAAAGAAAATAATGGCAATCTTTTTGATTAGGAAGGAATTAAAGAACAGGATAATAATCACAACGAACAATTAATAAAAGAGGGCAAAGAATTCAAAGCTAGCATGAGTGTCGTAGTGTGTGTGTTTGTGCTCTATGGAACCCATGTGCTCTCATGGGAATAATCCAGGGCAGACATTAGGTCAACTGCTGCATCATTTCCTCCTCACCCCCTTGATACAGGGCTTCTCCCTGAATTCACAGCTTTAAACCCTCTGGCCATGCCCAGTTTTTTTGCCCAGGATTAGACCCCGGGTGCTCATGGTTTCATGGCAAGCATTCGTACCTATTCAGCTCTCTCCTCGACCCCCAAACTGTCACCTTCTGCACAAGAGGCAATTCATGCCAAATACTAGTCATCGAAGACTGGAGAGATGTTGGTGAGTAAGAGCACTTCCCATGTAAGCAAGGGCTCATGTTGGATTCCAAGCACAGTCTGATGGGGGAGGTGTGCCCTATAATCCCAGTGTAGTGTCAAACAGGAACATCCTAGGACTTCCTGGATGCCAACTACACCAAAATCAGTGAGAGACTGTCTAGGAGCAATAAGGGAGTATATGATATAGAAGACCACCTAACATCTTCCTATGGCTTCTGGAAGCATGTAGGCAGAATCTCTTAAATCACCTATAAATAAAAATGTCTATGGGGTAGACTCTAAGGAAGAAGCAGATCATAGCCGAAGAAAAGGCAACTAACCATGTGGAAGGCATAGAACCCATTGAGTGGGTTAAAAATGTTACTAGCTGGTTAGGAAATAAGCCAAAGCATGGATCCAAGACATTTATTAATATATAATTATTCACACGGTTGTCACGTCGGGAACAGGAGCACAGAAGAAACCCAACTGATTACTTAAAAACAAAAGAACAAAAAAAATAATAAAACAAAAAGCAGGAGCACAAGCCTCATATTATTGTGTGAAACTTTTGGGATGATCTGTGAAAATATCTATTCTCTCCCTATAGGGAAAAAATAATAATACAAAAAATAAAAATACTACCCAAGTCCAACTTTGTTCACAAAAGTCATTGGGGTGATTGACAGAAGCATGCATTAGGGGTTTCTACAGGAACAGAGATGACTTACAAACAGCTACATCACCAAAGCCCACCCCAGCACAGGTGAGAGTTCAAGAATCTGTCAACCTTGATGTCAGTAAAGCCTGCAGGCAGCTCAGAAAGTTAGAGGGAATCTCTTTTAGGGAGCTCGGGTGGTCTGGACCTCTCCCAAGCAACTTGGCTGGTCTTTCCTTCTTTCAGGCAACTCAGGCTGGTGCCTGTCTTTCCACAATTTGGCATGTATGAGTGTGTCTCTCAGCAATGTATATAGTTCGCTTCTAGAGCTTAGCCGTAAAATTTATGTGGGAAGATGACTTGGTGAATAATGTATTTGTAACAAGATGACAAGAATTTAGATCCCTGAACCCAGAACCCAAGTTCTTAAGATGAAAAGACAGCGAATCCCAGGACCAGCTGGTTAGCCAGACAAGCCAGAAGTAGAAAGTTCCAAACTCAAGCAGAGATCTGCGCTCACTAAGTAAAGAGCAATTGAGAAGAAAGCTGATGCTAACTTTTGGTTTCCAAATGCAGTACACACATGTGCATGTGTACCTGTGTGTTCACATGCACCCTTATAGACATGAACACTCATATACCCACAAATGGATGCTACATACACATGCAAAAATTAATGACCAGGAAACAAAGTAATTTGTTACCAGATTAATAAAATGTGTGTAAGTTTGGCTACATTTTTTAATTATTCCCTTAATGTTGTGATCAATGAAAAGATACGGTAGTCCCAGCTGTTCCATTACATGTATTTTTAGTAGATACTGCAATGTTTCCTTCCAAAATTGTTGTTCAGGTTGCATACCAAGTCAACGTTCTGCCAAGAAGTGAAATACTTATTGTTAGGGAAGTGTAACTAAAAACAGAAAATTTTTAGTTTCCAATGAGTTTTATTGAAAACAATATACATATTTCAAATAATTCACCAGAAACTGAAAAAAAAAAAAGAACTCACTCTTTTATATGGTGAAGCACATACCACATATTAGTACATTTCCTTATGAAAAGAACAGAACTATTCTAGCATCAAGACAAATCAATTTGTCAAACAGTTCATTCCAAATCTACTTGGTCACTGGGAGGATTATCTGTATTAGCCAGCTTTATCTGAGAGGAGAAAAATAAACTCATATTGTGAAAGTGATTTGGGGGGCTTTTCTATAAAGCCCCCCATGTTCCAAATAAATGACACTGAACTGGTCTATTTACTCACAAGCTGCCAACTCTACACTGGGCAGGTTCTGAGGCAATCTACCCTTGTTATACTGGCCTGGACTACTTCCCAGGACGTGGCCCATTACTTGCCATTTGAGCCTTGCTCTGACTTGCTCTGGTCAATGCTTGTCTTTCTGGTCCTTTTCCTCCTAGTTCTTCTCCTCCAGATCCTCTTCCTGGCCCTCCTCTTCCTCTTCCTCTTCCTCCTCCTTCTTCCCCCCCTCCCCCCTTCCCTCCATCCCTTGGGACCTATTTATTCACTGAGATAAAAATTCCTGCTCTTTTCTTTTCTCCTACCAAGATAGTGGCTGAGCATCACTCAGAGGTGATGAAGAACAATCCTTTATGTATCATTGATTTAAACGATGCTCCAGTAACCATGCCAACGCCATTGTTCATAGGGCAACCCGATCTCTGGTACAGTAATCAGCATCTGAAATACACAGTGCACACAACCATCTCGAAGTCTCATATGGTCAATGCCAAGTAATTTTGTATCTTTACAAGATGCTTACCAAAGTTAGTGAACCACAGGAGCAGTGAGCCAAAGGTGTCTCAAAGTGATGGTCCCTAGGTGCTTGAGCAAGACGGTGAGAGACTATTTTTGGCGACAAAGGACTTCCCACATCTCAGGGATAGCAAAGGAACTTGGAAGTTTCCTAACACAAATGTGTCAGAATAGGGTATGGGAAGAGTCACTTCCTTTATTTTCAACAACGGAATTAAGCCTTTCGTTTTTAATATGGTCTGTCCTCATTACCAACCCCACATAAGCACCAGCCTGTGCATACGGATCTATTAACTCTCTTAAAGACCGATAGCTGAAATATCCAGATCACAATAAATATGTAAATCTGTATCTGGTGAAGTAGTCTTCATCGTTTACATTAACCAGTGTTCAAGAAAAGGCAGTTGTACAACTCGACAGGGGTTTATGTATTTAAACATATGGACTATACGTGTCTGTAAAATTCTGTCTTGAAAGATGAACATGTATAAAAACTATGACTGGGACTGTAGTTGAGTGCCTATAACACACTCACATGTGCATACACAGGCCTGTGCACACAAATGAGGGAGAGGGGCAGGGGGGAAAGGAATGGGAGAAAGAGAGGAAAGATGAGGGGAAAAGGAGGGGGAGAGAGGGGAGGGGCAGGGAGGGGGGAAGGAGAAGGGGAGAGGGAGGGGGAGAGATGGGAAGGAAGGAGAGAGAGGGAAGAGGGGAGGAGGGGAGGGAAGAGGGGGGAGGGAGGGAGAAAGAGAGAGAGAGAGAGAGAGAGAGAGAGAGAGAGAGAGAGAGAGAACTATAAGACAGCATGAGAAGCTGTCTTCTGAAGGCTTGCACACTTGGCTGAAGTTTTAGGCCACATTACACTTACAGTTTGCACTGATAAAAACTTCCTTTTTGAGTCTTGAGGATATGAGTCCTGTTTTAAGGCTGTGGTTTGGGTGCCCATAGAACTGACAAAGAACATATTTGCCTGCAGCGGGTCTTACAGAGATGGTGACTGAGTCTAGCTTCCATTTCGATTCAGTAGACGGCTTCGCTGGCCTGTAAAGCTCTTACGTCCTTTCCCAAACTGGTCATTTTTAAAATTTGAAATTAAAACATGATCTCATTCTTTTCTTTGCTCCCTTTCTTTCTCTGGCTTATCTCATGCACTGCCCTGTCTCCTGCTCTCCCTGAGATTCAGGGCCCCATTTTCTCTGATCGTTGGCACAAACTTTCCTTTTACAAGCTTTTAGATACGATCTAAGACCTTTCCTTCTACAGAGATTTAATCCCATAAAGTACAAGAGTGTTCCTTATGCTGCTTTGATTTGATTCCAAATGATGCTAATCTTGGGGAACGGAGGCCAAGTCTTTACAGTATTGAATCTTACAATAGAGCAGCTGGCCTAGCGTGTCATGTGGTGCAATGTGAAAGCATTTACATCCATTCCCACTTAACATGGCCATGACTGAGTGGTAAGTTTGATGCATATTGGAAACAATATACAATATAGAAAAGGTGTTCTTTCTGGAGAAAGTAGATAAATTGGGATCTTGATGTCAAGAGTTAGTGTGAGCAATTTCTCAGGCACACAGAAGGCTAAGAACTCAGTGTCGTAAAGCAGAGACAGCAGCTAAACCAAAATCCGTTAAGGTCAAATATTCCGATACCTTATCCTGCAGCAGAAGATGAAGCCTGCTTGTTGCCATTGCTACACTGAAAGTGTTATATTCCTATAGTGTTCATGTATTTAAATATTATAGGGTCAATGATTTCACATCTCACATCATGACTTAACTATAGAAGGAACATGAGATACGGATTTCTTTCAGTAACAGACTATCTTAGGCATTTCACAGTTTAGGGAAGGTCAACAGAAGAGAGTCTTCATAGGTTTCAAAAAGATCTCTGAGGAAACAACACAAGGCCATAAGTAGTATGCAGTCATCTACAGTGATAGTGTCTATGATCTGAGAAGCTAATTGGGGTTGAGGCCGGTTAGCACTTGGATGGGAAACAAAACGCAGAATAAACTCCTGTCTACCACAGTTAGCTCAGTACTCATGGATGTCCTGACTTGTGAGTGCCAGACAAAGTCTGCTGCAACAACTAACATTTATCTACTCATGGCAGTACTCTTCCTTCTAAACCACGTATTAGTTAATTAAATAATTTGTATATATATTTACTTATGTGTTTATTTTTATATATGGGTACATATATGCACACACATACACATACACACACGTAGAAACATACATGTCCAGATGCCCGTTGCTGTAGAAACTAAAAAAGATGATAACCTTTTATCCCGCACTAAGGCTGGTACCATAGAACCACATGGGACAGCGGGATATCTTTATCTTAGCCACTCCATGTGGCCTCTAAGTACTCACAGACTCTGGATTCTTTTGACCCAGGCGTGATCCACTCTGAGGTCCACGACCGCTCCAGTTTGTTGTTTTCACTCACTTCTTCTTGGCGTGTTCTTGACAAGCTTTGCACACACACATACACACACACCAACTCGGTGACAGGCTTTGTGCATTGTGTCATTTCATGAGCTCAATTAAGTCGCCAAAATAAACTAGGATCAGTGAGTACTTAGAGGCTAAGATAAAGATGCCCCACCGTGCCATGTGTCCCACGCATGCCAGCACTAGCATAGTGTAAGAGGTTATCATCTTTTTTTTTTTACTTTTACTACAACAGATGCCCAAGGAGGCCTGAAGAAGGGGCTGAATCACCTGGAGATGAACTTCTAGGCAGTTGTAAGCCACCCAACATGGGTGCTGGGAATCGAACCAGTAAGAGCTAAGCCATCTCTCCAGCCTCTAGATGATGTACTTGTAACCAAAGATCCTAACCAACGTTAGATGTCCAACCCTGAGTCCTCATGGAATATATTTAATTACCACATAAAAAAGAAAAACAGCGTTCCAGATGGCTCTTTCCAGCAGAGATTTCTTTTTTCAGAACGTGTATTACGAAGAGTCTGTCTTTTAATCTTTGCTTTATGACATATTTGTAAGTTTATTTTTTTTCAAGCCAGCTTGACCTTTTCAAATCAAGGCTGGTGATGAACTTAAAGGGCACAAAGAAACAGTGTCTGTCCAGTGGTGTCGCTTACCTGTGAACTCCACACACTCACCTGCTTTTATCAGACAAGAACCCACGTTGTCTTTAATTCTGCTGCAGGCCTGATGTTTTAAAGTGGCGTGGCATTCTAACATTCACTGTAGGGTCCCCTTAAACTATTGACATTCATGTTTCCTAATCCATGATTTTTATGTACCATTAAATTAGTATGGATTAGTGTTTAATGTTTAAAGATGATTTTGAAGTGACCTTGGAAACGAGTATGCTGTTTACTAAAATCAAAATCACTTTCTACTCTTGAAACATTTTTTTTTTCTATTTCCAGATGTTTCATTGTTATAAGAAATTACAGTGCGGGCTGCCTCAACTACAGGAGCAGAATTCATTCACATTTGTGACACAAAGATTGAAGTGTTCACTTGGTGGCAATCCTATGGAAACAGGGCCAGCGTGAGCACCCTGTGAGGACAGGGAGGAGCTTCGTCCCCAAGCCTGGACATGCAGTGAGAGGTGAGGAAGTAATCCTCTCCAGTGTCTGGAGCACTGTGACACATGACAGTCCTGATGTTGGATTTGTAGTCTTTGTAGCCCTGTGCTGCAGTAGTATTGCTTTAAATCATCAAGTCAGCAGAGTCCTGGTGACTTGAGGAGGAGGTGAGGCCTTGTTGGAGGAGGAGGGTGTCACTCACAGGCAGTGGGCTTTGAATTTCAAGTCTCTGTCTCTGTGTCTCTCTCTTCTCTCTGTGTGTCTCTCTGTGTCTCTGTCTGTCTCTGTCTCTCTCTGTCTCTCTCTCTCTCTGTCTCTCTCTCTCTCTCTCCCTCCCTCCCTCCCTCCTGCTATGGAGCAGGATGTAAAGATCTCTGTTAAGACTCTAGCACCATGCCTGTCTCCTTCCCCACTGTAATCATGATGACAACCTCCTCTGAAACTATAAGTAAGCCCCTATGTAAATACTTTCTCATCTAAGAGTTGTCCTGGTCATGGTGTCTCTTCAGGGTAATAGGGTTCTGACTAAAGCATTACCCCAGCAGCTTCACTTTCTTTGGATTGGACAAAGAAGACAAGATGAGGGAGAAGAATCAGAAGACCAAGACCGTGGAGGAAGAAAGAAGAGACCAGATGCCTGGAAACACAGAAATGGACAGAGAAAACACAAGGCCAAAGGACACAGTCTTGTGCTCAAGAGCAGGCACTGAGCTCTGGCCATCTGTGTCTTCAGTACATTCTAAAAATAATGTTTTTGAAGTGTTAGCAGTAAGAGAGGCAAAGACACAGTCTGGGCAACTAAAAACCAAGCAAGAAAGTTGGAATTGAGGGGGGGAAAGCATCATAAAAAACAAAAAGAAATGTTTTATTATAGAATAAAGAATCCACACTAAGGATGCTATTCTGAAGTCATCAGTACTTGGGGTGAAATGAAATATAATGGGGATGGAGGAAGGGAATACCTGCAGGGCCCATGCGTGCAACACACTTAGGATAAAGAAGACTTATTTGGAGAGGGGGTAGGGACCTGGAAACCCGAAGAAGAGAAAGGGAGGAGAAGGACAGAAGGACAGAGGGGAGAGAGAGAAAGAGGAAGAGAGAAAGAGAGCAAACCAGGAACCCATGGGGAAACAGAGAGAGTAAAAGAAGAAAGGGGGCGGAGATAGCAAGCAGTCCTCTTACGTGCTACCACATCTGGCTTGCACCTGGGAGGGGAGGATAATGCAAGCTGTTGCTAGGTAGCAGTTGGGCAGAGTCTAGAAGAATTGTCTGTGAGTCAATACTGGGAGCTCTGAGAAGTGTTAGAAGAAAAACATTTGTATGAGACTTTGGTTAAACTTTCTTCAAACAAATATGAAACAGCAGATCAATCTAAGGGACACACACACACACACACACACACACACACACACACCAAAAACTGACATACTTTTTTTTTCTTCAAGTAGTCTTGGAACATCATAAAAATGGCTGAGGACCAGACTATAAAGAAACCTCAGATTAAAAAAACAAACAAACAAAAAAAAAACTATATGAATAGTTGTCCACATTTCCACATTCATAGAAAGCAATCAAATGTGAAATTAGCTGAGGGCACATGACAGAATCAAATAAAGAAAACCTAACCTGGATTTGTATCACAAGCAAAAGATAGAATTTATACCATCATCATAGGTACCTGAAAAATAACTAGAGTGCAAACACCACACACACACACACACACACACACACACACGCACACACACACACACACACACACACCCCTTTGAGCTTCAGATCGTGTCAAAGTGAAAATACTGAAATTTGAAAATCAACAATTAAGTTAAAGAATTAAGTTCATGGATGAACTATCCCTTCATAAAAACATCAAATTATGTAATAAAGGCAATATTTTTAAAAGCTCACAGATATAGTACAATTTTAGCAGAACCGTTGTATTTGGCATGCATCTGGAGCAATGGATGGAATCTAAGCTCTGAGGTTGCCTTCTGACAATGATTGTTATCAGAGATTTGGGGGGGGGTTCTTTTGAGGGGTTTTGAGAGGCCTGGCAAAGGAGGAACTCTCCTTTGGCTGAGAATTGCTTAGGTGATGGTTCTCTCAAGACAACCCCTAGATCAGATAAGAAGTTTTGGTATATGGAAATTGACTTGTGTCTTTAGGTGCCTTTGTGCTGTTACAGACAGAGCTTCCAGGAAGCTGTCAGGGTTCAGTCCTTCTGCTGATCCTTCTGCTTCCCAGAAGACTAAACTCAGTCTGCAATGGCTCACTTTCTTTGATCAGTCACCCTGTGTAATTCAGAACACCAACACACAGGTAGTGTGACACAGAACAATGTCAACCTGAAAGCTTTTAATCAAAGATCAGGATACAGGCAGAAATGTGTAGCGGGCCTTGATCCGGCCTGGGCATGCTCCTTGGTTGATGGTTCAGTCTCTGTGAGCCCACATGGGTACAGGTAAGTTGACTCCGTAGGTCTTTCTATGGTGTCCCAACCCCTCTAGCCTGTCCAACTAGATTTGGCTTCTAAAAATGCCTTTGTGAAATTCATTAATTTGTAGGCCAGCCTAAAATGTTGATGTCTATGAAGAAGAAATAAGACAGATTAAAAACTGTTGTGACCATTAAAATTGCTGATACAGTTTGCATTGATGTGTATAGACCAAAAGATCTTACTCTGGGAGTGATGTATGCTAAGATCATTCAACATTACACTCTAATAAGTATCCCATGTATGTCTAAACTGAAATTCATTTGGTACCAGCAAAAGAATAGTAATATAGACCAGAGTTACAATATCCAAAAATGAATCTGAAGTCATTTATAAATATAGCATATGATGGGATGTTAAATCAGATCAGCAAAGAAAAGTTGATTATTTAATAGATCAAGTTGCAATACCTAGATATATATCTGGGAAAATGTGTTGATTTCAGACCTGGTCACTGTTCCATTTACTTTGAAGAGACACTGAAATCAAAAAACCTTTTATAAAAGAAAACACTTAACTGTGGCTTCCTGGCAGTTTCAAAGGTTAGAGCATCATCACCATGGCAAGGGATAGGGTGTTACACATACAAACATTTTGCTAGTGAAGTAGCTGAGAGTTCTGCATCCTGAACTGCAGGTAGCAGGAAGAGAGAGAGAGCTACTGAGAATGACATGGGCTTCTGAAGACCCTAAACCCACCCCCAGTGACACATTTTCTTCAATAAGGCCATGATTACTGCAACAAAGACACATCTCTTAATCCTAATAATTTAAATGAAAACCTATTTTCTAGATTCCCAATGTAAAATCATAATACTTTTTAGCACTGTGGAATCAAACCTATTAAACTAAGTGAAAATAAATCCTTACTCAACATCATCATAAATGAACTTAAAAGGTAATTCTGGAAAACGTATTTTATTACATAGATAAACTACTATTTCATTAATTTTAAGGATTTCCTCAGAAACAAAGGAAAAGCCTAACAGAAAACTGAGCAAAGAGCGATTCATCAGAGTGAAAAGTCAAACGGCAAATGAACACATGAAGATATATTTAAGCTTTAAATAATTCAAATTCAAAACCGAACTGAAATAGCATCCTCCTGTATTGGACTGAACAAAAATAGAGTTTCTAAACATACTAACATGTGATAAAACAGGCTTTAATGTTGCTGAGATTGATAAAAAAAACCAGCGGAATACATTTAAATATATATAAAATCATCTTTAACAGTTAAAAATATAGTGTTGGGATGGAGCTCAGTGGACAAGACTTGTTTAGTGTGTACAAGTCTTCAGATCTAATTTCTTATACTGTCTAGAAGAAAACACATAGGGCTGGCAAGTTGGCTTATTGGGTCAAGGTTCTTACCACCAAGGCTGATGCCAAGTTCAACCCTGAGGAGTCACATAGTCACTAGATGTGGCTGAAGCTAAAAAGGTTATCCTTTTCTCTCCAGTGGCACTCAGGCCCCACCCCACGCGGATCAGTAAAAGTTAACTAAATAAGGTAAAATTTTGCCAAGTAAAGAAAATATAAAAATGCTACTTTACATTTCCACACAGAGCTTTAATTCAAGCCGTGATGTTGTTTCTAGTGGTAATAGTTTTAAAGGCAGGAATTTGGAGTCCAGGGGTCAGTAACAGAATGGTGCTGTGGGGTTACTTTTCATAATCAGAGAAAAGCACTTGTGCAGAGCAGGCCCTTCTACTCGGGAACATAGCAGCTCGACAGGTTATTCTAAAAGCAAAGCCCTTAAGCAACTGCCATTCACATTGCATTTTAGAAGTAAAACCTTTCTTATTTGATGTATGTCTCTGACTTTGCAGAAATGATTTTACTGTGGTCTCTGTTGAACAAAAGGTTCACCGTGCATAATGCCCTCAACAACTCCTTTCTGCATTATGGTGACTCATGTCACTGAAGTCCTAGCCTACTACATAACATATACAAAAGAAACAATATTGCCTTAAATCTAACATAGCATAACACACTCTTACAGACTGAATGGACTATTAAAAAAAAAAACACTAGAAATTTATTCTCACAGCTCTGGATGCTGTCAGGTCCACCGTGTAGACCCTGGTAGATTCAAATGCTTTGGCACGTAGACAATTGATTTCTCCGTGTCCTTGTGAGCCAGTGGAGACAGGAGGAGGTCTCTCAAACAAAGTAACATGACAATTGTATCCCTGAATACTCTGTCCCATGACTAAGTCGTCTCCCATAAGCTTTGTCCCCAAACCAATAACCTTGGAAGTTAAAAGTCAAATAGAAGGAGCTATTGCAATGTCCTCTGTTCAAGAAAGAATCGATCCTTTTATTTTTCTGTTGGTTCAGCATATACTGGGATAAGAAACACGAAACCAGATTCTAACTTAAAGAAAGACGTGAACAGAGATCTGAGGAATGAAACCTTAAAACAACTGCACCCCTAACATCCATTCGACACCAGGAAGTTGGGAAAGACAATTTCCTGGCTCTGACTCTAGGGTAAACACTTCCAAGTGACTAATAAGGGATTAAAAAGTCTCTCTTGTTGGTGTAAAACAGCTCATATTAACTGGGGTGTCAGCCAAGACCAAATCATTTTGAAACGGAATAGAAAAGCACACACATGATTCAATAGCAGTTAATAAGTTAGGTGGTGAATACTCTTAGCCCATTGCTATGCAGTCAAAAGAAGGGGCTAACACATTCAGAAGGCAGTACATGATCAGTATGTGTGTGTGTGTGTGTGTGTGTGTGTGTGTGTGTGTCTGTCTGTCTGTCTGTCTGTCTGTCTTTCTGTGTGTACTTTATCCTTACAACTTGTTAAGATATGGTTGGTGTATCAATGTTCTTACAGCTGAGAAGGCAGAGATTCTAATGCCAGAATCATTTACCAGGAACAACTGTGTGTGACGAAGCCAATTCCAACTCACTGACTTGTGCACTCACTACCCAATAAGCAATCAACATAGCTAATTATAGAATCTCATCAAATTGAGATAGTGTAAGGCATCACTGTCTTATGTTCCTCTAATAGATACAGCCCTCAAATTACCCCATAATATATGTATTGTACCATATTACCCTCTAGCAAATTTCTAGTGTATATAACGACAAATTGACATTTGATATCTTGATGATAATCTTTCAAAACCTGATCTGCCAGCCTCTCACTTTTAGACATTTTTGTCTTTCTATTCTTACAGCTTCAGTTATTGAAGAATGACCTGGTTGCCTACCTTTCTTGGGCACAATGATGTATTTGTGATGACTGCTTATTTACTAGCAGATACCACCAAAGAAGTCGTGGGTCTCCCTTAAATGACAGACTCCTCTGTCCTTTTGGCTTTGCCTCACAGCGAAGTAACTCCATTCCTTAGCAAAGGATGCACTGAAGGAGCTTTGCTGCACTTAGACTCTGCACTTGCTCAGTAGCAACAACAGTGAATCCCAGTTGTGAGTTAGTAAACCATAGTCAATGGCATCTGTATTACCTTACATCCAGGCAATGGCAGGAGTGTCTGCTAAGCGAGAATCATGAGACTTTAAATCTTCAACATTAAAAACAAGATCTAAACCAATGGGTGAAAAGGGGGTGTGAATCACATATGGCCCTGGGGATGCCCACAAGAGGTTGAATGTCCAGCGTGGGCAGAAGTACAACCCAGCAATTCATACCATGTGTCAAGATAAATGTAATAATAAATGTGGATGCTTTATATGTGTACCTCGATTCAGTCTTTTTAAAAGCTTTATCAGGTGGGCACTTGAAAGAGTTATGAGCCTCCCTGGATACCTGGCAGAGTTACCTCAGCTTTATTCAGGGAGTAGAGAGCATTCTGTAGGAAGTACCATGTAAGCGTGAGTAATGAAGAATCAGAAAAGCAATTGAATTAAAGGCAGACTCTCTACAAGGGGAATCAGCACAACTCAAAATGCTCTTGGAAGAGTTGCAATGGCATTGAGGTTCATGGCCAGCTGTGGAGCATCTGCAGCATAATATACTCCAAGGACCCTTGCTCAGTTATATTCATAGCAGCTTTATTCATAATAGCCAGAAACTGGAAACAACCTAGATGTCCCTCATCTAAAGAATGAATAAAGAAAATGTGGTTCATATATACAATGGAATACTATTTAGCTATTAAAAACAAGGACATCATGAAATTTGCTGATAAATGGGTGGAACTAGAGAATAGTCTGAGTGAGATAACTCAGACCCAACGGGCATGCGTGTTATGTACTCACAAGTGGCTATTTGCCATAAAGTATAGGATATCCATGCTACAACCCACAGACCAAAATTAGCTAAGTAATAAAGAGGGCTCGGAGAAAGATGCTTGGATCTCATTCTTAAGGGGACATAAAATAATCATGGAAGGTGAATGGAGTGAGGGAACTGAGTGGCAGAGGGGTTGGAGAAGGGAAGCAGAGGTAGGCAGTGTCCAGTGTAGGGAAAGCCTGAGAGATGGGGCCCGAAGAGTGAATGAAAATTGGTGGCAGGCAGGGGAGGAGACATCTCTGTGATGTTCCAGAGACCTGGGCTGGGGGAGGCTCCAGGGAGTTTATGAGGGTGACTGTAGCTGAGACTCCTAGCACTGGAGATGTATCCACCTTCTGTAGCTAAGCAAGACTCCTAGTGGAGGGGCAATGACACTAACTCACGCGCAAAACCTTCAGCTTCAGATGTAAGAAGTACAGGAACAAAGATGGAGCAGAGACGAAGGGATTGGCCAACCAATGACTGTTCAAACTTGAGATCCATCTCATGGGAAAGAACCAGTTCCTGACAACATTGATGATACTGTGTGGTCCTTGTGTAATTGTCCTCTGAGGGGCTCCACCCAGAAACTGACCAGAACAGATGCAGAGACCCAGAGCTAAACATTAGAGAGAGCTTAGGGAATCTTTTGGAGGAGTTACAGAATGGCTTGAAGGACCTAGAGGGGATAGAAACTCCACAAGAAGAACAACAGAGTCAACTAACCTGAACCCTTGGGGGTTCCCTGATACTGAACCACCAACCAAAAAGCAAGCATGGGCTGGACCTAAGACCCCTGCACATTTATAGCAGAAGTGTAGGCTAGTCTTTATGGCTGTCCCCCAACAACTGGAGCATGGGCTGTCTCTGACACTGTTACCTGCCTGTGGATCCTGTTTCCCTAACTGAGATGCCTTATCTGTCCTCAGTGAGAGAATAAGTGACTAGTCCTGGAGTGAGTTGGTAACAAAGAGAACCCCGCCCCCTTTCAGAGGAGAAGAGGAGGGGGAGGGTTGGGAAGGGGCTATATGAGGCAGGGAATGGCAGGGGACTGCTATAGGGAGATAAAGAAAATAAATAATGGGAAAAATCAGTGTAATTATATTAGTTCAGGAACAAAATGATGTGCACACCTTAATAAAAACAGAAAGAGTAAATGACAAAAACATGATACTAAATTTAGTATTTGTAAAGGAGAAAACACTTCCCTCCACAGCCTGTAAAAGAACAGAGAAGAAAATGTCCTCAAGGAACCATCTGCTGGAATTGCAGAATAAATATCATACTTAATGTTGAAGGATGGGAGCTTCCAGAAGCAAGACAAGCAAACACACCTTTTCTCTACTTCTGTCTTTTGCTGTGCCAGCGGTTCTCCCTTGTGCACTTAGGGAGAGAAAGAGAATGGAAAGGCATTGGGATAAAACAGAGGAGCTGACATCACTCTTAGCTGCATACAACTTGATCTTTCCATTAAAAATCCATTAAGACTTCATTAAAATTACAATGTTCATTTTCAACAAAATACCTGAGCAAAACTTCAGTGTATAATACCAGTGCAGAACACACAAACATATAAAAATCTATCCTGTTTCTATCAACTGTCTGAAAATAAAATTAACAGATTCCTTTACAAACTCACCAGAAATAATAAAATATGTTTCTATGAAACTTAGCTAAAGAGGTTCAAACTCTTATATAATGAGAATTGCAAGACCACTTCTCATAAATTTAAATTATAAACGATCTAAAGGGATGGATAAGTATCCCATGTTCCGGGACCTAATGAGTTCCTTTTTGTTGCTATAGCACTTTCTTCAAAAAGTGATTTATAGATCATGCAATCAGTACCAAAGTCGTAATTGCCAAAACCCCACCAAACAAGATCACAACCTCATCTAAATTACCTTTGTAAAAATATCAACTGCCATTTTTGTAGAAAAGGATGAACTGATCCTGAAAGTCCCATGGACTCATAAGGGACATGTCTATGACAAACTGCCAGAAGCAAAGAGGGGACATTCGCTCATTCATCTTTTCAGTCTGTAGTCACGTGGCTCCGGCTGTAAGGAAGAACTTCAAGCATGACATGTCCTTTGTTCACCTCTTTGCACAGAGAGGTAGGGTGAGGGGAGGGAGGGAGAAGAGAGGAAAATGGAAAGAGGTAGACCAGAGTCCCAGTACTGTTCATCAGCACACCCTGGTGACCTCATCCCTCCATCCAAGGCTTAGGGGTCACACTAAGTCTATTATAATAGAACCTCCAATAACCAAACCAAGGTTTGATTTTGAGCTTAACACATAATTACAGCCTGAACCTCTAGAGGCAGTAAAATATCAATGAAAGTCAAAAACACTAAATACAATATTTAGATCTCTAATGTACATCTTCAAGCTTTTGGTTTGCTTCTATAAAAGCCTACCTGCACCACGATTTGAACCACACATGTATTAAAAGGAACTTTCTATTCATACCATTTTCCGAGGTTAGTATTAAACTCTAAGTGCTTTGTGTTGCTTCTTTCTGATGCTATGGGCGAATTATCTGGATGACTTCAACAGATCCTTGAACTGAACAGAGATCGCTTCCCACTCAGTTATAATTTTACCACGCAGAGGCTAGAGATTGGGACTAAACAATACGAAAGTCATCCGGGTCCACGTTTAATGCTCTGTGTGGGATGAAGAAAAGGACTGGAGCAGAAACATGACTCGTTGGTGGAAAGATCCTGCTGCATAATCTGAAAGACATTCTGGCAGCCCTGATTTTCATTTTACAGAAGTCAATGGGGAGAAAAAAAATGGTCTTAAAAGAAAAAAATATGATTATTGAAGTTAAGCCTTTAAAAATAAATGTACCTGGAGGAAAAAAAAAATCACCAATAAAGAAAAATGTGGAAGAGGGGTTTCCCTTTTAGTAAGTGTTTTTGGACATAGTAGACAAAATAATAGTTTTCATTATATTTTCATTATATTCTCTGTGGTCAGGGCACCCTGCTCCTGTTTCTTCTTTACTGTCCTCCCAAGGACTCTGACCTTGACCTGCTTTCCCCTGTTAGGGGATATTTAGAGAGCCATGCTGATTTCAGGCGTTCCTGTCCTTCTGAGAGTCTTCCTTCTCTTTCATCTAGTCCATCAATATTGCTTTCCATTGTGATTTAAAAAAAATATTTACTGAAATTTACATTTGTAACACCCGATTTTACTATTTAACTCTGGGTTTCATGGTTGAATTTTCTGCCCATGTTTCTTTCTTTCTTTCTTTCTTTCTTTCTTTCTTTCTTTCTTATCCCTCTCTTAAATTAACTTGCTTATTTCATTCTTTTGCTTGTTTATTCTCACTAAAGTTAACTGATTATATTGTCATATAACAATTTATTATTATATGAATGATTATATTATATGATGAAATTATGGATTTATATGTAGACATTTGAATTCCCATCTAGGGTATCAGATGATTTGATATCCTTGGATTAATCTATTGTGACTTTTGCTCTCTTAGGGAGCTCCAAATAACCCTGCTTTTCCATGGTGCTTGTGTTTCTGTGTTATGATTTCTGCGTCTTTTGGGTTGGACATCTCTCTAGTTTTATATGAGGATTTTTCTTAACCATCTTACTTTTACCAGTATTTCTCAGAGAAGAGAAACAAAACCACTGCAAAATAATGACACCAAACCAACCCAAAATACAAATATCAGGCTGTTAGACTGCAGAAACACTAAAGACTATTACTGCTGCCTTTGGTTGCTCCTCACCCCCTCCCCGAGGCAGAAGGGAAGTTTGTATTGCTGAAGACAACATTCGTGATGGACCTTGGACCCAGACAAACACATTTAATTAAAATACAGCTCAGTAATTATGAATACAAGCTACGTGTCTAGATTGGACAGATTTACCACTACACTACTCTATTCCCCAGCTATGAGACCCCTTATAACCTGCAGTTTCTCTAGGCCTTGTATTCCAGCTCCAGCTCCTTCTTCTGACCCTCTCTCTCCACCTCCCTTCCCCTACCCTATCACAGGCTCTTGCTTTATTTTACAAATTAAAATGGGGAGGTTCTGATGAAGTCACCTGAGTGACTAGGCAGCCCTTTGTGGGGAAGTGGAATAAGCATTAAAATGCAAATTACCGTGGGACAATCCACAGATAACTATAGTCCTCACCCTTATCTAGGAAACTTCTCTTTGGAACACACAGAAACCATTATAGAAAACCACAACTGATCACAACTCAAGAGTAATGGAGTTCAGTCCCAACTGTGACAAGCATCTATGACAAAATGTTTGCACCCAAGGCTTCAGGATCACTGTAGAAGAATTGCAAATGTCAGAGGAACATGAAGTTTGCACTGAGACTGTTTCTCCTAGAAATAACAAAGAAACTATACACATGAGGTCTTACCAACATGGCTGTCTACATAGACATGCTAACATAGGAGGAAAGTTCAAATGGCTTCAACCCTGCACAAAGAACCACAGGCAAGTAAGGAATGCTGAGAACGAAAGAAAGTCTTAGCACAGGAAGAGCATAGCAATTCATTACCCAGAGCACACAAATGTGTGTGTGTGTGTGTGTGTGTGTGTGTGTGTGTGTGTATCATGAATTTGAAAAAAAGCAAAGATATGCATGTGGAATTTAGATGGAAGAAAAGGGGGAAATAATATAAATTTGATGTCAAAACTTATTCAGAGCAATGAACAAAGTTAAAAACTTATTAAGTTAAGGCAGTGGCAAGGGAGAAGAAAGACAGGTTCCCACCGGAAGAGAGGAAGAAATGAAGAATGGTGGGAAGAGGGAGGTTGCCCCGTAATAAAAACAACATGAGCTTGTGAATGCAGGTAGAGGGGTCAACCATGACACTAAGGCCAAAATGATAGCAGCGCTCAGCCAAAAGAGGAACGGGACAAAAGCTAAGAGGAAAGAAAGAACAGGGGACAGAGTTAGATAGAGATGTGTTTTCTAAGTCCTCTAGAATTGGAGTTCACCAGGTGAATGTGTCATCACTTGATCCTGGAGTCTCTCATCTTTCTTGTCATTCAGCCTGGTGCTGATCACAGACTGGTCAAGGACTTGTTCCTTGGAGCTGCATTCATTTTCATTAGCTTCCCTTACATGCATTCCAGGAACCTCCCTTAGCCTCTCTTAGGTTTTGAAGCCTGTACATCTAGCAAGTTCTCACTCTGGATACTTCCCAGTTAGTACAGACCTGATGTCTGAGCCCCGACGCCCTCCCAGCCGAGGGCACTGATATTAGGAAACCAGGCAGGACAGAGGTCACTACTGGAGAACTGGTCTTGGGGGTTTCAAATCCCTTCTTGTGTGTTCTGTTCGATGTGAGCTCCAGAATTCTCCGCCCTCCTAGCAGCTAACTGTACATCTGCTGAAGAGACTAGTGACCATATAGGCTCAGAGATACGACTACTCCTGCTCACCCTCAGGTGATGGAATTTGTTTCCTGCCAACATACAGCAGAGACACTGACCACTGTGTCCAGCACAACCGGAAGCTCCTGCTGCTGGTACATGTCTGCTTCCTGTTTGCCTCCTGTCTACAGTTGCTATGCAGTGACTGAGACCGTGTCCTTGGGCTCCCTCATTACTGACCATTTCTTATTTTAAGTGTCCCCTTATTTTCTAGCACATTTCAAACCTAATTCCTATTTTTAGGCTTTGGAGTGTCTCAAGCTCTGTCCTCCCTCTCTGAAGATGGCGCCTGGCTATACTGACCAAAAATATAAGGAATGACAACGTGGCAAGGAGATCGCTTCCCCCAGTGTTGACCTGTCACACAGGTAGAGTTACGGACACATCAAATTCCTCAGTTTGATTCAATGCTTATGAAAACTATAAATCTGTTCTATGGGTAGGTTTATTGTGGGTATAGCAATTTAAGTCCATACCTCGTAACTAGACAAGGCTGGAGAAACAGGATTCCTCCTCTTTTCTGTTCATCAGCACTCCTGTCTTTCGCTGTCCAAAAACCACTGGTGACATCTAAGGCCTTTCTTTTTCTGTCCTTGTACTGGAGTCTACCCTGTCCTGACTCTTATTATTCATAGACTCAAAGGGAGTTCCTACTCTGCAGTCTTGCTGTGTTTCAAGATCCAATATGGCTTTCATAGCGTCTGATTATTACCAAGTCATCTTTAGTCCTCTAACTGGAATATTGTTCATATAAACAGTGAAGACATTTTAATACTTAGAAGACATTTTACCCCAAAATTTTTGGAAATCATAGCTTTGTTTGTTGATGAGAAATTTGGGGGTTGGGGGGGTTTGGGGAGGTGTGGGTCAGCTTAGCAAAACAGACTAAATGGATTAAACAACGTAACCATCTCTCACAGATCTGTAGAGAATTGAGTCAAAACTGAGAAACTGGTCCTGCCAGATTCTAGTGGTGAGCCTCTTTCCAGATAGCTGTTTTCCTGATTCTTCACACAAAATGGAAGGAGGGAAGAGAAGGGAAACAGTGAGAAGAAGGGTGAGGGTTAGACAAGGAAGAGGAGGAGTAAACCAGGAAGGAGACCATTTCTGGCTTCCTTTTTCCTAATGCATTAAAGCTTTCTTGAAGGCACCATCCTCGTGACCTCATGAAATAAATCCTTTCCCCAAAATACCCATTTCCAGGTATCAACCCATCCTGGGATAAGTCATCATATAAATGGTAAGTGTCTCCTTTGAGAAGTGGAGCTGGTTTTCCCTCAGCCAGTATGTCCTTTGGATCCTCGAGCTGAATTACTGACCTTTCTGGCTGAACTGAGAGGAGTTACCTGCTTCTGCCTCCAGCTGCTGTCAGCCCTGGAACCCTGGTCCTCAGCTCACAGCTGCAGAGCTGTGAGGCAGCATATGGAAGGGATCTAGTCGACACTCCCAGCCAGGGCTCTGAGTCCTCTCTGTTGTCTCTGCCTGGTAGAGCCAACAGATGCTTCCTGGCCCCAAGACTAGGACTGCCAGGATGATTTCAGTCAACACACAGAACTCTCAGGAACAACAGAATGGCTCTTTCCAACTTTTAAAACTTGGCTGCTTGGTATACGCAGCCATCACTAATCAAAATGTACGTCCTGCAGACGCATTATAATAAATTGTGCTGAAAAGATAAATAAAACGAACAGCAGGATTAATTTTAAAAAGCAAACAAACTTGTAGTCCAGCCTGTCTCTACCACTGTGTCTGGTTTCTCGTATCTCCAGAGAACTTCCCCAGGGAAGTTTCTGCAATTCAGAAGATTGTCTTTGGACTTGATATGTCCCCTTGTATCAAATTTCTATTTTTCTGGTTCTGAACAAAAAGCATGGGGAATATCTATAAATAACTCCAGTGTGACACAGGGAAATACTGTCACCCCTGAACTTCAAGCAAGGAGAGACAAGACTATTACTTAGAATTTCAGGCAGGCCACTTGTTTTCAGTAAGATGAGAACAAAGAAATGTCAGAAAGTCAGTTGTGGTACTAACCTTTTACACATTTACTGACAACCATTTAAAGTTCATAGAAACTAAAACAAACAACCCCCCCACACACAGACACAGACACACAGACACAGACACACAGACACATACACACACACACACACACACACACACACACCCCAAATAGTAAATCTAGTCACCCTGAAAGAGGAATCTATAGAGACTGAGTTAAAGTTTTAAATTCAGTGTCTGAATATATTTGTTAAAATTTGGTCTGAATGAATCAGTGGCAGGTGCAAACTAGTCTGTCCTTACAGCTGCCTGCACTTTGTGTAAGATGCAAAAGCTGAGTTAGATGTAAGCAAGTGCCTTGGTGGAATTACAAAACAGATTTCCAAACATAGTCTACGAGATGCAGAACACGCTGTTAAGAGACCTGTCTTAACGGATGTTTGGTTTTGAGGGGGAACATATTACTTAGGTGATTTTCAATAATATGCTAGCATAGACTGACCTCAATATCTGAATTAAGGAATCCATTATCTAAAGGATTCTTCTAAGTCAAGTGAGCGTATGCTCTTTTCAAGAATGAAGGCACTTCAAAGATCAAATTCTGGTGTTATATTTTCGGAATTTGCCTTCTAGCACTTTACCATTTCATTTCTGTCAATTCTAAAAAAAAAAAAAAAAAAAACTTTAACTCATTTTTTCAGAAGTCCATTGCTGATTATTTGATGGATTTTGGTAAACTGGGCTACTTTGTTCATAGACACTCAAAGTTCACCTATAGTTAGGTGGTGCTAAGAGAAATAAATAAGCGATCACGCTAGCATGGCTATGTAATGTGCTTTCCCTGCCCCCCAAGGTCTCCACGGTCGCCATGCAGTGGCTGACCAACTTGCTGTTCTCTTGCTGCCAGAACCTGCTCATATTCCCAGCCACCCACCCCTGTGGTTAGCTGTCACAAACCTCTGTAACCCGGCAAAATCAAAACTCCAGAGGCTTGTAATCTATCAGTCAGATTTATATCAGTAAATTCTCAGCCCACAAAACACCCACACAATGGACTCAGAGCCAATTGATATTGATACAAGCTGTCCACCAAGACTGGGCCTTTGTTCTGCATTAATCCATCCCTTCTATGATGTTCATAGCTACCTGTGGCTGTTTAAAGCCACATGGGTCTGGTTCGTCCTTCTCTTCCTCCATTTTCCTTCTCCCTCTGTGTGTCCCTATCCCCCATCTCTAAAACTCTCAGCCTGCCTCCTTTATCCACCGCCCAACCACAGGCTTTAGCTTCATCTTGTGCCAAGACTGAATGTAAGTAGCCGGAGGCCGGTGGTTCGAGTGGTGGATTGGCCAGAATCTGCCACCAAAGAATCCCTAACAGAATAGTTGGTAAAATTAGGACGCTAGTTGCTGCGCCCAGCAGTTGTGTTCCTGTTGATTCTAAACTGAGATTGTGTGGTGTTTTCCTTCATGCGGAGACTCTACTGGGTTCCAGAGAAAGGTACAGTGGCAGAGAGTGGTGTGCAGAAGTGCACCCCAACCAGCCATTGGAATTTAGTGAAACTGGAGGAGAGAGCGACTTCAGAGCACCAGAGAGGCAAAGCCAGGATGGGTGAATCAGGCCCTGTTTAAAAGGAAAGAATGCGGTCTCCACCTGTCTGCTGAGCTGAAGACAGACGGAAGTCACCAGCCAGTGATAGCCAGCTTTAGCATGGGATGATTTTTAATATTTCATGCTACAAGGTGGGATGCAAATCGTGGCCAAAATATTGAATAGAGATAAGATTTCAATAAAACAACCCTTCACTCTAAAGAGTAAAAAATAAGATGTGGCTGGAATAAGGAATGTCTCCCAAGGGCTCCTGTACTTGGACATTCCGGTTGATGGTATTGCTTGTTCTGGAACCTTTAGGAGGTATGGCAGTTGCTGAAGGAAACATATTACCTGGGGCTGGGACTTTCAGGGATGATAGCCTTCCTGCCCTCTTTGCTTCCAGTGTGTGCGTGAAATGTGATCTTTCAATTTCCTGCACCTGCAACCACGCCTTCTCTACTATGGCGGGACATCTAGCCTGCTGTAACCATAACCCAAAATAAACCCTTCCAAAGTTGGCTATGGTCGTGCTATTATATCATAACAGCAGCAGCAACAACAACAAAAACAACAATTCATGCAGGAGGTGATAATTTCAAATATGCTGACTTGTAGTACATATTCTTCTTCTGAGCTTGTGGGACCCTAAAGACACAGAAATGGCTAAAGTAAGTCAGACTCAGAGACTCTCCAGTCATCCCAAGGCTGTGAGATTCCACCTGTGCCTGACAAATAAAAACAATGACCCAGAGTGATTCTCAGAAAAACCACAGAATATAATGACTAATAGCCACCTAGCCTCTAGAAAGCCCTAGGTAGGGTCCTGACGCATGTCATAATTAGCTCATGCTCTTATCAGCCAACTCTGGAAAACAAAAGAAGGACAAAACCCCACAGAACTTGCTGGCTGACAGCCACAAGGTCTATTTAAAAAAAGACCCAAATATACGTCGTCATCAGCCTAAACCCCCTAATCCAGTGAATCCAAAAGCCACTGTAACCCACCAATGCGATGTCACCACCCCATGTTGCTGCTGAAATCTGCCCACTGTAAAGTATAAAAGTTGTGTACTTTATGAGTTTGGGGTTGACTCTCCCTGCGAGGATGAGCAACCCACGCACATGGAGTTAGACCTCATGCCATTGCAGTGATCTATTGTCTAATTGTGTTCAGTGAAGACCTCCCCGGGGTCTTCCACTCTCATTTCCACTAGAGTCCCGGAGTTTACAGGTTTCCCCTGATGTCGTGTCCCCCATGCTCTTTGGGTCCTCAGTGTCTCTCCCTCCGCAGCCGAGATTCCTTCATCATTTCAGTCACATCGTAATACAGAGTTGACCCCCTTGTTTCTCTTTCCTATCATACTTCTCCTGGGGAAATTCTTGATCACAAAGTGCAGTTTCTGGCTGTGTCTTTAAGATTGCTTCTTGATGGGTTTAGCATTTGATTTTTTTTTTTCAAACTCAAGTAGATGCCCCTTCTCTAGACAGAGAGATTCATTATCCTTTCCATTGAGGGCTAGAACAGTTAGAACTGTGTGAGAAAAAAGTGAATTTACTTTCTGTGTTTCTATTTAGCTGGGATTATCACCTTTGTCCACCCGTAAACATTAAGTATTTAGACTCTGGAAGTTACATCAGCATATCCCTCTTTTTTGCCAATTTGCAGGCCTTCAAACTCAAACCAGACTCCACCTGCAGCTCGCTTTATTCTTGAACTTGCCAATGACAGATCATGAGGCTTCTCCTCATCCGAAATTAGATGAATAGAGCCCCACGGTGAATCACCTGCCTAGTATCTGATTAGCTGCGTATCCGTCCATCCTCAATATAACAATGCTTCTCCTTGGTCCTCTTTCTTCAACATCCTTTATGCACACAGTAAACATTATAATACCTTGTCATTTGCTTTGTTTACTAATTTTCAGACTCATCCATGTGGCTAAGGCTCACTTCTTTCACTTTTGAGAGCTGTTACTGAATATATTATGGGATTTTTTTTTACTCTCATGTTAATGAGGATTTGAGTTATTCCCAGTTTTTGACATCATGAATAAATCTGCTACAAATCTTCTCGTATAAATCTTTGTGCAAACGTGTGTTACTTTTCTCTTGGGTCAATATCCAAGTCGTTGGATATTTTGAAAGTAGATGCTTACATTTACAATCAACCATTCAATCGCTTCCTTGAGTCCCTTCCCATTAGTTGCTTGTATCTGCTCCAGTATTTGCCACTTGTACATAGTCGTTTCGTTTCGTGGCAAAACTGTCATAATATAACACCGATCTGAGTCAGCGCATTAAAATAAAGTCACCGCGCTTGTATTGTTTGATGTCATTGCCAACAGAGATGATGGAATGACTTTGTTTCCTGCGTTTCAGAAACCACCAGAGCTTGTCTACATGGTAGCTAGGTTTAATAGTCATCAAGGAATGCCAAGTTCTAGACCTCTGCTTGGCTCAGGAGCCCAAGAAAATGCCATGGTCACAGGGGCCCATTGAAGTGATGAAATTAAAGATGTGGTCCTTTATTGAGAAGAGTTGTCACTTGGAGAAGAGGTTGTCACTTTGATGCAGGAGAGAGGGCAAAGACATTGGCTTATGTAAAGTAGAGGTAGAGTGTGACCTTAGGGCAATCTGAAAACGCCAGTTCTTCAGATACCACAGTGGGACAAAAGAAAAGGAGTTCATGGCGAAGCAAATAGGAATGTCTACTCCAGGCAGGAGTCCCGATCTATCCCCTTAACTGTCAGAACCACAGCTCAGTTGGTCTGCAGGGTCATGAGCCCAGAAGGTGAACAGGATACAGGAGGAATGAGAATAGGCTGTTTCCCAGAGGACAGATACGTCCTGTGTGGCACCAGAGCACTGCTAGGAGTAATGGCTCCCCTTATCCTCACATCGCTTTAAATCTTACACAAGTGCCTCTTCAGACCAAATCTAAACAAGAAGAGGAAATCCCAGGAAATGAAGTTTAACCGGGTTGTCGGAGTTACCAGCACACTAGTGCGGGTTGGGCTTAATTTCAGAATTGTGGTCCCCTCTAGTGCAAATTCTTAGTCTCAATCTGTTCAAAACAGACTCATGTCTCCTTCCTTCTCTGGCTTTAGGTATCTAAAGAAGTCATAGAAGTCATGGTACCATCTAGTTTCTGACCCGTTCCTTATACATTAACGCATCTCCTACTATCAGCACCCTTGCCTCAGATCACCAATAATGGAACTTACAATTAACTGTTTTTTAATATTCTTTGGGTTTTGTTTGAGACAATGCCCGGCTATATAACCCAGGACAGCCTGGAACTCAGCATGTCTTCAAAGCTGGCCTCAAATTTACACCTCTCCCACTTCAGCTTCTGGAATGCTGGGATAATAGGTATGTATCACCAAGTCTGGCTTCTATTTGAACTCGCAAAAAACATCCTCTCTTGCTTTAGCTGACCCTTTTAACATGTCGTGATGGAAACATTAAATGTTCAACACCCTGCCTTTACTCTGATTTAGTTTCCTTCATGACAATTGTTTTGTGATCCGCAATGTTGTGCATTGGCCTGCTTGTTTTCCAGTACCCCAAACTGACTGAGATTTCCAGGTGACAGTGTTCACTGTACACTTCTAATCCTCAGCATGTCACCCACATTGTAGAGGATAGTAGATATTTGTTGTAGTACATAAGGAAGTAATAGTGGTAACCGAATGGCTTTGGTTGAGTCACCCCACTTTGTAATACAGTCTGAGATATAACTATTTGTGAAACTTTACTTTTTTCTAATAAAAGCTTCCTTTACAGCTGGTCTATGGAGAAGGAGAACGCTGGGGTCATGTTTCCAATAAGGTTCCTTGTTTAAATGAATCTATATTCAGAATCTCATTTCAAACATCACTAATGCTAGAGCTAAAGTTTACCCACCAATAAACATTTTGTGTCAGGGCTACATTTTCTTTTTTTTTTCTTTCTTTTTCTTTTTCTTTTTTTTTACACATACATAACCCAGATTACCCATTGCAAATATGGAGGCTGAATACTAGGAAAATTGAATTTTTCTAGGCTGAATTAAAATTGTGACTTAAAAAAACCATTTCTAAACATCCTCAGTTTATTCAGTTTAAGGATAGGGATGTAGCTCTTCGAAAATCACTTATCCTGCCTAAGGCTTTGGGTTCTCTCGATTTTTTGGCACAGCACAAAACAATTACTATAAAAGACCACAAACTCCTTTTAATCAAAAGAGGAAGGGATCAGGTTGCTTATGAGCCTGCACTATGAAGCAAAGTTATATTCTAGTTCCATTTTCTGAGATCCTGAGAGTTTTAAGATTTTAAAATAAATTACTTTGCCTTTGGACAGTTTACTTTCCCTCTCTGTAAAATGGGTTGGTAACAATCCTATGTTGTGAGCTTGAAGCAAGTGCTGCGCAATCAATAGGAGTTTAGAGGTGTCGAGAGTTTGGTGAGAAGTGAAGGTGATTCCTATTTTGAGTGACCCTGTAGTTGCATAGTGAGAAGAGCTGATTCGTAAGGATTTAAAAAAAAAAAGAAGACCAGAATACCATGGGCTTACATCTAATTTTCTGGGACCATATTTACTGTATGGTTTTACATCACAAACTATAGAGCTTGTTGTAATAATAGTTTCAAAAGTGGTGGGGAGATTGTGTGTACCAAAGCTTGAGTCCTCATTTAGGCAGACCCCCAGAGGCTGGCTGTTTCTCTTCATAGGAGGAAGTGCATCTTTTTCGCTGCTTCCCCACGAGCTTGGGCTGAGTCAAATCTCTCTTCCCTCTAAAGTCTCGCAGGGGCGGTGACTACATGCTCAAGAGTAATCGTTCCATTATTATTGCTATCGTTATTAGAACAACATCAAAAAACCCTCAACAATAGTAATAGCAGCAGCAGCTATAATAATAACACCCTCTCCCTTTCCCCCATCTGAAAGATGTCTGATAGAAAGCAAGTTTGAGGATTCCCTAAGCTGAAACCTAAGGCCACCACCATTTTGGTGATGCAATGTGCTCAGTGGTTATCTTGAGGGAGTGCTGAAGTAAGACCTGCCCTGTTTTCTTACCCATTACCTGTTCCACTTCTCTGCAATGCAGTTTCCTTACCGATGGGGTAATATCATCACCCTCCAGAGTGTTTGTGACACATCAAGTCCATTCACGGTATTCATCCTCCTTATTTTTATTTATTCATTGGCTTTAACCCCAGTCTCACCCCCACTCTGCCCCCTAGTGCCACCATCTCGACTACTCAGAGAAGGGGAAGTCCTGCTCAGGTGCCAACCCACCCTGGCACATCAAGTCACAGCAGGAACAAGTGAATCTTCCCACACTGAGGCTGGACAAGACAGTCGAGCTAGCAGAAGGGAATCTGAAGGCAGGGAACAGAGTCAGAGACAGCCCCGTTCCAGTTGTTAGGAATGCCATGTGAAGAACAAGCTGTACATCTGCTACAAATGCATAGGCCTAGATCCAACCCATGCATGCATTTTGGTTGGTGGTTCAGTCTTTGGGAGCCCCTATGGGTTAGGGTTAGGGTTAGGGTTAGGGTTAGGGTTAGGGTTAGGGTTAGGGTCCAGGTTAGTTGACTCTGTAGGACTTCTTGTGGTGTCCTTGATCTCTCAGGCTCCCTCAATCCCATTCCCCATTCTTCCACAAGACTCCCTGAGGTCCTCCTAGTGTCTGATTGTGAGTCTCTGCATCTTTTTCCATCAGCTGCTGGATAAAGCCTCTCAGGAGACAGTAAGGCTAGGCTCCTGTCTGCCAGCCTAGCAGAGTGGCATATACTGTGTCAGCATTCGGTCCTCTCCCACGGGATGTGTCTCAATTGGGCCAGTCATTGGTTGGACATTCTTTCAAACGCTGCTCTATCTTTAATCTCTGCTTATCTTGTGGGCAGGACAAATTTGAGGTGGAAGGTTTTGTGGATGGGTTTGTGTTCCTCTCCCTCTAACGAAAGTCCATCCTGGCTACAGGAAGTTGCCAGCTCAATCCCCACATCCCCTTTCTTCATTGGTTTACTAATAAAGAAAATGGAAGTTAGATGTCTGGCCCATGAGAATTCAGTGAACAAGAGCCAGTGTTTAAATTCAGGGTGATCGCTAAAGATCCAGCATCCTCCCCCAATCTGTCATGTAGCAGCCATACCGAAAGTCACAGCTGGTATTTTATAACTGTTATTCCAAAATGGCAGTGTGTGGTGTCGTGATTTCCTACAAGACACTTTGCTCCTTTGGGTTTAGAATTCTTTATATGTAAAATGTGATTTGTTCGGGATGTGATTGTTTTGATTTGAAGAGCTTTCCTTCTCTCAGGGTCTTGGTATTTGCAGCCATGGGCAAAGTATGTCTAGGACAGCCCTGGATCAGAATTAAATTTACCCTTCTGTGTGGTTACCTACTTAAAGCTGTGCCATAGTTACACCTGGGTCATTTGTATCAAGCTAAGATGGTGTACCTTACTACTTCATTACAACAGGTTGCTAACACTGTATTCACACTATTTACACTATATTCACTTGGAAGAATTCTGTGGAAATTCTAGAACTTGGCTCACAAAGGGTGCATTGTCTGTAGACAATGTCGTTTAAAGGAAGGATTTGGAGGGCTCCTCTGTAGTCATACACTTAATACCTCCAGCTTTGAATTTATTTTACATATGAAACAGAAAGTCGTTATGTGATTGTAGACACGTCCATAACTCTCAACAATACTACAATCAACTGACAGCCTCGGTTCTGCCAGATGAAGAGAACTGGGCAGTCATTTGTCGGAGCTGAAAGAGTTAATTTGAAACGCTGCTTTTCAACTGGAGGGTATGTTTATCCTGTTCTTAGTCTCAAGAACAGAGAACAATCCTTTTACTTAATCATGCTTAGTACTTGCAGGCTTATGAGAAAGGCCACCTATATGTTCTAAACCCCAGGGTCATAGGTCGTCAAATTTGACTTGAGGTTACAATGGGCTGAGAAATAATTTGCTTTGTCTCTGTGAGTGGTGGCTTTCTAGTGCCAGCATTTCTTAGCTGAGCAGAGGATCCACACCTCTGTGTTTAGCAGGCTGGGCACACTCATTTGTTTTATCTGCTTGCTCCCAAAGGGTACATCCGGACTCTTGCATGTTGTGCTGAACACTTTTTTATCCATTCTATCCTCAGAGTACATGAAACCATCACCCACTAACAAACGGGCAAAGGAGGCTCAAAGAGAACCAACCCCAAGTCAAAATCACTGCAGAAGGCCCCAGGACCAATCCTGACCTATGATAGATCTTTACTTAGCTTCCTCACAGATTGAGCCTTTCACCTTGCTGGACAAAGACACACTGGTTTATCTCAACGTCTAAACAAATGGATTCCTTCCTGGATCTGCCTGGTCTTTGTGGTGGTGGTGGTGGTGTTAGATTTTTGTTCTTGTTTTAAGCCTTTGGCAAACTCAGTAGTATTTAAAGAAGGAACGCCTATGTTCAGCTAAGAGAACGCCCGCAGTGTAACAACGACAGTATCTCTATTAGTTGAAGAGAGTCTGTGTCTAAGGTTCAGAGTCGCAGATCCAGGCACAACGTGCGGCAAAACCCTGTCAGCAGCCTGTCAAGCTTGCCCCTTCCCAGTTCCTCCCCGGACACCAGCTCCCAGGTCTAAGGCTGGGCTTCACTGGAGCCCGCCCTCCCGCCAGCTCGCTTGGGAGGAGCCTTCCGGTTCTCAGAACTCGCTGGCTGTCTCCTGGCAACCACAAACGCAGGAGCCTCGAGGGCCTTCGGGCGCGTTCTCAGCGGGCCCTGCACGGTGGGCCTTAGTCATGGCTTCCAAACAAGCCAAAAGGAAAGAAGTGCATCGGATCAATTCTGCCCACGGATCAGATAAATCTAAAGAGTAAGGGACCTCTATCGCCCAGTGCCTTCCCTTCCCCTGCCCCCCGGGCCTGTCCCACCCAGAGCTAGGATTAGCCCTGGAGCAAACTACCAGACCAGGAGTTGATTAGCTTGGCCTGTGTCTGTCCTCCGGTCCAGGGGGCCAGTCTCAAAGATGCCTTTCCTTTATCCTCCTCAACCTAGAGCCATTTCCTTTCCAGAAAGCCTGCTTTCCTGCTTGGGGAAACTTCCATTTGTGAACTCTCCCAGCTCTTTAAACCCTGAGTAGCAGAGGCCTCTCAAAAGTTCAAAAGCCCCATGGGAAGAACATTATCAGTCAACCAAACCTTCCACAGCTTCCAGGGACTAAGACACCAACCAAAGAGTATGCACGGAGAGACCCTTGGCTCCAGTTGTACATGCAGCAGAGGATGGCACTGTCTGGCATCGGTGGGAGGAGAGGCCTTTGGTCCAGTGAAGGCGCATTTTCCCAGAGTAGGGGAAGCTGAGGCACTGAGGTGGAGAGGGTGGTTGGGAGAGGGAGCAAGGAGGAGGGCAGTGGGGATGGGAGTGGAGGAAAAGGGGATAACATTTGAAATGCAAATACAGAGAATATCCAATGAAGGGGGGCGGGGTTCAAAAGCAGGAGCTTTCTTAAAAAGGATACTCACCTTGGAAGACTTTAGTTAAAAAACTATCTCCTGTTCACCTACCCGTTCCCTGCGGGGGTGGGTGGGTGGGTGGGGGACTCAAGGGAAAGAGAAAAGGCGGGAGGGCAGAGAGTTTGTGTTTTTGCAGCAGCCCAACATTCTAGACTTTTAATCAGATGAAGTCAGACACTGAGTGATCTCAGAAATCTAAAGCCTGTAGCGTGAGGTCGATATTCCCAATGCCTTCTCGGCGGAGGTCCAAGCCCGGCTCATGAAAATGTTTGTAGTGTGTTTCTGTTCTGTTGTGTCTTTTAACAATCTCGATTCATATTATTTTCCATGGATACTCTCTTCCCTTTGGATACACCCAGTTATCCCACAGTACAGGTTTTGGGCCATTGTTTGAACCCAGCCCATTTGGAAGCCATTGCAGGTCTGGGAGACCAAACTGTACGTCACTGGGATCCTGAACAGTTTCACGCAGTACCTGTGGGGGATGGGCAGTACAAGACTTAACTGATTCTTACTTAAAAATCTCTCCTGTGTCTTCTCCCTGATGCTTACTTAGTCTTTAGAGTCTTTCCCTTCTAAACTGATCTCCTGGGCACAGTCGGGAGTTGAGATTCTGTCCTCATAACTAAACAAGCTTCTAGATTCCTCACAGATAACACATTCATTTTGTTAGCTTAAGTTTCAGAGTAGATTTTTAACAGGATCACGGTACTTCTGGGTACCAGTGTGACCAGGGCCGTTTCTACATTGTCTGATGCTCCAATCTAGAAAGTCCAAGACCCACAAGGCCCTCACCACCTCTACCACTTGTTCACTTCCCTCAGACACACTAGAAGACTAGCTCCCCTCCGCTCCTAGGATCTCTCTTCAGGCTGCTTTCCACCTGTCTTCACACCCTTTGCCTTCTCTGTTGACAAGTACTTTTACCTCCACATTGGTCCATGAGACTTTCCACTCTTCCCCCACCATTCTCACAAGTTCTATCTAAATATCGTACCCCCCTCCATCTTCTTATTTAGCTTCCTGATTTAAAACTGATTTAAAATTGTGTCCCCACTTCCCTACCCAAAACAAAACAAGAATTCACAGTACTTCCTCTCTCCTGTTCTACATGGTTTCTCATCACTGATGTTTGCTATTGTTTTTGTTCACTTTAAACACATACATGCAAATATACATACACACATATGTAGTTTTTTTTTTTTTAAACTTGTCTTTCCAATATGGGGTACCTTTAGATACTTCCTAATGTAAGTTCTGAGAAGATAGGGGGTTTTCTATTTTATACATTGTCAAATTCTTAGTACCTAGACTGGTTTGGGGGTCATTCATGGTAGGTGTTGAAACATGCTTTTTGTGGGTGTTCATATAATTATATAAAAGAATTGATTAGAAGTATAGACCAGTTGCTCAGAATAAATAATTGTCATGGGGGTTCATGATTATTTTTAAGAAGGCTGTCATTGGCAGACTAACTGATTCATTGTCCCATGTAGACAGAGAATGGTGATATTTGGTAAAAATACTTAATGGACTGAATTAGTAAATAATAGTGATTTTCAGATTTTACCAAGCTTAAAAAAATTAAGCCTCTTCCCCAAATAATAATGATGGTTATAACTAATCAACATTAAAGACTCACGTGTATTTAGGAGCTTGGTGGTAAGTTGTGAACATTAAGTAGTTTATTACAGATGGAAGAAGATGAGATTTTTAACTCCAGTTTCCATCAGTGTCTGGTCTGGCAGAATCCTGTGATGGTCGCAGGTCACACTGGTAAGATGAAGGGTCCTCCTCTGCCTGGACTGCTTTGGAAAAGATGGTGTATTTTAGATATCTTTTTTTTCTAATCTGAATTGAATTCTGCTGATACAAATGTATATTTGATTGATTAAAAGCAGAAAATAATGGTAAATACTTACACAATATAATATTATACAGATAGGTTTTGCTACCGTCGATTGAATATTAAATACCAAATCACTATTTTGACACAGCGTTAAAAGAGAGAAGGGGATGAGCAATCAAGTCGTTCCTCTGAAGTTTTGCCAAAGGGTAAACAGGAGGCTGCTTCACAAACACAGAACGAAGTGTCACACACTCACACAGCACTGGGGATCGAAGTCCAGCTAGATTCTGGTGCCACTGTCTTCCATAATACCATGGGAGACAGTTAGAGAACTTGACATCATTTACGGCTCCAGTGGTTACAGAGCCAGTAACAGAGCCAATCAACGCTCCCATGGGCCAGATTTGTGATAGTGACAGCATGTCATCAAACCTCTCTCAAATTGAGAGACCCGTGACTCTTTTCCATGTTAATCCTACCCTTATAACCACACATCTTAACTTTATAGAATTTCTAGAAAAGGCCAATGTATCTGATGGTATGAAATGTTTAAAAAAAAAAAACAGGATTATTTTAAAAATTAATTTCAACGATATGATGAAAGCAATTAAAATAGAATAGTAAATTTCTTGCTGAGTGTTACATTGAGCTCTTGGTTGTCTGAGAGAGGGGGGGGAAGAAAAGAGAGAGAGAAAGAGAGAGAGAGAGAGAGAGAGAGAGAGAGAGAGAGAGAGAGAGAGAGAGATCCTATCCCATGTGGCAGTAATTGATAAGTACTGCATTCCTCTGGTTAGCTTTACCCTCTGAGATATGACAAAAGCCCCGCCCACTACAGAGAGTAAGGTATAGGCTGAGAGGCTCCTTTGCAGCTCCTGGTGAATGTCAGAATTTAATGTATGGCCTATTTCCATCCTCACAGCCCACACCAAGGAAGATGTCAGAAACACAATGATGGAGGGACAGAGGAAGGACTACAGGGGGCTTTGTGATTTCTGTAGTTGACCTTTGTAGATCTCAACAATTAAGAACAGCCAACAAAATTTAAAAGCTAGCTTCATTGATAGAAGCCTGCTTCAGGGCAAGTTCTAATTCTTCATAAGATTTGGAATTATTGAATGAGTATGTCTCACAGTCAAGTCACTGGAAAGCCACAGAAGATTAGGAATTGTGGGACACGGTAATTTCCATCAAAGGAGCTATGATGTAGGTTGGGTAGGGAAAGAATTCATAATGGAAGCCACTAGGAAATCTATAGTAGCATTTTAATTTCCCTGGGGACTTGTTGGACAGCAAAGAAGTCATGTGTCTGCTTGAGGTTAGATTAGGGACATCATGAGACTCCTAGATTGAGCCTGTGTGTGTGCTGAGAGGAAGTTGCCTCTCACTGGCCTCTTTCATAATTTCCCTCAACAGTCACTCCTTGGACAGCTGCGTCAGGGCAGGAAATGTTTGGGGCACCAGAGGTCATCTGCACTGCCTGTGCAGAGAGGTCGGTGGGTCTTGATGCTGACACTAGCTCACGATGCAGCTGTATGGATGGAAGGCGATGGATAGGCTGAGAGAGTTCTAACGGTAAAGGAGTATGGAGAAGACATAACTACACACCCGACAGGCCCACAGAACTTTATGCTGCTTTTTGAACCATGGGAGAATGAAATGGGACACAGGTTCTGGAGCAGATCTGAAAAGGAACTATGGGAACACCGACCTGATCTGTGCTTGCCTGGCAGTGCATACAGAGGTGCTGTCCAGGTTCCGATAGGGTGGTGCCCGGAGAGGGAAGGGCTAACAAGTGATCGGTCTAGTATAATGGACTGTTTATTCTTATTCTCCTCGGGGGCCTGGCACGGTGTGTCGTAATGAATGTGTGTGCAACTCAACTGAGCCGAAGTGGAATCAAGCCTAGGAGCTGGGTCATAAAGCCCTCTGAATCAGAACAGGAGGGCCAGAGGGCAGAGTACCATGAGAGGACACAGGAATCCCTGCCCCTAGGTAACTCTTGGCAGAGGTTATGACATTTTGTAAGCATCCATTGCATATTTTAAAACACAAAGCAAACAGCTCTGCCTAATGAAGCTAAAACCTGCCTTTTAACTGTAACAGGCTCTGCCTTTAGCTTTCCTTCCTCTAGTCTTTGCTTTGAAGATTTATGTCATAATTCACTCGATTTGATGTGGTTGGAGAATTATCTCTGGCAGGGACTTGATTTGTTGTTGAAATCAATTCTTCTTTTATAGTTGTAGTGTGCGAACCTCTCTCTCTCTCTCTCTCTCTCTCTCTCTGTGTGTGTGTGTGTGTGTGTGTGTGTGTGTGTGTGTGCGTGCGCGCGCGCAAACATGCTTGTGACATTATGTGCATGTGAAGGTCAGAAGACAACTTTGGGTGCCTCTGCATCAACCTAAACCCAACATACCAGTTCAGATTTACGCCAATCTCCTTCCTTTCTACACACCTGCCATCCTTCTTTCTACATGCTTGGCTGCATCAATCCATCCAGCCCATCCTAAACTCAAGATTTTTTCCCATGTGGCCGACAGTGACTTCCCCCTCTTCTGTGCTAGTGAGGTCCCCTGTTTCTCCATTCCTCATACCCCTCCCCACTGCTGTCTTTATGCTCTAGTAACCCTGTGCCTCTAGCCTTCCTAATTTGAGACTAGAAACTGAATTGTTAGTCTTTCTATACACTCTCACACACTGTATTTTTTTTTAACGCACAAATGTTGAACTGCTAAAATCAGTTTCTATTCAAATAATTTTAGTAAAACTAAGGGAATAAAAGGTCAGCATAGCAACCCGTTTAAAACTATTTTTCAGTTAGAGAGAATAATCTTTTTGCAAAGGGGTTCCTTGAGAATTTGATTTTCAGAAGAGTGTGACTCAGAATGCCCTTAAAGCAGATTAAGTCCATTGTGTAATTCTATGCATATCCAGGCTCCTTGTGTGAGGTAGCCACACTGCTCGGGAAGGCATGCTGATTGCATTTTGCATAAATAAGCTTCCTCCCAGCGGGAGAAAAGTCAAGCCCCAACACTGAACAGCATGCTTTGAGAAAACAATGGCAAAATCCCAGGCCCCCATTTTATTGAAACTTAAATATCCCTACAGTGACCAGCATCCACAAAATAATCTCCTTACAGTAGAGATACCGGACTGTGTCTATGTCTGGACAAACCAGATTCAACTATTTTTTAGTTCTCAAAAGTCTCCAAAGACCTCATACCTTCGAACTGACTGTTTTGGTTGAAGGATTTGTTTGTTTTGTATAGTTCATACTGTATTAGAGTCTTGTTTATTGACTTGAGATTTACTTTTAACTGATTTATTGATTTTAATTAGAGATAAGGTCTTGTTGTGCTGCTCCCAGCAGTCCCCAAACTCTGTGTCTTCTTGTTTCTGCTCCCTCAGTGCTGAGATTAAAGCTATGCTGTACCATGATAAGAGGTGGGGGCAGGGAGGAGGAAGGAAAGAATATGCAGAGGATGGGAATTTGATCAAAGCATATCAGATGCATTTGTGGCAATGGTTTAACCAAAGACTACATGCTAAAAATAACTTTAAAATCATTTTATTGTTTTTGCAAAGTATGAGTTAATAGTGCCCTAATGTCTCCTGAAGTCATCATATTAATAATAGTCATGAAATATTATAAATTGTAGACTGATACAACCCTATGTAAAGATAATTATGACCTCTTCTGAATTACAAACCAGGCAAGGTATTTAATTTACTTGCTCTGGATCCACTATAGAGCAGTCAGTGTTCTGTATTACTTAGAAATAAACGAGACAAGCTTAAGTGAGAGTTTTCCTTAACCAGTCTGAAAGGATACATTTTCCTAAAATGGTTTCTTCTCAGATACACCAGATATTTTGTGTCACCTAAATAATTTTGCACCCTCAGTTTCTTGTCTTCCTAGAGTATAGTTACAATTCATTCTTCACTAGCACAGATCTATCCTTTGTGCTCCCTCTGGTCCATGTCTCCTGTCTCAGAGCACTCCTAATTTCACACACACCTGCACTCTCTGAAGGTCTGTAATTATTCAGCATGGTGTCTACAGAGAAACATAAGAATGATGGTATCCGTCTGAATTCCTTTTGTTATCTCTTCTATTTCTTATATGTAATTTGATTATATCTTTGGAAACGCGCAAAGCTATTATTATCACTATTGTGTGTTTATAGCACATAACTTAAAAATTTTGCTAACATGTTATATAATTTACTTACCTTGGCTGTTTGAGGCCTGTCCTTGTATGTGTTCACTTCCTGTTTTCCTGAAGTAAGTCCTTCAGGATTCTTGTCTGCTTTGTAAAGAATTTGTTGTGGTAGAGTCAGTGTTACCATGTTTGTATCTCATTTAAGATGAACATTTTTATCTTTGGTATAGAAGTTTGGTTGGATGTTGACTTCAGACCTGGCAAATAGATTTTCCTCCATTCTAAAGATCCCACTTCATTACTTTCTGGTGCCTGTTATTACTATGAATTTGAGACGGTTCTTCATTTTAAGCAATTTGACTTTCAGTTACATAAATAGGTATAGATTGTATTTTCATTTTATGTAGGCTCAGATTACCACCTTCCTATCACTTATTCATCTTTTAAAACATGGTTAAGTTTAGATCTGAAAACCTATCTTTTGTCAATTTTACATATTTTTTTAAGTCATCTCTAACATGCTAATGCCATTATCCCCATTCCCACATTCTAACTACTTTATCACTGTGGAAGCCCTAGTATGTCTGTGTTACAGTTTTAAGTCTGTTCACATGTGAACTTCACACTTTCTGTTTCTTTGTTTCTATGTAAATACCAGCTTTTAAACATCTTCTTTCTGACAGCCACACACACACACACACACACACACACACACACACACACAGAGCGATGCAATATCTTTTATTTATGTTATTTTATAATAATTACTTTAACTTTTTAGTTTTACCACTAAATTTTTTAAAATGGTCTTTGTTCATATCTAAATGTTTGTTTAATGCTTTCCCAATCTCACCCCTGAGTAGCAACTGCCCCTTTCTTCCTTTTTGAAAATTATAATTGCACTTACTTTAAGGGCTTTTAGAGTTGTTATTTTCTCTTCTTTGGGGTTTAACTCTTTCCTTTTGAGATGCTGGCTCCTCCCGGCTTTCTATTTGCCTTTTGCTTCACACTTCTTGTTCATTTCTTCTAGATATTCTGAGGTCTGACACCTAATTCCTGCCATCAAGTTGCTATTGTTTTCTGGGATGACAAGGGCCTTGAAGCTAGTTGACCCACACTCCTGAGAGTACACTTACTTAGCTGTTATGTTAAATGGCTGCTTTTGGAAGCTACCTAAAGAATGTTCCTCTTCTCCTGAGCCCTGGCCTCTCTCCAGAGACATAAGACCAATCTACAAGTGAGCTACAACCTGGCCAGGAGGCCAGCAGAGGCCCCTAGCACTGGGTTGCAAAATAAGAACATTGACTATGTTTTAAAGTTTTACCACAACTCCCCCTCCTCCTAAATCTTAATGCTAGAATCTTGAGTTCTCTGCCATATGGGAAATAGAGTCTCTGTTCAAGGTGCCCAGCCTGTCATACCGTAAACTACAGACTTAGTTCAAGGCTAAGAACTTATAGGTGGCTCTGACATTTGTTC
The DNA here is from genome assembly GCF_963924665.1 of Micromys minutus. Taxonomy (NCBI): domain Eukaryota; kingdom Metazoa; phylum Chordata; class Mammalia; order Rodentia; family Muridae; genus Micromys; species Micromys minutus. The sequence continues at coordinate 9,743,585 of NC_137965.1, forward strand.
CTTCTTGACACCTCCTTCTCACGACCTTTCTGGGGTAGGTAGACTTTCAGTTCTTCAAGGTCTACTTTGTCACTGTTTGAATCCACTTCCCAGTGAAGACTTATGCACTGAAGCCTTTCATCCCACAATTCACAACAGAGGCTTCTTGTAATCAGTCTACTGATCATTGTCAATCACCGAGCACTGCTTCCCGGAGTCTACACTCTCTTCTGGTTTAGCTTTTTTCCTATGAGAGCCAGCTTTTCACTCTGAAATGTTTCCTCTCTCTAAAGACTTTTGTTGTTATTGTTGCTTGTGGTGTTTGTTTTTAATCCCATTTTAACCCTTTGAAATATCAGATTTTATGTTGTAAATTTCTCCATTAACTTGTAATAAGTTTTTTTTTTTTAATGCTTCCTTCAAATGTGGTCTATACAAATTCTATATGTGCTGTTAACGATTATCTACTAGTGTTTGGGTATATTGGTAGATAAATTGACTATATACATAGCTTTTAGGTTTTTATATTGCTGGTTTGAATTTTCTAAAACTTGGCAACATGTATTTCCTATTATCCCAAGTTCCCAAATCTTTCTTTATTGTACAGCATATGGTGTTCCTTCAGAGGACCAGGGTTCTAGTCTCCGTACCTACATGGGAGCTCATAACTAGCTATGTATAATTCCAGTTCTAGGAGATCCAATGCCCTCTTCTGACTTCCACAGGCACTAGGCATGTGGTACATATACATTCATTCTGGCATAACAACCATGCACATAACAATTTAAAAAATATAAAGCACATTTAAGAATCACCTTGTTCTCAGAATCAATGAGAACAGGCACAAGGTACTTTAAACACTGAAAAGGATCTCAGCTATGCTAGACTTTCTGCAAGCCAGCTTCAAACTCGCACACACCGGCGTACTCGACCTTGGGCTACACTTGAACATTGTCAAGTTTGCCTAATGATACCAACAATCCCACAGACTGGCTTGACTCTCTTACCTGGAATCTTTTAAAGTAATAGTCTTTAAATGTATTTAATGTAATAAATAGTATTTAAAAGTAATTGAAATACAGTTGATGTGTTCCAAGGAGGCAGCTAATTAGTTACAAAGCTCAAGAGCTTGGACTAAGCCTTGACTTAGTGTGACTGGCTACAGACAGAGGCAGATATTCCAAGAGCCTTTATTTCTTTAAAAATAAAATCTTCATTTTAAAAATAATTTCTAAGACTATTAACCTTTCTAGAGCTGGGTGTAGTGGTGTGCACCTTAATACCAGCACCAGAGAGGAAGAGGCAGAGGAGGTGGGATCTCTGTGAGTTTGACATCAGCCTGGTCTACGTACATAGGGAATTCCATGACATTAAGAACTAAATAAAGAGATCTTGTGCCCCTCCAACAAAAAAACAAACAACAACATTCAGAACTATATGAAGAAATCCCCCCTACCAAACAAACAAACAAACAAACCAAAAATATTCATTTTCTAAAGGATGTAACCTTATCTTTGGTCTTTCATTTATTTGTTTGTTTGTTTTGATGCAATGTCATTTTTTCTTTTAACCTATAGCTTGTTGCAGCACTAAGTAGAACACAATAGTGTAAAGACTCCTTTTCCTGGGACTTGCCCGGGTTTCTCTATTAGTAGTAAGGAATGTTCTATTTTTCCTGAAAATTTACTTTTTGCCTCCTGACCTCTTATATATTTTGATGTGCTACTCTACTTAGGGATTTTTCTTAAAACAATGTACATATTCTCAGATTTTATTTTTAACCATGCAGCCGACTGAGACTTAAAACAAAAACAAAACTAGAAAACCTATAAAAAGAATGGGAAACTTGGGACCCAAAACTGAGGAAGAATTATAGATGACCGACGTCTTCTAAAGCAACGCTGGGCAGTGTCACAGGATCCTTTGCTTTAATGCATACGGGGAAAGATGTTGAGCATAAAAGAGGAACAAACCCTCCAACCTCTGCAAGCAGCCGTGAAGGTGTGAAGGTGCAGGCTCTAGGGGACACTCACAGAGGATGCCCAGACACAGCACATTAAAAATGCAAGCTCTGAAACCGGAAGTGTGAACTCTTGTGGCTTCAGACAGGGAGGGATGAGGAAACTGAGCGTAACCCCTGAGCATTGTAATAGGAACTTGGTCTCCATGAAGTTCAGGTCACCCTCTGGCTCATGGTTGCTGTGGGGAGGAACATAGTCATCACCCAGGCAGAACGTGGCTGTCCCCAGAGCATGTTTGCCTAGCATTTCCTCTACCTCTCCCTACAAAGCAGTGGTTGGCTTGAATCTGGACTATGCTTGCTTTTCGGAGAGTTTTGAGTGAAAGCACAGCCCTGGAGACCTTTGTTGGAATATCCTCGGCAGAGGCCAACCCAGGTTCCCAGTTCTCCTGAGGAAGAAGGGTTGACTTTAACAAAAGTGCCGTCAGCCAATAGGATGGTGGGATATGAAGACTGTAGTGCGCACAGAAAGGACTTAAGAGGGGCCCTGAGTGCCCAAGTCGCTCAAGTGTGAGGCTCAGACCACCCAAACGAGCATCGGGAGTGATACTGGGGGCAGAGCCCGGACAGGACCTCCTGCCAGGTCATTGGGTTACAACAGAAGTGTCTGGGAACCAGTCTACTTGGAGCCTCTGAGGGTGCTAGCGAGGTCCCCCTTCCAATGGCCTCCACCTTGAAGTCATTCCATTTCCCTTGGGGCTTTCTTGTGTACCAGGCAGGGTTGGAGCCCAGAAAGTAAAAAGATCTTGGGAATTAGGAGAAAGACAGAAAAGAAAAAAGAAAAGAGAAGAAAAGAAAGAAGAGAAATGAGAAGAAAGTATAAAGAAAAAACTGTGCAAGATTAATAGCAACAATAAAACCGACAGTTTTGTTTAGAAAAGTGAAAAGCTGGGGCTGGAGAGATGGCTCACAGATTAAGAGCACCAACTGGTCTTCCAGAGGACTGGGGTTCAATTCCCAGCAAGCACTTGGTGGCTCACAACGGTCTGTAACTCCAAGATCTGACAGCCTCACACAGATACACATGCAGGCAAAACACCAATGCACATAGAATAAAATTAAATAAATAGTATTATAAAAACAAAAAGCTTTAAAATCAAAATTCACAGAATTGAAATTTCAAGTTATCGATGCTTAGTTAAATAAAATGTATAATAGAAGATATTATGAAATCATTATTATGATATTATATGATAATATGTACTACATATTAATATATTGTAATATGATGCAAATTATATAGTACAATAAATAAAATAAGAGATAAGCATTTATGGACATAGAACATATAAAAATAGATGGAAAATATAATATACACAGTGTTTTTTTTTAAGGAAAAATTGCAGTTTTCACATTGATCTGATGATAGTAAACAATGTGGCGCTTAACGGAAGTCCTTTTTATTTAGCTTTTTTTTTTAATCAAAATAATGGTCATTTACTACTTCCACATATAGAAAAACCAAAGTCATATTTGTGAGAATATTCCAAAACCTATTATTCTTATAAGATTTTTTTTATGAGCATGAGTTACATTTTAATGATTTTATATTTCTATGAAACTAGACAATATTCTGTTCACACCCATTTTTGAGTGTCCTATATGAGGACACTAAGCCTTTTGTGGTTCTTTCTGTCTCTAGCATTGTCACATGTCGACAGTCTTACTGACAAGTGTACCCAATTTACCCTACTGACAAGATCACTCAGTTTATGCTCTGCAACTAACTCACTATTTTATCTCAGTAGCTTAGTTAAGATTCTTAATTAAGACTCTTCAACTCACTCTCACAAGTGTCTACTCTTTTGGCAGCAATGTGCCACCCGGTTCTTCCGAACAGAAGAAGGGAAAGTTCCCGATCTGGCCGGAGTGGAGCGAGGCAGACATAAATGCCGAAAAGTGGGATGCAGGCAAAGGCGGGAAGGAGAAGGACAAGGCTGCCAAGAGTCCCATCTTTGTAAGTAGGCGTGGCTCAGGCTGCGGATGAGCATGTTTGTTGTCCCGGAGATGGAAGCCAGCCAGGGTCTTACACATGCTACACAAGTTCTACCCCCTAGTTGTGTCCCCGGCTCGTTAATAATGATGCAGTTATTAACAGGAGTTTACACTCCTCCGTCTCTCCGATCTCCATTCCAAAAGGAAAGCCTTACTCTCCCTTTGAGTCCCCTCCCCTATTGTGTTACCTCTTCGTTTCTCCGAGCTTTGTTATCCTGGGAAAAGGTCTGGGAAGAAACACGATGGTATCCTCATGAAATACAAGAGAAAATGAAAGACAAATGAGCGGGCTTAGCAACTGGTTTAGACAATGGGAACCGGTTCGGACAATGGGGAACCAATATTTGACTCCTTAGCAAAAATCTCTTAGTATCCACTTTGGCCCGTGATGTTCAGCCTTTAACTGGCGTGAGATGCTACAAAATAAAACAGACCGTTGGCTGTTGTTCCATTTTTCTCTATTTCCCTCCCATCTTCCAAACAGATTTGTGTTTTATCCATAGATACACCCTAGAATCTCATCAGCAAGTGGTTGGTTTTTCACTGTCTCGATAAAGACGCCCTGAGCTCCTAAAAGACTATTTGTTAAATGTCCCTGTGAGAGTTTTCAAGCACCTTTGCCCTCTCCTCCTCAGAGTTTCTTCACACCTTGGATTGACCCATCAGATTGCTACACATCTCCATTGCTTAACTGTGGATTTGCCCAATCTAGCCTACTGCTGTACAATCTGAAAGACAGTCACACAGAGACACATATCCATACATAAGCAAACAACAGATCCCCACACGCTTTAGTTTGCATTTGAGCATTATAATGTCTCATCTTAATCTGACCATAAAGGGTTCACAGGCCCTTTGAGTCTGAAAGGTCCAGTCATTTTAGGTAGGGTGCTAAGAATGCTTTGGCTAGCACATTGGTGGTTTGGCCATTAAAGTAATTACTTACCTTGATTAAATATTGTTTGTGGTCCAGTCACTGAGACTCTGCACCACGTTAACAGAATTTAAATGTTAATATTTATCATTTGAGATTATTCTATGCAAATAAAGACACCATAGGCCGATCTAATCATTCTGGTCATTTTGTACGCATTTCAAGAAAGTTTGCCAAATGGTATTAAGTGAATCTTGTCAATGTTCCGTAATCAAACTTGACAATTAAAGTTCTGTCGACACATGTCGACCCCCCCCCCGCCCTTATTATCCTTTTATTGAAAACAATTTTTGTCACCTAGTGTACTTTGCTCACGGTTTTTCTTATCTTAGTTTTCCATACTTCCTGTCTGGATCCACCCAGGTTCTCTCTCATTGGAAAGCAAGCACGCTTCTAAGGGATAACATTAAAACGAACTAGACTATAGTAATATACAACAAACTAATACAACAGAATTAGACAAACTAAACAGAAGGAGAAGAACCCACCAGAAGGCACAAGAAACAGACCCATTTGTTTGCACACCTAGGAATCCCCTTAAAACACTACACTGAAAACCACAATATATATGCAAAAGATCTGTAGGGTAATAAGAGAAAAGAATATATATACATACATATATATGCATATACATACACATATATGCATATATATGTGTGTGTATATATATATACATATACACACAAATAATAAAATGATAAAAATTGAAAAGTCATTGTAAAACAAGGAACCTCTAAAGATGTCTTTGGGTTCATTTTCTGTTGGCCACCTACTGCCAACAGGAACAAACTGTGTGACTTCCTTGGAGGAATCTAGCTTTCCATCTGTAAGTGGTCCTCAGTTGGCCATTGTTTCTGGGTTTTCATTTCTCCTTTCATCTCTACGGCACCTTACAGGCCCTCTGCATGCTTCAGTCTCTGAGTTCACAGGAGCTCTGTTCACAGTGATTTAGAAGACCTTGTTTTCTTGGTATCTTCTATCCCTTTCTGGTTACCCTCTCACTGACTCTCTTCCTCAGGGTTCCCTGAGCCCTGAGGGTTGGGATTTGGTGGAGACTTCCTGTTTAGGCTGAGTGTTCCAGGTCTCTCACTATCTGCATAATGTCTGGCTGTAATCTCCGTATTTGTTCCCATGTGCTCCAGAATAAAGTTTCTGATGATGGCTAAGCTAGGCACTGCTCTAGAAGTATAGCAGAATATTATTAGGAGTCATTTCATTGTCTTTATTTTTCTTTAGCACAGTGGTGTTTAGTTTTATACTATGCCTTGGGCTACCTAGTCTCAGGTTTTTGATCATCCAAGCAGTGTTGGGGAAGGGATCCATATTGTGGAGTGGGCCTTAAGTCAATTCAGATATTGGTTGATGCTCCTACAAGCTTTGTGGCCTCCTTGCCCTAGTAAATGGCAGAACTTCCAGGCTGTCCACTGTGGTAGATAAAAGTTTGTGACTGAGTAGGTATTTGGTTGGGGGACAGTACCAACCTGTACCAGAGACACTAGCACCTTTGGCATTTGACCATTCTTGAGGATGTAAGATAGAATATCAAAGTGGTATTGATTTGTATTTACCTGGTATCTGAGGATGTTAAACATTCCTTTAAGAGTTTCTCAGACATTTGAGTTTCCTCTTTTGAGAATTCTCTGTTTATATCTAAAGTCCATTTTATTTTAATGGTGTTGTTTTCTTGATAACTTTTGTCTTTTCTTTTCTCTTTTGAGTTCTGTATATATTTTGGATATTGCCCTCTCTCAGCCTATTGGGAAAAAAAAATCCACATTCTGTAGGGTGCCATTCTGCCTGAATGACAGTGTCCTTTGTCACACAGAAGCCTCAGAGTTTCATGAGGTCTCCCACTCACTCACTCCCACCCTGGCATTCTCCTACCCTGGGGCATTCAACCTTCACAGAACCAGGGCCTCTCCTCCCATTGATACCTGACAAGGCCATCCTCTGCTACATATGTAGCTGGAGCCATGGTTCTTTCCATGTGTACTCATTGGTTGGTGGTTTAGTCCCTGGGTGCTCTGGGAGGGAAGGGGTCTGGTTGGTTGATAATGTTGGTCTTCTTAGGGGGTTGCAAACCCCTTCAGCTCCTTCAGTCCTTTCTCTAACTGCTCCATTGGGGTCCCCATGCTCAGTCCAGTTGTTGGCTATGAGCATCCTCATCTGTATTTGTCATGCTCTGGCAGAGCCTCTCAGGAGACAGCTTTATATTTCTATTTATTGGGACTGAAAGTTTTGCTGGGTATATTAGTCTGGGCTGATATCTATGGTCTTTTGGAGCCAGTAGAACATTGATCCACACCCTTTTAGGTTTAAAATTCTCTGTTGAGAAGTCAGATGTAATTCTAATAGGTCTACCTTTATAAGATACTTGGCCATTTTCCCTTGTAGCTTTTAATATTCTTTCTTTGTTCTGTTCATTTTGTGTTTTTAATGTATTTCGAGGAGACTTTCTTTTCCGGTCCAGTCAATTTGATGCTCTTTGTGTTTCTTGTAGCTTTTAGGCATCTCTTTTTTTAGGTTTGGCAAAGTATCTTCTATAATTTTTTAAAAATTATTTTCTAGGTTTCTTCTTTTTCCTTTATTCATTATATCCTTAGAATTGATCTTTTTGTAATGTCTCAGATTTTCTGGATGTTTTGTGCCAGAAATTTTTTAGATTTAACCTTTTCTTTAACAGCCTTATTCATTTTTTCTGTGGCGAATTCATTGCCTGAGATTCTCCTCTTCCACCTTTTGTATTCTGTTGGTTAGGCTTGCCTCTGAAGTTCCTGTTTGAGCTCCTAATTTTTTTTTTCCATATTTCTATAATATAGATTTTCTTTATTAATTCTGTTTCTATTTTGGGTCATAAACTGTTTTATTCATTTCCTTCTACTATTTGTTTGTGTATGGATAGATTTTGTCAAGAGATTTGTTTTGTTTCCTTTTTAAGAATCTTTATCATGTTCACAAGGTTTATTTAAAGGCCTTTGTCTTGTGCTTCAGCTATGTTACAATACTCAGAGCCTACTGATGTGGAGTTCCTGGGCTCTAGTGGAGACATATTGTCCTGGCTGTTACTGTGTTTTTATGCCAGTGTCTAGGCATATGGGTTTGGGACTATTGTAACTCTAAATGCAGATATCTGGTCTTTTCTTTGTCCAGCTGGGGTTTTATTTGTTGGTTTCTGTTGTACTCCCAGGTTCTTAGAAGTGCATGGCAGATGGCTGTGGCCTGAAAGGAAATTCCTCAGGAATTCTGATAGACATGGCCACTAGGAAAAGGTGTTCTTAGGTATTAGTAGCTGACATTTAGGGATAGCAATGGGCTAGGAGGAGGGGCTGCGGGATCCACAAGAGCAAGGGGAGAAGGATGTTTTACCAGGGTCTGCTTGCTCCCCTGAAAACGGGGACAAAGGGTAAGCAGAGGCCAAAGCATGAGGTGTGCTGGAGTGTTGGGGACGAGACTTGTGGGTTAGATTTGGAGGCCTGAGAGATGAAGGTCTGCAGGTAGCCTGTTTTCTCCCCTAAATTTCAGTATTTAAATATTCCACTAGGTATTTCTGAAGACAGATTACACACATAATATTCTAAAAATACTTCTATGTTGATCTAATATTTATATTAGTTGGTTATTATTAAGATTATATTTTATTAAAATAAAGCCACATAATAACGTTCTATTTAAATTTTTCTTTCTTTACCTAGCACTTTTTTGAAGACCCTGAAGGAAAGATTGAATTACCACAGTCATTGAAAGTCTTTTCCTGGAAACGTCCACAAGATTTTATCTTTAGCCGAGTAAGAATTATGTTCACTGTTGAATGAAATATATATTACCCACTAGGATGGAATATCTCATTGACCAAAGTTTTCTGTCCTCAAGTAATTTATATACTTTCCCTGTGGTTTAGAGCAAAAGAAATGGCCCCTTGGCCTTAAACTCAGAAGTTACTATTCATCGGTGTATTTAAATTCCTTTATCGAGCGGACTATGAAGATGCTTAGTTGATCAGGTGCTTTCTGTGAGGACATGAGTTCAATCCCTGAACCTGTTTAGAAAGCCAGATGTGGCAGCATATGCTGGTAACTAGTGCATTAGAGATGGATACTCTTGCTAATCTCTGGGGCTCACCAGCTAACCAGCCACCTAAATTAGTGAATGTCAGATAAAAATCATGACTCAAAACCCAGAGTATACAGTGACTCAGGAAGACACACTAGGTTGCCTATTGCCTCTACATAAACCACCCAAGTGTTAAAGCATACACACATGGACACAAGCTCTCTCTCTCTCTCTCTCTCTCTCTCTCTCTCTCACACACACACACACACACACACACACACACACACACTCATGCAGAATAAAATCTTGTATAGATGTCAAGGAGATTATTCTGTTTTTGTTTACAGATTTGAGTTTTTCACTTTCTATCCAAGATGCCAAATGATAGCCCAAAATGTTACTCAACATCACTGGCTATTTCTAACTGGCACATTCTGTATCTCAGCATGAACTCACAGGGTGTGAAGGTTTGTTTCCTCCAGTGTCTATTGGAATTAATTTTCCAGGCCAAGAGGTTTGCACATGGGTTCCCATCTTCCAGGGATCCTCCCAGCATCTTCTGAAGCTTATCTTCCCTTTCAGATTCTATGCTCAACCACTGCAATCATTTCTTTGTGGAGACACCTCTGTTCTAAGCAGCTCTCACACACCTCAAGACTTTAGCTGCTCTAGTCAAACATCTTAATAGCAATATTCATTTGAGTGTATTTCTTGTCTCTAGGGTTTTAATTATCACTAATGCTTTTTCCCTTGCTGAATTCCTTACTGTTTTCATTGAATGTCTAGAACACCAGTAGGGTAAATTAATTAGTACCAGTCAAGTCGTAGTAATGGAGCCGATTCTTTCTGTGCATTGGTAGTCTATTGAGTCTCTGTTTCCATACAACGCGGTTTTTGTTCTTCTAAGTGTTAGCCTCCATGAGAGTTGCTACTAATGCAGGAAAATGCAATTCGGTCCTCTTACTAATTGGAAAAAAGCTGTATCTATATTGAGTGATTTACTAAAACAACAGTGTCTTTTGAATGCTGCCTTGTAAGACATTTCAAATGAGACCATTATGCACAAAACATACTTCTAAATCAATGTCAATACCGGGCAACATTGACAGGAATATAAATCTCCACTGACTACATGATGCACCTGAAAGTGATAGAATTTTAAATAATTGTTAGTCTGCTCTCTGTAAACTAATCATTGATGCTTCCCGACACGAATGGCTTTATAAATTGAATAAATAGGTGTTTTGTAAATGATCTCCTCTATTTTTAGTATTAAGCATAAATGCAGTCTTGGCTGGTGACCTCTCCACCCGAATGCCTCACAGCAGGTCATTAGCTGCACACTGCTACCTGTCCTCCGCAAAGGTTCTTTTCCGGATGGACCATCTGAGAATGGGTGGCACAGGACACCAAGAGGTGAAAATACAACTAGGAAAAAATCTCCATAGGATTTCAAGATTTGTTGTATAGATTCTCAGTCAGAACCATTAAATATACTCATAAGTAAGGTTAAAACAGTGACAAAGTATCTCATAAATCCAAGACTTGATATGAGGTTTGGTCTATGACACCTCCCTTTCTAACTGTCTTATAAAACTAACCCCTCCCCCCTCTCTCTTTTTAATTGCAACAGTTGACCCTTCCCTTTCCTTTCTGTAAACACTTCCATACTCCTCTTATTGATTGCTGTTATATGCATATATATATATATATGTATGCATATATGCATACACATGTACATTTTTAAATATAATGTGCTGAGTCTGAATAATGCTACTCCTGGGTACGCTTCTCAGTGAAACAGTTTAAGAACAGTCAGATTGCCTCTACCTCTATCCTGGGCACCCATTTATTATTATATAATATTATTATATTGCCTGTAAATAAATGACTGTTCAGTACTCTTGATGGGGGGTGGGGGGTATGGGAGTGGTGGTGATTATTTTTTACAACACCAAAAAGGGCCTTGGTTCCCTGTGGAGAAGGGGTCTTGGTGTGTACACATGGTTTGACTCCTCTGGCCTTGTTGGTGTTTTACAAGTTCAAAGGTTAAGTAGTAAAAGCCCTGCTCCACCTGGTGTGATGTAATCTCAGCCTTTGACTTTAAAGACCCTAATCCTGCTCTTTCTGGCTGCCAAGAGTTTTCCCAGGCACTAGCCTATTTTCTGTAGCCTACTGGAGGACCTAATACACTTTTCATTGGCTGAGTAGAGTGTGGTGGTCTGTAAGATTCTGGAGTGGATTGTATCATTCAGGATTGTTGACATTAGATAAATCAATTGGTGTGCTCTTCTCTGGGAAAGACTAGTTCTCTCATGAAACTGTCTTTTAATAACTTAGGTTTCTTTTACTTTTTTTATTCAAATAAATGTCTTTTTTTTAATTTCAGACTCCTGTAGTTGTGAAAAATGAAATCACATTTGACTTGTTTTCACCAAACGAACATTTACTGTGCAGTGAGGTAAGTAGAGCCATGGGGCCCACTGTCCCTGCTGAGGAATGGCTTCCTGGCCAGTCTCCTGGACAGCCCTTGGCATTCACCCTTGTTCCCTGTTGAGTTGTACAAATGACTGTTTTTTTTTTTCCCCAAATCATTTGAAGTGTAGCTATCAATTAAAAATTTATATCTTAGTGATTCAATATATAGCATGGACTACTCATCAAATTAAAAATGTTTTTTGTATGGTGGGAACACATAATCAACCATTTTAGCTTACTTTTGTCTAAAAATTCTTAGTGTTCTCTGAAGCAGTTAGATGTTCCCCACCTCACATAGATGTGTGCATGCATGATGTATGTATGTGTGCATGTGTGTATGTATACATGTATATATACATACACACATGCACACACTCTGCTAACTCAAAATCAATGTAAAGTCAACATTTTTGGGTCTTTTAATTTATGATATTATGGCATATTATGAAAACAAAATCAAGACCTACTGATTTTTATTCTGTAATTCAGAAATCAAAATATGAATATATACTGTATATAAAATTTATTATCACTCTTAGAAACATATTTCTTATCATATTTCACTTAAAATGGTTGTATCATTTTATAATAGCCTATGAATTCAATCAATGTTTTGTATTCAGCTTATGAGGTGGATTATCAGCGAGATCTATGCGGTGTGGAAGATATTCAATGGTGGGGTACTGAGCAATTACTATAAGGGAAACACGGGAGAGCTTCCTGCTCTGCTCTGGAAACCCTGGGAACACATATACTCTCTCTGCAAGGCCGTGAAGGGTCACATGCCTTTGTTCAACAGCTACGGGAAGTATGTCATAAAGCTGTACTGGATGGTAAGTCATTCAAGCCACTGTAAATTTGAATTAATTTGTCCTTCCTGTTAACATAAGAACTCAGAATACAAATAAACCACTGTATTTAGTTCTCTCAGGCAATCTTGGATTTTTTTTTTTCCCATAGAAAGTTAGCCTTCTATGGGAAACTTTTGGCTGGGCAGCCAGACTAAAGGTAGAGTTCGGTGATTTCCAGTGATTCCTCAGTGGTCTCATCCAAAGAGTGCTTGCAGGGGTGCTATTCACAGGCAATCACTGAAACTCAGCAATTTCCATATGGGTTATTTTTTGCCAGCATGGTAGCCACTTGGTTTTGCAGTTGATAGAAAAGAGTGGTCTCTCAGCTGGGGGAAGAATTTCTCTCTTTTGAAGCAACCTCCATCTAGAATGATTCCATGCACACCCACATATGTGTGCATTGCTATCAGTAAAGAATTTAAGTAAATTCTTTCAGACAAGATACTCTCCCTACCCCCTTATTCTTGACCCTTCCCAGACACAAACCTCCTATGTTTGTTGATTTTGAAAGTTCTTCTTTAGTTCTGATACACTACATACACTTGTCGATCCTTCAAAGATTTAGAAAACAAACTTACTTCTAAAAATAAACCTGGCTACCTTCCTCTGTCAGCGTGATCTGCTGCAGATGTGCTTTGGCCGTCCAGTCCACTGCTGTGATCTGCTGCAGATGTGGTTTGGCCGTCCATTGCTGGTCCTCCTCTCCCTTCTCTTTCCTCCGCTGTAATGCTTTCTGTCTACTGTAGAATAATTTCATTTTCTGCTCTTGTAATGGGGATTCTTTTCCTTCTTTACACAGGTCTCTCAGAGCCTCTTTCCTTATGACGTTTTCTTAGAGGCAAAACATTTCCTCAGGGCCTTTAATGTTTAAAATTCTGATTTCTTTTTAATTGCCTTTAGTAATACATGCTCCAAAACTCCAGAGGCTAAAGCTGGAGATTCTGAACTTCAAAAACTTTCTGGGCTACAGAGTAGGTACAAAGCTATTGTAGGCAATTTCATGGACCCTTTATCAAAATAAAAAGTTAAAACAATGAAAACACACACACACACATACATACATAAACACACATACACACACACATACACACACATACACACACACATATACACACATACACACACATACACACACACATACACACACATACACACACATACACACACACACACACACACACAAACACATACACACACACACATACACACACACACACACACACACACACACACACACACACAGAGTCAAGCATGTGAGCCAAATGGTAGAGTGTTTGCCTGATTGTACAGTTCTCTGTCTAATCTTTCTGATCCCTGGTACTGTAACATTAAGTAATTAATTGTGATTCTCATATCACAATATTTCCAGGGAAAGTGTTCATGTGTTCAGTCTGGATTCTCACCTTGTTGTAGAAGTTTCTGTGGCATCCGTCAGACAGCATACACATTGGATAACACTGGAACTGTGTATGAAGGGCAGAGATTGGTTTCCCCTTCCATCTGGCTATACTGACAGGCTGCAAACACACAGCATCTTTCCAAGTACCTCCTCATTTCCACATCGCTCTGGCTCCCAAGAGGAGAGAAAGAAGCAATTCAGCTATTGCTTCCCACTCGAAGCACAGAATGCGGTGGCCAGCCTCCCTCTGCATTCTCACGTGCCTCCAACAACCAGATAACACATACACTGAGACCAACAATTTATCCTGGTTGTTATCCATGTATTCATGTGAAAAATAATTTTTGTTTTTATTTCGCATAAAGGTTCTAGGGCCGTGGGGTTACAGCAAAATGCTTGGGTACTTCCCAACTCTGTTTTTCATGCTCCAGGAGCAGAGGCTGCAATGGTGTTTTATTTTCTGCTGTGTCAGGTTTGAGACTGGGTCTCATGTGCACTGACTGGCGTTGAACTCACATTGTAGGACGGCCTTGAGCTGTCCTGTTCTCACCTCCCATCTGAGGGAATAGCTGGTATGAGCCATCAAGCGACACTCACAGTCCTCCTTTTTACAATGAATTCTGTATGCTGTCTCTGTTAATTAAATGTACTGAGCCCTGCTTTCAAGATGCAAAACAAGGGCAATGGTGAAATCTTTTTCTAGTCCTAAGTTACTTACTGTATTCCCCAAGGATATGCTATCCTTCATTCTGTAATTATTTTATATGCGTTACCAGGCAAATTCAAAGACTGTTAACATGTTCAAGATGGAAATTTTGAGTTCTTTGTAATATTAGCATATTTAGGCAATCACAGTCATGATTTGTGTATATTTCTTTTTATTTATTTGTGTATTTATTTATTTGTGTATTTATTTATTCATGTATTTATTTATTCGTGTATTTATTTATTTATTTATTTATTTATTTATTTATTTATTTATTTATTTAACATCCTGATCATGGCTCCTTTCTTTTCAGTCCTTCCCAAAGCCCCATTCCTACCCCTCTTCTTCTCCTCCTCTTAGAGGATGGAGGCCCCTTCTAGGTATCCCACTCACCTTGGCACATCACATTACTGCAGGATTAGGCACTTTCTCCCACTGAGGCCAGACAAGGCATCCCAGTTAGGGAAACTGGCAGAAAACAGAGTGAGGGGTAACCACGACTCCGGTTATCATGGGACCCACATGAAGACAAAGCTGCACATCTGTGCAGAGGACCTAGGTCCAGCCTATGTATGTTCTTTGGTTGGTGGTTCAGTCTCTGGGAGCTCCCAGGAGTCCATGTTAGTTGGCTCTGCTGGTCTTTTTCGGGAGTTCCTATCCCCTGTGGTTCCCTCAATCCATCCCCCAAGTCCTCCACATGTCTCCCCAAGCTTTGTCTAATATTTGCCTATGACAAAAAAATCTGTGACATTTGTTTGAGTCAGCTGCTGGTTAGAGCCTCACAGAGGACAGTTACGCTAGGGTCCTGTCTGCAAACAAAACACAGTATTGTTTGCAGTCTCCCTATATGTGATCCCTCTGCCACATTACTCTTCCCTTCCCTCTCCTACCCACTTTCCTCTTCCCATTTCCCTCCAATGTCTATTTTATTTCCCTTTCTAAGAGATTTGAGCATCTTCCCTTGGGTCCCCCTCTGTTAGTTGGCTTCTTTGAGTCTGTAGATTATAGTGGATCTAGTGGATATCCTGTGCTTTATGATTAATATTCACTTGTAAGTGAATACCATGTTCTTTTGGGTCTGGGTTACCTCACGAAGGGTATTTTCTTGTTCTATCCATTTGCCTGCAAGTTTCATGATGCCCTTGATTTTAATAACTGAGTTGTATTCCATTGTGTAAACAAACCACATTAAAAAAAAATCTCTTCTTTAGTTGAGGGACATCTAGGTTGTTTTCAGTTTCTGGATATTAAGAATAAATCTGTTTTGAATATAGTTTGATCAAGTGTCCTTGTGTTTTGGTAGAACAACTTTTGGGTATATGCCGAGGTCTTAGGGTAGCTCTATTCCCAAATTTCTGAGAAACATCAAATTTGATTTTCAGAGTGGTTGTACAAGTTTGCACTCCCATCAGCAATGGAGAAGTGTTCACCTTACTCCACATCCTCACCAACACAGGCTGTCACTTTTTATCTTATCCATTCTGATGGGTATGGGATGGAATCTCAGGGTCATTTTGATTTCCATTCTTGTGCTGACTTGAGGATGTCAAACATTTTTTTAAAAATACATCTTGGCCATTGGAGATTTGCAAGATTGAGAACTCTCTGTTTAGCTCTGTACCCCATTTTTTTCAGGTGATTTGGTCTGTTGGCATCTAACTTCTTGAGTTCTTTACATATTTTGGATATTAGCCTTTCCCCCTGTCAGATGTAGTGTTGCTGATGATCTTTCCCCAATTTGTAGACTGTCATTTTGTCCTATTGACAGTGTCCTTTGCCTTAGAGAAGCTTTCAGTTTCACGAAGTCCCAATTATTTTAATATTTAATTAGTTAGTTTAAAAATATGTTTTTTACTTCCTAAACACCATGGTATCCAGATAGATCATATTATAGGGGAACTTTTCCTTTTTAGTTACAAGTCAAGTTTCTCTTCAAGAGGAGCTTGTTTCTCCCCAGGATCCATGCCCACTCCACTTCCTCTTCAGAAAGAATAGCCTTTTACTCTAGCAAGGACTTTCAGTACTGTATTGAAGAGATGGGGGAGAGTGGACAGCCTTGTCTTATCCCTGATCTTACCAGAACTGTTTAAGTTTCTGTCCATTTAATTTTATGCTGGCTATTGGCTTGCTGTAGAGTGCCTTTATTGTGTCTAGGTATGTGTCATGTTTTCCCAGTCTCTCTAAGACTTTTAGCATGACATTGTGTTGTATTTTGTCAAAACACTTTTTATTTCAGTATAATTAGTGAGGATTGTTAAAAATTCTTGTTTCATGGGAATCCAGTTGGCCACATCATTATATGGTTTGCAATTGAAATGTGACAGAAGACCTATCATGGCTATTTTTTATTGGCAAAATATGTCAATTTTAACACATTGTTTTAACCTTTTAACGGCACAATTAAGTTGTGTTCAATATTTTCACAGTTTGTGAAAATGGTCACTCCTTATTTCCAGAGTGTCTCATCACTGAAAACAGAGACTTTGTACTCTGCGATGATGACTACACACTGTCCCCATGGCACTATTAGTGATCACTTTCTGTCTCGATGCAAGACTTCATTTCTGTTGCTTTAATAAATTATCGTGACAAAAAGCAACATGGGGGACAAAGGGCTTACTTGCCTGAGAGTTTTTAGAGATTATAGTTTGCCAGTGGAGAAAAGCCAAGGCAGGTACCCAAAGCAGCCAGTCATGCCACACCCATATTCAGGATCTGAAAGGAGGAAATGTAACCAGGTTTCATGTGCAGCTAGATGTCTCTATTCATAGTCTAGGGTCCAACCTAGGGAATAGCACTTCCCACTCTCAGGCTGGATATTTCAACCTCAACCAAATCAATTAAATCAAAGTCTTTCCCAGGCCTGCCTGATCTAGAGAGCCCCTCACCAAGACCCTTTTTCCAGGAAATTCTAGGCTGTGTGAAGTTGACAGTGAAAGTGAGCCACCTCATTGAGGCTGTCCTGCTTCCTGTGGGTCTTCTTGTATCTACCTATTTCTCCATGAATACATTGTTGTTATTATTTCATTTTAAGTTCTAAAGGTGGGGATGCCTTTACCCAGTAACTTTATCTTGCCCTGTGTTATCTATTGAGGAACAAAAAGACAGATACAAGCTACTAAGTAAGCTAATATTGAATAGCAGCTTACAAGTCCCATAGAAGGAAAATATTTTGAATGTCACATTCTTGTGACTTCCCTCTAGCAAAATGAGTTGCCTTTGGTCTCTGGCCCTAGAATATTTTGAATATTCTACATTTTATATTGTTTATATATGGGCTTTCCCTCCACTAGATTATAAGTGTTTAATAGCAATAGTCCTAGCCATGTGTCATTAAAATTATAGGACATCACTTACTTAATGCTACTACTAAAAATATTTGTTAACACAAGAATGAGTTTATAAGAAATCTAGGCATGTAAGCTAAATCAAACAAATAGTAATTTGTGATCATTTGCTTCATGTTTTTAATTACGAAGTGAATTATGAGCTTTTAATTAAACATATAATGGTTTGATTTGATAAAATATTACTTACCCAGTTAATGATCTCACATGCTTTTAATCCCAGCACTATGGTGATAGTGGCAGGGGAATCTCTGTGAGTTTAAGGCTAGCCTGGTCTAGGACAGCCTGCATAGATAAGCCCTGTCTCAAAAATCCATGTGTGTGTGTGTGTGTGTGTGTGTGTGTGTGTGTGTGTGTGTGTGTGTATTATAAAGCATGAAGATTGGAAATATAAGATTAATAAGCACATGTGTTGGTATCAGGAACTGGCTTTTTGCCTCTGAACCTAGCTAGAGGTGACATCACCCAAAGGGGATAGGGACCCAGGCATTTGTTGCCATAGCAATGGCCACACATTTCCAGCTTTCATTTGGTTCAGCTCCCACCTTTACTTGCGAGGGGTTATGTCACAGTTTAAATAAAAGGCAGACCCTTCTTACCCACTTCTCTTTTTCCTTCTCTCCCTCCCTTTTTTCTCCTTTGTCTCTGTTGTCCTCAATAAACCTCTTCCATGTGGAACTGTATTGACCTGGTCTGGTCTGTCCAGACGTGATCTGTGATTCTATCACAATAATATGTATGTATCAGCAGTAATAAAGTTATAAGAATTTAAAATATATTTAGAATATAATTTTTGTAAGCAAAGTGTATTATGTTCGATCTTATTTTTAGTTAAATCATGTTTCATTCTGCAATATGAAACATATTTACCTCATTATATGCTCATAAACCATCCAAAAGAGGGAGCAGTATTGATGAACTATAGAAGATATGCTATAATGAGATATTTCAGAAGCTAAAATAGTCAATCCGGTTAGTTCTGAAACCTGTATCTCAGTTTTCTCACATATGATGTTAACATCAGTTAATACGAAGGTACAAGTGAGCAGAGAAACACGCAGTGATGTCTGATGAGAATCCCACACATCCTTCCTTTGTTTAAAGGCACTCCATTGCTTTCTTCTCATCCTTAGGGCTGCTGGAGAAAGATAACTGTTGATGACTTCCTGCCATTCGATGAGGATAACAATCTATTGCTTCCAGCCACGACCTATGAGTTTGAACTCTGGCCCATGCTACTGTCAAAAGCTATCATTAAGCTGGCGAATGTTGAGTATGTAATGAGAAGTCATCACTTATGTCTGTGAAAATAACGGGGAAAGGGCAACGACATCCATGCTGAGAGCCTTTAATAAAATTAACTCAAGGAAGTCTTCCTTTCTACTCAATGTAAACTTTCAGTTATAAAAATTAATGGGACCACAGCATGGGTTTAAAGTTTGGCTTAACTGAGTAAACAATAAAAACCATCCCAAGAAAACACACTCAAAAAGCATATATATATATATATATATATATATATATATATATATATATATATATATATATATATATATATATCTTGCACTCTTTGTTTTCTTATTAGGAGTGCAATGTGTATCACAGAAAATGTTTCACATTAATCAGAGAAATTGTTTCTTAGAGAAAATATTAAATGATTTGAATGCCGAATAATCTATATGCAGATCTAATTAATGCTTTTGAATCTGCATTTGCGGCCATAGTGTATAAATCTTAAAAAGATATGAGCTCTTAAAAAGACACCAAAGTTCTGTTTAGGCTTTTGCTACCATTGGTCACCTAATAGCATCATGATGAAAACTACTCATTTCTTTCAGCATATTTGTGAAATCTGCTTGCACTTGTCTTCCAGCAAGACTTTTGCACCCAGCATGCACAGCTGCCATGTCCTACAGACAAGTCTTTCTCCATTTCAGGACAACTCACTGTGAGAAACAAGGTTTCGATGCTGGAATTAGATGTGATGGTAACTGTGCATCGATCCCAGAACCCCCTGCCATGTGCCATAGCAACAGCTCCCTCCATAGAGCTCAGTCCCTTGTTGAGTAGCCCTGTCAGCCTGCTGCTGGAACCCCAGCCACTCCCTTCTCTAAGAAGCATTAGCAACACCATTCAGATGGCAGGGTTGCCTTGTGTGGAGTCTCTCAAGGGTACAGAACAAAGCAGCCACCAGGTTGCCAGCCTCTTCCTTAGGTCTCTTGGCTATCCTCAATTCCTCTGACAATGTGTTTCACTCAGCTTCCAGTTTTTGTGAAAACTTTTGCCCAGATGTTTTTTTTTTAAGTAGATAAATATTATTACATATTCAGCGACAATTATGTCTCTTTGTGTCTCGTTGGCAAAAATGAGTATAACGCCCTTCATGTCCCTAAGAATTAGAGCATTCAGGGTGGCAAGGCATTGAAGAGATGACCGGATAGCTGGAGCAGCATTTCATCAGTGGTAAAGCCATGGTTCAGTGGAATTCACTAAGAACATGACTAAAAGTTATTCTTTTGAAAATAAACAAAGCCATTTTGAAAATAAAAGACTGATTGAAGTATAGGATATTTTTAACAAAGATTTCTAGTGGAACCTGCCTTACATGGCATCATTTATATTTTTTTCTATGAATTCATCTTAGATATGATTTTATATGTGAGGTTTAACTTTCTACAGAGAAACCTAATGCTCTGTGGTGATGTACACACCCTTGCAGGAATATGGAGAGGAAAGAGCATCATTTTCACACGGCTTGCAAAGTCGCTCATAAATGAAACTGCCGGAGGTGTTCAGGGGATACAGTGAACCATACACCAGATTTATGCTGTCTTTGAGAAATGTAGAGGCATCGAAATTCATAATCCATGAAATAAGCCAGTGCAAACCATAAACAGTGGCTTATGTGCCTTGGTCAGTCAGCAATGATAATGCCATGCCTGGTACAGGGTAGACTGTGCCTCCGCTCTGGGGTGGAAGGGGCTATGATATTTATCTCTGCTGAGTAATTAATAAACATGTAAACATACTAACCAGTCAAGGAAAGCACATGTAGGCAAAAGGACCGTTGCAATGCATGGTTTCTAGGTAACAATCAACTTCTGACTTCATATCACACTGCCAGGGTTATTCGTTCACTGGATAGACAGATACTTCTGGTTTCTGTTCCATTGTCAAAGTTACTCTAAGGATACCTCATGCTCATCTCAAGTTGCCATGCAAGAGACTAAATACACAGCCTCGTGGGCATCTCAATATAGCTTATGCAGTTGGAATGGTAAAACTGCTCCTCTTCGAAAAGAACAGAGTCACACAGATTATGTAAACAAGTTAACCGCAAGTTGTACTATAAAATGAGTCTGTTTTATGTTTAGGAAATCAATGGAAAGTTTAGAGCTTTCAAAGAGATTGTTCCTAAAATGTGACCCCCTAAAAAATCATATCTTCATACTTTCAAAAATACATTTGAAAGCTCAATATTGGGTCTACTCTGGCACTTGTAACAAACAAAAGCATCTTGTGAGATAACATGCCCTTACACTGCAATGTGCCGCTGCTAGGATTTCCTACATTGATTACTATGATGCTCTCTAGAGTGCTTCCTTCTCTTTATTTTTTGCTATGTGTTTCCAAATGTTGGTAACTGTAATAACATGTATTTTTTTTCCAGCATCCATGTAGCACAAAGGAGAGAGCTAGGAGAACTCACAGTAATCCATGCTCTTACTGGGTGGTTACCTGAAGTCATCCCTCTTCAGTAAGTTTTTTAAAAAAATATTCATTCATCTATTTTATCTGTCTGTCTATCCATCTATCTATCTATCTATCTGTCTATCTATTTGTCTATCTATCTATCTATCTATCTATCTATCTATCTATCTATCATCTATCTGTCTATCCATCTATCTATCATCTATCTATCTATCTATCTATCTATCTATCTATCTATCTATCTATCTAGATATATCTATCTATCTAACGGGTGTAGGGAGTGGTATACCAAGGTATACATGTGTAAATCAGAGGTTCCAGGAATCAAATTCAGATCATCAGGCATAGCAACAAGCACCATTGGCTATCTTGACAACCTTTCTTCTGTATATTTAAGTTATTCAGTACAGACTAAGTTGCTCATATTACCCTTTTTCTTTCAAATGTTTCTTTAAAATGTTCTTTAAGATTAGTTCAAGAATGGTCATGTTTGAGAACACAGCAATTTATAGTATCATTTAAAAATGCCTTATGTCTTTTAGGGTCAGTTATTCTTCCTTATATAGCAGAACAATACACTAGATTCTTTGTTGAATCAAAGACAGATGAATCATAAAACAGGCAATCAAGCACAATCTGTTTGTCCTTATCTATCTGCAAGGTTTATGCCACCAGCACACAGAAGGCAAATCTGACATGTGATACAGACAAACCTTTCTTCAATTATGGTTCTTGCAGCACAACTCAACATGCCAATGAGTCACAGATGCTGGAGTTGGAAGTGCATGACAACTGTACAGCCCTGCTCTGTGGGGCATGTTCACATGCACATACCTTCATGCAGTAACACAGCAACTCCATTCACCACTGAGCTCCCGCTTGTGCCTTAGCAAACCCTGTCAGTCCTGTGCTCAAAGCTTAGCCCCTCCTTTTCTGTAGGAAGCATAGCTTTTTGACCAATATATTTTATGTTATTTGGAGACATCCAATTATTTAAATAGCTAGTTCTGAACCTAAGCTTGTATGTGCAATGTCTTCAGGAAAGAACAGTGTGTTGTTAGAGAAGAAGCAAAACAGAGGAAAAAGATTGAGTTGCTGAAGGTGGCAGTCTTTGGGAGACAAGTGTATATCCTTGCTTGAGAGGACAGGTTAATACAGCTTGCTGTGTAGGTCATTCTGATGTGGCTTGGAGACCCACTTAGGCCATAGTTGTCTTCAGCTGTTATTCTTTGTTTGCTGTGCTTAGCAGTGGCTCCAAATGACTGTCAGAGAGCATGTCCCCAATCAGAATATGTGAGCTGAATTAGTAATTTGTAAAATATTTTCAAAGTCTTCCTAAAAAATGTGTAACAATTCTTCAGGCTCTTAAAACAGAAGTCTGTACTTGTCCCTGTCCCTAAAACTGATGTTTCTACTGACTTCAAGGATTAGTTGAAATTAATGTAGCTGATCAATTGGTGTGAGAAAAAGTATAGTTCCCCCACACAAAGTGTTTGATGTACTAGTGAATTCTAGAGCAGGAATTGGAGAAGGGCCAAGAAGGAGCATTGTATGCTAAAGGCTTTTGGTACCATTTTAAAAAATTCTTGGAGGGGAAGGATATCACTGGGACATTCTATTCAGGAGGATGCCTTTGTACTAATATGCACTTATACATATATATCTTCTATATACATATAGAATATACACACGTGTAGCATTTATGGCATGTGTGTATAGCATATAATCATATATAGCATATAAACACATGTATATATTTCACATGTCATGCATTTAGCACACCTGCCCCCTCTGCCAGCTTGACTTATCCACTAGTTTTTGTCTCTGCATTATCAAAGCCTTGTACATAGTAGAAATGCAATAAAACGACACTCAGTGGATAGTATTTCTAATGAAAAATTAAGGTAACAATTGAAATTAGTCTTGGGAACTAAGAAGTTAATTATCCTGTTAATAACATATTGACATCAGGTAGAAAACCATCAACCGGAGATTAACACAATTGCATTTCCTCTAAGTCCAACATATTCGGACAGAGTTTGGGAGCTCTTGAAGGAAATACTGCCTGAGTTTAAGCTCCCAGAAGATCTCAGTTCTGAAAGCAAAGTCACAGTGATAGACAACAAACTGAAGGAACCCATGAAAGAGAACAAGGACGGCAAGGACGTCAAAGAGGGCAAGGATGTGAAAGATGGCAAGGAAATGAAGGAGGGGAAGGACTTCAAGCAGGAAGTCTCCCTTACAACCCTGAAGACTCCCGAGAAAGGCGACAGGGTCGCAAAGGGTAAGGCATCGGAAGTCATCTCAGGTCATGCATCGAGATGCTGCACTGCCCCTGTTGAAGCTAATGATGTTTTTTGTTGTTGTTGTTGTTTGTTTGTTTTTTGGTTTTTTTTTTTTTGATGTTGCTACCATGTCTTAACTGTGCCTTTGATTTTAGAACTTTCAGTGTGTCCTGTAGGTAATTATTGTCTTGTGCCTCCCTTTTTTTTTTTTTTAAATATTCATTTATTATTATATTTATAGGAATACACTGTAGCTGTTTTCAGACACACCAGAAGAGGGCATCAGATCCCACCACAGATGGCTGTGAGCCACCATGTGGTTGCTGGGGATTGAACTCAGGACCTCTGGAAGAGCAGTCAGTGCTCTTAACCACTGAGCCATCTCTCCAGCCCTTGTGCCTCCCTTTTAGTAAATAGTACAGGTAGTTTTCAATTGTGCCCATGTTACATCACTGCTGTATTAGGCAGAGACAAGATACTGAAGTCTAAATAGCTACAATAACATCTTTCTTATACTTTTGTGCAGAATGGGATGGACCCACACAACAAAGCAAAAAGCTTACCTTGCTGATTTTAGAAAATGTGATATGAACATGGGTTACATAAATTAAAAATTTAAGATGGGGGTTCAAATCTAAAAAAAAACATTTAAATTATGTCTTACAAAGTACACAGTCATTTCTATTCTCAAGATGAAAAGCTGATCAAATAATTATTTATTCTGTGCTCACTGAACTCTCTTATAATTACATGTATGAAGAAACTGCTTATGAAGTAGAATTAAATCTACTAGATGTGTTCAGGTTTTTCTGTATATTTTGGGAGCATTTAAAAGGTTCTTTCAAGTGTTTATGTTTTATAAAGTATTAACATTTTTTCAAAATCATTCTTTATGAAGGGTATTTTTAACCTGGGAGGGAGAGACAGGAAGGTCACAAATTGTAGCTAGCCTGGGTAACCATGTGAGCTACTGTGAGACACTTAAGAATCCAAAGGTTATATATAACTCAGTGCTGTAATACTTGCTTAGCACAGGTAATGCCTTAAGTTTGCTTCCCAGCTCTGAAAAGGCAAAATCAATAATAAAAGGCCATATCTATTAGTGTTTCTTACCATATAATGTACATTAAATTTTACTTCAGATGTTCCAAGATCAGCTGTGTGAGTAATTCATACCCATATCGGGTATGATGAAAAGAAGCAAAGAAACACGAATAGATTATTTTTTAGTACATTCCCAAATAATTTTCTTCTAGAAGTCCATTTTGATGATTCATAAATTAAAAGCCAGGCATTCAACCATCAATATTCATCTAAATATACTCTTTTAAGAAAACTGTGGATTTGGAAATCTCAGGAGTGAGATTTCTTATTTTTAAAGATTTATTTATTTATTTGAGTACACTGCAGCTGTCTTCAGACAAACCAGAAGAGGGTATCAGATCCCATTACAGATAGTTGTGAGCCACTATGTGGTTGCTGGGATTTGAACTCAGGACCTCTGGCAGAGCAGTCAGTGCTCTTAACTGCTGAGTCATCTTTCCAGCTCCCAAATATACTCTTTGCTGATAAAAGTACTGGTAATTATCTAGGAACTGGTGATAATCTTGATAAGCAGAAACAGATGTGGAAGAAGCCACCTACTGAATCTGATGACCTAGTAGGAAACACTAACAAAAAGGAAGCTATGCTCACCAGAAACTTAAAAAAAAAAAAAGAAAGAAAGAAAGAAAGATAGAAAGAAAAAAAGAACTTTGAAGGGAAATACAGGAAGCAATGGCGATGGCAGTCAGTGTGGAGGTCCTGTTGTGCAAAGATGAGTGGGGGTAACCCAAAGAAAGAGGAGGGCTGTGGCCAGAGTGTTGGTGGCTGAGGAGAACACAGGCACAGATATCAGGAAACACGTGGAGCGGGCTGGTGTGAGCTGTGTTCAGATGAAGAAGGTTGAAAGGGTAACTGGTTTAGGAAGAGCTGGACCTAAGCAGAAGTGATCCCACAGAGAGTTCTAGATCATGTTTGCAGTCCTGGTCTTCACTGTTAAGCAGGACTGATGGGCAGTAAGAATTTACAAGGGATCAGGGTGGGATTTGCTTTTTCACAAAGGAGGGTTTTGGCCATGGCCAAGAAGAATGTTTTGGAGTTTTGAGAGAGCATCAGCAAAGAAGTTGTGGGGAAATGCAGAGAGATAGTTGGGAAACTGTTGGACCAGCTCATGCCAGATAAAGTGGCATCTTGGGATAACGAAAGTGGAGAGGCCCAGTAAGATGAATGTTTCAAAAAGAAAAAGGAAACTAATTAAAAAATAGCAGAACTTGGTTTGGGTAAGTCATGTAATTCTGAGTTGTTTAAACTGAATACACTGTGAGGTTTACAGGAAGGAACCACAGAAGGATGTTGGTCATATTTAATCTGAAGTGCCTTGAAGAGAATCACATGAACTTTTAGTCTCAAACTGCCAACGGGCATTTAGGTGGCATTCACAGATACACAAGGGTGACATTGCTCAAAAACAGACCGTCTTAGACAGTCTAAGGGCAGTGGGAATGGAACTTGGAGACTGCAAACATCTGAGAATTAGTGCCAAGGCAAACTGAGGATGGAGAGCTCTGAGTGTTCAGAGAAGTGGAGTAGAGGGCAGTAAGTCTGCTGGTTCTGAAATCAAGGGGGTGTTTCTCCAAAAATGAGAAACGCCATACAGGACACTCTAGAGAGATACGCTGTCATGTGCACTTCAGGTCCCTCTTCAGCTGCCAATAGACCCTGGGATTTGGTGCACATGGAAAGCTGTGGAAGAGAGTTAAGGGGCAAGAGGAAATATAATATACAGACAACTGTGTGAGAATCTTGGCATCGAATCTTGGCAGTAATAACTCAGAAGCTAATAGCGATTAATGTGTGCTATACAGAATACATGCTTGTCAATCCAATAAGGGAGTACACAACAGTTCTATAGGGTGTCCTCAGGCGAGATGCAGCTCTTCCTTCCTTCTCAGGAAGCTGACACCATCACTGTCACTTAAGATGGACCCTCTCCATCACTGGGTAGAACTGTTGAGTTTTCTTTAGCTCTGGGGAGCCATGGTTCCTCCAATCTAACAGGTGGGCACAGGTCATTGCGACCATGAGGTGAACAGATATAGGGATAGGTAAGTAGATGAGCTTGGATTGGAAGAGGATGAGGATTCCTGACAAAAGATTTGAATATTCTCTGTTTCTAGGGAGCCTAGTCATACACTGAAAATGAGGTTGAGCTGGAACATAGAGACTTGCTGGAAATTTAACAGCAGTGTAGTGAGGTTTGTGGAACTAGGTAGGGAAAGTATCACCTAATAACAGAGAGATGTTAAGTTGTTTATAGTGGGGTTTTCCAAAATCATGGAATTGAATGAAAGATAACATGGTAGTCTAGAGGTAAACATTTAAGAGAGCTGAATTTTTTTCTATGTACATGTTTTTATGAATTATATTATAAATCGAATTCCAAATAGGGGAAATTTGAGAGTAAAGTTCAGCTTTAAAAGTGTAAATGAAATCACATATTACTACACAAAATTTGCTTAAATTAAATTGACATTTATACAAAATAACAGTTTTGTTAATCTATCTTTTAATACTTAAATTTCTCAGTTAAATATCTCAGCCTATATTCGAAGTTTCACTCATATTTGCTTTTATGTCTAATGTTCATTTAAAAAATACTTCAGACTCTATGAGACAGGTTTATTTTCAATGCTGAGGGACATCATAAGTTGTTTAGGTTATCATCTTGAATAATTGTACATCTTTTAAAAGAAATGAACAGGAGACCAGTAAGTTTTACAAATTTAACAGTTGATACAGAAGATCTAAACACACAATCAGAATTGAAGAGATTCGTTAGGCCAGAAAAAGATCTTGACTTTTTTTTTTTTAATAAAAAGAGGCAGTCATTCATAGAACTATGGTCATGAGTGAGAATTCAGTTGGTTTGAACAGCTCAGTAAAGGGTTTATTGCACAAGCCATACTGAAAACAGGCAGTTGGTTGGTTTATGGGTGTGGCTGGATTTCAACCTCACTAAAGGATATTTTACTGAAAGAAAGTGGTGTTTCCTTGAGCTCAAGACTCCAAGCAGAAAAGATTGGGAAGGTCCTGTATAGACAGGAGGAAACTTTCAATGCATGCTTTGCTGGCTCTTTTGTTTGTTTATTTCCATGTTTAAAATGAGAAAATTGCCTGGAATTATGATTATATATAAGTACAATATACCCACAGGGCTTAAGATAATGGCTTCCTGGTTAAGAGTACTTTCTACAAAGCATTAGGATCTGAACCTGGACCCCAAGCATCCACATAGAAAGCATGGGGCTGCTGTTGGGGCCAGGGACAAGAGGATTTATGATGGTTATTCACCAATGAGTCATCTAGCTGAAACAAGGGCTTCAAGTTCAGTGGGAGGGAGACCCTGCCTCAAAGGAAAGGGGAGAAACTAAGAAAAGAACACCCACATTCACAGATACCAGCACGCATGTGCAAACACACACACACACACACACACACACACACACACACACACACAAGCATGCATCCAAGTCACTATCTGCATACAACATACAACTATGCATAATAACTTAGTTTTCATGCATATAATACTAATTCTGCCCAGATTTTACAGCCCACGTTAGGTTTTAGGATTGTTTTCTCTCACTTTGCTGTGTTATTTCTAATCAGAGGAGATTACATCTTGGGAGAAATTAAGGCTACAGTTTGACATTTGAGTGTTAATACTTTGGCCTTCTTTAGGACACACTGGCTGAATATGTAACACACTCTGGGGTTCTCTAGATAGAAGATTTACTATGTTTTTTTAATGTGTCAGAGAAAGCAGATGCAAAAGACCTTGGGAAGAAGAATAAGAAGGATGGAGAGAAGGAGAAGGAAAGATTCAAATTTTCACTCCATGGTTCGAGACCCTCATCTGATGTTCAGTACTCTATGCAGTCCTTGTCAGATTGTAAGCTCTCAGTCTCTTACAGTAACTACTTTTGTCACTGCCTAAGCTGATGGGAAATGTTGGGGCATAGACATGGTACATTGTCTCTTTTGAAGTATCTAAGTAAGCATGCTCAATTTTCCCTTGAACATCGGGTCCTTTGTGTAACTGATGTATTACCTGTTGGAGACAAAAACAGGAGCAAGTTTTTTGTGCCCTTGACAAAGCCTCACCTTTAAATAGGACCAAATGCTGCCACATGCTGCTAAATGCTGCTTTCCCCTTTTCCTTTTCCCTACATACATTCCAGGCCATCTGAGGATACAGAGTGAGACCCTGTCTCAAAAAACCAAAAAATCCAATGAAAAAAACTAAGGAGGTTAAGAATGAATGGGATGTGACTCAGGTTTGGAATGTGACTGAGGTTTGGGCAGTGAGTGCTACCTAAAGCCACACGGAGTACATGAGTGCCAGGCTAGGGAAGGAGTTCCTCTAAAGCCAGGTTCTGTCTCTGCACACCACCTCAGCAGCATCTAAGGGATTTCTCAGAATTAGGAATTAAAATCCCAATCATTTATCTGTTTGCATGTCATACTTCTGCTTACTTCCAAGGACTGTTTGAATTCTTAAAAATGCCCAAGAAAGAACACTGGAGCTCTTCCGGGAAAATATTATCTGACATAAGTAATCCAATATCTAACAATATCTAGACCTCTTCCCCTATGCAGGCAACATTAAGTGGATTGTGAAAGTACATTGTTCCAACAACTGCTTTTGTTTTAGTGATAGGAGGTGATGAGTTTTCAAAATATAGCTGACTTGTAGACTCAGTGGGAAAGATTTTTTTCCTATGGGAAAGAATGACTCCATTTTTATATTATTTGTATTAAATGTGACAAAAGAAATATAATATGCTTTAGCTCGCTTTAAGAAGGCATGGGAGATTTAATATAAAAGACCTATGTTTTATTAATTTTCTGAAGTTAACGTTTATCATAGCTGTAATTAAAATAAAAAGGCAATCATAGTTTTAAAATTCTATGGTAAAGAAGGGGAACCGAAGTTGTACAAATATTTATGTATGAGTTTCATCTGTATGTGCTCACATTTCTATAATACTTACTGCAATCTAATACCTGCTAAAACTCTGTGACATTAAAGGTTCCCCCACCCCTAGCTTGTTATTTTCAAAGTAAATGTATTCATGAATATAGCCTACAAATGATTAAAACAATACATTTAATTTTTTCAGTTATGTGAAGTTAAGACACTATTGTGAGTGTCCAGAATTCTTCTAAACTGTGTTTAATGAAAACATGGGCCTATCCTAGAGTTTTGACACCTTTAGTAATGTGAATGCTCAAGAATTTCAACAAAAGAAGTGGGAAAACACGTGGGATGATTACAGCTGAGACCTTTAAGGGCCAAACTTATTGATAGTAGGCCATTTCTGATTATAGTCTATTACATTTGCAGTTGGCCATACCTAAGAGGTTTGGAGAGATGGTTTAGCTAAGTACTGTAGAGGAAGAGGGCCCCCTCTGGTGGACAGTAGCTACCTTTGTCAAATTTGATTTCACAGAACCCTGGATCTTCATTTCATGCTTTGTCCACAACTGTGAAGTTAGTACTTTAGAAAACTATGACCCAGATTGTCTGGTAACTGCATCTATTTCGGGTTACAAGAACTTTAGCATGTGCAGTTGTACACATGTGCATACACCTACACCTCATTTCTTATGCCTTGTTAAAGACTCAGCCTAATGGGAACTCTGCAATATGAGTTCCCGTTCATAAAAAGAAACAAGAGGGTAAATTGACGTCACTGTGTAGACCTTTGTCCCCACAGATGGGAAGTCCTTTGGCATGGGCTGTGGAATTTTGGAACATCTCCAGATGAAAGTGTGTTTGGAAGTCCAGGAAGTTGGACTTCAGGGTTCACAGTTCTAACTACGGCATTATCTTTCCCCTCAACATCTGCTCATAGTGCCACCTTTAAATGTTGAACAGTTTCCTGACCAACTAAGTTTAAAACGTAACATAAAACAAAGCTTGAATTCAGATTGTGACATGAATGAAAAAGACCCTGGCTTTAATATATGAACAAGTCAGTCCTTCTAATACCTGACAAAATTTACCATAAATACAGATATTTGAGTTTTGACACAGGCTTTTACATTATCTACAGGGTAACTTAGATTTTTGTAACCCAGCAAGAGTCTTAAGATGTATTGCAAAAGAGCAGAACTCAGTGACGATGATGTGAGGTTATAAGGGGGCATTTCTGAGTATGAGAGAGGTTGCCATTGTTTGTCATTTTTCTCTCACTGATTGAGAACAAATTATGCTGTATACCCCAGATGTGTTGAAAGTTAGATTAGCCTCTGCTTGGGCTGTAACCCACGAAACACGAGCTTGAATGATAACCTCACTTCCAGCTTGGTTGTGAGATGTTCCCATACACAATTCCCCCTTTGTTGTCCTGGCACTGTTGAGAGCCTAGTCAGGGGTGGAAAGAGTGGAAACCTGTGAAAATCTATGTGGAGGTTTGCTTGTGGGTCTGCAATGTCCACTTAAGACTATTTGTAAACAAAAGGAAACATTTGTAAGGTTATCTGATTCTTGGTGATTATTATAGCAGCTGGAAATATTTAGTGACATATAGAATTCTGCCAAGGTTAGCATGCCAGTGACATGGTTAAGATATGTGGGCCTTACTTAGCAGGGGGGGTGGCTGGCAATGAGAAAGGAAGTATCTCAAGCTTGACATCCACCTAGATATCCACCACAAAACTCGAAGTTATTATACATTGGAAAGTGGCTATGTGGTTTGTGATTTCCTATTTCAGAAATAAATGGTAGATTGGCTATTAATACACAGTGTTAATTTATAATATTTACTCTTAGCCAGTCACTGAAAATAAAAGACGACGAGCAAAGCAAGAATAGTCTGTATTCCAAAAGCACATTAACAACAAACCAACAAAAAACCACAGAAAAATGTTAGCAATCAAAGAACCAAAAGGTTAAGAAGAAGGCCACAAATAACTTGACCTAAGAATTTAAAATGCCCAAGAGTTTCATACACATGTGTCATATACGGGTATCATTCATCCTCCCTCTCACTGACCCGCCCTTGGCTCCCTCTGACTGTTTTGCATTTTTTTGTCCAAATAGTCTTTCTCCTGCTATGGCATATATATTTCTTTATCCTCTTTTATTCCTTTACCCATCTCTTAATATGTCTCTTTCTTCTTTATCATAATCCCCTTCCTAATTCATGACACATACATACATATCCACACATGCATAACATAAAACTAAGAAATAATAAGGATTCTAGCAAAATTTCTCTGTTGTTGAGCTTTGCATCATCTTGTGGAATTACAAACATCTTTTGGAGGAAAGTGACTTGAAAAGCCTTCTGGTCAACCTACTCTTCTGCTATTGCTATAGAAAATAATCAATCAAAAGGAGTTATCAGAAAGACTAGACATCTTTCCACTCTTACTTCTCACATTTGCATACATGCATCTTGGATACAGTTCTTAACCTACCTTCAGTTTAGTTTTCTTACCTGAAAAATGATGCCATTATTTCATAGGGCTTGTAATATACTCAGGGCAGCGCTTAACACATAGGAAACATTCAATAAAAGTTAGCTACTCCAACAAAATAAATATTACATCTGAGGATAGATTTTTATCCTTCAACAAATGTTCCAGTAACTTGTAGTAATTTTGCAATGATTTGGAGTTCATCTATTGGTAAGTCAATGTTCCAGGCTGAACTTGTTATATATTAAAACAGTACAAATTTACAGAGAATGGATCAATAAAAAAGTGATATTTAAGTAATTCTATATACTTTATAGCAGGGCTTTCTGATATGACCTCATAGGAAGCACAAAGATCTTCCTTCCATGCAAAATAAAATATCTAAATGATAGAAACATGGCAAAAACCTCTAGGCCAGAAAACACAATTAAGATGGCAGTTTTAGCAAGGAGAAGACTCAAAGGCTGAGAAATATTTTAAGGCCATTTTAGAAGTTAGGATTTTAAATGTCATCCCTTCATATCAAAGTAGGTCTTGTTTTCCTCCTTCCCTCTAAATCGGTCAATTACTAAGGATGCTGGAATGTAGGGCTGTTTTAACATCTGGAAAGTTAGATAACAAAATCATGTTTATGTCACGAGTTTGTGATATCATGATATTAAGGAACCCTTAGAGTCAAATATCTACCTTTAGTATATTCCAAAAATGTTTGGGTATATATCTAACAAAACAAGGTGATGTGATGTTTTTGTAAAATAAAATAGAACAATAACAGAGATAGTGGCTACCTATTGATTATCTGAGCCTATTTATAAAGAATTCTTACTGTTTGGGGGATAACAGACATTATTTAGAAGTTTTTGAAAATGATTAACCTGCTGTATTTCCAGACACTTAGGTTGGGACAGGAGAACCGTGGAGTGTTCAGTGTTATCCTGAGATACACAGCAGGTTTCAGGCCAGCTTTGTCCTAGCACCTTGTCACAGAACATAAAACAAACAAAAGGAAATTGTTACAGGAAGGACTTCTCGAGTTCCAGTGTTCAATGTTTGGTGATGGATGATGAAATATAATTTAGGCTAAAATACTTTTATACATAGAGATGTTAATATCAAAACTGAGAAGGACGTTAATGTGATGGGTGGTTGTATGTTTTTACTGAGCCATGTAGTACTCACAAATCTTGGGAAACACTGTGTGAAGATGCTTTTTAGATTGTATATATACTCAAATCTGTAAGTAGAGTGAAGCAGCTTATACTGTCTCCTGTGAGCAAACTTCATCCAGTCAAGTAAATGGTTGATATGAAAAGGCACACCCTCCTCTTACTTGAGTACTTATAAACTCAGACCGAAACACTAACTATTCTTGGGACTGGAGTCTGTTCATCTTCAGGTAAGAATAACCCATTCCTTCTCCTGGGCATCACCAGATATCTGGCTCATCCTGTAGATTGGCAATAATTACATGGATCACCTCCTAATAACCACTCTGTTTCATATTGAGTCCATTTCTTAGTGAGACAGGGTTCATGCAGATGTAATTCTCATGACACAACATGCTGCTATAACAAATAATGACACATTAGGGGGATGATTTTGGAGCAGATTAATATGTAGATGCTAGGAAGAGTTTAAGATTCACACTTAAAAAATCCTGAGTAGCTCTGAAGAGCTGGTTGGTAGGAGTTACATATGTGAGAGACACTGTGGAAAAAGTTCTAGCTGGAAACAAAAATGCCATTGGAAATTGAAAGTAAAAAAATTCCTGCTGTAAACTGAAAAGGGGGTTGCTCGAAGTGTAGTCTGATGTTTTGTAGAAGCTAAAGCCTGTTAGCAACGACACTGGATATTTACCAGAGGTTTATTTTCAGGACAGTATTGGGCATAA
Organism: Micromys minutus; assembly: GCF_963924665.1. Classification (NCBI taxonomy): domain Eukaryota; kingdom Metazoa; phylum Chordata; class Mammalia; order Rodentia; family Muridae; genus Micromys; species Micromys minutus. The sequence goes on from NC_137965.1 coordinate 9,777,760, forward strand.
GGGTTAACTTCCTTACTATGAGTAGTAAAATATGAGGTGAATGGAAGGAATTGTAAACTAGAAAGCAATAAAAGCTTGAAGATAAGAAGATGTTCAGTCTAACCTTATCCTAAAACAAGGAAGCTTGTAAATGAAATGCCAAGGGTATTACTGGAAATTGCCCAGATGAAAGTTACCCACCACGAAGCTAGCTAATGAGTCAAGAAACTAGGGATAGAGGCCACTTTCGAGGATGCACAGATGGGATGAAGGAAGATGTAGTTGGGCTGTAATTCTACAGAACATACCATTCTACCATAGGGCTGTTTGACTGTGAGTGTAAATATGCAGGTAAATCCCAAACAAAATTTCACCTCACCAAACCCCTAGGCTGCCTTCAGTTCATTTGTCGACAGTGGGCCCTGCTTCCTGTTTTCAGTAACCCAGAGTACCCATGCTAAGGGCCTCTTTCAAGCACTATTTATTAGTGAAGCCATAGCAAAATGTTCTTACAGGTTCTTTGGCCAAAGCTAATAAGCTAGAGCTACCACTGAGGGATGGAGGGAACAGTAGTTTCAGTGGGATGAGACTCCAGACCAAGAGAGATATTCTCAACCCTAAAACACAATGAAATTTGTTTTGCTAAGGTTTTATGTTAACTTGAATGCCTACCCTGTGTTTTGCTTGTATCTCTATTGTAATCTGGAGTCACATGTTTTTTTGTCCAGTGTCATAGGCTCATTGCTATGTAAGAACCCTAGGAAAAAAATCAGTTTTCCTTATAGATGAATAAACTTTCATTGTGTACATATTAACAAACAAACAAAGAATCATAGGAGAGAACAAGATGAGTCATAGCTTAAGTCTTACTGGAGGGGGCTTAGATTTTTCAGTGAGACTTTGGACTTAGGACTGAGGCTGAACTGAGTTAAAGCTCTTGGTTCTGTTGTTCTGGGCTGAAGGAGGTTCATGTATGTGGATAATATATACAGTTTATAGAGAAGCTGAACATCATGGGAGAGATTGTTTTTTTTTTTTTTTTTTTTTTTTTTTTTTTTTTTTTTTTTTCTTAAATTGATATATTGAAGCCCTAAACTCTAAGGTATTTTGGGAGATTCTTTACAAGGGTGGTAGTGAAGGCTATGTCACTATAAAAAGAGGAAAAGATGCCAGATACATTCTCCCATCTCTTTCTCTCTGTTATTTCATTCCCTTTTCTGTCTCCCAAAGCTTTGCCCCTCCTCTTTTCATCTTTTTCATACCTCCCACAAAAGAGTCTACAATGCAAAAGTGATTGTCTGCATTCATGTTCATGAGAATTGTTCATGGTTTAATATATGTTTATTTTCCAGGTTCCTCAGCAATACAGGCCCCTCACATGGTTGTATATGCTACCTTTACACCACTCTACTTGTTTGAAAACAAGATATTTACATTAGAGAAGATGGTAAGAATTTAAAACCAAAGATACATATCTTTATGTGTGATGGTGGGGAGGGGCATATTCCTTGGCTTAGACTAAAGAGCTGGAACACCCCAAACTGTCTCGGTTGTTCCTAGCACTATCTAATTATATAAAGGTAAAATATGATTATATTTTATTTTAAAATATTACTCTATTATATACAAAGATAAAAGATAAAGATGAAGGAACTACACACATTTCAGTGAAACTTGTGTACATTATTATTAATAATTGCTTTTCAGAAACTCGGCTGCGCGTTTATTTTATTGTATACAATTTTTAAAAAAGATTTATTAATTTTATGTATGTGGACACACTGCCTCTTTCTTCAGACGTACCAGAAGAGGGCACTCCATCTCATTACAGATGGTTGTGAGCCACCATGTGGTTGCTGGGAATTGAACTCAGGACCTCAGGAAGAACAGCCAGTGCTCTTAACCACTGAGGCATCTCTGTAGTACCATATATTCTTGAAGTTAGATGATCTATATAAGTTTGCACTCAGTTTGGAAATCAACTGCCTTGGCCTTCTTGCATTGTAAAGTAATGCAGAATAAATACTTTCTGCTTTTAAACAATGCATTTAATCAATAACAGAAAATTTAGTAAATGCCATTGGCTAAAGGCAATACAATTCAATTATGCATAATATAAACATTTAGGCCTAGGTATTGTACACATGTTGGTGTGAATTCTTTGGTTTCTTTACTATACACATATTGTGTATTGTGCTCTATACTTTTGCTCAAAGTAGAATTCTATTTTACATTTTATTTGGAGATTTATTAACAGTATATTAATGTTTTTCCATGGCATTACTTTTTAATTAACATGTTTAGTGATTACATGATATGCATGGAATTCCACAATTTTGAGCCTTTCTTTGGTTCTGAAGGCAAAGGCAAATGCTCTCCTTTCATAATGATAAAATCTACCTATCCAGCTTATTTAGACCAGTGTAATGTATCGAGGGCTTGTGCAATCCTAGCCCCATGTGAGGTCTTTACACCCATAGCACCTTACCACTGGGATTCTCCATGCTCTATAGTTGATATTAACATAGCAATATTTTTAAAGTAGTGTATGGATAAAGGGTACACTGATACAATTTCACATTATATCCATTTTGTTAGAGTTGAATTTTGAAACTTTAATGAGCAGTAGCTTGAAGAGTAAATATTCTCGTAGGGTCACATTGTCACATGTGTTACTCTCATCTTTTGTTAGCTTCAACACTTAATACCACCATTCCAGAAACCATTATTACTGGCAAAAGCCCACCACACAACAGCAGTGACATTAAAAAAATGATAGGACACACCCATTAGCATACCCAATGGGAACAGAAGCAGTCTCTGTTACTTTTAATCTAAAGTTAAATAGGAATAGCAGTGGTTGAATATCAAGCTCAGAAATTTTCATGGTGTCTGGAAATCTACAGCTCCGAACAATTCAAGTCTACCCAAATCTTTCCTCAGGCCTAGCTTCCTGTTAACTTTAGGGTTGCCCTCCTCTTTCCTGATGTTCTTTATACTCTCTGTGTGTCAGGACATCTCAGATGCTCTAGATGGTAACAATTCAATGTCTGGACTACTAAAGAACATCAACCATGTTTTGTGGCTCCTTTCCAGAAAATACTCAAACTGCTTATTAAAGCATAACATTTACTATACATCAACTCATATATATAATACATATATGCTAATCAATATGGTCTGGTTATACTGTATAGAGGTGATTATTACAATCCAAGTTCTTTACCACAAATCCCAGAGAAGAGGAAAACAGCAAATAGCAAACTATTATAACAGAAAGTATATAAGGTACCTAGATAAATTGTTGGAGTAATGGTAGAAATAAATACCTATTAGACTGAGGGGGAACCAACCAGTCAGTGTTACAGGGGAGACAGGACACAACCATAAAACTCTTTCTTTAGTGAGCAGCAAGGGAGGCCTTTCTAAAGGAAGCTTTTTAAGCTGAGGTATAAGAAGTTATGTGAGTAAATAACAGAAAAATTGTATTCAAAGCAGAGAGAAGTTTATCTTAGAAATTCTGGGGGAAAGGGGATCACATATTCCCCATGTTCAGGAAACTAACAGGTTGAGTTATACTTAGGATAGAATAGAGAATAGAGTATTTTAATCATAAATCTATAAGAAATAATTTCTCTATTGAAATTTTATAAAATGGAATGTTTCACTAAACCTACAGCCCCAAAGAGTGTTAAAGTCAACACTTGCAATTAACAGCTTGCATTTACTTAAGAAGCAATGGAGAGACTACAGAACAATAGAGCAAATTATCATAAACTACCCTATGTGATCTAGTCCCCTTCCTCTCAGGCATTATAAACAGCTCAGGTTGTACATGAAGCAACTGCTCCCACCTGCCAACTCTGGACCCATGTTTTAGTTTAAAATAGAATTGGGGGACAAGTAAATGGGTCTTAGAAAATGAAATTTCTAACTTAGGTGTTTTGCGTGAATCATTCAACAGACATTAAATACCTATTTAATCTTAAGGATGCCATTTGAAATCTCTCTTTAACCCTAACTCCTGTCTAGGGAATTCAGAGACCCTTACAATCAAAATTTAAGTGGAATTTGTGGCATTACTTGATACACAAACATTGAATATTAAAAAATAAAATATGAGAAACTGTCATTTTAAAATCTGTTACAGTAAATCAGACCAGCTCTTTGATAGATTAGTAGTGGTGGGATGGAATTAATACCTTGCTTTTCTTTTCTCTTTTTTTCTAATCTTTTTACTGGATATTTTATGTATTTACATTTTAAAATGTTATCCTCTTCTCTCCCTCTCCTATCCCCTCTACTCCCCCTCCTCTAGCTTCCATGAAGATGCTCCCACTCCCAACCACCTACTCCTACCTCATAGCCCTGGCACTCCCCAACACTGGGGAAATGAACCTTCACAGGACCAAAGTTCCTCCTCCTATTGATGCCAGACAATGCAGTCCTCTGCTATATATGTGTCTGGAGTCATGGGTCTCTCCATGTGTATCCATTGGTTGCTGGGAACTCTGGGGGCGTGATTTGTTGATATTATTGTTTTTCTCATAGGGTTGCAGACCCTTTCAGCTCCTTCAGTTCTTTCTTTAGATTCTCCATTAGAGTCCCTGTGCTCAGTCAGATGGTTAGCTGCAAGCATCCTCATCTGTATCAGTATGGCTCTAGCAGAGCCTCTGAGGAGACATCCATATCAGGTTCTTGTCAGCAAGCACTTCTTGGCATCAGCAATAGTGACTGGGTTTGGTGGCTGTATATGGGATGGATTCCCAGGTGAGGCAGTCTCTGGATGACCTTTTCTTCAGTTCTTGCTCTAATCTTTGGCCCCGTATTTTCTCCCATGTAGTATTTTGTTCTCCCTTCTAAGAAGGAGTGAAGCATCACATTTTAGTCTTCCTTCTTTTTAAGCTTCATATGGTCTGTGAATTTTTTCTTGGGTATTCCAAGATTTTGGGCTAGTATGTGCTTATTAGTGAGTGCATATAATGTATGTTCTTTTGTGACTGGGTTACCTTACTCTGGATGATATTTTTTAGTTCCATCCACTTGTCTAAGAACTTCATGAAGTCATTGGTTTTAATAGCTAAGTAGTACTCCATTGTGTATAAGTACCATGTTTTCTGTATCCGTGCCTCTGTTGAAGGACATCTGGGTTCTTTCCAGCTTTTGGCCATTATAAATAAGGCTGCTATGAACATGGCAGAGCATGTGCCCTTGTTATATGTTGGAGTGTCTTTTGAGTATATGCTTAGGAGTGATGTAGCTGGGTCCTCAGGTAGTACTATGTCCAGTTTTCTGAGGAACTTGCAGACTGATTTCCAGAGTGGTTGTACCAGCTTACATTTGCTTTGCTTTTCAATCATCACTTTATATTCTAAAGTTCCAAAAAGAAATTTGTTTTAAATTACAATATTGATTGTTATTATGAGAGAGAGAGAAGAGAGAGAGAGAGAGAGAGAGAGAGAGAGAGAGAGAGAGAGAGAGAGAGAAAGAGAGAGCAGAGAGGGCACACAGAGAAAGTGCACAGAGGAAGATAATGTAGATAGGTGTGTGTGTCTCAAAATTATCTTTTGTAAAATGTCTAGAATTTATTCTGCTTGTATTGCTTTGACTGTGGCTTCATTTCAGAATGTATTAATGTGTAACCCTTGTAGTAATGTTATTTTGAGGCATCTTCTATTGAATGACCTTAAATTCTCCCCTAAGTTTCTAGGATTACTCTCAAGGGGTGGCTTGCTTTCATTGAGACTTTTTATACCTAACAGAATAAATGTTGTAGGGATACTTACATTTTTAGATGGTCTAGAGAAATATTTGTTTTTAAGTCACTTTATCAATTGCAAAAATTTCTGATTCTTTTTTAGTAAATTAGTAAGAGTCTGTAAGGAAAAAAAAAGATGAAATGCAGTTTCTCTCTTAGACTACTTTTAAAATCCAGAGTATCACTTTTCTCTTAAATTTAAGTTAATTAATATCTGTATCACTATTATAGAAATCAATTATGTGAAATCCTTAGGAAGAAAATAGTCCCTGGAGGATGGCTTCTGTGTAGTTGGTATTTTGTTATTTTCCTTTAAACGTTAAAGCGATCTGTGGTAGAGAGATCTCTCTCTCTCTCCTGTCTCTTTCCATAACATATTTCATGCAGCAATTAGGGAGGAACGTTCTTTTTGAAATAATGGTCTGACTTCTCCCCAGTTGCTTCACGCAGAATGTTTGACTATGAGACATATATTGGGGCAGCTTCTGTCCCCACTCTCAATGTCCCCATTGTCTCTGGTGATGGATCTTCCTAAGGAAAACCCATCGATACAAGATTACAGTTTACTATAGATAAGGCCATTCTTGCCACCTCACAAGTCCTGGACACATTTAAAACATTTTTAAAATGTTAACTAACAATTGCTACTGAGTTTTTGTTTTTAATCTTTATATGATCAGAACTTGTTTTACAGCTTCAACATAGAAAAACGCTGCCTGCAGATTTTATATTCTCATTGGAAGTTCAGCTCTAGAATGGCCTATTTTCTTCCTTTGAAATAAGTAAACAGGGTCTCAGGCAAACTTAAAGATGCAAAGAAATAGAAACAGTACTGTCATCCTTATTAAGGAGTTAGGAGCATGGTGTTTCCCCCTTTTCTCTATTGGCAAAAGTGTTGGTATTAAATACAAGAGGCAATGAAAGATTTCAAATCCTCTTTCCCTGTCTTAGGCGGATTCTGCGGAGAAACTTCGGGAATACGGTCTTTCTCACACATGTAGCCATCCTGTGCTGGTGACCAGAAGTAGGTCTTGTCCCCTTGTGGCACCCCCCAAACCTCCTCCCTTACCTGCCTGGAAACTCATTCGCCAAAAAAAGGAAACAGTGATAACTGATGAAGCTCAAGGTATGTCCCATGTTGCCACACATGACTGACATCCCCTGGGGGCTTACCAGTCTCCTCTGCCGATGATTGGATGTGTTGAGGTAAACCAGGCAGTCCTGCACCTAACGCTGCCTGACTCTTCTGTCCGAATAATGTATTTAAAAATAAGGAAGTATGTGTCCCATACTTATACTTACATGTCCTATACTTATATAATATGGGTTCAAAGTGTCAGTGGCTTTCTCTAGGGCTTATTATATATTTCTCTTTCTTCTTTCTGTTGGGTTTAATATGTAAAATAAAAACTGAGAATAACAAGGAGAGACTTTCATTCAGAAGAATAATGCAGAATGATAGAGGAATTTTCTACCTGTCGGAGCCTCATTTGTTTTTTTGTTCAACTTCAGGCTTCGCTGTGGTGACCTGTGTTGCACTTCCTTTTCACTGGGAATTTCTTCCTTTTAAACGTAACACTCAGACATTAGCACAGTCCTCGCTCAGTACACTGTTCCCTTGTTTTATATGTTATTTATGTTTCTGCTTCTACTAGGCTCTCCCTGGACCAGTTGACACTCCTCTGCCTGCCCTAAGTGGCTGTCTGAGGAGGTTAATTGATGGACACTATTTTTTCTTTTAAAGGAAAGATTTATATGAAAAGTCAACTTTGCAGCAAATGCAAAGACTTGTGAGACTTCACCGTTTCATATCATTGTCTCATGCACAGCTATAAAAAAAATAACCCTATTTCATATCATTGTCTCATGTACAGCTATAAAAAAAAATAACCCTATTTCATACCATTGTTTCATGCACAGCTATAAAAAAATAACCCTGGCTCTAGACAGAAGAATGATTTGTAAACTGTTTCAATTAACTGCAATGTCCTTGTTCACTCTTGTCTACCTGTACTGAAATCCCTGAGTACCGTGCACTAACTGGAACTTCCTGAGAATCTGAAGGATTCTCGAAGTATACGTCACACTTGCCAACTTTTCAGATGCTGTTCCGAAGAAGCCTGAACAGTTCCTTGAGATTTCAAGCCCATTTTTGAATTATAGAATGACTCCATTTACAATTCCAACAAAAACGTAAGTATGTGACCTTCTCACTGGTGCCTCTTCTTAACTTGGCATTGTGATGTATGTAGTTTAAAAAAAAATCATACTTAGTGGGAAGAATGTTTGAAGGATGTGGAAGCTAAATACATATGTATATTCATACAACTATTAAAGGAATGTCTTACTACCACAATTATATCATCTCATTTATTATCAAATACTTTGGTTTACATTTTTATGCATGAGTATTAGAGAGTAAACATTTCCTATTCCTCCAAAATAGAATGAGAAACTTCTAGCCTGTGGGTAGCTGGTTTGTAAGGAATGATTTTTTTAAGGTGGAATTGAGTTAAATGGTGCTGTGATCTGTTAACATCTGTCTGTGGGGGAGATCCCATGAGCTTTTGGCCTTATTGATAACTGACAGAGCCCATGCCTAGCTGAGGAGTGATTGGCAGTTGATGGCTAAGGGGGGAAAGAGTCATATTCCTTTGTATGTGTGCATTCGGTAGCTCTGCCCATGTGGGTGGTCCTAAGGCCATACATTTGGGCATCTATTATTGGATTCAACGGGTCCTCAAAAGGAGGAGGAGGTGGTGATGGTGAATATGAAGGAGGAGGAGAAGGGAAGAAGAAGGGAAGAGGTTATTTGAGGAAATTTTCTAGTTGTAGTTGGAGGAGGAGAGTGAAGATAACTCCATGCATGTGTGGAATTCGAAAAGTTAAAATAAACTTAAGCTGGTGTGTTAGGAAGCAGTACAGCTCACCTCATGAGTGAGAACAGCGCTGGGGAAGGTTAAGGTGACATTTTTTCTGTGTTGGGGAATGTTAATTGGGGGATATTTTTTGAGTGGAGCCACTAAATTTTATCTCCATTTGATATAAATTAGACCGTCAGGTTTTATATACAGTTGGTGGCAGAAGTCAGGATTTGTGTATGGTGGGATGAATTTTCCCCTAAATGAGCCCCTTTTGACCTAGGAGTATCAGTAGACAATCAGAGTGGTATTTATAAAGCAGGTACCTGGACTGCATATGCCCTAAGCTGGGTGGCTTGCAGTGGTTTTGAAGATTTGGGAGAATATTCTGTGAGCAGTAGAGTTCCTTCTTTGGACTGAACACAAGGAATTGGCAGTTGATCTCAGAAGCAGCCCAAGAGGGAAGGAGCTTAATGTGGGGTGTCCTCTTATTCTTGACACCTAGCCTAGAACCCCCCTTTTCAATCACTCCTTACAAAACAGTGGAACACAAAAATAACCCAGCAGCTTTGGAACAGACGTCATTGTTGTCCTATAGCATTTCATTTTATCTGAGACTTTAATATTTTGTTAAGAATGCTCTTGACTCTCCATGTCTTCACCAACATGATCTCGAAAGTCACTTACATATTCCCTACACTTTTGAGTATAGTGCCAAAGTCATCTTTAACAAAATAGCATCTTTAACAGCAATGTAGGCATTTTTATAAAGTTCTTCAAAACTCTTGCAGCCTCTACCTAGTTCCAGAATGGAGTCCATAGTTTTATGTAGTTAGCCTTCTTCTGGGTATCCATTCTATTTGGGGGCAGACTGTGGAAACAAAGTATCATACGCCTGCTGGTTGTTTGGTTTTGTTTGTTTGTTTTATTTTTGTTTTATTACACCGAGAAGTCCCTGACAGCCATATTCATTCTAAATTTCTGACAATATTTTTTAATGATGATGTTTCTTATTTTTCTGATTTTATTGGCTATATTTTATTTACATTTCAAATGTCATCCCCTTTCCAGGATTCCCCTCCATATCCTCTATCCCATCACCCTTCTTCCTGCTTCTATGAGAATGCTCACCCACCCACTCCCTCTTGCCTCTCCCCACCCAGATATCCCCTAGACTGCAGCATCAAGCCTTGGCAGGACCAAGGGCTTCTCCTCCCATTGATGCCCAACAAGGCTACAAGTGCAGCTGGAGTCATGGGTCCATCCATTTGTACTTTTTGGATAGTAGTTTAGTCCCTGGGTATTGTTGTTCTTATGGGGTTGCCTTTAAGATCTCTATGTAATAGGGTCAAAAGTGGATTAATTTCTCAGCTCAAGTTCACTGCCTTGCTCCCATATCCCAGTTTCTGTAAGTTCTTTTACCTTTATTATTTGATTAAGGTGGATTAAATTCTGGTACCCTGAAACAGGCAATCATCACTTTGTAGACCTGCTCCACTATAATATCAGATAGGTCAGTATAAGAGCAATTCCCATGGAGAATTTCATTGAAATTCCATCAGTGTAACAACACAGGTTTGCTCTTTCATGGCTCATGATTTTGCCTCATAGATATGTTTCTGCTACCCTCTAGTGGGAGTTGTATGGAAGTCGAAGAAGTCAAACTACGAAGTCTATATGTTGAGAAGTTATTTTTGTTTTGGTTTTGAGGCAAAATCACCCTATGTATTTTTACCTAACTTATAATTTAATATATTGGCCAGACTGTCTGTAAATTCACAGAGATTTACCTGCCTCTGCTTCCTGCATGCTGGGATAAAAGGCATGTGCCACTGTGCCCAGCTATATTTGTAGAATTTGATTTTTATCTTTGAAACTGTTAAAATTCATGTTACAGAGATACTTCCAGACTATGTCAGTGAGTTCCTGAGGAACTGCCTTGGGTAGGCAGTATGAAAGTCACAATTAGAGACATAAGGGTTTACAGTGCAAAATTAAATTGCCCACACTGAGATTTTCATAGTACATACACTCCGCCAATTCCACTGATGTCGATAATCCAATCTGCTATATTTTGATCATCAACACACACACACATTTAGAACAGTGTCCCAGAGAATAAGAACTTTTACAGCAGTGCATGACTGATGAGGTAGCAGTACAAAAAGTAGTTAATAAGTTATTCAGAAGTAATTTCTAAAAACGTCTCTGTCAAAGAAAAAGAATGAAGTTTTCTTAGTCAGGGCTTCTATTCCTGCACAGACACCATGACCAGGAAGCAAGTTGGGGAGGAAAGGGTTTATTCAGCTTACACTTTCATTTCTCTGCTCATCACCAAAGGAAGTCAGGACTGGAACTCAAGCAGGTCAGGAAGCAGGAGCTGATGCAGAGGCCATGGAGGGATGTTACTTACTGGCTTGCTTCCTGTGGCTTGCTCAGCCTGTTTTCCTATAGAACCCAGGTCTATCAGCCCAGAGATGGCATCACCCACAATGGGCTGGGCCCTCCCCCCTTGATTACTAGTTGAGAAAATGCCTTACGGCTGGATCTCATGGAAGCATTTCCTCAACTAAGGCTCCTTTCTCTGTGATAACTCCAGCTTGTGTCAAGTTGACACAAAACTAGCCAGTACAATTGACCCCTTGTCAACTTGACCCACAAACATAATACTATTAAGCCTCAACCCTTACTTTCTTATTCATCCCTGAGATCTAAATAACCTTAAGAGTCCCAAGTCTTTACAAATTCTTAATATTAAAATTGCAATCCCTTTAAAACATCCAGTCTCTTTTAAAACTCAATGTCTTCTTATAATTCAAAGTCTCTTAACTGTGGGCTCCACTAAAATACTTTCTTCCTTAAAGAGGGTAAATTATCAAGGCATAGTCACAATCAAAAGCAAAATCAGACTCTAACTGTCCAATATCTGAGAATCCACTTACGAACCTCTGGGCTCCTCCAAGGGCTTGAGTCACTTCTCCAGCTCTGCCCTTTGTAGCACACACCTTGTCTTCTAGGCTCCAGCTGCCTGTTCTCCACTGCTGCTGCTGTTCTTGGTGGTCATCTCATGGTACTGGTATCTCCAAAACACTACTGTCAGTCCTGGGGCACTAATTGCAACTGAGGCTGCACCTTCACCAATGGCCTTCCATGGCCTCTCACAGTGCCGAGCCTCAGCTGCTCTCCATTACCCATTTATTTCTTCAAAACCAATATCACCTGGGTGACTCTTACACATTGCCAAGTCTAGCCACAGCATGAGGTACAACCTTGGCTATCTCTGGAACACAGCCTCTTTGTGTGCTCAGGAATCACATCCCAGAAAATTTCACCTCAGTAATGCTGGTCTCTTCTTAATCACCCCTAATTTCTTAGCTCTAGCTAACCAGCATCAATAGTCACAGTAATGCAAAGGTTTTGCTTTAGTAGTTCTGGTATCTTCTTCATCACAGCTAATTCTTCAGCTCCAACTGACCAAAACCACAGAATCTTCACAATCAAAAACAGCAACAGCCCTGATAATAGTCTAATCTTCCCTCTGAAATTTCACAAGCCAGGCCTCCATCTTCTGCACTGTTCTCAACATTATCTTACAAGCTCCTACAGAACATTCCACAGAGCTCTTAACATTGTAATGGCTCTTCTGGTTCAAAGTTCCAAAGTCCTTCCACAGTCCTTCCCAAAACATGGTCAGGTTGTCACAGGAATGCCCCACTATGATGGTGCCAATTTGTCTTAGTCAGGGTTTCTATTCCTGCGCAAATCATCATGACCAAGAAGCAAGTTTGGAAGGAAAGGGTTTATTCAGCTTACATTTCCATATTGCTGTTCATCACCAAAAGGAAGTCAGGACTGAAACTCAAGAAGGTCAGGAAGCAGGAGCTGATGCAGAGGCCATGGAGGGATGTCACTTACTGGCTTGCTTTTCTTGGCTTGCTCAGCTTGCTTTTTTTTAAAGATTTATTTATTTATTATATATATAAGTACACTGTAGCTGTCTTCAGACACACACCCACAGAGGGTATCAGATCTTATTACAGATGGTTGTGTGCCACCATGTAGTTGCTGGGATTTGAACTCAGGACCTCTGGAAGAGCAGTCAGTGCTCTTAATCACTGAGCCATCTCTCCAGTCCCCTCAGATTGCTTTTTTATAGAACCCAGGTCTACCATCCACAATGGGCTGGGCCCTCCCCCCTGGTCACTAGTTGAGAAAATGCCTTACAGCTGGATCTCATGGAGGCATTTCCTCAACTGAGGTTCCTTTCTCTGTGATGACTCCAGCTTGTGTCAAGTTGACACAAAACCAGCCAGTACAGAAGTAAACAGAATCAAACCTCTTTTGTTGTTGTTGACAAAATTAAGCTTATTCATTGATCACAGTTAGTCAGAAATTACAGTAACAGAAGTTTTGTGGGATTTTTTTTCACTAGGCATTTTGTACAATCTGTCATTAAGAAAGGAATGCCGCTGGGACCCAGTCTTCCTCCCCTTGTGGAAAATGATTTAGCTGCAAATACCAGCCAAGCAGAGATGAGCTTAGTGAACGGAAACCCATCTCAGGTACCCACCGGCTCAAGCCTGGACCATAGGAGACTTATCTTCATTTGTGAGCTATCTTCTATCTGCAATGTGCATACACACCACATCTCAGAAGAATGAAGAACTTCGTTAAAGTCTACATCTCATGCATCTCAAGTATCTGTGGCTGTCTAGAAAGTGGCATTTCCTTCCGTTGTACAAGTCAACCATGTCCTCTCTGGCTGGCATTGCCTATAAGGCAGTAAAGAAACTGCATACATTTCAAACGTGGGCAATTATGGGTGTGCTTATAATTGTTCCTTTTCACTTTGCAGGGTAATATTGCATTGCAGATCATACCTGGAAAAGGTAAGTTAATAATCCTCTCATGTTTTTGCTCTTTCATGGAGATCAAAGCACACAGAATTCTTGCTTCTAGACAGACTTAGTTCTCCAGTCTCAGACTCTTCTCAGCATTTCCTGTGATTTACTAATTCTTATCTATGCCATTCTAGGAACATGTGACAATTTTATAGGCTAAATTCAAATGAAAATAGAAATGAAGGAGGATGTGATTAAGGGTCTGTGAAAAAGTCCATATGATTATCTTATTTTGATATTTTATGTAAGACAGGGTCTTGCTAAGTCACTCAGACTGATATACAACTCATTAAAGTCCACGTTAGTCTCAAAGTTTTAATCCTCAAGGTTTCTGGGTTTGCAGGCAAATGCCCACAAGCTCATGCCATTTGATGCATGCATGCTGTGCTCAAAATACCAAAAACCATTGTCAGTCTTTGCTAGTAACTAAGACTTAGAATGCAAACCCAAAAGAAATGTCACATATATGTCTCTTTAAGATTCTACATGTGCTTTGTGAGAAAGCTTGAGAAATATAAGTTGTAGTTACATAGCCACTGAGAGGAATGATTAAAGGGCTGACTAAACACACCAGGGCAATAGACCTATCATATATTCATGGTGTCCTCCGCACCCTGGACTTTTTTTTTTTTTTTTTTAGAAGATCATCTCTGTAGAAGGTTTTAAGCACATGGGCTAACTGGTTTCTGTTATAACATGAAGCTATCTAAAGAACCTGTTCCTCACTTACCAAAGTGATTTTTAAGTTTCCTGAACTATAAAAATCCAAGTGTGAGAACCATGTCTTTACAGACTTTAGGGCTGCGTACAAGTGATTATTATTTATGTCTTCTCATAAATATGACTTGAATTTAAAATGTTCCCTACCATTCATTTTTCATATGTTAGCAGCCTGTCGCTTAGCAGTGTGAGCTACGCCTGATGTATGTGCCTTCTCCCCTCCCCAGATGAACTGTCAGAGCCCACATTGGGTGAAGCCCACCAACTTGAGGCTATTAGTTTAGAAAGGGACTTGATTAGTCTGACTACAGCGACACTGGACAAGTCACAGGAAGAGTTGGCGATAAACGAAAGTCTTTCCAAAGAAATATGGCTAGACTTTGAAGACTTCTGTGTGTGCTTCCAGTAAGTATTGAAGTACCATTCATCTGACTAGATGTTGCTGGGTCGACTCCAAGCTCGTGTACCATACAGGCTCACTGCTGGGTCAGTTTCTGTGTTTTTATTTATTGGTGTTATGATCTATCAATTCTCATTAAAAAGAGGAGAGCAAATATCAGCTGGGAGTTAGCGTCACATAAATATGTTTTCTTTTTATTGATAATGGTCTTCTCGCATACCGGACATCCAGACCACAGTTTCCTTCCCTTCACTCCTCTCTGCTCCCTGCAACTTGTATTTCCTAATATCCACCTCCCTTCCACTTCCTCTTCAGAAAAGAGCAAGCCTCCAAGAGATGACAGCCAAACGGGACAAAACCAGATATGTTAAGACAAAGCAAAAGTCCTCGTTTTGAGACTGGGCAAGGCAACCCAATAGAGGGGAAAGAGTGCCAAGGGTAGGCAAAAGAGCTGAGGAGGGCACAGCTGCTCTCATAGTTAGGAGCCCAAACAAACCACCAAGCTGACAGCATTATATATACATAGAGGACTTGGTGCAGACCCATGCAGACCTTGTGTTTACCTTTTCAGTCTCTGTGAGTCCATATGAACCCTCCTTGGCTGACTCAGTGAACCATGTTTTCCTAGTGTTCTCCATCCCTTCTTACCCCCAGCCCCCTTTTCCATGGGGGTTCCGCATCTCCAAGGGGAAAGCCCCACTGGAGACCTGTTTACTTTCCCCATGATGTGGGGCTGTGAGTCTCTGTACCCTTTTCTACCTGCTGTTGGGAGAAAATAACAGATGTGCTGAATATCTATCCACAGAGCACACGAGTGGCCAAACCCCAGTCTAGTCCCTTCTCAAATGCTTCTTCATTAAAATGATTTTTCCCAATGAGATCATTTTGTCCTGTTATAACAACAAATGCCACAGCTCTTTAAAAGGTTTTCTGCCCATAATTTGGGTCTAAGAAACTAAACATATAGTACTAGTTTTGTATGTAATGGCAATAACTGGTTATAAATGTTTTCTTTTCAGCCATATATATGTTTTCCACAAGCCAAATTCTTATTGTCTCAATTTTCAAAAATCAGAATTCAAGGTAAGTGCATTAGGCTTTTTATTTTATGCATGGCGTTCGTGTAGAATCACCTTACTAAAGATACTTTAGTATGTCTCAAGCATTTCTCAGTCTCCTATCCAGTCATAATTGAAACAACAGTTTCCTGGCTTTTTAGTTCACCCCTTGAACAGACCACAAGACATGGTTTACAAGTTTACAGTCCCGAAAGTCCCTCACCCGCACATTTGGGATATAATTAAGATAATGTATGAAGGATACATGGAAGAATACCTATTAATAAATCATGATATATGTTGGCTGCAATTTATTAAATACAGTTCAGTGCTTTAAAATATGTGCATATACAGTAACACTGTCAACTATTCTTTCTTCTGATGTTATTTTTATAAAGTGATGCTCATCACCATTTTTATTTTTTTGTAAAATGTCAATTTAGTAAATTTAGGTGCCATGCCTATGTGACTTTTTCATTCCCCTGAATGCTTATGACATACATGGCTGTGGGGGAAGTGCTATACTTTTAGACACTGGAGCTCAAAGCTTCCCATGTAGCCTGAGAGGAAGGATTGACTGTGGTCTGGAGGCTGATCTTTGGTCACTGAACCTGACAACTTAGCACAGAGCCAGTGGCCACAGCACAGCTCACAGACATGCTCAATGTAAGGATGGGTTAGAAACGTTTGAAAGTCTTTCATGGATGGCTTTGGGGATAACCAGCACCCCAACTTCTAAACCTTTAAAAATGAGCCCCCCTGCAGAGACTCCTCCTCATACACATGTTGGGCTGAGAGACCTAAGGTTTTTCACACTCAAGTAGTGAGTATTTCAAGCAATTGTCTATAACACTAGTATGGTGCACCTTAAAGGAAACAGGATATAAATGGATGGGTGGTTACTGATAGAAAATATTGGAGAGGGCAGTAATATAGAAAGTCATATGCCATGCCAGACATTTCCAGCGATCATTTTATAGTTTGTTGAATAACAAGGTTTCCTTTTTCACAGTGTGGCTAGAGGTCCCTCATTTCTATATTGATTGGCTGTTTGCATATCGTGGTAAAGTAGCCCTGCTGTACACACTTCTCAATCAGAATGACAATTAGATGTGTTGAATATACTTACTTTATGCCATCATCCAAAATTATACTAAAGGACCACTGGGCTACAAAGCACTTACAAGGCAATATTCAGGAGTGCGGTGTTAGGGTCAAGCTTGAGTTTCAACCCTGCTTTGCTCCCTACAAATGGTGCCTTTGGCAACTTACTCATCCCGCTTTGTATTTTCTTGGTAATTAGGAATACTCATAGTTCCCTACAGAATGCACCGAAACCCTAACCACATAGCCGCATATGACTGTCTTTCAAACAACTCTGGTCTGACCAATCACTTCACTATATGTTCAAAACAAAACTCCACCCAGGATGGACACCAGCAAGCCATCCATAAAATGCCTAGATGCATCCCCAGTAGGCAATCTCCTTTTGCTACCCGGCTCAGCCTGGGTCTCCTTTCCCGTCTGAAGCCGACTCTACACTCAGCCTGCTCACCTTCTCACCACGTTAGTTCTGGAATTTGCAGCTCTCCTGTTTTCATTCATGGAGAAGCCCGTGGACTGGCGGGATGAATGGACCGCTAAGCTTGATGCCTGCTCTGATTTCTTGCAGTTTGTGGAAGAGCGTGTGCCCTACTATCTCTTTGTGGACAGCCTGAAGCCTATCGAACTACTGGTTTGCTTTTCTGCTTTGGTGCGCTGGGGGGAATCTGGAGGTAAGAGGGTTCTGAGAGTAGGATCGTCTGGATGTCCAGAGCGCAGGTGGGCTCAGGAACAAGTAACGATAACATTAGTTCAAGATAAAGGTGAAGAACCCGAGTTACCCAGGACTGCCCTGCCATTGCCTTCTTGCTCTTGCTTCTTCCACACTGTGATGACCCTAATTTTTTCTTGGTCACAGTCTCTTGTTCACCTCTTTGGCACACTTAGACTTACCTTTCTTTTTATCTCTGCAGGTCATCATCCTTGTTTTCTTTGGTACTTGATTGGATGATGGTTAGAAGTGGTCCTTTCCTTTCAACCCTTTCAGGTTCCTTTGTGACTTGTGGAGCCATTTCCTCCAAGGTTGTACACTGGAGGCCTGCTCCCTAGTGGGGGTGATGTTGTTAGTGAGATCTTTATGTGGTAGAGCCTTGTGGGGAACATCTAAGTTTTAGGAAGAGCTTCACATAGATTGTGGCAATGCTGGTCTCAGACTGAATCTGATTTAATGAGAGCAGGTTGTTCCATGTGGAATCTCTGTATATGCTTGATCCCATGTGCATACAGACAGTTCCCATTGCTAACCTGGAATTCAGTACAGTTCCCTCAGAGTTCTAGACTCTGGACTAAATAAACCCCTTTTCTTTCTTTTTCCATTGCCTTCCCCTGATAGGTGTCCTGGTGCTTAGCTAACCTCTGCCTAATTTTTGGCTGCAATAGAGCATCTGGATATGCCTGGGAAAGGAAAAATCCCTCCTGGACAGCTTAGTCTGAGGAGCACTGGCGTCAGCAGCCCCTCAGCAGGCAATCCCTAGTGTGGTCCTTTCTCCATTCTCATTCTTACAAGTGACTACTTCAAACCTTGAAATCTCCTTTTTTTTTTTTTTTTGAGTCTCTGCTCTTACTGCTGTTCCTTTCCATTGAAAGCCATTCTACTGAATGTAGGGAGAAATCTCTGGCCTCATCTTCCCACACAAACTCCAGGAAGCCCTAATCTACCCTGCCTCTTACATGCTAGGCAGACTTTCCTGCCTTATGCAAGGTCTCCTGATGTGCACATAATCGTTGTGTGATCCTTTGGCCTATTTTATTAAAGCATATCTTTACCTCGGGTTAACTATGTCACATTAACATTGCTCAATAAACATGTTTCAAATACTCAATAATTGAGGATTCTGGAAACATTAATGGTAAGGACTTTTCTGATTCAACATGGATATCAAATTGTGAAGTTTCCCTGCACTGTTCTCCTTTTCCCAACTTTCTCATCCTAATTTTTCTGCCAGAGGAGATGATTAGGAAGGGGAAACTGTACAGGGAGGTACAGCCAGATGCCAAGGTAGGCACCATTTCCCAAACTTACGTGGCAGCTTCCGGCATTTCCACAAAGTTTTTAGAATATCTTCAGCTCCTGATTCACCTTCATAATTACGTACGGTATTACAGAACAGAAAGAGTCCAAGTGGAGGCCAGTGATTCTTCTATGATCATATTTCAACACATCTCCCTTCTCCCAAAGCCTTAACCAAAGATAGTCCTCCTGTGGAGCCTGGGCTCCTGACAGCTGAAGCCATCACCTGGAAGTCCCTGAAGCCTCTTAGTGTTGTTCTGAGGATTCACACCTATGCTACAAAAGCCAGCATGGTGCGCCTACCTGTGGGGTAAGGTCTGACTTTGGTTTCCTGCGTTTGAGGAAATTAGATTGTGAATAATGAAGTAGACCGTGGGGATTCTACCTTATTGTTTCCTGGAGTGAAATTCAACAAGGTACCTACCTATAACTGGGATTCTTGAAATAAAGAATCCTTTCAATAAGTTCTTCACTATTCTCAGGGCCACATCGGCTGCTCCTTTGGAAGGATCATTGTTGAAGTGTAGGGACTATCTACAACCAGGATGTCTATAGACCAGGATGTCTATTATGTGACCCCAAAGGGTTCACGGCCCACAAATTCAGAACCACTGATCTTACTGTTGACACATCAAGCACAGGAATTAAAATAGAATGGTCCTGGAGTTTCATCTCTTCACACAGGCCTTAAGCCATCCCTTCACTAACTTTTGGCTTCCAAACTCTGATCAAGCAACAAGCAGAGGTGAAATACATTTAACAGAGGAAGCTTGGTCCTCACATGGTTTCCATTCTTTCTAGGAGGCACATGCTGCTCTTCAATGCATATTCCCCTGTGGGGCATGCCATCCACGTCTGCAGCATGACAACATTTGTCATTGGGGATGAAGATGTAGTACTGCCCAACTTTGAGCCGGTAAATATCTTAGTAAACCTGCCTCCTCTGGTTTCAAAGGTTTTTCATTCGATTCTATTATTTACTTATTTAGCCTAACCCCTCCCTGTTAAACTATTTGTATATCCTCTAAGAAAGTGTGAAATACGGTCTCTGAGAAACACAATTAATTCATCTCTGACAACTGGACACACCTCTCCTCTGTTGAGTCTTTGATGTCTATCAGCATCTCCTCAGGTAGATGCAGTCATCCTTGAGAAGGATAAAGCACCAGTAAAGTTCTTTGGATGTCACTTAAAATCTGAGTGTTCTTCCCTATCCATTCCTTCCTTAAAAGAGTGGGTATCTCCAGGATGAACAGGAGTGGCGGTGTTCACTGGAAGAACCTATCACTTCTCCCCCTTCCCTCCCTCTTCTATTCCTTTCTCTGCTCTGAGAGAAAATTGGTGTAGTACCTCCACTAGATGACTCCCTTCACCTTGTTTAAAATGTCCTTTGTCAACCCGTGTACCCAGGGAAGGTAAGAATTTGCTATTTTCTGCTGTCCGACACCTGGTACTTTCTCATCTCTAATGACTTACTAAAAAAACTCCGGAATAAATGAAGTAAAAACACCAGAAAACTAGCTGAAACATCCAAATGGTGCAAACATGAGGTTCTCTAAGGCAGCCGGAAAACCTTGCAATGACAACAAGAGGGTTGAAGATGGGATCTTTCCACTGTGTTCTGATGGCTTAGCCATGCCTGGCTCGTGTTCCCTAGCCTGTCTAGACAGGGTTCTACAAGTTTCCTCTAGGCTTCCTTCTGTTCGCTGGGCTTTCTCTTCTCCACATGCTTTTTCTTCTGCTCAGTAGGGACTAAGGGAACACCAGCAAGTTGATCTCATCAGGTGTTCTTTGTTTCCTTGACTATTCTGCAATGTTTGTTTGTTTGTTTGTCTTTGGTTTTGTGGAGATAGGAGCTCATGATGTGTCCCAGGCTAACCTAGAACTTGTGGTCCCCTTGCATCAGCTTCCAGAGTATCTGGGGTTACAAACATGTACTGACATGCTTCTCTTTATGTGCTTATTCCAAAGTCTTCTTTAAAACAATTCTACTTGTGTGCCATGCATTCTCCAGCCTGCAGGAGAATTAACTCCTAATGATTATTTTGTTGGGAGATTTCTTATTTCTCTGATGAGATAATGTTCCTATGTTATAAGGGTTACTGGACCTAAGATTATTCTCTATTATGTGTTTTATTCTAATGGAAGTGCAAAAGGCATGGCCTTGCCTGTGAGCTGAGACACCGTAAGTCCCAGAGTCATTACTGATCATTCCCGGATCTTCTACAGAACAAGATGATTTCTCTGGGTAAAGGCTTATTTTAATTAGACTACCACTGTGTCCAAGAACTTCCTCAGCACTGATGTTAGGAATGATCATGTAGGTATGTCTTAGTCATGTAGGTATGTCTTAGACCAAGAGGCAAGTCAGTAAGTAACATCCCTCCGTGGCCTCTGCGTCAGCTCCTGCTTCCTGACCTGCTTGAGTTCCAGTCCTGACTTCCTTTGGTGATGAACAGCAATGTGGCAGTTGTAAACTAGTCCCTTTCCTCTTCAACTTGCTTCTTAGTCATGATGTTTGTGCAGGAATAGAAACACTGATGAAGATAAGGCATTCTAGTATGAAAATGAGAAAGTACCTGTTTGCCAATAGTTTCTCACCTAAAAGGTCATGTGTTGCCAAGGCAGTCTTTCTGGCCCTACTCTGAGTTCTCTGGGTATCCATGAAACAATGATTATACTATGATACCTCCTAGAGAAATAGTAAAGATGGGTCAGTTAGTTTTCCTCCAACTTTCTCTAAGTAGGCATGTGTTTAGGCTCTAGGCTCAAACACTACCCAATATACACCAACCAGGACAGTCTGAAGACATCTCAGACTGGTTGATTCCTGGAATCTCTTGTCAGCTTGGAGCTCTTGCTGTTTCTCAGATAGCTGGAGGGAGCCAACAGTCCAAGCTAGCCCACATACTGGTCTTTATCCTGCAGGACTCTCTCCCTGCAATCTTCTCTATCCACAGTCTTCAAAATCCCAGTGTCTGCCAGCCTAACTCCTAGACATCCTTTAGTACTAACTCTGGACATAAATACTATGAAGTTTCCACACTCCATCATAAGGCTAGAGCTCCTCTTCCACAACCCCTTCAGAGGACTTCCAGCCCATGTTTCACATCTCCTAGATCATAGCATCCAATAAAAAGCCTCAGATAACTCAATTCTGTACAAATAAAATAACCTCGAATCAATCCCAAAGCAGAGAATAGTCTTTCCCAGAGGCTGAATGCATGTAAACTTAGCTGCTCTTTAATAAACAGGAATATGGCTGCCACATGCATGCTCTGTCTTCACAGGAGAGCTACCGCTTTACAGAGCAGTCTATAATAATTATGAAGGCTCTTGGCAATGTGATCGTTAATTTCAAAGACAAAGGTAAATTGCCCGCAGCTCTGAGGGATCTGCAAGCAGCTCACTACCCTATCCCCCTCAACAACAAAGAACTCACTGCTCAACACTTCCGGGTAAGCAATTTCCAGTTCTGATGCTCAGCAGGAAACCTCCCATCTGAAAGAGGTAGTCCAAATGCTGAGTCTGGTGAGAAAGAGAGAGGGGGATATTAAAGAATATGATAGTGTCTGCTTGGGGACTACTGAACCTCACTCACTCAGAGGCTTTGGCTAAACTGGGAATGGTGTTTCTATAGAGGAGATTCACCAGGCAGTGTTTTTATTTATTTTTTCAATAGTTCACGTTGCCCCCAGGAACCTCCTTCGTATAACACTAGCTTCCCCTGAGGCTGAGTAGCTTTCTGGTTGCCTAGATACCCTGCAGCATGGGAAGTCAGGTTTCTCCTGGTTATCTCTTGAGGAAGGAAACTGAGGGCACTGACCTACACCAGCTGCATGGCCATCTGGTCACATCTGCTTTTATTTGTTCATTTTTAAGTTTATTTGTTTCCAGCACCTGTGCAACTGATATTCAGACGAAATTACTTTTGTTTTGGGACTGTCTTATGCCCTGTGAGATGTGTCACGGATCACTTGTCATCACTGTATGTGCTCATAACATCCAGTTGTGACAACAGAAAACGCCTCTGACCTTATCACAAGCTCTTTGAAGGAGAAATTTCGTAGCCAAATGAAAAGCACGGGGTTTTCAGTTAAGCTATAATCTTGTGTAGGTTAATAGTATGCACCACGCTTAAAATAAGTACAAGTAAATTTTCCTTTGCCTTAAAAAATATTTTTTCATTACTTACATGTAAGCTGATGTTGGGTATTGTTGGCAGTCTTTATAAACTAAGACTATGCCCAACCCAGGGGAACACTTTGCCAAGCAGAGGAGAAAGAAACCATCTTATTGTACGAACCTCAAGGAAGAATTCAATATACACCCCAGACAGTCAGCTGAAATGTCCACCTTGTCAGTTATTCAAACAGATGCAGGTTTTACAGATATACTCTCAACAGACAAGGCGACTCCTCTAGTACAGAACAACTCAGCTCCATTTGTCAAGCACAGTTCAATCTACATTGTCTGGTGTTGTTAATTTTACTGTGTGTGTGTGTGTGTGTGTGTGTGTGTGTGAATATTTTTATCTTTTTCAGGTTTTCCATATATCCTTGTGGCATCTAATGAAAAAATCTCAACTAGCCAAGCCTCCTTTAAACTTCAAATTTGCATTCCGGGCCATGGTTTTAGACACAGACTTACTGGATTCCTTCTCAGAGGATGCCTCTTTAGGTGCTGATTCATTTTCAGTATCTGAGCACGGAAGTGATAAATAATTTAACATGGATACGTCTTCCGCTGTTGGGTAGCAGAGACACCAGACCTTCCTGAGAATCATGGAGTCCCACTTGTCTCTAGGATGCTCCAGAGGTTGCCACGGTCTGCTGAGGAAGCATCCTAACCCCTGCCATATGTACTTCCTGGGGACCTAGAATCCCTCTGTATTTGACATTGACCTGCCTGGCTTGAATTAAGAACCCTTGAGGAGATGCCCCAGTTCCTTTCTTCCTCTTACCATATTGTTTCTATTCTCAACATTTTGTTTTCTTTCCATTTGGAGGAATGCCTCTGTTCCCTTTCCAATGGAAATCCAAGGCAGGTCATTGAAATAACACGGTTTCCCTCTTTAGACCTTTATTAAGGGCATGGTGAAATGGGATGTTCAATCCAACCTCTTGGAATTTGATAGGTCTGAAAGCTTTCAGAGCTACAGGCATTACATTTTGAGAGAAAGGAGTAAAAACAAATCCCAATCCAGTGTTTGTCTTTCTCTTGTCAGCGGAATGGGTAGACTTAAAATACTCTATGCCAATGAACGAGAGGGAGTATTCTCCCGAGGAAATAGCTGCTGCGGTGAAAATTCAATCCGTGTGGAAAGGGTCCTATGTCAGACTGCTCTTGAAAGCCAGAACACCAGGTACAGTTTTAAGATGCTTGAAATGAGTGTATAGGAAGGAATGAGTGGAAATTTAGAGTCACCCTGCTTCACAGAATACTTTATTAATTTTATCTACTAAATTCTGAAATCCCCTGAGACAAGGTGCTGGTTAGAGTTTATGTTCCCATTCTAGAACTCATCGGTGTTTAAGATGTCATGCACAGACAATGAATATTTACTGAAAGGCCGAAGGTCAGGGCCTGGACAATGAGGTCGAAAGAGTACTTGCTATACAAGCAGGAGAACTGGAGTTCAGATCCCAGATGCTGCAGAAAGGCATGCGGGTGTGGCAACCAAACAGTCCCAGCACTTGAGGGGCAGAGAGTGGGGATCCCTGTGGCCAACTGTCCAGCCAGATAAGCCACATCCTGGAGCCACGTTCAGCAGTGTACTCTATCTTTGAAAATAATTAGAGAGCAACTGAGGAAGACACCTGACATCAACTTCTGGCCACTACATGTGTGTGCACAGATGCATGTTTCCATTGCACACGCATGTCCACACAGATGCCGGTTTGCTCGTCCATCTACTGGGAAGCCACTTGTGGGCAGTGCCATAGCCAGAAGTCTGTGCCAGCCGTCCAAGTATCCTCTTTAGAATAATTAGGCAGTTGCTTTTTCCGAGGACAGGTTTTCCACAGCAAGTTTTGGTAAGATGGAAGATCTTTTTAATGCAGACTGTTTCAGGAATTGCCTATACAACATCAAAAAACCCCGATGTCCTTAGGCTGAAGATGAGAGAAGACAGTAAAATACCATGAGCAGTGCTCTCATCTTGACACGATAGCTCTGTGCTTTCAACATGCTTTAACTGTTCTCAGTTTGGAGCCTACAGCCGTCTTACTTGAGCGTGGGGTGTCCTTGCGAACGTCACAGCCAGCAGCGTGTGTGCCATGAGAGGCGAGCAGTTCTGTTCAACACAACTCAGTGGCCTCTGTCAGCTCAAACTTTAAGAATCTGACCCTACCAAGTTTATTTTAGGCATGTTTAAGCAAAGTACAGTTTTGCTGTGCTAATTGATGTGATAATTAACTCAGTCCTCAGTGTTAGGATGTGACTACATCAAAACTTTTGCAAAGTAAAGTGAAAAAAAAAAAAAAAACAAAAAAAAACAAAAGCAGGCTCAAGATAGCCAAGCTCATGATGGTATCTGAGGAAGCTGATGTGGGTTTGTCTTAGAGATAGCACAGAAGTCTCTAGACTGTTAACTTTATCTATTCACAACATTCTCACTGGAAAGTAGGTTACACATCTTTTTCTTTGGCGAGAGAACCCTGTGCGTTTAGCATTCTAGCTTTCCCTAGAACTTATCTTGTGCACAAGGATCTACCTGCCTCCTACAGTGGATTTCAAATTCTTTACGTGCAAAATGAAAACTGCACTGTTCAGATATCTTATAGATTGAATGATGTTGTTACTTTTACTGTTATTATTTCCATTACCATATCATTTCTGTTGCTTTTGTTCAGAAACAAAGGAAAATGCCAGTGTTGCAGATACACTTCAGAAAATGTGGACAGTATTAGAGATGAATTTGGAGCAATATGCATTGTCTCTCTTAAGGTAAAGAACACTGCTAGACCTCTTGTAGCTAAAGAATACTTCTAGATCTCCAGGAAAGAGTGGTCCAGTGTGGCTATAATGACCCCTATCCCAGATAGCTCCTGAGATAGTCTGAAAAAGACCCAGGATTCCTGGTGCTTTTGAAGCTAGATCTAGATTTAGTCAGGAAGGGAAGAATCCTCCTGACTGAATAGAGATCGCACTGAAGTCACCAGGTTCCTGCAGGAAGCCAGGCGGGTCTCATGATTTGTGTAGTCAGCTTTCTTAAGCCAGAAAATACAGAGGACAAAAAAAAATCTAATATTATACTCTTTTTGAGTCCTCGGTTATTTTATATCTGAATTTTTCCAAACCCATTGCTCACATTAGCTTCACAAACTCCACTCCAAACTCTTCTCTATCTGGATCCTTCAATGGCCCTGAACCAATCTTAGGATTGCTTTGCCCTGCTTTATGTTTAAACATCATGCCCCATTTCCCTCTATGAGCATTAATGACTCTCTTGCTTAGGAATATATTCTCCTTCAGTTATGTGCCTTTGAAGGATACCATTCACACCTGAGCTCTAGGTACTCCCGGCTTGAATCACACCACGCCTCTTTGATCTTGACCTGGCAGACTTTGGCAGGCTCTTTCAGGGGCCAGGTCTCTTCTGTAAATGGAGTTTTACTTTAACAGTGCCTTGTCATTGACACTCAAGTTATTTTTACATTTCTAGACTAATGTTTAAAAGCAAGTGTAAGTCTATGGAATCCTACCCATGCTATCAAGATGAAGAGACCAAGCTGGCCTTCGCTGACCACACCGTGACCTATACAGAGCAGCCACCAAATTCCTGGTTTATAGTATTCAGGTAAGTGTGGTAAGTAATTCTGTTTTCAGACGGCATAGGGTGTTCATATCTGCAGTTTCAAGAGTAAGAGTATGGTTAGCAATAAAAGTATCAGCCACTGGACTCTCTAATACATGCTTAAAACTTTTTAAAATAAATGATACATACAAGTTTTCCATATTTATGATATGATGTCAGAAAATTTTTATCAATATTCCTTATGTCAGTACATGAAACATGTAAACAATTTGTCAATCTTCAGTGAACATGTTACCATAATAAGTCAGTCTGTTTCCAGTTCAGATAGATAACATTTATTTCCAAGCAATAGCATATTAAGTACAAGTCTTACGTGACATACAAAGGGAGTTCTTGAGGGAACTTTCGTTTGCATATGAAAATGACACAGTAACAGTAACGTGGAGTAGAAAAGATGTGTAAGGCTTTTAGTTCTTTGCAACTTGAAGTTTTTGCAAAGATTCTTTGGGACTAAATTCTATTCTATACTTTGAGAGTCACATTTAAAAAGGCTCATGCTTTTGTAATTGCAGAGAAACTTTTTTGGTTCCTCAAGATATGATCTTACTCCCCAAAGTATATACTACACTCCCAGTCTGTATGCTGCATGTTGTAAACAATGACACATTGGAGCAGGTGCCAAAGGTGTTTCAGAAAGTGGTGCCTTACCTTTACACCAAGAACAAGGTAGGTGCAAAACATACCCCTGGGTGATAAAATGGCCTCCAACAGCAAGCTTGGCAGATCTGCTAGGAGGAAGGCCCTCACACAGCCCTGACATGTAATCTTCAAAGGTAGCATGACTTCCTCAGGCCAAGCACTGTGGCCTGCCTGCTGAATGGATGAGAGACCTGGCCTTCCAACAGATGCTGCTTCTCTCTGTATTTCAGTGCCTACCTGTTTTCAGCCCCACTCCCCAGCAGGCATTAGGGCGTCATGACAAACGTAGGGGATATCAGCTGGAAGACAGGAGATATAGTTTTGCTTCTAGCTTCTGTTCTTTTGACATTGTTCCCCTTTTCTCAGAATGATGGGTGGTTTCTTTGTTTTGAGGTTCATTTCAGCCTATTATGTTTTATTTTTTTATTCATTCTTTATTTTTTATTGAAGAACTTTTTTAAAAAACAAAGATAAATGTACAAATTTTAAGCATTTTTGCATAAAAGTATACGAATACATTTTTTTTTTAAGGTTTGATAGTGAGCATTAAGATCTTACTAGTTACAATGAGCATAAAGTACATGTAAAACAGGATGTAACCTGGAATTAGTCAAAGTTTTCTTGGTGTGTAAGGAGTAAACATAATGGTTTTTTCTTTGCTTTTTTTTTTTTTTTTTTTTTTTTTTTGTTTCTTGAACTTTACACAGTCTGAGTTATTTCTGGGGTGTTCAGAGCTTTCTGGGGTTAGTATCCCATTATCAGTGACTGCATATTATGTCTGTTCTCTTATGACTGGGTTACCTCACTCAGAATGATATTCTCTAGATGGATCCATTTTCTTAAGAATTTCATAAAGTCATTGTTTCTGATAGCTGAGTAGTACTCCATTGTGTAAATGTACCACAGTTTTTGTATCCATTCATCTACTGAAGGACATCTGGGTTCTTTCCAGCTTCTGGCTATTATAAGTAGAGCTGCTATGAACATTGTGGTGCATGTGTCTTTGTTGTATGTTGAAGCGTCTCTGGGGTAAATGCCCAGAAGTGGAATAACTGGGTCTTCAGATAGTACTATGTCCATTTTTCTGAGGAATCGCCAGACAGATTTCCAGAGTGGTTGTACCAATTTACAACCCCACCAACAATGGAGAAGTGTTCCTTTTTCTCCACATCCTTGCCAACATCTGCTGTCATCTGAATTTTTTATCTTGGCCAATCTGACTGGTGTTAGATGGAATCTCAGGGTTGCTTTGATTTGCATTTCCCTGATGGCTAATGATGTGGAGCACTTCCTTAGATGCTTCTCAGCCATTCATTCTTTATTTTATGTAAATTAAACATACCTTTCTAATGAATAGCTAATGAATGAATACTGGCTTTATTAGGATGAGGAATAGATATAAAATGTAGTAACTCAATAAGAAACTGGACAGCTCATTTGACCCATGTTAGAGATTCAAGGAAACGTTTTTTAAATAAGGGAAATAATGTTTATTTTTAACTTTATGACAAGGCCCTGCAATATAACATGTAGGCTGCTAGGCTGTTCTGGGATTCACCAAGTAGATGAGGCTGGTCTTAAGTTCACAGGGATATACCTGCCTTGGCCTCATGAGTGCTGATTTTAAAGACATATATTAACATATCCAGCTAACATTTTTGGTAAAACAGCATTATCTGGCTGATTTTTTATATATGTGTATATGCATATGCATAGTGAGATTTTTAAAAATTGTTTTTGCTTAAATTTCTCAGTACTCACTATAATTTTTAAAGCTTATGTTTTAGTAAACCCATTTCTTCTATTATGAAGTCATCTGTATTTGAAATAATGTTCAGCAGAGTAATTTAACATTTTTCTCTTTTTTTCATTAATTTATTTACTTCACATCCCAATTGCAGCATTTCTTCACTACTCTCTTCTGAACTCCTCTCTCTCATCACCTCTTCCCTCCCCCAGCACCCCTCCCTTCTTCACAGAGACGGGGAGGCCTTCCATGGATAACAACCCACCTTGGCATCTGAAGTTGCAGTAGTACTAGGCACATCTTAGCTTTCTGAGACGAGATAAAGCTGCCCAGTTATGGGAAAGGGATCTAAAAGCAGGCAACGGAGTCAGAGACAACCATTGTTCCTACTATTAGGAGTCTCACATGAAGACCCAGCTGCACAACTTCTACATATGTGCAGAGAGCCTAGGCTCATCCCATGCATGCTCTCTGGTTCATAGTTCAGTCTCTGTGGACTCCTATGGGCCCAGGGTAGTCGATTTTGTAAGTTTTCTGTGGTGTCCTTGACCCCTCTGTCTCCTTCAAATCCATCCTGCCCTTCTTCAGCAGGATTCCCTAAGATCCACTTAATGTTTGGCTCTGGGTCTCTGCATCTGTTTCCCAGTTTTGGGGTGAAGCCACTCAGATGACAGTTATTATAGGCTCTGTTTCCAAGGATAGCAGAATATCATTGATACTATCAGGGTGGGCTCCTCTTTTTCTTGGCATGGGTCTCAAGTTGGGCCAGTCATTAGCTGGACATTCCTTGAGTTTCTGTCCTATCTTTACTCTGCACATTTGTGGGCAGGATAAGTTGTGGATTGAAGGCTTTGTGGCTGGGTTGATGTCTCCATCCCTCTACTGAAAGCCTTGACAGTTTACAGGAGATGGCTGTTTCATGTTCCACATCTGCTGTAGCTAGGAGCCTTACCTAAGAGACATCTTCCTGAACAGAAGAACATCAATAAAGGCCAGGTCTAGTCAAGTCATCTATGCCGTCAAAATCTGAAAATAATCTTTCCTTCATGGTATACATTATACTAATATAGTCATTGTCTCTCTCTTTTGGTTAAGGACATTTAAAGACAGTCTGTTTGAACAGTAGAAGAATGTTACTTTTATCTACAGGTTTTGGCATTGGTATGTGTGTGTGTGTGTGTATGTGTGTGTGTGTGTGTGTGTGTGTGTGTGTGTTTTGAGTTTTTCCTTTTTGTTTTTTGTTTTCTCTAAACTAAGGTTAAATCACATAGATTTCTTTCAAGGATGAAAGTTGAATCAAAATGTAGAGGCACATTCCATCTTCATTTAACTATTATTTTGCTTAATTGAATTTGTGTTGAAAATTCAGATGGCACCAACCCAGCCTATTCTCCTCTCAGGTTTCTACCCTCTGTGTCTACTTAAGTTTAGGGGAAGCAATGAGAAGGCTGTGGAAGAGAAGATGGAGATGTATGGTTAGAGAAGTAGCTTCTCTTTGTGCTTTCTGTGGTAGGGCTTCTCATCTCTTCAGGATTCTCCACCTTTAAATATGCTTTCAGAATACTTGTGGCCCAGGTAAAATTAGGCACCCAGAACTGAATGTTACCTCAGCACAGAGCTGATGAAAAGAAAAGTACCTTTGTTCCATAGTCTGGTCTGTGTCTGCCTTAACACTCTAGAACCTGAAGAGCATAAAGGCATGTATGTAACTAAAATCATCAATTTCCAATGTATCATCTTAAAATTTGTGTCCTTTAGGTATGTTTTTGTCTATAAAAAATAGTATTCTGAAGTTAATAAAAATACAGAATAAATTAGGTTTTTCAAGATTTCTCAGGATTTTTCATAAGCTAATATATATTAAATATTCCCAGAGGGGAGAAAAGATGTAATTCTTCCCAGAAGCACTACATCATAGAAACCCATTTTCACAACATATATTGGATCAGTACTTCACAAAATACATCTTGACAATCACTACTGTAAGTTGAAGCCCTTGTCATTTTTCCTACATGTCATTTCTGTTTTTCAATCTCTTAGCTATTAAATAATTTGCTCCAGCACTGCTGAATCATCTCAATATGATATCCCAGGGATGTTCTCCAGAGACAGGTGAACATCTTACCCACACAGAGTATGTCTAAAGCTAATGTAATGTAAAGATACATAAAATGTGTCACTGGGTGCTACCCAACTTGAATACCTGCCGGGCTTGATGAGACCTCATCAAGAGTCATCCTGCACCATGTGGACTTTAACAACTTTGCCATTATTCAGCTGCACATTACCTATATGATCTAATGACGTTCCTCTTCCTTACAAACTCGTGTTGGCTTGTGAGAGTCTGTTTTGTTCCTTTGGATTTTCATAAGGCATGCTTTGAAGCTCAGTAAGGACCCTTATTAGACTTAGAGTTGCAAATGTATATGCTTCTTCAACTGAAACAAACAGCCATTTCCTCTACTGTCATAATTCCTCAAAGACCAAACTGTGTAATTTAGAACACTGACCCATGAGATTTCTGAGATTATATTTTTAGAGCACTGAGGATCTAACCCAGAAATTCACACAGGCTAAGCAAGCATCTTGTCACTTGGATACACCCTCAGCCCTAACATGATTACTTCTAAGAAGAATATTAAATAGAATATTAGTGGCTTGATAATTCTTAGGAGAGTCTGGGCTCTGTGTGAATATACCAATATAGTAATATTTATTTCAATATGTGGACCACATATTTGAGAGACTTGTGTCAGTGTGAATCCTGTGTGTGTGACTGCCTCTCTTTTAGAAGGGATACACATTTGTGGCTGAAGCGTATACTGGTGAGACATTCGTATCAGGCGCTCGATGGAAACTACGGCTCATTGGCTCTTACACCCCACTCCCGTTTCTCATCCGTGACGCTCCATGTAACAACTTCACCATAAAGGAAATCAGAGACTACTATATTCCTAATGACAAGAAGATCCTGTTCAGGTACAAGTATATGATAGATGGATAAAGGTGTTCTTTAACATATTAACATTTCTATTAAGATGAATTCATAATTCTGAATTCATCAAGCTTTAAGTTCTGTCATTTTATAGAAATAACTAATTAGCAATAACATGGCTAAGTAGATGCTTGAGCAAGCCTATACAGCTTCAAATAATGCAGTTCCATTTCTTAGGCTTTCTTTTGACTGACTTTCACTGAAATTCCTCCAGATCCTTCATTATACTTGACATTCTTCTTGCTCTGCCCTACTCTATCTGTAGCTTTTCTTTGGTGGGACAGTCCTTATTTGTCATCCCAACCTTCTGTTCATGCTCCCCTATCTAGCAGTCTTGAATTCCCACTACTGCATCTACTTTGTCTCACTCGTTGCTTCTGACGTACCTACCGCCCTTTGTGTGTTCTCCCCATGCCTTCTCAATGGTCTCGTGCTACTCTAGGGTCTTCGTGATGTTTGTTACATGAAATTGTTGTTTTTGGAATCTAGGACTCCATTATATTCCTTCAAAAATGCACCATCTTAATTTATATGTCATTCCTTTATTATCAAGGTAGTTACCTTTCTAACATACATATTTACACATGTGTTATACAATATTTGTAAACTTTCTATTGACTATAGGGTAAAAACTCAAGCTGCAGAGTCTAATGATTTTACCCAGCCTCCAAATAATAGCTGGGACTGTCTTTTAATAGACAAAAGTCCCCCTGCCCTCAGACATGTCTGCTGTACAGTTTTATTTTCCTCAATATTATATTCAATCCTCATTTTATCACTTTAAAAAATAATGATAATTTTCAAATTGTAAACCCTTTGCATTGAAATCTCCAAATATAAGTAATTGATCCTGGTGCCATTCCTGATACACATTTTATGTGACGTGTACAGTTTAGTAGATTATCTGTGCATCAGCCTTTATGAGAATTAATGTGAATTGAAGGCATGTGTTTCTTCAGCATAGAAACCAGCACAGTGCCCAGTGCATGACTGGTGCCTTTGTAATAGTCTCCTGTCATTTCTTTCTGCTCATGGTTTACCACTTTTAAAGTCATAACAATGGGAGCTTTGTAGTACTGACATTTCATGTAGTATCATGTAATAATCATTTATTAATAACATCAAGATGTCTTTAGCTGTTTTATGACCATCCTTAGTAACTGATATGAATATACAATGTTTGACATGACTAAAGGATGGTCCTTACTGTCAAAGCCATGACAGCAGTAGTATATGGTGCCTAGAAAAGAACTATTTCTAGGGCTTTGTTATATGGAAGAGATGATGTTTTAAAGACAACACACCATTGGTGAGTTGGTTTTCAGAAGAAAAAACTTAATTCTTTCTGTTAAAATTTGACAAGAAATGTGCTTTGCCTAATTTTTTCTATAATAATTTTAATTCAAAAATGTTTCTCCTTAAAATTTAATTCTTAAACAAAAACTTTAAAAAAATAATATCATTTTATTATAGAACGATGTATATAGTACAAGCTTAAGCACACATTTGGCTTTCTGCATGAACATCTTTTATACCTTGGTAAAGACATAACATTCGGAGTGAACAAACACTGTCGTGTGAGCATGCACACTCTGGGTTTGCCTCTCAGTTTATCCTCCTGTAACATATTCTCAATATTGCCTATATTTAAAAAATTAGAAAAAAGGACAGCAAAACCTAAAAATGGAATGATTGATTTGCTTACCAGTGTGGCTTCCTAACACAAGAAATGGAGGCTTTACTTTACCAGCAACAGAATGCTTTAAAGAGTTTTAAGCAAACTGACATTATCAAACTTACGTCAAAAATATGTCTATAATACATGAATTTGAAAAAAAATCAATGTACTTTCTAAGACAAAAACTATTGCCATATTATTATGAAATTCTACTCAGCTATTCAAGGTATAGACTATGAACAGATTAATTGAGAGTATCAATGGCAGAGGGGCCTGAGAAAGCAGTCCTGAAGAGAAGTGACAGCATGAAGCTGCTGTACTCAGGAATGACATGTTTCTAAAGAGAAGGCACTAATGGTCCCTTCAACCCTGCCAGCCTCTCCCAAGAGGTCAGAAGATAAGTTTCCACACAGGAAGTACACATTGCTTAGAATCCTAGCCACTGCAAACCAAGACTCTGGGTTTGTGCTGAGCAAGTGAGTGGGGGACTAGGGAGATGACTTAGTGAGAAAAGCAAATGGGAGGGGTCTGTGCAAGGGAGGGCGGGTCACCATGGACTGCACACTGATGGACTTGCCTTATTTTCATTCACGTAGAGAAACTGGAAGTCTATAATAGTTCCAGGGCATTTGTGAAGAATTACTAGAGGGGGAAAATAAAACCAGAAAGATTGCTTTGAGGGCATATTGTTTGCCATGAAATACCCAAGCATGACAGCCTAAGTTCCATCTCAAAAATTCACGGAAAGGAGAAAAGAGAACCCACTCACCCATACATGTGTGTTTGCATGTTTTCTCTCTCTCCCTCGCTCTTACTTTCTATCTCTCTTGCTCACATTCTCTCTCTCTCTCTCTCTCTCTCTCTCTCTCTCTCTCTCTATCTATCTATCTATCTCTCTTGCTCACATTCTCTCTCTCTCACTCTCTCTCTCTCTCTCTCTCTCTCTCTCTCTCTCTCTCTCTCTCTCTCTCTCTCTCTCACACACACACACACACACACACATTTCAACAATAATTTTAATGAAAAAGTTCACATAGTGGTGGTTACAAGACTATCAAAGATGGAAGCTTTTAGATCTATACTGCTTCATAAAAGCTTCTTGTCATACTTAGCAAAAAGATGCATTTCCTACTTGGGATTTCTAATGAGAGAAACATATTGTCTTAATCAAGGTTTCTATTCCTGCACAAAGTATCATGACCAAGAAGCAAGTTGGGGAGGAAAGGGTTTATTCAGCTTACACTTCCATATCGCTGTTCATCACCAAAGGAAGTCAGGACTGGAACTCAAGCAGGTCAGGAAGCAGGAGCTGATGCAGAGGCCATGGAGGGATGTTACTTGC
This sequence comes from Micromys minutus, assembly GCF_963924665.1. Classification (NCBI taxonomy): domain Eukaryota; kingdom Metazoa; phylum Chordata; class Mammalia; order Rodentia; family Muridae; genus Micromys; species Micromys minutus. The sequence goes on from NC_137965.1 coordinate 9,812,769, forward strand.
TGGCTTGCTTCTCCTGGCTTGCTCAGCCTGCTTTCTTATAGAACCCAGGTCTACCAGCCCAGGGATGGTACCACCCACAATGGGCTGGGCCTTCCCCCCCTTGATCACTAGTTGAGAAAATGCTTATAGCTGGATCTCACGGAGGAATTTCCTCAACTGAGGCTCCTTTCTCTGTGATTAAGTCCAGCTTGTGTGAAGTTGATGCAAAACCAACCAGCACACATATGCTAATGTCTTGCTCAGCTGTGTGGTATTGGGCTCCTTTGTCAAAGTCTGCAGGGATTCCAGGGTTTGGCATGTTCTGTTCATGTGCCTAAAAAGCTATATTACTTTCAGTCAAATGAGGACAGTCACAGCATTTCCTTTACTGACATAAGGGACAGAGCAGTGTGTTTGCTCATAGAGGTGAGTCTGTCTCACAACAGGTACTCCATTAAAGTGACAGTGGCGCAGTGCATTACAATCCAGGTCCGCACATCCAAACCCGATGCCTTCATCAAGCTGCAGGTGCTAGAAAATGAGGAGGTCATCGTGAGCACTGTGGGCAAAGGACAAGCCCTCATCCCAGCCTTCTACTTCCTTGGAAATGAAAAAGTATTGAGCTCCCAGTGTGAGTACCTGTCTGGAGTTTGGCCTCTATTCAGAGACAGAATGTTTGTGTTGCTGTAGCATTGAAAATGTTTAAAATTGAAAACCCAAAGCTCGAAACTTGACCAACCACAGTGATGCCGTTGTAATTCTATGTCTAAGTAGGTCCCGAAAATCAACAGATTGCTTAGGACTCTTCTTTAAAAACTGTCCACTGAGAAAATTTATTCCTTATCCATAAGCCTGATTTTATTTTTTAATATTTATTCATGTGTATGTATATGCGTGTTTGCCTACATGTCTGAATGGGCACCATGTGGATGCCTGGTTCCACAGAAGACAGAAGGAGTTGAATCTTTTGATACTGAGGCAACCTTGTGGATGCCAAGAACTAACCTGGGATTCTCTTCCTGAGCAGCATGTGTTCTCAATAGCCAGCTCTTCCGCCCCACATGGAATTTCTTAATAAATTTCTCTAAGACCAGAACAATTTGAATAATCTAATGTATTTTTACTTTATCTTCTTAAAATAGATCTGCACTTTTAAGTATACCCTATTCCATATGTGTATATGTATCCTAATTACTTATTCAATACTATCAAATATTTGAACATAATATTTCTCCTTTTTAGCTAGCAAGCAAATTCTCTTATCTCACACGTCCCCTAAGAAAGAAGCAGATGTGCTGCCCAGGAGAAAAGCTGGCCAACCAGGTCAGAAGTCCTTCAAAGGAAGACCTGGACTATCAGACACAGGGTTGCCTCAGCAGGAAGAAGAATTCATGAACATACCCACTATTGAAGAAAATTCTAGCATGCCACAGGTACTTTAACTGAAAAGAACAATCAACTGTTAGGGGCAAGGAAGATGGTTCGGTGGGTAAAATGTGTGTGAGTGTAAGTCCAGCCTGGGAGGTCTAAACAAGCAGACACCACTTGCCACTTAGCTTAGGGAAAAATAGAACATTCTAGATCTAGTGAGAGAATCTGTCTCAAAATTAAGACAGAGAAAGGCTGAGAAAGAAACTCCAGGTTGACTTTGGTCTCCATGCACATGGGCACCAAGTGGTGCCCCGTATTCACATGTGCACAGGCACACAGAATGAAACATGTGACGAGAGTGTAAACTTTTGAAGAGAGGGAAGACCTTATGCCACAGAATGTAAACAGGAAGAACTGTGGCGATGATCAAGATCATACGACTTAGAAAGCATCAGAGACAGATGTAAAAATAGAAAGAATGAATCAAGAAGCAGCAGTCCTAATTAACATGGAGACACCCAACTACCCAATTTAGTAGAAACCAGATAACTATTGGCCTGGTGTAGAAAAAAAAAAAGTAAGTGATCCACTGAGATGTTCAGTGAATGCTTCCTGGAAACTGACAAAGCTGAGAAGCAATAGAGCAACCATCTTAGGGATTTGAAGTTTCTAATTGTAGGGCCTTTGTCTTGGCATCTGCTGGACATTCGATTACTTCCTCTGTGTGTGCCTGTGGGAGCACACGTGTCCCATGTATACTACAGAAGACCAGAGGACAGACTGTGGTGGAGATCCTTGCCTTCTGTCTCAGGTGTAGCAGGCTCTCCTGGTTGTTTGCTACAGCGCATACTCAGGTTAGCTGACCCAGAGCTTGCAGGGATGCTCCCAGCACCAGCCCCTGTCTTGCCACAGGAGCACTGGATTACAGGCACAGCTTCTGCATATACCTTTAAAAGGGTTATTGAAGTTTGAATGCAGGTCCTCATACTTTTAGGAGAAGTACTTATTTCCCTCAGGCATTCCCTAGTCCATTCCGGAGATTTTAAGAGGTGGGTTTGGGGACTGGAGAGATAGTTTAAGGATGGCTGTTGCTCTTGTAAAGGATACAACTTTGGTTCTCAGCGCCCACACAAGGTAGCTCACAACCTGCTACAACTCCAGCTCCAGAGACTGAATATTCTCTAACCCCTCAGGGCACCTGTGTTCATATGCATGCACATGTAAAACTAAAGTACTTATTTTTTAAAAGATAAATAGTTTGTGATGAAAAACTAATTGGCCCCTTAATAAAAACCAAAATTTCTACAGATGGATAGAATTAACATAATGTAGTTGCAAATGCATTAATAATAATTAATAGTTTAAAAGCCCACAAATGAGAAAACATGATAAAGAATGCTAAATAAACTTTTGCTTAAAAATATCAACTGAGAATTTATGAAACATAGAACTCAATAAGAATTTTTCAATAACAACTCCAAAATTATACTTCATCAGCAACATTAATGAGTGTTTAATGAAATACTGACTTTTCAATTAATCAGTGAGCCACGGATGTTCAGAAGGGCATGAGCTAAGATCAGGCAGCCAGAGTTAGAAATGAGCTACATAGTAACTCATTGAAAAAAGAAAAGGTTCTGAGAATGGTGTGGAAAAAAAGTCAATGAAACTTATAAACAAAACACTTCAAAATGAATTATCCATAGTTCTGCACACATTTCCAAGCATATGTGCTGCTCAGAACGCCTAGGAGAACAGAGAAGGCATAAATTTACCAAATGGGACAGGACTTGAGGGCCATTGAGTAGCATAGGCTGGTCTATGCTGGCAGAGTTAAACACTAGGGCAGGTGAGACTAGTGATGGGTGAGAAAGGAATTTGGCAAAACCCATTAATAAGGAAATAATCTGAGCAATGTGAGGAAAAATCACAATTATAATACCTTCAAAGTTTTATCACCAACTGGCTTATGAAATGGATTAAGAAATACTATTTTCTAGAAAACACAAGAACACTCTTGACTTATTTGAATAGGGCATTTGTGACAGGGTCTCATTGTGATGTCATTTCTATAACCTAGCCAATAATCCATTATACAACTTGCCATGTTTTGCCTGGGTTGCTCTTAACTCCAATTAGCCAACCCACATGCCCACCCATGATGGCTTTCTCCTCCATCCATATTCTTCTCCCCCTCACTGTTTTTCTCTGATCACAAGCAAAGAACTATAAACCCTGCCTATGTCTCTTCTGCCCAGCTATTGGCTGTCAGCATCTTTATTTACTAATCAGAAATAACATGGGGGAAAGGTCATAAAACATCACTTGGGTGAAGAATCTCTCATCTCTGGGTCAACCAGGTCTTGAGGACCTGCACTCAGCATTACAACACACAGCAAAAGACCAAATCTCAACATTCTACTTTTTAGTCCTATAAAAGCCTTCTTTTCTTTCAGATATTAGTTGAACACAATAATAGCAATTATGAAAAGTGTAAGGTAAAAGTTTATAATGCCCGATCCATTATATCTGTTAATTTAGATAAAGTATTTTATTAACTATCCTTTCTTGGCGAGTTAGAATTTTGCATATAAATTATTTTTTAATCTTAACCTGTATTACCATTCTATAAATAGCTTTTTAGCCCTATAATATCTGTGTAAATTCTAAAAAACTTAAGTTAAATTATGAGACTATAGTTAACTCTTCTTCAACACCATCAGAGATCTGAGAAGGAATAAATATTATTTGAGTATATGGGAAATATAAGGACACAACTTCAAAAAATTAAAGATAATAGAGATAGTTCATCACCTTGACAGTCCCCAATATTGCTTATAATGTTGGGGCATCTATCTTCAGTCTTCTGGCCCAGAATAAGTGACAGACCTTAAGTGAAGCAGGAATTATCAAGAATAACTTACTCTGTCTTATCAGAGCTTAACAGTCAACTATTTTGTGTCTGTTTGTTCTTTGTGGACAGTATTCTGTATGCAGATAAACTTACAACATTTCTTGCCCAGTAGCTAGCTTTCCACAATTACTGCAACTCAGTGTGAAGGTTATTAATGCCCATTTACTTCTTTCAAGTGGACTGGGGGTGCTTGCAGAAGGAAATCTGTCTCATAGTAAAAAATCCTTCACGAATGAAATACCTTTAAGTGTCATATTCTGTGGATCTCTGATGCTTTTGAAGACCATCTATGTACAGATAACATATCTGAGTTGTTAAACATTGCTTATTTTTAGCTATGTATTATATGAATAACTTTCAAAAAGTTTTATTGCAGTTTACTAAATTACTACCTAATATGACCATGAAGTTGAATATCTGACTATTAACCTATATTACTTAGTTATCCTAAATAGTTTGTTAAAAGCACTGAGATTAAATTTTGTATTTTAAAATGTGTTGCACAGTAAGAACAATGCCTATCTAAAAGTAAAAAAAAATTATTTTAAATTTTATATTTAATCAATATGCAAAGATTTATACCAAATAAAACCTGTAATAATATAAAGCATTCTATATCAATGTAAAACAAATATAATCTCAATTCTACTTTAAAATATAAGGATCTTTATCAATGTTAGATTATTACTATAAAATACTATTGTTTAAGGTAAATTTAATAAACCATCCTTATTTGTCCAATTTCTTATATTATATACCCATTTTTCCTTTCTAACCCCCTTCCCTTTGCCTAAGAAAGAAGGATAAAGAAGTGGAAAGAAAAGATTGAAATCATTGAGTCTAAGCACTCAGTTTTGTTTATTTTCTATCCAAGACCATAATTATTTATATATTATTACTTAAAATAATAACATCTGTAATTTATAAAATAACCAAAAGGACACCTTCCAATTTTAAGAATTAAAATGATGGGTTTTTTGTTTTGTTTGGCTTTTGTTTTTTAATTATTACTTTCTGCTAAATTGGGGTACAGATTTTCTGTTTAGGGCTCAAAAGGAAATTAAAAAAAGAAGTTAATGTAAATGAAGCTAGCTGGCATTATTTGTTGTCCAGTCTGTATTGAGAAAGATCAGGGCTCATGTGAAGTTCTGACTGGAACAGTCTGAAAAACTGGATGAACCCAGGCCATTGGGGATTAGCACTTTCTGAAGTTGTCTTGAAGCAAGTCTCTGATAACCTCATCAACTGAAACAGGATCAGGCAGGGAGCTGGAACAGCTGGTCATTTCAGCATCACTGAGGGTCAATCTTGTCAGGGCTGCCCTCTTGGTATTTCATTCTGAAATATGAAATACCAATATTAAACCAATATTTGTTTGGAATGTGCAAGGTGAACAGATCAGTTAGCGGTGAGTTTGTGTTTCTTGTTTGAGCAGGTAAACTACAACAGAGCCAGTGTGACCGTGTTCTCAGGAAGCAATGCGCATCTATATTCAGTCTGTGTGATGGTGTCATGATGACTCTTGAGGACGCTATAGCTGACTAGATCCATTGGCTATGAATTGATCAATCTTCGGCTAGAGATAACTTGATGGCCCAGCCAGTTTCAGGGCTGATCCCATGGAGAGGGAAAAACAAATCATGTTACCTGACTTGTTTGGCTTTTTGATTTCTTTATCTGCTATAGCCAAGATCTTTAAGGGGTCTTCCTTTATCACATTTGAGCCTTATTAAATTGAAAGGCATACAAAGCATTTTAAATTTCCTTTTAACATAAATACAGAGTGTCTCTCCCAAAATAACATTTCCTTGGTCCAGCAACTCCAAACCATCAAAAGTATATTTTGATTTAATTTAGCAGCTTCTTTTTGTATTTAGGTATGGTCTATTTTGTGCTTTCTCATAGAGGAATTTTCATTCCATTATAAGCACTGAAGTTATAACCGCTTTATGTTGATAATTATACTATTATTATTATTTATTAGATAAGGTTCATCCATGTAGCATGAACTGCCCTGGATTTTCTGTACATTAGGTGGGCCTCAGACTCACAAAAACCTCTCTGTCTCTGCCATTGTGTCCTAATCATTGAGATCTAAGGCCTGGATTAATCTATTTATTCATGTGTCCTTAATAACATTATATCAATTATTGTTTATTTCTCCCTTCTTTAGAGATTAATATTTCTGTGGATAAAATATACTTATATTCCCCTTTTACTTATACAAATGAAATTAGTATCCTTTTAATATTTAACTTAATTTAAATTTCATTTTATTTACTGTATAACCCTACTCTTAAGTCATCATGTATGTGTCATGTGCTAGGCCAAGCAGTCCCTGTTTTCCCGTGGAGCCCATGATGAAGGAAGCAAGTTGCTTAAGGTAGCGTTGACATCTTAATTTATTTAACTCTTTATCATTTTTATGGATTTCTGGAGAAGGCATGCAGCCTTGCTTTTGGTCTCTGAACAGCAGGACTTTCATCATACAGCAGGGGTTTCAGCATCTGCATGATAATGCTGCATCTCCAAGGCAGCATAGAGCAACATTTGGGAAGACCCCAGTCTGAAGTTCAAGCCTGCCACTTGGTGTGTTGTTTCTTGTCAATTTTGGGGACACATCTGTATCTTAGCTTATACTACAAACACCAGAGTTATGGGGGTCAAATCTGCACATATTTCAATTCTTGTTTGGAATCCTACATGCTTTGGGGAAAATCCTGGAGGTTTGGTGAAAAACTGATTTTACTAAGAAACTAATTTTAGAGTGATAGCTTGTGTTTTTTATTTAGTAATCTGAAATTAACTTTTTAAAGTGAGTGTTTGCCCCACCTTGGGCAGTAATATACTGTGAAAAATTTATAATATCAATTTGGGATTTCAGCTTCACCTTTAACCATTTAGTTTTCAGAGAAAAGACAAATACAAAGTTTATATTTACAATGATCCTTAATCAGCACAAGAGCTGGTCAATCTCTTTCTCATCCCATCACCCATTACATAATTTGCCAAGTTTTTTCTGGGTTGCTCTTAACTCCAATTAGCCAACCCATATAGCCATTATTTTATGACTCACCTAACCCATGGTGGCTTTCTCCTCTCTTCTTCCTCTCCCCTCCTGATTCTCCTCTGATCCCAAGTTTCAAGTTTCATAAACTCTGCCTTTGTTTCTTCTGCCCAGCTATTTTCTGCCAGCATCTTTATTTATGAATCAGAAATAACCCGGGGGTCAAAGTCATAAAATATCACTTTTATACAGACTCTCTCATCTCTGAAGCAACCAGGTCTTTGGGACCTGTGCTTAGTATTACAACCCACAGCAAAAGTCTAAACCTCAACATTCTTCTTTTTAGTTCTATAAAAGCCTCCTTTTCTCTCAGATATAAGTTGGATACAGTTATAGCAATTATGAAAACTGTAAGGTATACATTTATAATGCCCATTCCATTATATTTGATAACTTACATAAAGTATTTTATCATCTATCCTTTCTTGGTGAGTTAGAATTTTGTATATCAATTAATTTTTATCTTATCCTGTATTACCATTCTATAAACATCTTTTTAGTCTTAAAACATCTTTGTAAATTCTAAAAATCTTAAGTTAAATTGTGAGACTATAGCTACCTCTTCTTCAACACCATCAGAGATCTGAGAAGGAATAAATATTATTTGAGTATATGGGAAGTATAAGGACACAACTTCAAAAAATTAAAGATGATAGAGATAGTTCATCACCTTGACAGTCCCCAATATTGCTTATAATGCTGGGGCATCTATCTTCAGTCTTCTGGCCCAGAATAAGTGACAGACCTTAAGTGAAGCAGGAATTATCAAGAATAACTTACTCTGTCTTATCAGAGCTTAACAGTCAACTATTTTGTGTCTGTTCTTTGTGGACAGTATTCTGTATGCAGATAAAGTTACAACATTTCTTGCCCAGTAGCTAGCTTTCCACAATTACAGCAACTCAGTGTGAAGGTTATTAATGCCCATTTTCTTCTTTCAAGTGGACTGGGGGTACTGGCAGAACCAAATCTGTCTCATAGTAAAAAAAATCCTTCAATAATGAAATACTTTTAAATGCCATATTCTGTGGATCTCTGATGCTTTTGAAGACCATCTATGTACAGATAACATATCTGAGTTGTTAAACATTGCTTATTTTTAGCTATTTATTATATGAATAACTTTCAAAAAGTTTTATTGCAATTTACTAAATTAGTATCTAATATGACCATGAAGTTGAATATCTGATTATTAACTTGCATTACTTTGTTATCCTTAATAGTTTGTTAAAAGCATTGGGATTAAATTTTGTATTTGTAAATGTGTTGCACAGGAACAATGCCTATCTAAGAGTAATAAAATTCATTTTAAATTTTGTATCAATATACAAAGATTTATACCAATGAAAATCTTAAACCAGTAACAAGATAAAGTGTTCTGTATCAATGTAACAAAATAAAATCTTAATTCTGCTTCAAAATATAAAGACCTTTATTAATGTAAGATTATTCCTATAATTTAATTTTGTTTAAGGTAGATTTAATAACCCATACTTTCTTGTCCAATATCTTATAATATTACTATATATCCCCATTTTTCCTTTCTAACCCCTTCGTTTTGCCTAAAAAAAAAAGGATAGAGAAGTGGAAAAAAAAGATAAAAATCACTGAGTCTAATCACCAATTTTGTTTCTTTTCTGTTCCAGACCATAATTATTTATAAATTATTCTTTAAAATGAAAACATACTTGTAATTTATAAAATAACCAAAAGTATACTTTCTGGTTTAAGGGATTAAAATGATGTGCCGTTTTTCTTTTGTTTTTTTGTTTTTTTAATAATTGCTTTCTTTTTAATTGCGCTAAAGAATTCCTGTTTGAGGCCCAAAAAGAAAATGAAAAATAGTTAATTCAAAATAAAGCTAGCTGGCATTTTTTGTTGTCCGCTCATTATTGAGAAAAATCAGAGCTAAACTGAAGTCCTGACTGGAACAGTCTGAAATGTTGGATGAACCAAGGCCAAGGATTAGCACTTTCTGAAGTTTTTTTTTTTTTTTTTTTTTTTTTTTTTTTTTAAGCAAGCCTCTGAAAACAGCATCAATTGAGACAGAATCAGGCAGGGAGCTGGAACAGCTGGTCATTTCAGCATCACTGAGGGTCAATCTTGTCAGGGCTGCCCTCTTAGTATTTCATTCTGAAATATGAAATACCAATATTAAACCAATATTTGTTTGAAATGTGCAAGGTGAACAGATCGGTTAATGGTGAGTTTGTGTTTCTTGTTTGAGCAGGTAAACTACAACAGAGTCAGTGTGACCGTGTTCTCAGGAAGCAATGCGCATCTATATTCAGGCTGTGAGATAGTGTCATGATGACTCTTGAGGACGCTATAGCTGACTAGATCCATTGGCTATGAATTGATCAATCTTGGGCTAAAGATATCTTGATGGCCCAGCCAGTTTCAGGGCTGTTCCCATGGAGAGGGAAAAACAAATCATGTTACCTGACTTGTTTGGCTTTTTGATTTCTTTATCTGCTATAGCCAAGATCTTTAAGGGATCTTCCTTTATCATATTTGATCCTTATTAATGTGGAAGGAGTACAAAGCATTTTAAATTTCCTTTTAATATAAATACAGAGTGTCTCTCCCAAAATAACATTTCCTTGGTCCAGCAACTCCAAACCATCAAAGGTATATTTTGATTTAATTTAGCAGCTTCTTTTTTTATTTAGGTTTGGTCTATTTTGTGCTTTCTCATAGAGGAATTGTCATTCCATTATAACCACTGGAGTTATAACCGTCTTTATGTTGATAATTATACTATTATTATTTATTAGATAAGGTTCACCCATGTAGCATGAACTGACCTGGCTTTTCTGTACATTAGGTGGGCCTCAGACTCACAAAAACCTCTCTGTCTCTGCCATTGTGTACTAATCATTGAGATTTAAGGCCTGGATTAATCTATTTATTCATGTATCCTTAATAACATTATATCAATTATTGTTTATTTCTCCCTTCTTTAGAGATAAATATTTCTGTGGATAAAATATACTTATATTCCCTTTTTACTTATACAAATAAAATTAGTATCTTTTTAATATTTAACTTAATTTAAATTTCATTTTATTTACTGTATAACCCTATTCTTAAGTCATCATGTATGTGTCATGTGCTAGGCCAAGCAGTCCCTGTTTTCCCGTGGAGCCCATGATGAAGGAAGCAAGTTGCTTAAGGTAGCGTTGACATCTTAATTTATTTAACTCTTTATCATTTTTATGGATTGCTGGAGAAGGCATGCAGCCTTGCCTTTTTGTCTCTGAGCAGCAGGACTTTCATCATACAGCAGGGGTTTCAGCATCTGCATGATAATGCTGCATCTCCAAGGCAGCATAGAGCAACATTTGGGAAGACCCCAGTCTGAAGTTCAAGCCTGCCACTTGGTGTGTTGTTTCTTGTCAATTTTGGGGACACATCTGTGTCTTAGCTTATACTACAAACACCAGAGTTATGGGGGTCAAATCTGCACATATTTCAATTCTTGTTTGGAATCCTACATGCTTTGGGGAAAATCCTGGAGGTTTGGTGAAAAACTAATTTTACTAAGAAACTAATTTTAGAGGGATAGCTTGTGTTTTTTTTTTTTTTTTTTTTTTTTAATTTGGGAATCTGAAGTTAATTTTCTAAAGTGATTTTTGCCCCACGTTGGTTGGCAATGTATTGTATAACTTTAAGATCTTTATTTAAGGTTTTTATCCCTCCTTTAACAATGTAGTCTTCAGAGAAAAGATACACACAACCTTTATATTCACAATAAGTCATAATCAGCACAAGAGCTGGGCAGATATCTATCCTCTCTGTTATTGTTCCTATTTCTCAGCGAAGAGCCAGTATAAATGTGCCACGTTTTGTCTGGGTTGCTCTTAACTCTAATTAGCCATCCCATATGGCCATTATTTTATGACTCACCTAACCCATGGTGGCTTTCTCCTCTCTCCAAATTCTCCCCTTCTGCTTGTCCTCTGATCCCAAGCTGGGAAACATCAACTCTACCTATGCCTCCCCTGCCTAGCTATTGCCTGCTGGCATCTTTATTTAGTCACCAGAAATAACTTGGGGGCAAGATAATATCGTGTCACATATGTCTAAGTTTGGACTCTCTCATCTCTGGGACAACTAGGTCTTCGGGACCTACACTTAGCATTATAGTATTAACAACAGACCACACCTTAACACTTTCCCCCCATCTGTCAAGTAACCCTCAGTGAACCTTGAAATCCAGGGCAGTTATAATCCATATAAAAACCCACACCATTCCAAGAAATCATCTGAAATTACTCTAAAATTTATAATGGTGAATTTTAATCTGAATAAGTCATTTTTTGAAAAGGAAGAGCAGAAAGAACTTTTCTTTTCAAATATTAAGACATACTAAACCAGTGGTTTTCAACCTTCCTAATGCTATAACCTTTCAATATAGTAGTTCCTCATGCTATGGTGACTTCAATCCGTAAACTTATTTTTGTTGCAACCTCCTAACTGTAATTTTGCTATTACTATGAATCATAATATAAATATTTGATGTTTAGTCTATCAGGTATGGTAGACCCTTGTGAAAAGGTCATTCTACCCTTGAAAGGGGTCACTACCCACAGGTTGAGAGCCACGGCATTAAACAATCTCTTTAGTGATAACTAATATTGATTAGTATAAAAGTAACTTGAGTAAAGTAAGAAAGTAGGGAAGTTTAAATATCCAACAATCTTTAAGAATTCAAACACACACAATTTCAACCTCTCTGAAATACCTATATTTTTTAAAATTTTTAAAAATTAAAAATTCAATGTCTTTTAGAATCCACCATCTCTCAACTGTGGTCACCGAGAATCAAGGCACAGTCACAATCAAATCCAAACAAAACCAGATTTAAACTGCAAATAACTCAGTGGCCAGTGTCTGGGCTCTTCCAAAGGGCAAGGGTCGCTTTCTTGGCTGCGTCTTCTGCAGCACAAACAGTATGTCTTCTAAGCTTAGGGAGGTTCCACTCCAGTGCTTCTGCGTTCTCCATGTTTATTCTGTGGTTCTGGTATCTCTAAAATTCTAGGCTACACTTCTGTGGCAGAACTACAGAGCCACAGCTGGGCTGCACTCTCACCAACAGCTTAATGTAGTCTCTCTTCCTAATGCCAATCCTCAATTTCTTTGAATGATGCCTTCAGTTCTAGACCTGTCTCTGAGGCTGTACCTTCACCAGTGACCTCTTCTGACCTCTCATGTGCCAAACCTCAGCTGCTGTCCATGACCCCTTCTTATTTTCAAAACTAGTATCTCTTGGAAGACTCTACACATGACCATGCAAAACCAGCAGAGCAAAGGTTTTACTTGAGTGGTTCGGGTATTTTGTTAAGCATAGTTGATTCTCCAAAATCAAAAGTGAGTTGGGAAGGAAAGGGTTTATTTGACTTACTCTTGCATATCAGAGTTCATAATCGAAGGAAGTCAGAGCAAGAAGACTGGAGATAGGAGCTGATGCAGAAGCCATGGAAGGATGCTGCTTATTGGCTTGCTCCCTCTGACTTGCTCAACCTGTTTTTTATAGAACCTGGGGATGGCCCTGCTCACAATGGAATGGGCTATCCTCCCACATCAATCACTAATTAAGAAAATGTACTATAGGCTAACCTGCACCTTAATTTTAGGAAGACATTTTCTCATTTGCTGTTCCCTCCTCTCAAATGACTCTAGTCTGTGTCAAGTTGGCCTAAAACTAGCCAGAATAAATAACTGATTAAAAAAAAAAAAACAGAAGTGAAACTATTAGTCAAGGGAGGAAAAAAGTGACTTTTTTATCAGCAGCTATCGAGTTTTCTCGTTCACCACTGCTAATACTATAAAAGAAAGGTGGATTCCAGGTATGCTGCAGATTGAAGTGGGAAAAATTACACACTATATGCTTGATCTAGTAAGTCTTTCAATGCATATACTGTATGGATTCTTTTGGTTGTCCTGACTCACTCCCTTTCCTTTCACAGTGCTACAAATACATCATAGAGTGCTTGGTGTTGTTTAACAGCTGGCCTCTAAATGAAACTCAGCTGACATTTGTTCAAGCACTAAAAGACATGGAGAAAATTGATATCAAAGGTATGTCACCTTCAGTACTCTTAAAGCACTTATTGTATTTCAGGTGTATAGGTATTTTTGCCTGCGTTTATATAGGCACATCATGTGCATGTGTGATGTCTGTGGAGGTCTCAAGAGGGCACAGGATCTTCTGAAACTGGAGTTACAGTTGATGGTGAGTCTCCATGTTGGTACTGGAAACAAAAGAACTCTGGTCCTCTCTAACAACAGCAGCGGTCTTAATACTGAGCCATCTCTCCTTAAAGTATTACTCATGCCACTTCTAGTCTAAAGAGTAAGTTGATCACACAATTATAAAATGTTATTGCATATAACCTATAGTCTTCCATTCTCTGTCATACTATGTTTCAATACTTTACTTCATAATTTATGAAAAATAAAAATACTTCATCATTAAGGTCTTGTAGAAACATGAATTATGTATTTAGCAAAACGTATACACCAATTATAGTTGTAACCTTTCAAGGAATATAGATGACTTTTATGATCCTAAAATTGTTTTTCTCATAGTTGTTAGGGAAGAAGAACAGTGAAGTTAGACCCCAAAAGCAAACATATTTAATCCCAGCACGCTGGATGTAGAAGCAGGTGGATCTCTGTGAATTCAAGGCCATTGTGGTCTCCAAAACTATTGGGATCCATGGTTACATAGTGAGGCATTGTCTCAAAACTACGTCACTCTGGGACTGGAGAGAAGGCTCAGAAACTTAGAGCACTAACTGCTTAACACAGACCCACCTACTACAGCTTTTGAATATGGAAGCCTGTGGGAATTCCTTCTCTCTTGAATCACTTTATAATTTGATGATTTTCAAAATTCATTTTTTATAGCCCAGAACTTAATCAAAAGCAAAACAAAACAAGATTAAAAAAACCAAACAACCCCCCCCCCCCCAGGTCTAATATATAGATACAGAGATATATCTGACCTAGGGTCCTCCCTTCCCTTTCCTTTCCACATTCCTTTCCTCTTGCCTCCTTTCTTCCTTCCTTCCTTCCTTCCTTCCTTCCTTCCTTCCTTCCTTCCTTCTTTTCCTTAATTTATTTGCTTAGTTACTTTACATCTGGCTCTCAGCCCCCTTCCTTCCTCTCCTCCAGGTCCTACCCCCCCACCTTCCTCCTCTGCTCCCCACCCCCTTCTCTGATAAAGGAAGCTTCCTTGCCCATGGGTGACAACCCACCCTGGCACATCAAATCGCAGGAGAACTAGGTTCATCCTCTCCGACTGAGACCAGACAAAGCAGCCCAGCTAAAGGCAGGGGATCCAAAGGCAGGCAAAAGAGTTAAGTCAGCCCGTTACATTTATTAGGGGACACACATGGAGACCATACTACTCGCCTGCTACATATGTATAGGTGGCCTAGGTACAGCCATACATGCTTTTCCATTGTTAGTCTCTGTGAGCCCTCACGGGCCTGACCTGGGGTAACCCTGCTGTTATTTATAGGACCCGTGGCTTCATGCTATAGTAAGACAATAGTGCCATCTTCTGTTCATCTCAGTACCCACAGCTCACTAGAACCAGGCCAGCTATTGTCTGAGGCACTGAAGGAAATAAGAGGGAGGTGGGAGGATCTTGAGCTGGGACGTCTCTGTGGCATATGCTTTCAGATTTACAATGGTGCTGTTCCAAACAACTCTTGTCAAAATGATGCCTCCTTATATTGATAACCAAGGCCTTTGAAGTCCCCCCTTTTTTTTTCTGCTAAAACATCATTTTTATCTTTATCAAAAACACTTGCTTTGGGGGCTCGGGTGGTAAAGTGCTTGTTGGCATTTTTTTTTCTTTTTTTGTTAAAGAGAAAACACACAATGATTCATTGTGAATACAAGTCAAAAAGTCTTTGAGGAAACAAAATATTACATACATTATATATTAATATACCATTTGATATAATAACATTTTGTAGCTACATAAAATAAGCATTTTAAGATATATTTCAATGTGTGTATGATTCTCTTTTGATTTTCACTTACAAGAAAGTACTTACAAACAAGTACTTTGCCCTAAAAAATTTTAGAAATTACAAGAATGTTCAGACACCAACCAGATTTCAGTTTCTGGGGTTACAGATCAAAGCACCGGTTTAATCATGAGAAAGATCTTGCATTTCTACCACTATGGAGGTTTCTTCATCTACTGCAGGTTCCCCTGTGCTGTGCACTGGGTAGGGTAAAAGCCCAAAGGGACTCACCGAAAGGCTTCTTAAACTCTTATCGTCAGCAGGTTCCCTCACCCAGTGCTTCTTCCCCACGGAGTATGTGCAGTTCATTCCTCCAGGGCTTTCTAAGTATGTGCACATACACATGGGTCACAGCCTCCGTAATGTTTGCATCAGTAGGACGCTTTCGATTTCACAGCTTGTTCGGATACGTGCTTACCAATGCATGCAGATTTCTTGCAAGCCTCGAACAGTAAAGTAAGCAACCCAATGATGACTGTATCCTATGAATTAATCAATTAGATTTAATGCATATAGCATGAATATAGACAAATTTTACTTTTTATCAGCACCAAGAAGAAAGAATTATATAAGGGCAAAGGTCTTTGTATACTAATGACACTAAATTGGTCTAAATCCAAGCTTATTATAAAGGACCATTTTAATTATAATCTTTACTCAGAGACATCAAGAAGAAATTGAAAATGTAGAGAGAAAACAAAAACTGCAGCAGTGTGCATGGTTTTGAAACAAGAGAAGTTAGTAACAGAAGTTCGAGGAACAAAAAAAGATATGAAATATGTAGTAAAATAAATATCAAAATACCCGACATAAATCCTTCCTTTTGGGCAACTATGCTTAATGTAAATTAAATGTGCTTGACAACACAACATGATACAACTGCATATGTTCATAAGGGACATACTTTAATTTCAAAGATATTAACAGTTTTATGCCAAAAGGAAGGAACTCAGGTAATAAACAGTAACCCAGAATGGTCATACTGTGTATGCACTGTACCTGGAATGGTCATACTCTTGTCAAAAATAGATTTTAAAAACCAAAACAGGTACATGAGTTATTTTGTAATGCTGAAGAGACTACATGTCCCTAAAACAAAGCAATTATAAGCACCCGAATCTAACAGCAGAGTTTAAAATGCATGAAGCACATGCTAGTATTGAAAAAAGAAATGAGTAACTCTACAGATACCCATTGGAAATTCCATTACTACACTTTAAGTAGTAGTAGGAAATTTAGACAGAATGTATGATTATAAAATGCTTTAATAACATGGCAAATGACTTACCCTATGAAAACAAAATTTCACCCCAAACGTCCAGAACACACCCTCTTCTCACAACCTCTGGAGCATCAGGAGGATGACAGCTAAGGGGGCAGTACCTGGGGTCTGAACATCTGGGCAGGGACAGAAACGGGGAAGCTGTGTTTTCTGATCACACGCATGAAAACTAGAAACCAGGAAGAAATGAATGTGGAGATTTCATAGTTGTGTAAAAAGCAACCTGGTCTTAACATAATTGTCTACATTAAAAACAAAAACTGCAAATGGAGTCTAGAGAGATGGCTCAGTGGCTAAAGAGCTCTTAACTGCCCTGTGGAGAGGCAGGACTCAGTTCCCAACACCTACATGGTGTATCACAACTCCAGCTTCATGGGAATCTTCTGGTGTCCGAACACACACACACACACACACACACACACACACACACACACACACACAAAGTGATCTCTTTTTAGAAAGCAAACTGGAAAGCTAGAGTAAGAAAAGAAAATCAATCCCAAATCAAAAGACAGGAAATAGTAAAGGCTAGAGCATAGGTGGACAAGTTGTGTAACACAGGTAACAATCAGGTTAACGATGCTGTGAAGGATACGAAAGGCACACACAAGGCAAACACGGTGGCTAGTAAGCTGATTAAAGTAACATAACTTTAATGTTCTAAAGCCCACTGCTCTAGATATACAGTATAGAGTTTATGTCATATTAACTATATCTCAATTTATTAAACATGTTTGACCAGCTCTAATGAAATATTTGTTTACAAGGAAAGGAACCCAAGCTTAGATGATTATCCACATCCCTACCAGAAAAGGTCTTGTTCTCATGTTATGTCTCACTGGTTTCCATTTCCATACCTCTTTAGCTCATGTAGAGAAACATGAAGAACCAGCTCCCATGGGAAGCCCAGATTCTCATGCTCTCAGTGAAGGGCAGAAATCTTTAGGAATGCCCAGGACCGCGCGGAAAGGCAAGGACAAGTTTGCTGAGAAAGAAAGGTCAGCCAAGGAAAAGCAAGCTCCTCGATTCGAACCTCAGGTTGGCACAGATATAATATCCTCCTTACGGAACAGAGATGGTGGCAACTGGACTGTGAGGGGAAGTTAGCAATAGGGAGCAGGGAGGACTCCAGAGGTGAGGAATCCTGCTCACTTGCATTTAAGGATCCCCTCTACCCAGGGGAGTACAGGGAAGTCTAAACAAGTTTGACAGAATCCTCAGATTCATCTGTTAGCACCTACACAGCTCTATCAGTCAAAACTCCATACTAGAGAAGTTCCTGGTCACCTCACTTTTGGAGCTGTTTAGAGAGAAAAGCTAACATTCTAAGTAAGAAAGAAAAATATTCTCATCATGAGACTTGGTTCTCATTAAAATACTAAGTGTCACATAGGAAGCATGGTCTTCTGGGTAAGAATGAAACCAAACCTTAAGTGAAAACTTTACTCTGTGGCTGTAACCTCCACCTCTTCCCTGATTGCATTGTTTCAGATGGATGTAGCCTTGACCTTGTGTAGTGTCTTCTGCAACCACATCAGGCCAGTTTTAACATTTAACTTCCCTGATGGGTTCCCTGAAGACCCCACTTCCAGAACCTTATGACTCAAAGCTAATTGACCAAGAAAAACCTCTTCTTTTCCAAGCTTTTGGTCATGGTGTTTAATAAGTCAACAGAAAAAACATCCAAACCAGTATATTAAATAGAAACTTGAGAGAGAAATTGGCAGAAAAATTATTTGGATGATAAGGGTCTTTCTCCCTCTTTGATTATCCAGGAATGAGCCACACCTCTCTAAAAGTCAGAACCCATTTCGGCTGCCTCAAGTCCTGGCAACTAGTTCTATAAACCTTAAAGTACCACTCACTTTTAGAGTGAATCTGGAAGAGCAAGTACATTCAGAGATAGAAATGATTAATTATATTATTAAGTTCTGTGAAGACGACATTAAGTAAAATCTAGACTTTACCTAATGTATTTTAAACATTTGTGTGTGTGTGTGTGTGTGTGTGTGTGTGTGTGTGCCCATGTGTATACACATTTGCCTGTGTGAACATATTCCTGGGTATATTTTCAGGTCTGAGGACAAAGTGTGGGGGGCAGTTCTCTCCTTCTACCATATACACCCTGGGGGACAGAACTCAGAGCATCGGGTTTGGCTGCAAGCACCCTTACCTACGTCACTGGCTAGCTTTTATTTTTAAGCTGATATAGCCCAGAGTCACTTAGGAAGTCAACTGAAGATGTGCAGATTGGCATATGGCCATGTCTGCAAGAAATCTTCTTTGCTCACTGGTGGAGGGTCCACCCCATGGCAGGCAGTGCACTCCTTATGCAGATGAGTCTGGGCTAACGAAGAAAGTTAGCTGAGCATGATCAAGTGGATTATCCATAAGCAGCCTTCTGCTTTGTGGTTTGCGTCAGTTCATGCTTGAGTTTCTGTCCTGATTTTCTTCCAGTGATCGAGCTCAAAGTATAATCTGAAACAAACCCTTTCTTTTCCAAAATGCTTTTGTCCATTACATTGATTTATTACATCAACAGAAAAACAAACTACAGCACTCATGGCCCCGAGCCCCAGAGACTTTATTGTGTAATCTTAAGTCAAGACTGCATGAAGTGACGGGCAGAAACAGCTGTTTTTCTTTTTCTCATGTGCATGTGATATGCATGAATATGTGTCTGTATCTGCACATGTATGCTGCTACATATGTGTGCTTGTGCCTGTAGAAACTCAGGATGGATGCTAGGAGTCTTCCTCAATCAATTTCCTCTGCATTCATTGAGGTAAGGCCCCTCAGCTGAATCCATAACTCCTTCTTGTGGCCTGCCTAGACAGCCAGCTTGCTCTGGGTGGATCCCATCTTTGCCCACTGAGCGCTGGGATTCCAAGTGTGGTGCTATGCACGGTCACCATTGGAGCTCGAAGATTCAGAACTCTTCTCTTCACACTTCCAAAGCAAGAACCTTTTATCTACTGAGCCATATCCCCATATCCCCATATCCCCTTATCCTACTGAGCCATATCCCCAGCTCTACAGGCACAACTCTTAACTGCACAATTCATTTCCTCCAAA
Source organism: Micromys minutus (assembly GCF_963924665.1). NCBI lineage: Eukaryota > Metazoa > Chordata > Mammalia > Rodentia > Muridae > Micromys > Micromys minutus. The sequence goes on from NC_137965.1 coordinate 9,832,505, forward strand.
CATACATACCCATTGTGTAGCACAAGGGAAAGACTGTGCCTACAAACCAGCTGCTGTTCATTTTGCCATCCCTATGCCAAAGCTCCAGCTACCAACCCTCCATTCATCATGCACCTTCCAGCCTTCAGAGTTCATATAAATGCCTCACACAGTGGAATTTGTTTGTGCGGAACTTCCTCGTTTTACTAAAATGTGTGCCTGCAGGGTCCTCCCGTAGGCAGATGGTTATTTTCAATTCCACGCTCAGCACCCAACATAGGAACATGCTCTAAGTTGTCTGTGTGCAGGCTGATACGCTTTGACATTGTTCACTCCCCTGTAGTGGTTGCTGTGAAAGACACTGTAATGAGCATTCTTACAGGAGTCTTAATGCAAATTACAGTCGTTTTCCTAGATAGTACATAGTCAGCAGTGAAACCTCAGTTTCCAGCGTGAAGCCGTTCTAGAAGAGGAAAGCATTCATTTTTATGGAAATGAATGAAAAGGAAAACCTTTTTTTTCCTCCCTAGCAAATACAGATACCAACTGCTCTTCACTCTCAGCAAGAAGATCCAAACAAACCCTACTGGATCTTGCGGCTGGTCTCTGAACACACCGACTCGGAGTATGTTGATGTGAAAAAGGACACCGAACGAGCTGATGAAATCCGTGCCATGAAGCAAGCGTGGGAGACCACTGAGCCCGGGAGGGCCATCAAGGTCACCTGCCTGAAAGGCGGTTCTTCCTTTCTCCATTGTTAGATGCAGTTTGGGAGATGAGCCCTATGGGGAAAGGTGTGGGATTGGAACAGTGACATGAGTTACCACTCACATGTCTGAACTATGACAACCCCCTTTATACACAGCCATGAGGTATCCGGAAAAGCCTCAAGTAGGAGGGTCTGTAGAGAGTGTTTAATGTCTGCTTTTCTACTACAAACAGCTTTAGAAGAAAAAGTATGTGCTGCCCCCTTGTGATATTTAAATACCTGTCCCTCCTTTTTGGCAGAGGCTCTCCACCTTCCTAACCCTGCAGCCCTTTCAATACGGTTCTTCACGGTGTGGTGTCACCCCAACCATAAGATCAGTTTTGTTGCTATTATTAGGAATCCCAATGTAAATATGTCTGGAGAGAGGGTGGCCAAAGGATACACCCCACTGGTTAAGAACCACCACCTTGAGGGCTTATACCTTTAGTCTTAGTTAACAGAGAGTTGGTTTGGTCTAAACTACCCTTCTTTGTGTTTCTATTTCAATGTCGGTTTTGGAACCCACATTTCTGCCTTCTTCGAGAACCTTGCTTCATTCAGTCTCTACCGCTTGCTGCTTTTCAAAGATCTCACCAGGCTGGCATCTGTCTTCCAGGCTGCTCAGGCCCGTTTGACGTACCTGAGCCAGTTCATTAAGAAGCCAGCTGATACTGCTGCCCCCGCCCCCAGCACTGAGATCTTGTCTGTGACTCAGAGCCAAATTAAAACCTCAGACGAAGGTCAGTGGAGGCCACAAGCTACTCAGGAATTTTGGTGGGGCTTCCTTAGCCACGAAGAATAATTTCTGAGTTTCTAGTTCTTGGGGTTGTAACAAACCAGGAGGCTTCAAATGAGGACACAAATACCCTTCTAATAATCAAGGCTCTTGGATTTATTTTCTTATCTCAGATTCACAGGCCTGTTCTCCACACATAGCAGAAATGGTTCTCCTTACATAAAAACAAAACAAAACAAAACAAAAAAATAACTTGATGAATATGGTATGCTGGCACATAGCTGTAACCCTAAAATTTGGGAGATAGAGGCAGGAGGGTTAGGAGTTCAAATCCATCCTCAGCTACATAGAGAATTAAAGGCCAGAGTGGGCTCCCAAAAACCTTGTGTTAAAAGAAAAAAGATAAGAAGATAAAACCATGATATGAGGTTGTTGTTCAGGTTGATGGTAGCCATGGGGAATTGGAAGCAGGCCTGCTACTTAATAATATGGCACTTTTTTATGAATAATAATAAGAGAATAAGATTAAGAGAATAAGATTAGTAAACATAACTACTGTCTCAGTTAGAGTTTTACTACTGTAAACAGACACTGTGATCGAGGTGATTCTTATAAGGACAACATATAATTGTGGCTGGCTTACAAGTTCAGCGGTTTAGCCCATTATTATTAGGGGGAGGAAGGGCAAGGCAGCATCCAGGCAGGGATGGTACAGGAGGAGCTGAGAGTTCTACATCTTCATCTGAAGGCTGCTAGCAGAAGACTGGCTCCCGTTGGATTAGGAGGAGAATGTCATTGCTCATCCCCACATTGACACACATCCTTCAACAAAGCTACACTTCCTACTAGTGCCACTCGCTGGGCCAATCATTTACAAAATACCACATTTCATTCCCTGGCTCTAGTAGGCTTGTTCAAACATGTGAGTCTATAGGGCCCATACCTAGCCATAGCATAATAAAAATACATTTAGTCCAACTTCCAAAGTCCCCATAGTCTATAGCAGTCTCCACAGCATTAAAAGTCCAAAGTTCCAAGTCTCTTCTGAGATAAATCCAATCACTTAACTGTAATCCTCAAAGCAAGACAGACAACCTCTTCATCTCCATGTTTGATGTCTCCACTCCTTTTTCTTCTTCATTGACTGCAACAAGTTCTTTCTGCTGAGCTGGTTCCATTCCCTGCTAGTGGCTTTCCTCTGCAGGTCCCACAGCTTTGACATCTCAGATGTCTTAGGGGCTCTAAGGCAACTTCAATGTTACAGCTTCTTGTTCCAGTGTCTGGGATTTACAGATGATCTTCTGGGCTCCTCCGAAGAGCTTGGGTTACTTCTTCAGCTCTACAATCTGTAGTAGTCTAGCCTCTGGTTGACTCCACTCCACTGCTGCTGGTGCTCTCGGTGATCATCTCCTGGTACTGGCCTCTCCAAAACACTGGGGTCGTCCATTGCAACTAGGCTATACCAATAGTCTCTTATAGGCTCTCTTCATAGTTCTAAAGTTCAGCTTCTTTCATGACCCCTTCAGTGCTGTGCTTTAACTGCAGCTGAGGCAACACCTTTACCAATGCCCTTCCTTGGCCTCTCATAGTGACAAGTCTTAGCTGCTCTTCATTTTTCCTTCATATCTTCAAAACAGTACCACATGGGTGAACCAAGTCCAGCTACAGCAAGAGGTATAACCCATAGCTATCTCTTCAACACAACTTCTTTGTGCTCTCAGAAAATTCTTCCCAGATTTCACCTCAGTAATGCTGGTCTCTTTGTAATCACTGTAATTTCTTAACTCCAGCTAACCAGCATCAATATTTCCAATAGTCCCTTCTATTTTCGACTCTAAAGCCAGAGCACCATGGCTGATGCTGTGAAGTTCTGCTGCTTGCTGGAGGTGGAACATGGCCCCCTTGTTCTATTACATTATCACCAATTTTCTGTTTTCCAACTTCTTTATTGCCTAAGCTGGTCTGTACTGGAACTTGCTCTGTAGATTGATCTTGAACTCAGAGATTTGCATGGTTCTGGCTCCGGAGGCTGGGATCAAAGACATGTTACTACCAAGCCTAGACTTAAGCTTTTCTACTTGGAATCTGCTCTATACTATGGTCTTGAACTCAGAGATCTGCTTGTCTCTGTCTCCTGGGATTAAAGGTGTGCACTGCCATACTTGGACCCAAGCTTACCTGGGTGAATTCTTGTTCCAAACTCATCACTCCTTAATCTATTTATCTCCTTGATCATAGGATATGGCTCCATTTTACTTCCTGGTTCTCCTTTATTACTAGAACTATACATTTTATAGTTTTCCTTTCTCAACTTGCTTCCTTTTATTATAACAATCTTCATAAGACTAAACCAGAGAACAACGTCTTTGCTGGACTTTTAAAAGACTTCCTTTGTTAATGTAACTAATATAAATCTCAGCCTCTTCAGATAAGGACAAAAAGCAGCCACATTCTTTACCAAAATACAACAAAAACAGTCTCTGGGCCATGTACTGAAATTCTCCTCAACTGAAACCTCTTGGGCCAGGTCTGCACAGTTCAATTCACTCTCAGCAACAGTCTTCCATATTCCTATGAGGAGAGCCCATTAAGTCCCCTTAAAGCACTCCACTGCTTTCCAATCCAAAGTTCCCAAATCCACATTCTTCCAAACAAAAACGTAGTTAGGACCATCACAGCAATACCTCATTCTCTGGTGCCAACTTCTGTCTTAGGGTATTACTGCTGCAAACAGACACCATGACCGAGGCAGCTCCTATAAGGACAACATTTAATTGGGGTTGGCTTAAAGGTGCAGAGGTTTAGTCTATTATCCTGGTGGGAGCATGGCAGCATCCAGGCAGGCATGGTGAAGGAGGAGCTGAGAGTTCTCCATCTTCATCTGAAAGCTGCTAAGAGAAGACTGGGTTCCATATGGTAAGTAGGCAGGTCTCATTGCCCACCCCACAGTGGCTCCTTTCCTTCAACAAGGCCACACCTACTCCAACAAGACTATACTTCCTGGCCCACTCCCTGGGCCAACCAAATTCAAACCACCACAGCTACTTATATGAAATTATCGTCATGCCTTGGCAACTTGTGTTACTTAAATTATAGCTAACTCTAGTGTCCAAAGGTGATTGCTTCCAAAACCTACAGTGTATGCTAATATGTGCAGGGGTTCAAAACCCTTTAAGGAAATGGTTGTGTGTTTTCATATCATCTGTGGACATTCTTCTAAATACTTTTAATTGTCATTATAGATCTTATAATCATAGCTTAACCAAGGTGCTTTCTAAGTAGTTGTTATATTGTATCATTTAGAGACTATAAAGGTGAACATGTATATATGTTCAATACAAAGAAAACTAACATAGACGAACTATGTAGTAAATAACCACATTAAGTAATAATATATTTTACATTATTTAGTATTTATTGTACTGTGTGTACCTGCATGCTGTTTAGAGGGTTACCACACTATACATACAGAGAACAGACAATTCTGTGGAGTTTTCTCCCATACACAGAGTCCAGGAGCTGAACTCAGGTCACTAGGCTTACACAGTAAGCATTACTTTACCTCCCCAGGCCTCTTGTCATTCTTTAACTATATATGTTTGAAATGTTGTATTAATTAATTAATTTTTATGTTATGTGTATGTGCATCTTTTTCCTGCATGTATGTTTATGTACCACATGTGTGTCTTGTGTCTAGAAAGCAGCAGCAAATCTCATAAGACTATAGACAGTTGCCATATGAGTGCTAGGAATCAAACTTGGCTTCTCTAGAAGAGCATCCGGTGCCCTTAAACAATGAGCCATCTCTCCAGCTCTGCCCGAACAAACTCTTGATCAGTGGTTAGTTGACTGAATCCATGGAGGTAGAACCAAGAGATGTAGACGATAAACTGTATTTTACTTTACACTTATATACCAACCCATTGATGTATATTCTAATTTCCAAGGTGGAGAGAATTTCGGTAAGTATTCTAAGTTTGTGAGAAACAAGAAACCTAGAAAGCATGCAGTTCTGACCCTCCTTTGATTCATTGTCTTGTCACATGTATAGTCAGACCTACCTACATCCAGGTACCACTGGAGGCAAAAGAAATTCACACTGCAAATCATTCATTTCATTCAAATCAGAGTATGGTGAAAAGTGGATAACCAAAAATGGATGAATAAATAGGAGAATAATGCATAGATAATGCCCAAGTTGGGGTTTGTTTATATAATGTCTTCATGGCCAAAGGGTCACTATTAGTATTGCTGCTAAGGAAAATTCTCCCAGCTTTGCGATCTTCACAAGTAAGAATGATTTTCAGTTGATTTTAAGACAATTTCAATAAGTATCAAGACTCACTAGTCCTTTTCCAAAGAGAAGTGCCTTGCCTATATACAGTAGTCCCAACACTTAAAGACTTACCCTCTGTCAAAATTGTCCCAATTTTAAAGGCCTTTGATTGGATGTGTTTTTCTTATCCTGAATAGGCTTCCAGGCACACCCCACACATGTGCCTACAGTAGCTATAGCACGTTTTGGTGTCCCAGATGGTGCATGGTGCCTGCACCCCGGTAACACACTGCAAAACTTTGGAATCATGTCCTCCGAATCTGGGCTCCTACCAACAAGCCCTGTTAGACATATTTGCATGGACTTAGCAGAGTGCAAGTTATTTTATTTCAGGAACATATACATTGTGCTATAGGAGAGCTAGCAGGAGGTGCTGGGAAGTATGCAGACATTAAAGAAGTGCAACCAACGGCATCAAAGAGTACACTGTGGAGAAAGTGGCAACTGACCAAGACCCTCAGCAGTTTGTCAAGGTCCATAAGCAGTGAGACAGTGGCAGAAGAGCCACCCCGGAAGGAGATCCCTGGTGAGTCCTGATGCTGCTGGGGAGGTAATGCATGCACCTGTCTTTGAAATAACACTACGTCACAGATTATAATGCATACATGCGAAATTAGGGTTCCCCAAAGTAGAATATATATATATATATATATACATACCTGTCACAGCTGAGAACACAGCATGTCTCCCTGGCATATTAATCTAGATTTTCCCCAATTGTACCCCAGCCACTGAGGTCTATAGCAAATGCTGGAATTAAATGAAAATGCTGTTGACTAACAATTCTTAAGTAAAACCCATCCTTAAAAACTTGAGCCAAAATAGGAGTTTGGGATATAGTTCAATTGCAGAACGTTTGTGTAGCACATGCAATGTTCCAAGTTCAATTTTCAGCACTAACAAAACGGGGGGGGGGGCAGTGATTACCGGGAGACAGGTGAACCTTCCTAAAGGCAAACACTGGTGAATGTGAGTCTAGAACAGACGGCTTCAAATGATTGCCCAAGGGAACCATCTGGGTCAAGAGTAAATAACCTCAAAAAGTGATTCAGATCTACAGGGAAAGGTCATTCTATAGAGACATGTTTTAAAAAAAAATCAAAATCGTATTTCTGAGTCTGAATTTTTAAAACTTGATTTGAGAAGATTGATTGGAAAGCTGTACTGTTTGGCTTCTGACCCATACCCACCAATGCCTGTAATAGTCCAAGGAACAAGAGCTCCATAAGAAAAAAACATTTTTTTTACCCTGATTGCATGAATACTGATGTGATGCAAATGTGTATTGTAAAAACTACCATTAAACAGGAAAATAGCGGCATAGCCAAACCACCAGGCCATAAGCAAGGCCTGCTCAGAGGGGGGTCTATAGGGATGAACATATCCCTCAAAAAGCAACCTCACCACTGTCTCTACAGAACTGGAGAACTGGGAACAGACCAAACTCAAACTTAGAAGGAAAGAAATAAAAGCCATAACCTTGGTAAATAAAATAAGGACTAAAAACCAAAATTTAAACGAGTAGCTGCCCTCACCTTTAAAATAGGATGGGGAATCAAGGTAGTTAACATAGGAGGTAGAAAGGAAGAAATTAAAGTTAACCGCAGAGAAATACAAAGGTATTATTAGAGATTGTCATGAACAACTATATGCTGGCAATGGCCTTAAATGGGCAAATTCTAGAATGCACAGCTGACAGGGATTGGATGATTTGGTTGACTGACTGATTGATGCAGGGTCAGGAGATTGCTAGGAATAGGTATTGTGCCTGCCACGAAAACGGGAGTTTAGGTCTGCAGACTTAATGCTTGGCAGCTTGGAAACAGGTGGATACACAGAGTTTGCTGGCCAGTTACTCAGTGAAATAGAAAGCTCCAGGTTCAGGGAAAAGGTCATGTCTCAAAAAGTAGGTGGCCAGCCATAGTGGAAGATACTTGTTTATCTCTGGCATCTGTATACACTCTTCTGTTTACACATACACACACACACACACACACACACATACACACACACACTCACACACACTCACACACAGACACCCCAAAATAATAAATAATTAAAATTCAAATAGTTCATGATGAAGAAATAGATAACCTAAACAGACCAACTACAAGGCTGAATCCATAGTAAATTCTCCATCAGAGAAAATCTCACTACAAGCTATCTTCCCTGTTGTATTGAATTAGATATGTCAAACAACATAAGTTCTTTATTTTGCCATAAAAAGTGTCATTTATTCAGACACACACACACATACACACACACACATACACACACACACACACACACACACAGAGAGAGAGAGAGAGAGAGAGAGAGGAGAGAGAGAGAGAGGAGAGAGGGAGGGAGGGAGGGAGGGAGGGAGGGAGAGAGAGAGAGAAAGAGAGACAGAGAGAGAGAGACAAAGAGAGAGAGAGAGAGAGAGAGAGAGAGAGAGAGAGAGAGAATGACAAAAAAAAAAAAAAAAAAAAAACAAAACAAAACCGAGATGTCCATCCCTTGATGCCCTTCCCTCTCCACTCAGCTGTTCCACAAGACCCTCAGGACTGAACCCTGGGCTAGGACCAGGAAACAGGAGAGTCCCTCAGATGAGGTCAGCAACGTTGAGGGGCATCTCTTTCACGGAAGTGTTGTAGAAAGTCTCAGTGTCTTGAAGAGTTCTCTTGTCTTCTTCAGTCACCATGTTAATAGCCACACCCTTCCAGCTTAACCAACCACCTCCACCGATTCTGTGGATGTAGTCTTCCCCGTTGGTGAAAGGTCGTAATTGATGACTAAGGAGACCTGCTGCACATCAAAGCCTCTGGCCAACAGGTCAGTGGTAATTAATACTCTGCTAGAGCCAGACCGGAACTTCGTCCTGATCACATCTCTGGTCCATATCTCCATGCATGGTGGAAACAGTGAAGTCCCATCATGCATCTTCTCAGTGAGCCAGTCCACCTTCCGTCTGGTATTGATAAAGATGCCTGGGTGGTGGTCAGAGTTTCATACAAGTCACGCAGTGAGCCAGGCTTCCGCTCCTCTCCTTCCACAGTGAGCCAGGCTTCCGCTCCTCTCCTTCCACAGTGATGTAGAATTGGCAGATACCCTCCGGGGGCAACTCTTCCTTCTTGACAAGGATCTGAATGGAGCCTCTCATGAACTTATTGGTCACCTCAAGGACATCAGAAGGCATTGTGGCAGACAACAAAACTACCTGCATGTTACTACTGAGCTTTTGGAATATATCCTAGATCTGCTCCTTGAACCCACAGTTTATTTAACATTTCATCTGCGTCATCCATTGTGAACACCTTCATGTATCTGAGGGACAGGTATCTCTGGTTAAGCATAGCAAACACCCAGCCAGGGATGCCCACAATAATCTGGGGAGCTTCCATTTGTAGCTTCGGCACCTCAGCATGCATGAGCAGAGGCACCCATGTAGTCTCCCAATGCCATAACCACCTTTTATATCTGCTGAGCCAATTCACAAGTGGCCTTTAGATCTAATTCAATCTGCTGCAGAACTGATATGGTAAATGTAGGTGTTTCCCCAGTCTCAGGCACCATAACCCTTGTTACAAGAGGAATGGCTCACTGCTGGATGGCAGAGGGCTTCTCAAAACCACAGGCATGAATACCACGGAGGAAGAATTCTGAGAGTTTCATGTCATCGAAGCGATCCACAATCTCATTCCAATTACTCTCCATGACGCCTTCTGGCTCCATCCTATTGGAGCCATTGTCTCTGGGTCAAGAATCCTGACTCACAGATGTGACTCTTAGAATCTAGACAACATGCGCTCTTGAGATATTCACACTTATTCTGTGGAGCTAGCATTGCACTGGTCTCACGTCAGACAGGTACAGCAACGCAAAAGAGCCAATATCCTTGAGAAAACTAGATGAAGAAAAAGTTGTCAATCAAACCTGACAAGCCAGAGAGTTGGATCCATCTTTAAGAGTGTTTGCTGATCTCAAGGAGGGCCTGAGCTTTATTATTGGAATCTATGCCTTCAGGCTTACAACCTCTTGTAATTCTAGTCCCAGGGGAGTCTGATGTTTTGTTCTGACTTTCGTGGCACATATACACTCATGTGCAGATTACCACCGCCTCCACACACAGCATATACATGTAATTAAAAAGTAGAATGTCTTTAAAACCCAGACAAACCATATACAACAGGAAATTAAAATATTATTCACTGTGATTAAGTAGGAATCAAACCAATGGATGCCTCCTCAGAGGCTCTGCCAAAGCCATACTGATACAGAGGAGGATGCTTAAAGCTAATCCTCAGACTGAACATGAGGACCACAATGAAAAAGCCAGAGAAAGGACTGAAGGAGCTGAAAGAGTCTGCAACCCAATGGGAAGAACAAAATTATCAACTATCCAAACCCACCACAGCTCCCAGGGACTAAAACACCAACCAATGAGTTCATATGAAAAAAAATCCATGGCTCCAGGTGCATATGTAGCAGAGAACAGCATTTTCTGACATCAATGGGAGGAGAGGTCTTTGGTCCAGTGAAGGTTTGTTTTCCCAGTGTAGGGGAATGCCAATGTGCTGAGTTAGGAGAGGGTGGTTGGGAGAGGGAGCACCTTCATGGAGGCAATGGGAGGCAGAGGGGGGATGGGGTTGTGGGAAAGGGATAACATTTGAAATGTAAATGCAGAAAATTTCCAATAAAATTATTTTTTGGAATAAAAGAATAGGAATAAAACTGAACATAGAACTATAGTTCAAACGATCATTAAATAGGTTATGCCACACAAACAGAATGAAGGACAAGAAAACAGAGTCTGGGCCAAACTCGACCGGTTGATCAGGAACCTAGTCCTATAATAACTAAGCAATTCATACAGTATTTTTCAGAACCTTCGCATGAAAGTCTTGTGACCTAATTTACTAGCTTTAAGAGTTCTGTATAAAGTCACATTTCATTCCAATTTAAATAAGGTTTGTTGTTCTTCTCACCTAATTGCTCTGGTAAGGCCTCCCAGACTATGTTGGATGGAAGCGATGAACATGAATATTTTTATCTTATTCCAGACCTTAAAGATACTTCTTTTGACTCTGTTCTATTCAGTAATGTTAAATTGATATCCGTATGGCCTATGTCTTATGCACTGAGAAATGAACACGGAGTATGAAAAGGCAAGTAAAGGGAGTGATGAAGAAAGACTTCATACTGTACAATTACAATACTGTTGTCTTCTGGAAAAGGTATCAATATTGGTTGAGTGGGCTGTGTGCGAGAGAAATATATAAGTGCCTGAGGTCGTTGCAGGTCAGTGAAGGTACTCTCAGTGATACGACAATTCAAGACTCTCTACAGTTATCTAAACCCATACAGTAGATAAGACCTACAGTGAACCCTAACGTAACCTGCGGTGTCTGGGAGATAATGACATTGGAAAATACTGACACTTAAGGAAGATAAGTGTGTGTTCGTAAAGGCTTAAGCAGAATAGTTTCCAATATTGCTGTGAATCTGAAGCTACTCTTAGGAAATAAGACTCGAAATCTAGAGAATGAGATGAAAAGACTTTTCGTCGTTATTTCTACTTTTATCATGATATCGATTAGAGTGACTTTCGGTAGAGGTCTGGAGTTGGTTTAGTGGGATAAAGTACCTGCTTGCCACATAAGCCTGACAACCTGAGTTCACTCCCACATTAAAGTCAGATGTGGTGGCCTGTGTCTGTCATCCTAATGCTCCTGAGGATGGGAAGCAGAGAAGGACAACAAGGGGGAGGGAAGACCACTGGCCAGCTGGCCTTTCATGTGGTGCACAGCATCAGAAATACGAGATACTCTGTCTCAGGATGGTGAAAGGAGAGAACTAACTCCCAAGAGCTGTCCTCTGACCTCCCCTCGCATGGTGTGGTGTGTAGGCATGCTGATACATCAAAAGGAAGAAAGGAAGACCTACTGTGCTTTGAAAGTCTCTTAAAGGGGTAACTGTAAATTTACCATGTGACCCAACCCATTCCTGTTCACTGAAGCTTCTAGGGATGGGGGGGGGGGGGGATGCCATGACAATAGAAGGTTGGAAAGTTTGTTAGAGTCATAAAGGTCCTGAAGTTGGATTCTTTATGATCAAAGAACCTAATAGATTTATTTAAAGTATTGCATCGCACCTTTGAAGTTGGGTGGGTTTGGGTTGGATTGGTTTGGTTTTACATGTAAACTATGCTTTCTTTTTATTTTGAAGACATAGGGATTTGGAAGAATCAAAAGGGTCACTATCATCTAAAGACTTAGATTCTTTTTATTAAATCAATTCTTGTGGGTCCTTATGGGTGCATGGAGTAAAAGTTGTTTGTTGGACCTAATTTAGTGTGCTTGTTTTATATATTGTTAATCCAGTGAGAGGTACAATACTGTGTCTTAAGAACTTTTCGATTTTATCTACTATAGTGCTTAGCATGACTGTCAGATATTCCTCAAACAATTTAAATTGTCAATCACTTAACTTGCTTACGATGAAACTTTGTACTTTGGATTGTATCTATTTTTCCTCATTCATTCAAGTGTAATTAGAAAAGAATTTGTTACTGTTCCTTTATTTATCTATACATAAATGTACACCAAACAGAGGCTAATGTACAATATAAATCATAAGAATGTTTTGATGAAATCATAACAAAAGCACAGGGTTGTTCCTAAACAGAAGACATTGCTTTCAACCAGGAGATATTATAGCGATTTAGTTATTTGATATTGGAAGTCTGTGTCTTGCTTTTCAACAGTGCCCCGACCACGATCTCCGACAATTTTGGAAACATCTCCACAGCAAATTCGTAAAGCACTAGAGTTTTTGGATTTCAGTCATTATGTGCGGTGAGTTGTACATACAGCATATACAGTATGTGCTAACAAGTGTGCACATAGACTCTTAGATAGATCCCCAATGGGCAGTTGCTAAGTAACCAAAAAGGTGAGAGTAAATACTAACTATGTCTTAATCCTGTGTAAGGCTTTAGAGCTGCATGGTTTTAAAACTTAAATTTATCAAATGTCATTTCAGTCACCAACTCACTTACATAACTTTTGCAAAAAATAAATAAATAAAAGTTCCTTTGGACCTACAAAAAGTTCTTGTGATACCCACTGCCTTTATTTCATGAGGCTATATTTTCTTCAGAACAAAATATTAGGACTAACAGCCTATCTTGCATGCTTATGTGTCTGAGAATGCCACACTTACTAACTGGATAAATTCAAAAGGTAACCCCACAAAATACTCACGGTTTTGAACACCAGTTCTATAGTCACTTTACATAATGGTATGTCTGAGTTTACTGACGTTCTCCATAATATTTTATTAAAATATCAATGAGTCAGAATACAGCACCTAACCCATTTTTTTAAATTAACATTTTATTCTGCCATCCCTCATGTTTGGGCTGACTCACTGTTAGCAAAATTTTTAATTACTTTGAATTCTGAAATAACATTTACTTTCAAGTTCTCGAATAATTTCCTTTTCATTTCGTCAACATTCTACATCAAGGAAAACATCTGACGAGTCTGTGCTGCAGACGGATGAACTGAATAAGCACCAAGCGATGCAGAAGGCAGAAGAGGTCCACCAGTTCCGGCAGTACCGCTCCCGCATCCTCAGCATCAGAGACATCGGTCAGGAAGAGCGCTTTAAGCAAAAGGACGAGGTTCTGGAGATGTACAGGGGGATGCGGGTAGGTCCAGAAGTGCACATGGTAACATTGGCCACGCTTGTTTGTAATAGTGAAAAGAAAGCACACTTACTCGTCTGAGTAGAAAGAAGTCTTACCTTTTGGCTCTCTAGTTTACCACTTCCTAGTAAGCATATGTGCACATCTTACTCATTCACAGCATCCCTAGAAACCCAGTAACCTTTCTTAATAGGAATCTATCTTATGAGATGAATGTAGAAAACTATTGGGAGGAAAGTACCTGAGTTGAGACAGGCTGGCTGTGGGAAAATGCTTTCAAGTCTACCTGTTTGCTCACAGCAAAATTCACACAGGATAACACACAGGCCCAGCAGGCTGGTACCATGGATGCTTTGAAGAGAAAATGAAATGGAATATAACGAGGTTTCCTTGGTTTAGATCTATTTCAAAGCCACAGATCAAAACCACAGCTCTTCACTGTGGATGGTCATTATCCACACCCCATTCCTGCATCAGCATTGTGGTGCTTTTTGTAGACATGGCGCAAAAGGCTCTCTGTGCCATTGAAGGCATTACTACTTAATTAAAAAAAAAAAAAAAAAAGAGTGTGGTACTAGAAAAGGAGAGACATGGAAAATGTGTAAGGATGATGTCTGTCTGTGATGGTGGGGGTCTATTGTTCTCCTCTTCCTTCCTTAACACTCATACATACAGATGACTACACTCAAACATGCTCATATAGACACACAGACACACACCTGCCATTCAGGATAAACTGTTTTATTCTCTGGTAACAAACAATCTCACTATTTCAGCATCTAATGCAGGGATCTGGCAAACTTGTTTTCTATAAAAGACAGTGAATTTTTTTTTTTTGTCTCTGGGTCTTATAGCTTTTGTCCAGCACATATATAGTTTCTAGTTACTTCACCCTACCAATAGTAACACAAATTCAAAGATGATATTTAACAGTCAGATTGTATCAAATAAACAATACTTTACTCAGGAAAAAAAAAAATAAAACAAGCAATAGGCTGTACAAGGGACCACCACGGTGACCTAACCACTGCAATTTGGCCATGACACTTCTGCTCAGAAGTAGCACACTATTGCTACTTGCATTTAATTGCTTAAATCAAACCACATGGCTACTCTCAGCTTCAGAGATGGAGCCAACGTTAGTTGAATGCACTGCGTAACAATCCATTTCTAGCACCTAAGCATCCTGGTTGCTGCTCATTGGTTTCAGCTCTGTTGATCTAAGACAGATGGCAAGAGGTAATCTTGAGCCTGAGAAGGAATGAAGAAATAGTTATCCATCTCTCCAATGGCATAACGATGCCTCATTTTGATTTTTTAAAGTTATATTCCTATCTATGTATTTCCTTATTGTTTAACATGGAAGTGTAATGTAGACTTGAACTATGAATGCGTTTGACACCTGTCTGTCTAGAGAAGGCTTCATTCTGCTTTATTCTTATACTTTAAAGGGAGGAGTGGGAATTGTGTTTGGAAAAAAAAAGAATCAGAATCAACGGATTATTGTTAAAATCGCATAGACTCAATATAACATAATATATTGTCAGAAATAGGACATTTCAAGGCCACTTGTCTCTCTGTGTTTAGTTGCTGAGTTAATGCAGTCCACAAGGGTGATGTGGAGAAGACATATTTACTGGGACAGCGAATTTAGAGCTTTGTCATGTGAGGTTGGGACACAAATAAGCACTCTTACTTTGACTGAAGCCATTTAAAGAGAAACCCAATAGTAACACATTTCTTATCAAGCCAGAGAAAATAACTCTCAAAAAAAAAAAAAAAAAAAAAAAAAAAAAACACCCTCAAGTTTACTGGCTATATCCGCCTTACTTTATACACACCCTGAAGATGTTTGTGTTTTTCTCTAGGTGTTAGTACTGCCATCTTGTACCCATAAAGTTTACTTTAGCAATCCAGTTTTAGGGTGGTTATAGTATTTTTATTTCATCAAAAGCATTTTGATGTCTGACTCTGACATCCAGCTATGTCAGCCTCTCAATAAAATCATGCCAGTTGCAGAAATGTAAGGAGAGAGAGAGAAAAAAAAAAAAAAACTCCAACAATTCAGCATGAATAGGATGCTTACCTTTTGAGAAAATTCTCTTTATGTGAGAGTCAGTCCACTAATCCGTCTTATTCGCCGTGCACTGGGTTTGAAGCAATAAGCAATAGTGAGGCCTTCTCTGCATTCAGAGAGGAAAGAGAAAATAGATCAACCCAGGAGACGAGAAGAGTTAGTAATAGGACATCCAGTGATCCAAGAGCCGTTCGTTGACGGCCAAGAGGTTCTTAAATAGGAACAGCATCAAAAGGTAAGCTCCAACCCAGCTGCCTGCGGCTGGCCAGTGTCCTAGATAAATACTGTGATCTGCTGCTCTTAGAGTAAAAGTAAAAGCCTGGGTGCTTTTACTCAGAAGGCCTGCCCAGCTCAGGTCTATCTTGTCAGAGCTAGATGACCTATTGAGCACAGCTACGAGGTGACTCACAGATCCAGAACTTATTCAAAGCTGAATTCTATCAAAACCTCTACCAACTTCTCTACCTTTCCTCACTCGTTATTTATTTGTTTGTTTATTATTTATTTATTTATTTATTTATTTATTTATTTATTTATTTATGTCATTCATTCCAGGTTAAAATCTCACTAGTCCTGCATCACTATTTCATGTCTTCTTTATTTCTAAGTGATAAAGGATTCATCTAGCTCCTGTCTTCAGTGACTTTCCCCATTAGTCTGGTGGCATCAAGAAAGAAGAAAGGAAAAGTGTTTGTTTGCTTGGTTTTTTTTTTCTTTTTCTTTCTTATTTCTTTCTTTTTTTATATTTTTTATTTTATTTTATTTTATTTTATTGCTTGTTTGTTTTCTGGTACTCCCACTTTATTATCGGTGAGACTGACAGGTGTGGAATTTCTTGAACTAGGATTCTGTAGATGAAGCCCGGCAGAAGATCTTTGACATCAGGGAAGGATACAGGAACAAGCTGCTGGAGGCTGAGCGACTGAGGATGGAGGCGCTGGCAGCTCAGGAAGCTGCGGTGAAGATGGAGCAGGAGAAGAAAACTCCAGCCGCAGAGTCGCAGAAGAAGAAGAAAGGAGGAAAGAAAAAGTAACGCCCCATGGTGCACTGCGCCCCAGCGGAAGGAGTGTCGGGTGCACTGTCAATCTTGTTGCCTCTGATCAAACATCAGATCAATTGAAACCAGAGACAATGTTCCTCGCTCATGGTTTCTACATTTTAATGTTAACATGTTGGTTTTTGTTACAAAAGATTTGAAGGCACTAACTTCTCAAATGTTCTAATTTCATTAAAATTGTTAACAAATGCTTAGGTTGCAAACAACATTTTGTGGTTTTCACTTTGAACTTCCTGCATGAAAATAAATTCCTGTGTACATTGTGTGTGTGTGTGTGTGTGTGTGTGTGTGTGTTTTCCTGCCATGCATTTAGGGGGCAGAACATTTTGGAGAAGGGCTGTCTCTTCTTCCACAACTTTGAGGGGGATATCTAAGTTTCTTCTGCTTGCTGTGAACTCCAAGCTGACTGGGACACATGCTTCCAGATGAGATAATTCTGTATCCACTTTCCACATCAGCATAGGAATGCTAGGATTGCAGATGTGCTAACATGTGGATAGGTTCTATGGAATTCTAAATCAAGGCATCAGATTCTCATGACAACTGCCCTGTATCCACTGAGACATTCCATTTTTTATTTGATATATCTTATTTACATTTCAAATGTTACCCTCTTTCTAGGTTTCCCCTCCATACACCCTATCCCATCCCACCCCTGCTTCAATGTGGGTGCCCCCTTACCCACCCACTCCCTCCCACCTCCCCACCCTGACATTTCCCTACACTGGGGCATCCAGCCTTGGCAAGACCAAGGGCTTCTCTTTTCACTGATGCCCAACAAGGCCATCCTCTGCTACATGTGTGGCTGGAGCCATGTGTACTCTTTGGATAGTAGTTTAGTCCCTGAGAGCTCTGGTTGGTTCGTATTGTTGTTCTTATGGGGCTGCAAATACCTTCAGCTCCTTCAATCCTTTCTCTAACTCCTCCATTAAGGACCCCGTTCTCAGTTCAATGGTTGGCTGCAAGCATCTGCCTCCGTATTTGTCATGCTCTGGCAGAGCCTCTCAGGAGACAGCTATATCGGGCTCCTGTCAGCATGAACTTCTTAAGGCATTTCATTTTTAATTATGCCGTCAGATCTCCCAGTACTATGTCCTACCCCTATGTAGGTCTGGGAGGTGATCACGGGTGTTTTTTAAAAGCAGAAAGGGCTCTTAACTGCAGAGTCCCCTGAATTTTTAACCGGTAGCAAAACAAGAACTTAAATAAGTCAAGAAGATTATTTTTGAAAAAAAAAAAAAATCAATGAAAGTAGGTGTGCACTGTCCTTAAAAGAAGCTGTTTTAACTTTCAAATACCTTTGAAGATTAGCATGGGTTCTTCATAATTGCATCATTTAAAAAAATCTGAACTGTAGTAAAATAATACATTATTGGACAAAATGGTTCCCGAGCAACGGATGGGGTGTTAGGACTCAGAGCCTGGCAGTGAGCAGCGTCACCTGGCAGAGAGACTGTGGTCACAAGCACAGGCCTTTCATACTCTCAGCACGTTCTTCTACAAAACAGACATTTTCATGCACCCAATGTTTAGCATGCAATGAGGAAATCATCTAGGGAGAAAAGTAGGAAAGTCTCTCTCCGGAAGCATTCGACAAAGCACCCCGATGGAAACCACCAGAGTGCTTTTTACTCACAATTGCTTCACTTTGATGGATGCTTTGGGGTTATTTTCACCCCTAGCAAAATCTTTGTGTAAAGCATTTAACTTAGCCTACATGTTCATGTAAAATGACTTTTGACAAGGGTACCAAGAGTTAAAGACACAAAAGGGAAGCCTTCAATAAATGATCTGGGTGAGGTGAGTTTCCAGGAAAAAATAAAAATAAAAATAAAAAACAGCTGCACCTGTATCAACAAAGACTCTACAAGACTAATTGACAGCTTAGTTCTTCATGACTGCAGAGAACTGGAATGCTTCAAGCCAAAGATAAAGGTATGATGGACATTTTATTCCTGTAATAGTTGCTACTCATTACCCGTGTCTGTGTCTCACGTCCTTTTGAAGATCAGACACAAGCTCCTATCCAAGTACTAAAGGTCTGACATGTGTAAGGTTAAACCTTTCTGGTTCAGCTAAAAGACCATTAGTATTTATTGACCCCAAAGCTAAGAGTGTCACCACCCAGCCTCTGAGATATACCGCAGAAATCTCCCTGCTCTGTTGTCTCCATCAGTGATTGTGGAAAATGCATTGATTTGTGCTTTTTCTGGTTCTACATTCTTAACACCTTCATGAAGGCATTCCCACCTCGCAGCATCCACTTTGAGGAAGTCTGAATCTGTGTTCTCAAACTCTGGTCGCTCACGCTCAGCACAAGAACAAACCATCTCCGATTCCCTGAGAGGTAAAAGCCATGTTTTGTGACCAACACACAAAATATTGAAATAGAATTATTGGTATAGGCCGCGGCAGGGAAGATGGTGGACGGGAAGGCGGGAGAGGAGAAGTCTGAGAAGCCGCAGCCGCCGGAGGACCTGAAGAAGAAGCAGAAAAACCTGTGAAAACTAAGACTGTTTCTTCCATTAATAAAGGGGAAAGTTCCAGTCGCAGCACTGAAAAGCGATCAGCTGAAGATGAAGTTGCAGACCTCTCAACAAAGCCTACAAAGATGTCCAAGTTTGGATTTGCCATAGGTAGTCAGACGGCAAGGAAAGCATCCGCCATCTCCATTAGACTCGGAGCAAGTAAGCCTAAGGAAACAGTTCCAACTCTTGCTCCAAAAACTCTTTCAGTAGCAGCACCTTTCAATGAAGATGAAGATAGTGAGCCAGAAGAAATGCCTCCAGAAGCAAAGATGAGGATGAAGAATATTGGAAGGGACACACCAACATCAGCTGGACCAAACTCCTTTAATAAAGGAAAGCATGGCTTTTCCAATAACCAGAAGCTGTGGGAGCGAAATATAAAGTCTCATCTTGGAAACGTCCACGACCAAGACAATTAAGTGAAGCGTTCTGAGATTGGGGTGTGGGTGGGTGCAGGTAGAAGGAGCAGTCTCCTTTCTGTAAAGAATAGTGTAAGACTAGCTTTGGAGCCGTTTTTCTTTCCTCTTTTTTTCTTTTCCTTTTTTTTTTTTTTTTTTTTTTTTTTTTTAAGATTGAGTGGTACACTAATAAATGAGAATTTGCAATTAGAGGTAATTTATGTTTTATATACAGATTTCAAGACATTTGCTAATTTTGTAGTTTCATATGATTAGTTTCCAAGGGTTACAGATAATAAAGAAATCAGAAGTGGTACCTTTCTAAGAATTGCATATTTTTTTAGACACAACTATTAGCACATTAAGAGGGAAGCCAAAAGTTATTGCATACTTCAAACTGAAAGCAGTTCCTCTCCTGACTTCTCCCCTCTCACCCGACTGTCTGGCTCCCTGGATCAGCCTTACCGAGAGGGAGTATTGGACTGAGAAGACAATGTTACTGGACTATTGACTGAAAGTAAATTTAGATAGAATTAAAGTAAACCTTTTCCTATGGGCATTTCACGTGTTCTGGGCCATTGTCTGCTAGTGCTGCTTCGCTGTCAGTGGTGCAGGCGCTTTGCTCTTTAAACATTTCTTTTTCATTAAAAATTCCCATATGAAGCATTGAGTATTATAACTGGCCCACTTTACTGGAGCTTGTCTCTGTTCAGGGTTCTTCAAAGGGCACTATTTGCTACCAAAGTAAGTCAGTATTTGGAAGGTGCTTCTCCTGGTTTCCATTCTAGTTCTATAAGCACTTCCACCAGAACCTGAGGCAAAGCTTAAGGAAGCTGTTCCTTTTAAAGAAAAACACCACCAAAAATATCAGTGTACATACTGCTTTAAGTATTTGACTGGCTTTTACTTTTTAAAAGGTTTAAATACCAAAAAGAAGGTCTAACATTGTATGAAGGCAGAGGCGGCAGCACACCTTCTGTGACTTTTGAAGCATTTACGTTACTAACTTACTAGATCTGGTTTGAATTGAATTCACATTGATTTCTTATTCGTACAACTCCATGGCTTATTTTAAGTATATACATACTTAATATTTTAAGTATATACATATGCAAGTATATGCATACTTACATACACATCAGTGGTTTCAAAAGCACATTTAGTGACTGAAATAGGACAGAAATGCTTCTTCAGACACATTTCCATTGTCTCTCATCGCATACGCTCTTAGATTTCTGTATTTAGGGTGTTTGTTTTGGTATATGGGCTTTTTAAATGTGACAGTTAATGCATCTTTAATAGTCACAGACAAAAGAAATGATAAAACGTCCTTGAAAATTACAATGTTATTTGGGGGCAGCTTCGGCGAGTTTTGTGGGTGGTGATTATTCACTTATGCAGTTTTTAATGTAATAACTTCCAAGAAGCAGCCTGCGATATTCCTAACACTCCGTTCACTTCATTTTAGTTTACTTAACAAACCCCAAGTAAAACGATGGAAATGTACATAGCACTATTAGTTCATACATGATTTAAGTATATCAAGATACATAAATTTAACTTTTATGTCTGCAAACTATTTGTCCATTTTACTGTTTGTTGAAATAACACCTCTCCTACATATTCTTTACTTGACTCAAATAACAAGTTAACCTGAGGTCAAGATGGAGAGAGATGACTGAGCTGAATGTCTTTACTAAAATTACAATAAATTTTGTCAAACTTGAAAAAAAAAGAATTATTGGTATATGCCACATACAAAAATGAACTCAAAACCTATTGACACGCACGTAAGATGAGAAACTGGGAATTCCATAGAAGCAAATAGCAGAAAATCCCCTTTGACACTGACTTCCCCAAGGGAGTTTTGGATATGACACCCAATGGAACAGTCTTCCGTTCTAAAAATGTAAAGAATCCTGACACTTTGAGCAACACAAGTGAAACAATATAGGAAATAAACCAGGCATACATGTGTTTCTACAACTTAACCATGCACACATGCATCCTGTGATTCAACCCTCAACCAGTCATATTTGCATGCCTCCAATTTGACCAGGAATATACATCTGCCTAGGTTTGAATCCGATGTACATATGTGCGTCCCTTATTTTACAAAATTCTTGTTTCCTTCAAATGGGCTGAAGATGTCTCATTCACTTTGTTAATTACAAAGCCCACTTCTCTAGTGTGCTGATAATTTTCCTCCCTGGCCTAAGTCAGGATGTATGGGGATGTTTCACCCCTACACTCCCTGTGGGTGCTATACAAAAATGGAACCATGTTCTAAAAACTGATTACATCCATGTTTAAATCAGGATAGGTTGGACCAAGCCAGGACTGCTTTGCAGAAGTATGTCTATCACTTAACCTCTATTTAAACCTGAAATCCAAGTCAGAACCCCAAAGATGGACACAGGAAGTCTCCCGGGCCCCTCTACTTGTTATTTTCTTAAGTGTCACCAAATTTAATAAATTTCCTTTCTCTGGTTTTAATTATTCCTCATCTCTTTAGTTAGCATATTGAGGAAGGGTGGCCATACTCATTAGGATGGCCAGAGCCTAGGTTTGTCCCTGAAACTACAATGGTGTCACTTGCAGCCTGATATTGATGCCTTGTCATGAAACACAGCTACAAAACATGAAGATGACACAAAATTAGATGCTTTGTTTGCAGGCCCCCAAAGCACAAAACCCTAAAAGTTAGCACTATCTCCTAGGTGGACTAGAAGTCCCTCTCAATATTGGGTGAACTGATATCACAAGGCCACCCATGTGGTGCCTCACTACTAGCAAGTGGCCACAGGAAGAGTTTCCTTTTCTGCGTGTTCAGACACTTTCTATTTTTTTTTTTTTTTTTTTTTTTTTTTTCCTTTTGGTGAGCAATAGTCAGCAGGTCAACAGAAGTAGCAGGAGACTTCTTTGACCTCACTGGTCCAGGATTCTTCCCCAACTAAGAGAGACTAGACTGAGAGGAAGAGAACTTAGAATCAGTTAGAGGCTTCATTTAGATGCTCTGCTTGTACCTGCTGCCTGAGTCTGTTCTAGCCAGGGAAGCAGACAAGTCAGGGGGAGCATTAGTGAGACTCGTCTCTCCTCACGCCTACTGAAAACCACCCATCAACTGGCATAAGGATATCCATTTTGGGGTCCTGTGGCAGGACCAGCAAAGAGCAGCAACAACTCCAGACAAACCTAGTCAGCACAGATGTCCAAGGAATTGATTCCCCAGGAATCTGTGCAGATTAAAACACCATTGCAACCATAGTTCACAAGAAAGGGCAACACTTTCCCAAGCTAAAATTCAGTAGTGAGGCAGCTTTCCAAAGCAACACATGAAAGCAGGCCCTAGCCTAGCCTAACATGGGGAAGGAAGAAACATACAATATATTTGGCTCATACAATGACCTGAAAATGTCCCAGTCTATGGGATTCTGAAATTCTGAACTTTCCTTCTCAGCTCTGAGTATTTTCCACTAGGAAAAAGAAGAAAATACTTTTTGTAGAGGAAATGAACCACTTTGAGGGCTTGAAGCCCGCTTAGTTTCTTCTGAAGTAGCCAAGTATGAAATAGTTTAGCAGCCTGAGACTCCAACTGGCTTGAGCAATAAACACACCCCTTTTCTGACAATGTCCCTGGCACCCTGATGGAAACCTGAGATCTTTACCGAGATCCCTCCTTGAAACTAAAGAATTCTGTTTCTTCACTGAAAGAACTCTGCTTCTTCACATAGCAGCTCCTTGATAACATCCCGCCCTGGTTGTATCTAAACATCATGGTGGTTTGAATATGCTTGGCCCAGAGAGTAGCACTATTAGGAGGTGTGGCCTTGTTGGAGGAAGTATGGCCTTATTGGAGAAGGTGTGTCAGTGTGGGGATGGGCTTTGGGATCTTCCTCCTAGCTGCCTGGAAGACAGTCTCTCCTGGTTGCCTTCGAATCAAGATGTAGAACTCTCAGCTCCTTCTCAAGCACCATGTCTGCCTGCGTGCTGCCATGCTTCCTGCCATGATGATAATGGACTAAACTCCTAAAACCGTGAGCCAGCCCCAATGAAACGTTTGCCTTTATAAGAGTTGCCTTGGTCATGGTGTCTCTTCACGGCAATGGAAACCCTAACTAAGCCAAACCTCCTGAAAACAAAAAATAGACTGATCGGTGTATCTGATTAAAATAATTTCATTTTATGGTAAAATTCCAAAGGGCATACGTATTAAAGAAACACAAATCAAGCTTCTTGACTAAAACCTAGAGAGCACCTACATTCCACCTCTCTAGTAACTAGCAGCTCCTCCCCCTGAACTCCAGGTGAGAGAGGTCACAACAATATCATGGGGCCCTTGAGCGCTCTCAGGGGTTCTTCCAGCATCTGGGGCTAGCTTGCAGCATACTGATTGTCTTGCCTTCACATAAAATTTCCTTTAAAACTCTTCAATCTCTGGACCTAAGAACTGCAGCATTTTCAGTTCTCTCCAGATCCCAAGAATCTGTAACACCTGGTTCAGACAGCAACCTCCTGTAAGAGCTACGATTTGCGTACTATTCTAGGTACGGATGGGGGTACAGATACGTATGGCAAACGCCATGCTGGCTTTAGAGCCAGCCGTTCTTTAGGCCAGCAAACAGAACACTGCATGACTAGATACTCAGCACTGATGACGTGCGGGACGAACAGCAAAGCAGGGTTGGTAAAGAAATATCTAGAACACTAGATTGTTATGTAAGGCTCCAAAGAGCCCCCCCCCCCCAAATTGCTTCATGAATTCTCGAGCCTGTCATGTTCCAAATGTCAAGGGTCTGAAATGTACTCTCGATTATTTTCAATCAGCATAGTCATTCTCACTTTCATAAAGAAAGTAAAATTATTTTATTAGTGTTCCTTTCCGAGTGGCTCTTCCCATCTGTTTTATAATTTGGCTGGAATTTTGTGGTTAAAAAAAAAAAAAAAAAAAAACAAATGAAAGAAAACTGGTCATGAGGCACGCTGAAGTTTGCTGAGGTGAAATGATTCAGAGCCTCAGAAACAAGGCTGAGTAGTTAATTCAGTGTCTTCAGCAATCCTTACCAGAGAGGATATAAAAGTAAGGAAGCCAAAGGGAAAAGTTTACTGTAGAGGGTGAAGTCAGCTCGGGCCTAGCTGAGCATGTATGTGTATATATGTGCTCTCTTGAATGCATACGTGTGTTCAACGTGTGTGGCAGGCGCATACTATGGAGCTCCTATGGAGGGCAGAGGACAACTTTTTCAAATCATATCTCCTTTTATGTTGTGTTCTAGGACAAACTATGACGTCCACGCGTGGATAGCATGTGCCTTTATCCCTGTCAGAGTACTGAGCCTTCACAGTACTGTTTGTTTTCTCAGGAACAAGACAGGGGATAACAGCTACATTCTGGTAAATCGTCGGAGATGCAAAGCCTTCTCTTAGTGCTTCTATAATCTCTCTTTTACACTTCTCCCTCCCGTTCACCATTCACCCTCCTTCTCTCGGCTGCTAGGAGACACACCCTTCCTTACATTTCAGGGCAAGATTTCCTTTATGTTGTTTTGTGCCCCTTTTTTATCCTCCAGGAAATAAATTTTAAAGATTTATTCATTTTTCTTTTTATGGGTACGAGTGTTTCTCTCGCATGTACATAAATGCACTGCATGTATACCTGCTGCTCAAGGAAGCTGGAAGAAGACATCATCCCCTGAGATTGGAGTTATTGATGGTAGTTCGCTGCTACTGGGCCTGTGCTAGGAACTAACTCGGGTCCTCCGCACATGCGGCCAGCGCTCGTAAGCACCGAGCCATTTCTTCCAGCCTCAGTCCTGTATTACTGTGAGTACCTCGACAGTTCATCTGAAACCAGGTGGGGCTTACTCTGATAACTCCCTCCCCTGCAGGGATCTTCCTGAGCGGGCTCCCAGCTTGAGGGCTGATGTGGAAACTTGGGTTCTTTGGAAAGTCCAGTTGGGTGGTGTCTTGCTGGGGCAAACACATGGAGAAGTGTTTCGTTAGAGTGCACACAGGTGAAAGACTAAGGCAGACACGTGACAGGACACCTGACGGAAGACTCTTCGCTAATGACACACATGTGTTGGTTTGCCTTACAACGGATCCCTGAGCTGCGTTTGTCAGGAAGCTATAGAGACACAGAATCTCCCCCAAGAAACCTTCTGGTGCTGTGCTATTGTATGTTGCCGATTCTAAGAGCTTGGGCTGATTAGATGCACACAAGTGGAGGACAGTGGGTCTTGCTTCTTCGCTGATCTTTGCGCCAAGCCTGAGGCCTAGCTGCCTCCGCTAGAAAATGTGGCTAGGCACGATCAGTCCAGATCCTTAGTTATAAAACAAAACTAGTGACTTGCTCTCCTCACTCAGGAGTTGTGGGCTGCACTGCCCGCTGCTAACTGCCCACCTCTGCTCTGCCATCATGATCTCTCCGGAGCCACTAGCCATTAAGCCCCGTCCTCCTTACGTTGCCACTGTTCACGGTGTTTATCACAGCCACAGAAGAGTAACTGCTGTGTCCCCTTTCCTTAGACTGTTTTCATGCTTAGATACGGTCTCATCAAATGGCAAAGGCTGGTCTTGAACTTCTGACCCTCCTAGTTCAGGATTCTAAGAGCTAGCCTGCGGCACCAATCCTGTCTCATTTCTTTTACCTAACACTATTAACTGGGAGTTATTTGGGATCTTGCGGTTTACTTTTAAGAAAACGTTTAAAAGTAAAGTCACGCCGCAGGAACTTAGGGGCATTAGACACTCAGTTAAAACATGCAGGAGTGGTGATGCGGTTATGTAAGGAGCCAAGTTAAGAGCTTCCTCTTTCCCACCTGAGCTGTGTTCCTGCATAAAGCAAACTGTCCTGGGTTCAGACAAACATGTCCACATATTTTATCTGCCCCACACATCTCCTCTGTGTACAGTGCCGTATGGAATCAACGTCTGAATATGTGCCCTTGTTGAAAATATCAAAATCAAGCTATCATTGTAAGATCACATAAACTTTGTTTAATTTTTTTTAAATGAAAACATCATCACTCCCAAAAACGGTTGTGCAAAATTGGCACAAATTTTCAAAAACTGTTATACTGAAAAGTTGGTAATGAAGCTACCACCGTGTGAGGCAGGACTATTATGTTGGTAAGTTGGATGCAGTAGATGAGATACCAACTTAACTGGACCTCTAATGTTTCTAAAAGTTATGTTTTATGTGTGTCAGTGATTTGCCTTCATGTATGTCTGTGTATGTCTTTAGGAATGTCTGTGAACCGCACGCATGTGGAGCTCCCTGAGAAGGCCAGAAGAGACGTGGGAGCCTCTGAAACTGGGGCTGGACGGACATGAGCCGCCATGTGGTTGCTGGGAGTCAAGTACAGGTCCTCCGAAAGAGCAGGTAG
This sequence comes from Micromys minutus, assembly GCF_963924665.1. Taxonomy (NCBI): domain Eukaryota; kingdom Metazoa; phylum Chordata; class Mammalia; order Rodentia; family Muridae; genus Micromys; species Micromys minutus. The sequence continues at coordinate 9,859,442 of NC_137965.1, forward strand.
TGTATTTAATCACGACTAGCGTTTTTAGTCACCTCCCCAGCCTCATCTTATTAATTTTTAATGTTTTTGTAATTCAACAAGAGCTTGATACATGCGCACGCTATATTTACGTCAGATTTGCTCCCACCCGACTCCATCCTCTAATTATTCATGATCCATCCTAATTTCCTGAAGTCTCCTACCCCCTACTAAACTCAAGTCTTTTTTTTTTTTCTTTTAAATAATCCTCTGAGTCAAACTTGTGAATCTGGGGTCTGAACTGCAGGGCACAGTTGACCAACAGATGCCAGGGAACAAACCTTTGGGGACCCTGAAAGTCAAGGAGCCTCAATGATTCACAAGAAACACCCCAAGAGAGCATGGTGTCGTTAAAAGATGACGTCCTGGGTTTTGGCACCAATGTTAGGAGAAGGATGAAGAGAGTGGGGGGCACATGGCCCATGGAGGTGCAGTGAGGCCTGGGGGGCAAAGGGGGTACCTCTGGGGAACCCATGTTGGGGATCCCAGGGACCAGCCGCATGACGGTATAGTATATAATAGAGTCTATTCAGGTCATGGTGGAGGGTTAAGAGAATAGTAGAGGCAGAGAGAGAGAAAGAGAGAGGGGGAGGAAAGGGGAGAGAAGAGGAGAGGGGAGGGGAGGGAAGGGGAGGGGAGGGGAAGGGAGGGAAGGGGAAGGAAAGGAAGGGGAGGGGAAGGGGAGGGGAGGGGAGAAGAGGAGAGGAGGGGAGGGGAGGGGAGAAGAGGAGAGGAGGGGAGGGAAGGGGAGGGGAAAGGAGGGGAGAGGAGAGGAGGGGAAGGAAGGGGAGGGGAGGGGAGAAGAGGAGAGGAGGGGAGGGGAGGGGAGGGGAAAGGAGGGGAGAGGAGAGGAGAGGAGAGGAGAAAGGTATAGAAGTAAAAGAATAGAGACCAGCCATGATCACATGGAGGGAGGAGGGAAGGGAAGGAGGAGAGGAGGGGAAATGGTGGGAGGGCAAGAGAGCAAGAAAGAGGAGGGCAAGAGAAGGGGGGGAAGGGGCAAGCAGCCCCTTTTATAATATGAGGTAACTGGGGCAGAGCATACCTGGCTATTGCCAGGTAACTGAGGGGTGGGGTTTACAGAATCCCAACACATGGGACACCCAGATAGGCCAGAGGGTACCAGAACCAGATGATAACTCTATTGGTTATTCTCTTTGCTCATTGCCCCTGCTTATCTCTCCTCAGACACCATCCCATGGGTTAGAAAAGACAGTAGGTGACAAAAGAAGAAAGATGCAGAGAGAAGGCCATGCTCCCTGCCTTTTCCCCAGGCTCACAGGCTTGGCTTGGGTCCAAGCCTGAGGACGAAGTTTCAAATTGCATGAACTATCCGAGTTTTTATTCTAACAGATGGGAGGAGCTATCAGGACTGCACTAAGCTTTTCATGCCAAATTAGTGAATATGTCTTTAGAATCCAAGACCTCACTAAAAGTCTCCCACACGGCCGATATTAGTCGGGGTTTCCATGAGGAAAAGAACGAGCAGAATGAATATATATATTAAAATATAAATTAAAATTTCTTAGATTGACTTATAACTTCTGGCCTAGGTAGTCCAACCATGGCTGCCCCACAGTGGCCAGCTGAGAGCTCGTAGCTGCTCGGTCCGTGACACTCAAATGGGTCAGTGGTCTTGATCTGGCACTGAAGGCCTGGGAGATTTTCAGAGAGTCGATGGTCTCCAGGGCATATTGTAAGTAAGGTCAATGAAGCTGGATTTTGATGTCCATGAAGGATGGTACCTCAGCAGCAGAGTAGGTGATTAACCAGCCAGATGTGAAGGAAACCAAGACAATGCTATCCCCCTTTAAATATGGCTTCCCCGACACTCTGGACTTTCTTTAATGCTCTCACACCCACCATTAGCTGCTTGTCCATCATGTGGCTAATCACAATACCTGCCTTAACTCCCAGGGAATAGCTTTCCTAATTTTCATTCTCTTCCTCTTCCTCTTCCTCTTCTCTACTTCCCTGTCCTGAGCAGCTGCCATACTTTATTTCTTCCCTGTGTGTGGGAGGGTGGGGGTAGGAGGGTTTTTTAAATGCTAATAAAATGACCCCAAGCTTTCTTCTGAGTCCATTTTCAAATTCCTTTATTAGTGAGACTAAGAACGCCAAGACGGAACTTGAATTTCTCTGGTAATGTACATCAACTCTGGTGAGAAGCCCCCCCCCCCCCCCCCAATTCTCCATAGCAAAATGGAAGACGGTGTTCTATGAGAAACATGTCCAAAAGGAAATGCTCACAGGGGGTTATGCAGAATCCAGGGAGCTGTCAGAAGTCAGGGACCAGCCTTGCTAACTTACAGCAACCCTCTCCATAGAACTAATTTCAGGGGGAGGGTGGCGGAAGACTTGGGGAGGGGAGCAGATCTGATCACAAAGCATTCATGCAAGGATGGAAGGAAGGAAGGAAGGAAGGAAGGGAGGAAGGGAGGGAGGGAGGGAGGGAGGGAGGAAGGAAGGAAGGAAGGAAGGAAGGAAGGATGGAAGGAAGGAAGGAAGGGAGGAAGGAAGGAAGGAAGGAAGGAAGGAAGAAAAAAGGAAGGAAGGAAGGAAGGAAGGAAGGAAGGAAGGATGGAAGGAAGGGAGGGAGGGAGGAAGGAAGGAAGGAAGGAAGGAAGGAAGGAAGGAAGAAAAAAGGAAGGAAGGCAGGAAGGAAGGATGGATGGATGGGTGATGGTCCTACTCCATTCGGTTCCTTCCACACGGAGTAAGCACCTAGTGATCTCAGATCACTCTAAAACTCACCTCTTAAAGGTCTTTCACATTTCAGTCTCCCTACTGGAGACCAACTCTGCAATATTTAACCCTTCGGTTACATATTAAAAGAAAGTCAGAGGCAGGCTTGAATAGCACTGAATGTCTTATGGCAAAATGATGTTAATAGCTGACATCAAAGGAGGCTTTTATGACTTTATAGAGGGATCTGCTGCAACTGGGAAGGAATTAAAGACAAGGAATAACTTTTGGATAGTCCTGCAGTTTAAGAGGCCATTCGCATCTGTGATGTGATCGATTCAGAGGCGAGTGAAAAATCCCATCTCTCCACCCTCCACATCTGCACCCATTACCCCAAGCCCAGAATTGAGGCAGTTCTGCTGGCTCATGATGCCCTTTCTCCCCACCTTGCAGGTGTGGGAAGAGGACAGACACTTGAGTCTGTCATTTCTGCTGCACGTGAAAAGTTCGCTCCCCCCCCCGTCCCCCGCCTCCTCCCCCCCCCCCCCCCCCTAGGAAATTTCCTTCTCATGCTGTGCAAGGAGAGAAATTAGTGTCCCAGAAGTGGAGAAAGCCTGACAAGGCGCCATTTCCCAGACTGTCCAGTAGGGGGCGCCGGGGGACCAGCGTGCAGGCTGAGTGGTCTCACTAGGGAGATTATGCAATGATGAGGACGCAATCTCCAGGGACTGAGATGGCTGACGCCGGGAGAAAACCTGCACAGCTGCGGCCCAAGAGGCCCGAGTCCCCAGAGGGCAGGACGGTATTCAGGAATCTTCCTCCTTCCCATGGAAACTGCTTAGTTGTTTTTCTGGTTGGCTTGAGGCTGCATACAGCTGTCAGCTGCCTGTGAAAGAAGTGATACTGTCTCAGTGCGGGTGATTGTTTTCTAAGGAGACTGCCCAGAATTCTTCCCCCCCCCCAACCCCCGAGACTAAATAATAATAGTTATTAAAGGCACCAGCCATCTCTTGAGCTGCTCCTCTATGCCTTCAGGGTACCAGGGCCAGGCAAACACCGGTTTGCTTTTCCTGTTTTTTCCCCTCCCACCTGCTGCCGGGGGGGGGGGGGAGTGGGGGGGGGGGTCCTGCTAGCATCTTGAATCTGCCTCCCCGCTGAGTTAAACACAGCTTGTTAGAAACCCAGAGAGGGAAGAAGAGAAGCCTAGGACATCAGCCTCTCCCCAAATATCCCCCAAATATATCCCACTTATTTACCCTGGAAAGAGCATGCGCTGGAGTTCAGAGGGTGAGAAGGGTTTTTCTTGTTTTGCTTTGGCTTTGGTTTTGGCTTTTTTTTTTTTTTTTTTTTTTTTTTTTTTTTTTTTTTTTTGCACATGGCGATTTACCCAACTCGGCTTCCTCTTGCTGCTTAATTACTGCTTAGGGATTTGTTTTGTTCTGCCTTTAATTTCCTTCAAATGTCTCAGTGCTCTGGCTGGATAAGGTATTTAGAGAAAGGGTCTTGGTAAAGCAGAGATGTTATGAAATTCTCTTTGGGTAGGAAATGGACCCGTATCCCGTGCCTTATATTACATCTTAATTACTTTAAAAAAAAAAAAGAAATTAAAATATCAAAACCAGGCTTGTTTCCGGTGAAGTCTGCAGGGGATTTGGGAAACGTGGGGTCTGGAGGAAGAGACACTGTAAGTGAGCCTACAGTCCAGAGACCATTGTTGCAGTCATTCTTTGGGTACACAAATGCATACATCCTGTGCTTCAAAGCGGTAGATTAGTCCCGGTGGCTACAATACATTACCCCCCTCCCGAAAATATCCATATATTCATGCTAGTCTTCCTCGTGTATCAGGTAAAAGTAACAATATATCTAGTTAGTACAGGAAGGAAGGACAAGAAGGTCTCATTTCCAGTACTTTGTTCCTGACATTGATAAGTATGTTTTGAACACTCTGATATTCCTTCCCCTCCCCCCACGTGGGGGATCGATGGCTGGAAGAGAAACTGAGGGCAAATGGGTATCTTAAGATTCTTGAGTATGTGTGCAAATGGCAGTTTGTATTCTAGCCACTTGAGGGTCAGCCTTTTTCCAGTGTTGCAGTTACAAAGACGCCTCCCTCAAAAGCCTTGTTCTGACTTGCATTCCTTTGTCTTTTTCTCTGGATTTCTTAGATCTTTGTTTTGAAGGCTCTTCGCAGAGGAACGAGAAACAGGTTCACACGCTAAAAATTTCACAAGGAGAAGACAAGGACCAAGAGAGACCTGGAGACTGAGGGTGGAGGTGGTCAGGATTTTGGTGAGACCGTGTCTCTTTCATCGAGTGATGCTCTTGTGGACACCTGACCTGCGTGGATTGGAGGCTCCCGTCTTCCTGGAATTCTATGCTCACTAGTCTTAGGAGGACTTTGGGATGTGGTTGGCTGACAGAAAGAGACGGTCCATGAAATGGGTTGACTGGCTTTTCAAGGAGATAGCCTGGAAACGTCCATTGCCCTCGTCCGTGTGAGCACACAACGTGACGACAACGTCAGTGATCCAGAAAGTTGACTCACTAGATGGCAAACTGGTCTCCAGTTTTATACTTAGCAGTCTCCAGACCTTCGAGAACTGCATTCCTCTTTTTATCGTGGTGGTCTGCGATCCTAGCTCAGGGCTAGGGGGTCAACAGCCCCGGGGATTCGGGTTAAAATGACTGTTGAATCTGATCACTCACCTGTGATGACAGTAAGACCCACCCCATCACAAAGTCTAAGCACTGAAAATGCTGAGGATTTTTGACGAGCCTGAGGCAGAACTGTGGCTTGGAGGGGGAGGGGATTTTTGCCGAGTATATCACCCTATGACTCAAGCCCAAGAGTGTGCGTCATGTATGGGTGGATTCCTGTCATCTCGTGCCTGTAACCTATTCTCCTTCCCAATGTCACTTCCCTTATTTTAGTGCATATGGAAGCCACAGGGAAGCTATGTTAGAAGGAGACCATTAGGAAACAGCCATGCATTGGGGAGGCAACTCCATTTGCTCAAGTACCAATTTGCAGAAAAACAATTTGCCAGAAACCTAATTTACAAAGTTTTAAGGAAGCGAAAAAAAGTTTCAATTTCAGTCAGCCTCCAGCCTCACCCCACTCTTTGAGTTGCTCACATCTGCAACATTTATCCAGGCCTTTTTTTCTTCTTTTTGTTTGTTTGTTTTTCTTTCTTTCTAACAAAGCCAAAGCCAGGTTCACAGGCAAGTGCAAGAACAGGCAACAGGAGTGAGGGCAGAAATTAAACTAATGCTTATGTGCCGAATCTTCAGTGAGTCAGGAAATTGGTCATTTTTCAAGTTAATTTTAGCAAACTGGCTTTCAACAAATTGGCTCCCATCCCTATTGGGTACCATTTCCCAGAAATACCTCCTTTTGCTTTTTCTATAGAGTAGTTTCCAACCAAGGTACTTCACCCGAACCTTGAGACTGTGCCATCCCTAAGAATACTCCCAACATTCAACCTTTTCACACAGAATGTAAAGAATCAAGCACCGGCTGCTAAACCTGGATGCAGGCTCCTAGAAAAAGCTGAGTCAAACCCTGTGAATATTCAATGAGCCCAGAGATGGGGAAATTCATACAAGTGAAACAAAGCCATTTACACTGGATATTTTGAAATGATGATCCTCAATGAAGAAGACACTAGCAATAAGAATCGCACCCGTCCCAGAATAAATAGACAGTTGGGCAGATGGCTTTGGAGAAGTATCTTTCATGGATGGAAGATGATGGTCTGGGAATCCTTTGTGGACAGACTTTAGTAATTATCAGAAGTTTGTCATAACCCTTAATATAGTCATTTTGTTGTTAAGACGTCACAAAGATGGCTCCATTTTGGTCCTTTTATGTGTATGAAGTTTCCATGCTGCTGGACTGCTGGTCATGAGCTCACAAATCTTTCCAACCTCTATCCATAGCCATGGGCCTGGGGTAGCCTAATTGTAGGACAGATGATGCCCACCAGTTTTCCTCCCCCCACACACCTCCTTTTCCCAACACATCCATGCTCTTCTGATCATCAACACGGAGCAAAAATAAGTAAGCAACAAGGTCTGCTCCCGCTAATTTCTTCTGTCCCAGGGGTGAGGCGTCAAGAATTTGATCCTCCCCAGGAAAATGGAATCCAAAAGCTTGGTGTTTATAAGAAAGAGACAGGCAGGATGTGAATGCCAGAAGTCACTTTCTGCCACGTTGTAAAGGTTTTCCTAACTTAAGACTAGATCTGGATCTTCTTCGGGGGACTAGAGATGGTGGGGGGTGTTCAGAAGAACAAACCCTAGATAAAATCACCTTTCTGCACATCGAATCCTGGCAGGAATCCATTAAGCCTGTATTATTTGCTATGTACCATTATGGCTCCTGGGAAATGTAACTTCACTCTATGTCCAGTGTATAAGGGAAGAGAAACTTACAGGAAATGTAACACAGTGCTTATGTACTGAATCCTAAGGTCGACTTAATGTGGACTGGGACAATAAATATGTCAGCAGATGTGGTATGGGGATTCAAACTGTGACTAAGGAAGTTGCAAGAGTGGGCTGGGGAAAGGGTCAAAGGTATATTCATGTATATGGCCCAAAGAGATAAACAAGAAAAATGCAGTTGACCAATAGACAGAAAACACTTTCATCTGCCACGCCAGAGATTCAGTGACGTCTGAGTGGTTTGCTCATTTAGATCACCTCCACAGACTTCTAGAGCTGAGGACAACTTATCCACATAATCAAACAAGACTTGCTCTTAGTCGAACAAGGGTGTGTAAATATAATGCGCAGAAGGATGGATGGATTTATAGATGAATACATGATATCTAGCTAAGAGATTGAGGCAGATGGGAACATAATCAATAGGAAATATAAAGCTGTTGATGCTTCCTTTATTGTTGTTGATTTATTGCCTCCCCAGCAGAAGGAATGCGCACACTTTATAAGAGGCATCATTACGTCTGACCTATGAGACATTTTATTTCAGAACATCTAACCATTACAGTTTCACCCACTGCCTTTCCATCTATCCCTCACTCCAGAGAAATCTGATTTTCTCATAGAATCCGCCTGGTGTTTATATCCATCTCTTGAGATGTAAGGGCTGTTGGAAATTAGATCAGGAGTATCCCGTGAGAAACGGAGTAGAGATTTGTGTTACAAGGAAAGAAAGGGGTTCATTTGAGACATCACCAGGGCACAGCTAGCTCCCTTCAAGATCTTTGGAAGGCTAGGCTTTATCATCCCTAATCCACAACAACTATACTGTTCATTCATTAACTGTAATAATTGTCACTATTGGACAGAGCAGCAGAGCCACTCCCTCACTTTGAAGGAGCTTTTGGGTTTAATCTCTCATTGGAATGGACAGAACAGCTGAAGTGCTCCCACTGTGTCATTAAAGAAAGCCGTTCACTCATAGTCTCTGCCCTTAAGATAGTTGGAGACCATCAAATACTGTTTAAGGTAAATAAATGGGTCTGTGAGGTGGCATGGGGAACCCTGTCTAGGATCTAGCTTCCTGCAGGTGAAGCATCCACAGACATTCATTCTTCTCCTCTCCCAGAGAAAGAGGAGAGACCATGTATCAGAGCTATCTGGGACTTCGCACATTGGGCCAGCCTTGCCTCCTCTGTCATCCATGCACACTAACATTGGTAGGGTCCATGGCACTTAGATTTCTATTTATCCTTCACCGTCCTGGGCATACAGCTTCCCTGCTCTGGACCATGGCTTTCCGTAGCTGCTTCAGATTAATCCTTGTGACTGCATTATAAGAGGTGGGTGCCCAAATGGCAGGCAGTGGATCCTAAGGACAGGCTTTCCCAGGAGCTCAGCCCAAGCCAGAAACCACAGCAATGCTTGCTGTTCTGTCTCATGGTCAGAGTGTACCCACAGGGTCAAGCTGGGAAGGTGACAAAGGAATGTGTTTCCTTGACTGGTGTCCATCCAACACAAAGCCATGGCTGTAAGTAAAAGACGCCATCAGTGTGATAGAAAAAAATAGAGGTTTCTGTCACACTAGGTTTCTGCCATCGGATCCTGCTGTCTTACCTGTGTTCACTGTATACCACCAGCATCATGACAACTTCTGATCAGAGCCATGTTCTCTCCACAACATCAAAGAAACCAGTCAGCTGAGTATCCCAGTGGGTGCTAGAGTTACAGAGATAAATAAAATACTATCCTATATGCATCTTTCTGGGAAGCACTGCCCCTCCTGGGCAGGTAAACACTGGTTTCTGTATACCTACCTTTCTTTGAACTGGGTTGTCCCAACACCTTTCTACATAGACACATAGATATCAATCCCTCTCTTGGTACACTAGTGTCTAAAAGGTGTATCAAGAGCTTTCAGACTCACACAGTTGAGATGCTTTGAGAATCTTATTCAAGTGGCTCATAGTGTTTGATGTCTCCAATCAAGAACCGTTCCTGATCTTAAAGGGCACACATTAGGCTATCAAATATATGTTAGTGTGAATGGAAGGGTGCTTCCTCCCAAAGCTCTTGACTATTTCACTTCACCTTGAATTTCTTGCCCAGTTCTCTTTTTTTATTATTTTATTGGATATTCTCTGTATTTGCATTTCAAATGTTGACCTGTCCCCCCCCTACTCCCCTCCCCTTTCCCCCTCCACTTGCTTCCAGGAAGATGCTCCCCCTCCCAATCGCCCTCTCCACCTCAGTGCCTTGGCAATTCCCTACACTGGGAAAATTTGCATTCACTGGACCAAGGGCTTCTTCTCCCATTGATGCCAGACACTGCTGTCCTCTGCTACATATGAAACTGGAGCCATGGGTCTCTCTATGTATGTTCATTGGTTGGTGTTTTAGTCCCTGGGAGTTCTGGAAGGCTTGGTTGGTTGATAATATTGTTCTTCCAACGAGGTTGCAAACCCTTTCAGTTCCTTCAGTTCTTTCTCTAGCTCCTTCATTGAGGTTCCCGTGTTCAGTCTGATGGTTAGTTGCAAGCATCCTCAACTGTATCAGTATGGCTCTGGCAGAGCCTCTGATGAGGCATCCATACCTGGTCCTTGCCAGGCTTACTTAATTTTTTTTTCTATATTAATTCTTGTGGTTTTGTTATGGAGATATAAATTATTATTATTATTATTATTATTATTATTATTATTATTGCACTTTTATTAGATACTCTGTATTTACATTTGAGATGTTATCCCTTTACCCCACCCCTTCCTGTCCCCCTCCCCCTCCAGTTGCCTTCACAAAGGTGCACTCCCTTCTGATCCCCCTCTCCACCCCATTGCCTTGGCATCCCCCTACATTGGGAAAACGTGCCCTCTCTGAAATGAAAGTCTCTTCTCACATTGATGCCAGACACTGCTATCTTCAGCTACATATGCAACTGGATCAACAGGTCTTTCAAAGTGCGCACAAAGGTTGGTGTTTTACTCCATGGGAGTTTTGGAGGGTTTGGTTGGTTGATAATGTTGTTCTTCCCATGAGGTTGCAACCCCTTTCAGCTCCTTAGGTCCTTTCTTTAGCAACCTCATTGGGATCCCCGAGTTAAGACCAATGGTTAGGTGCAAGGACTAGCTCTAGCATAGTCCCTGAGGGAGCATCTCTGTCTGGTTCCTGCCAGTAAGTACTTTTTGGGATCAGCTGTAGTGCTTGGATTTGGTGACTGTATATGTGGTGAATACCGATAATTTTTTTTTTCCTTTTGGTCTTCATTTTTCATCCTTTGAAAGGTGAAGCCAATGACAAAGTCACTTAGCGCTCACCCAGAAGAACCCTGAGTCACCAGTGACAATCTTTCCGTCAATATTCAGATGACTCAAAATGTCTGCAAGCCTAAAACAAGGGAACCTGGCATAGTGTGCACTGAAGGCAAGAAATCAGACTGTCGGATCAGCATGCAATTATATATTAATAATAGATGGGGTGATAGCCAAATAGGAGCTTGGCAAAACTCCCGGGTGTTTTCCACTGCATAATTTCCATGATCTGTTTTGCCAACGAAGAGTAGAGCACACTCTTAGGTGTGCTCAGAGCCAGAAGGCTTGGCACCAGTCCAAAGACTAGACCAGTGACCCTGCTCTTACAATGACACCTCTGCAAGCCCTTGTGTTCTCCCTAGCAGCCTGTAGAGCTATGGGAAGGAAGCCACAGATGTGACTTGCTCCACAGAATGAAACCCCAAGTCCTTCTAGCAAACGTGCACGGGGTCTCCTCCAACATTTGCTGAAGTTCCGTCCTCAGAAGGGAATGGAGTTCAATTCTGCATAGGAATGGTGGTGTGTGAGCACACCCGGGAAACTGCAGGAGCATGTGTGTACATGGTGTTGGGATTCTGTAAACCCCACCCCTCAGTTGCTTAGCAACAACCAGGTATGCCCCACCCCTCAATTACCCAGCAGTGGCCAGGTATGCTCCACCCCAGTGACCTGACACTATAAAAGGGCTGTTTGACCCCTCCTCTCTCTCTTGGCCTCTCCTGCCCTTGTGCCCTTGCAGCCTTGCTCTCCCATTTCCCTTCCCCCCTCTCTCCCACGTGCTCATTGCTGGCCTCTACTCCTCTACTTCTCTCTCTGCCTCTACCACCCTGTTAACTCTCCCATGACCTGAATAAACTCTATTCCGTACTTTACTGTTGTGTGGCTGGTCCCTCAGGGAAGGGATTCCCAACATGGGCCCCCCAGAGGCATCTCCCTTGCCCTCAGGCCTCACCGCACCTCCATGGGCCATATGCCCCCCACTCTCTTCATACTTCCCCTAACATTGGTGCCATGACTCGGATTGTTATCCTCTCACAATATTGGTGCCCTGTGACTTTTCCTTTCATTGGTGCCCTGTCATCTTTTCCTTACACATGGTCTTCTTTAAAATAGGCCAATACCTAGAGAAAGCATCTATTCCCTTCTCAAGATGGTTTCCTGGGGATTTGTAAAGTTCCTTCCATTACTGCATGTCTTCCCATGCCGGCTTACTTCAGCTTAGCATGTGTCTGCATACTTAAAGTCTTCAAGCCCAAATATATACATCAAGTCTCAGAACAGAGGTATCTACATGTGGGGTTAATAATGTTTCTGGGTAGCAGCACCCCTTACTTTATTTCCTGACAGTAGTTTTAAAAAGACCCTGTTTCAAGTCCTACACATGACACCCCCTTTATCAAGTGGCATGTGCCTTTAATTCCAGCACTTGGGAGACGGAAGCAGGAGGATCTCTGGGAGTGGACAGTCTGGTCTACCTAGTGAGTTCTGGGACAGCCAGGGCTATGCGGAGAAATCCTGTCTTAAATGGCAAACAAAAAAAGAAACAAAACGAAAGACAACAAGGTTACATTTTCTTGTGCTTCCCCACTCAGTCCCCCCCCCCAAATTACTTGAATGTTCCAATTGGCTAACATAACTAACGTTTTTTTGGGCACCTCCTTAACAACTCATCCAAGAATAGTAGTACATCATCTGCTGTGCTTTGAATATAAAATCCCGGCTTAGGCTCCTGTGTTTGAATACCTGGACAAAGGCTGTGGAACCTTTAGGAAGTGAAGCCTTACTGCTGGAGGTTAAAAAAAAAAAAATAGGGATAGACCCTAGGATTTCATAGCCCAGCCCCACTTTTTGTTCTTTTGTTTGATTGTTGTTTGACTGCTGATAAAAATGTGACTAAATGTGACTAAATGAGTTCTCTCCCTCCCTCTCCCTCTCCCTCACTCTCACCCTCTCCCTCTCTCCCTCCTTCCCTCCCTCCCTCCCTCCCTCCCTCCCTCCCTCCCTCTCTCTCTCTCTCTCTCTCTCTCTCTCTCTCTCTCTCTCTCTCTCTCTCCTGTACCCATGCCTCTTTCATCTCTCACCATGAGAATATATCCATCTAACTGCAAACCGAAACAAACCACTTCCTTCTTAGCTCAGCAGGGGGCAGATTGGAGGTGGGGGTGGGGTGCGGGGGGGGGGGAGTCTTTTCATGGCACACTGCAGCAAGACTGGTCTAGGAACCAGAGGTTTGCCTAATTGAAGCCAACTGTTCCTAATAATGCAAAAGACTTGAGTTGTGTTAAACCTCTTTCTTCCTGGAAATGCCTATGAACATCTAAAGGTAAATATCTCTACCCCCAGTGCTCACACGGTTCCCCCAGTGGTTTCCATGTTTACTCTATTTAGGATGCTTTTGTTTTGTGTAATACTCTTCTCGCTGTAGAATCTCCCAGGTTGTATCTCACACATCTTATATGGCTCCAAAGCAACTAGCCTATAGCATTTCGCAGACGGGGCCCAGCAAATAACTGATATCAAACTTAACGAGAATAGATTAAGGAGCCCAGAAACCATTTCTGAGGGGCACTGTTTGTTTGAGTTCGGCTTGTCACTGGATTGAGGTGGCAGAGCATACTTTCAGCCTTGCTTCAAGTGACTTTGCCTGGCGCTTTGCTTTGCTGGACACCATGTAATGTGTGGCCTCATCAACCCCAGAGCTCCTCTCCTTCTGAGCAGGTCTGTGTGGCTAAAATCAAAAGTTCTTGTTGTATGACTAGACCTTTTAATGGACCCCGGACACAACCAGTAGATTGTCCAATGCTTTAGAAAAAAGCAGGTCCCTAGGGCTTGTTGCTAGGGACTTTTTTCTCCACGTGATTCAGACCTCATCACAGTAAAAGCCCAGGCAACAGGATGTCTGCTGTCGGGCGGTGCTGCCCCCAGGGTAAGCCGGAGAGCCCCGCTTGTCATCTCTGCTCTGAAAAAAGGCTGGAGATAAAAAATCCTGCAAGACAACTAAATTCCATCCTTGTTCTCCCTTTAGGATGTGTGCCGAAGAGGCCATTGGCGAAGTTCTCACTTCTGGGTTCAGGAAGGGAATCCAAGGAGACAGTGGCGTGTCATGACCAGTGGGGGAGAATGAAGGAGGAGCTTCGGGAGAGGCACCTAAGCTGACAGCTGCTGCAGGTGGGATCCTCAGATTCAGGTACTGCACAGAGCGGGCCGTTCTTTCAGATCCTAGTGAGCTTTCTGTGAAGCAGAAAGGCACGCTGGGAAATCCTAACAAGGATCGGATCAGGCACACTGAAGGGCACAGAAGATGAAACTAGATGTTGTGCTCCACCAAAAGGTGTCAGTGTAACCGTGTGGCCTTTACACTAGTACGGCAGGAACAGCTGCCCATCTCTGTCTTAGGCCTGATCAGCCCAAATTCAAACTCAGCCAGTCTCCAGGCAACTGTAGGAAAGATCACTTGCACGACAGGACTTTTTTTTTTAATCATCTTTTTGTCACTTGCATCTCACCTGTCGCCGGGCATTTATTTTTGCTTATGCCACACTCAAGCGGTTGTTGATGAGTCTGTTGCTCACTCCTGCTTCCATGCAGATTTTCATTGTTTCCGGTGTCACAGAGAAGTGTCACAATATCGATCGTGTTGCTGCAAAGAACCCTCCTGAAATTCTGAAAGCCAATTACCTCATCCCGCACTGAGCAGTAAATCTCAGGATAGCCCGAGCAAAGGAGTCACTGTCGTGTTTTACAAGAAAGGACACTATAAAAGGAGTGTCCTTTTGGATTCTTCTCTTGCTATAGCCCATCCAGGTCATGTTTTATTGGCACCTATTATCAAGACAGAGAGTGATAAATGTGGAAACCATAGAAACCTATTATGACCAAATTGATGTTGCTTCGAAACGCCAGTGCATCACTCTGTGAAACACTTCCTATGATCCATTAATGCAGGTCTTAGAGTTTTGTCGGAAGAGCCTGCTATGTGTGCATTATAGATAGATGTCAGCCACATGCTCACTGGGAAAGCTCTCCCAATTAAATGGCTTGCAAGCCACCAGGACTTCCCCAGAAAGGACACAGCAGTCTTTGTCGGTTTACTCAATCAAATGCACTGAGTTATGAAGAATATATAAAATCCCTACCCAATACCCACCCAGCCTCCCTCTTTCCCATGTATTATTTGCCTTCAAGTCTTATTTTTTTATTGGATAGTTTATGTATTTACATTTCAAATGTTATCCCCTTTCCCAGTTCCCCCTTATCCCATTCCCCATCCCCATGCTTCTATGAGGGTGCTCCCCCTCCCACCCACCCACTCCCACCTCAACAACCTGACATTCCCCTACACTGGAGAAATGAGCCTTTACAAAACCAAGGGCTTCTCCTCCTACTGATGACAGACAATGCCATCCTCTGCTACATATGCTTCTGGAGCCATGGGTCCCCCCATGTGTACTCTTTGGTTGGTAGTTTAGTCCCTGGGAGCTCTGGGGGGGGGGTGGTTGGTTGATATTGTTGTTCTCTCTATCCTCATAGGAACCCCTTCAGCTCCTTCAGTCCTCTCTCTAACTCCTCCATTGGAGTCCCCATGCTCAGTCTGAGGGTTAGCCGAGATCCTCACTGATACAGATTAAAATGCTTGCCTTCGGATTTTAAAGAGTTAAGGAAGAGTAAACACTCAGGGACACACCAGCACAATGCTCCACCAGGTTTCTCACGCTTATTGCTCCCGTGAAGGACAACTGGAACAATGCATGCACAGCTTAGTGAATAAAGGACATTGTTGTAGCTCCAGTACACAGTGTGGAGCACAGAAACTCCGGAGGGGGGGGGGGGAATCAGCATTCCCCTCACCACCCGCCTGTCAATCAACTCACAACTAGAATGGACTTCACAGTGAGAAGGGAAAAGTGAGCAACCTTGGTTATCACTGTGGAGTCCTGCACCCCGATACCTTTTAACCAGTCCTCACAGGCCTGTAGCTCAGTTTACACACCTGCCTGTGGGTCATACAGCTATGCTACACCAGAGCCCAGGCCCATCGGAACAGCCATAACTATAGTACCTGAGTCCCAAAGCTGCCCTGTCCCACTAAGAGCAGGTGGGCAACCCCAGAGGGAAAGCCACATCTGGACTGGCAGAATATCTCATGTTCCCTCAATGCTTGAGGCAAGTCAGTATTGTGATCCCATAAAGTGGGAGCTGTGCCCTAATGGGGGCATGCACACTCACTTCTATCCTACCCCTGAAAGATGCCCAGGACCCAAGAAGGAAGCACATCTGAGCTACAAAAACACCCCATCCCTTTGGTACCTGAGTTAGCCTAGTAGTTTCTGGGCAGTGGGTATATCTTAGTGATAGAGGGGGTAGAGGCCTTTCGTAGGACTCTCCCCCTACCCCGACTCCCTGACCCTTGGTTATCTCTAGGAAACCAGAGCCTTAATCCAGGATAATACCTATGATCAAGTGCTTGAACCTACATAGGGTATTGTGTCCTAAGACACTAGGAGCTTACTTAGCTCATCCTCCGAACCAAATGACGGTAACATACTTCCTACAGCAAGATCACCTGAGCTCCTGCTCCCGAGATGACCCACCTGGACTAGAGAAGCCAGCACTGTACTGTTCCCTAGTTCACAGAGCCCATGTCACAGAGGGCACCACACTATTCCCAGGTCCCGGGATCCACTGCATCCGTTCACATAGAACTGAGCTTTTTACCAGGTTCCACTAGAGTCCAGAGTCGTCACACTACAACACCTTCTCATCTGCTGGTGAGTTGACATAGTGCTCTGTTGACTCTAGAACATAACTGTAGCTCCACCCTGGTTCTTGACAGCCAGAACCTCAAGAAGAACCTTCCTCCCTGGCACTTTGCCGGTGGTGCGTTCTGCCCACTGGAATTAGCCATGCCTGCATCTCTGCATCCTGAGCCTGAATTTCCAGGACATTCTTCCGAGTGCTGGGGCTAATGCCCGCCTGTGCCTAAGAGAGTGTCACACATTCAACAGCAGGTCAACAAGACTCTTATTCAGAAACCCAGCACCCGTGTCTTGGAATAGAGCATTGCTGCAGCTGCCAAGGATGCAAGTCAGGGCTGCTACCAAGAGGGATCCTGGCAGCTTGACCATGGAGAAAATACGAACATGGAAACCAGAAAAGTCCTGGCTACTAAGATGCTCTATGGTTTGCTGTCTATCCACGGACACAGTCTTAAATCCAGTCCACTGAGGTGTCTGTTGTCACCACTGATGTTGGCACCATTGAACAAGCTGTAGGGACAATATGCCCACACCCATCCAAAACCATAGTTGTGGTGTGAATGTGAAGTGACCCCTATAGGCACACAGGTTGGAATACTTTGTTTTTATGGAGTCCATGGAATGAAGACTTTTGGTTATATTTTACTACAGTTCTTTTTATACTTTTATTTGCATTTAACTTTTAAATTCATTTCGATCTACTTTGGTACATACAGGAGAAAGTGTTTCCTAGCACATTTTGCACCAGAAGGCACATAAGGTTTGTTTTTACATGGATACACATAAACAAATGTGCACGTGGGTAGAGTATAGCATATAGAGAGAACAGGAAAGGGTGGTATGAGGTGAGCAGGAAGGACAGGAAGCAGACAAAGGACATACATCACGGAAGAGAATATAAAGATAATTTTGTTTCTGATTTGTTAACCCTCTTTCTTTTTCTTTTTGTGTAGTCGGTAAGTGCACAAAGATGTAATTCATAGTGAAAGTGTAAAACTCTAAGCGAAGCTCTGCAGCTTCAGAATGACCGTTCTAACTGTGGACAACTTCACTGAGTTTGCAGAGGGTAGAACTAGGCAACTGTTTGTTTGAGTTAATTAAGCTATGTGACATTTTAATTTGTGAGTTCATTACAATAAAGTGATTTGTATATTATAAAGAAAGGTAGGAAGGAAGGGAAAGAAGGAAAGAGGGAAGGAAAGATGGAAAGGAAGGAAGGTAGAAAGAAAGAAAGGAAGGAGGGAAGGAAGGAGAGAAAGAAGGAGGGAGGAAAGTGGGAAGAAGGAGGGAAGGAAAGAGAAAGGGAAGGAAGGAGGTCAGGTTTACTTCATGCTGTTGTGGGATAAATCAACAGGCCTGTTCCCAGGAAGATTCTCAGTGGTTCCAAGAGCTGGGAGGACCACTGAGCTCCTCGGCCATCCAGACCCAGAAGAGCATAATCTCTGCCACTTTGGCTATAAGGTCCTCTTGAAAATACAGCCAGTCATTCAAACTGTGGAGCCAATGATTCCCCACTCCCTCAGTAACCCGAAGTTCACTGGAGATGCCATTTTAATCCATACAGGGCCACCTACAGCAGTCTATTCCAGTGTCCCTAGTGACTTAGTCATTCAAGTCAGTATGTTTCACACTTGGAACTTCCTAACATGCTGTAATTTATAGTGATGCCAACCTCATCAATATGTTTCTTTCCAAAATAGTAAAACTTACGACGTTATGCTTTCAGATGAAGACTGGAAGTGCTCTCAATGGTTCATCTGTTTTGAAGGGTTTGCATTACATATGAACATCATGGTGTCAGCATTCAGACCACCTTTGTTTTCCCATTCAGAAGACATTTATTTTCCTGCCCACACAATTCTCAGAAAAGGTTATTAGGTTTTGTTTCCATACAGACTGTCCTTTCCTTCAATGTACTTGCTTCCTATATGTGTTATTTTAAATGATATATTTTATCTCAAATTAGCACACACCCATCATATTCTACCATACTTTCTGTGTTTGTTATACATGGTTGTAATAATGAAAAAGCTAAACATTCTATTTTTAATTAGACACGTGGCCAAAAACATTGGCCAATCTTTCTTGTCATATTCCATTTGGTAGGGAGAGAGTTCTTGATCCTTCTGATGAATCACAAACTCAGAGAAGAACTGATCTCTGAGCAGTTCCTTATTTGAGGAAATATTTTTAAATACAAATATTCTGCTATAAATCAAGATTGCAGCATATTCTTCCTTACCACAATTTGATTTTAGCTGTCAGACCTAAAAAGATTACTAAGATGTATTCTTACCAAACAGAAGATATTAAAGCTGCAACATCCAGTATCTTAATAAATTTCACTTCTTGTAAAAAATCTCTATTCTTATAGTCAACTAAGTTTTATGGAAGTTTTTGTGATGGGGACGGTTTTGGTAAACTAGTGCCTTTGTGAGCAAATATTTCCCTACAGTAACAGGAGAAAACCGCTCAAATAATATATTTTGAAGCATAAAACTGAGTCATCAAATGAGAAGACACACAACCCTCAATTAATTATACTACCCAAATTATACCTGAATAGATAGAGCGGTGAGACCTTTGTCATAGCACCATCAAAACTGTCTTCATTCTGCTGACTGCATGCCTTGGACAAGGGGAGAGAAGTCAGTAGATGTCTCTTGACTACTGAACAGACCTCAGGCCAGTTACATTCAGCTGCTTCGGGGCCTTGAAAATTGTCTTGGGCTTGATTGAATTGCTGGTTAATACACAGGAACTAAATTAAGTCTGGGATTCAGATGGCCTTTCCTAATGACTCATTGTTTTTATGTCAATAAAACTGACAACAGAGACTAGTGCAGTCCCTTTGCCCAACTCTGGTCTGTCACATCAAGTCATGTGACAGAGTGGAGTGTTGCTGGGCATACACTGTTACTCCCCACTGGAGTTCTCTTGGAAAGGAGGTTAGATAGGCAGGCTATGCAAATGCAGGTGCTTCCTCAGCAACCTTCTTTCACTAGAAGGTCACCCATAGGGCATTTTCATTGACAGCACAGCCTAAGTTGTGTAAAGATAAGCAAGTCTGCTTTTCTGGTTAAAACCACCTCTTTGGGTGCAGGACTTCCTATACGGACCTCAGATCTTCCTAAAAGATTCAGATAGCTTATCTCTCTTCCATTCCTGAGAACATACAAGAATCTCTAAGGAAAAAAAAATTAGGGAAGTTGGGTTTGATGGCAATCAAAATTACAAAAGAAAATTACAAAGTTCTATTCACAAGGGATTTTTCCCCCCAACAGTCCTTTACAAGGAACTGTTTTCAAAGGAACACGTAGGGTAGCCATTCTCTTTGTTCTGATATTTCCTTGATGTAAGTCCAGTGGCTAATAAGTTCATGTACAGATAGGGTATACTCAAGAATATTCTGACATTTAAACAGATAACAAAGGGACAAAAAAGTAAGCTGACTGATGGAATCCTGATTAAAAGCAACTGTGATGATAACCCACTTCTCACGATGACTTGTATGTGTGAATCCAGGCACCCATGCACACATGCACACTCTCGAGGACGTGCACACACACACACACACACACACACACACACACACACTCACACTTACCTTGACTTAGCTGAGAAAAAATGAAGTAGCCTAGAGAAGGTGGAAAGAAGCCACGCCTTAGACACCCAGTTGCCACTAAACTGTAAATCGGGAAGCCACCACTTCCAAAGTTAATTTTTAAGTCTATAGTTGAGTTAATGTTTGAATAAAAAGTCAAAGAATAACTTCTAGAAAATGATGTTTGCCAATCTAGAAAAGGCATACATTTTCTTTTAAAATATAATATGATATCTGTTCTCAGTCAAAGTAAGAAAACTTTAAACTAAAGTGTTGAGATAATATTTTTGCATGAACAAAACTGGCAGAGAGGGGCTGAGGAGTCTTAGTTGCTAAAGTGTTGGTTGTGTAAGCATAAGGACCCCAGTCCCAAACCAAGTTACCTGCCCCTCCCCGAGTGAACCCCTCCAAAGAAATCCCCCCAAAGCAGTACAGCCTGGAGAGGAAGAAATAAGGGATCCCTGGAGTTGCTTAGCTAGCTAATCTAGCCTGTTAATGAAGAATTAGTGAGTTCCAGGTTCAATGGAGAGCCTGTCTCAAAAGAAAAGACAAAGAGACACTGAGGAAGACTCCTGATATTGACCTTTAGCCTCTGTGCACATATATGGGCATCTACTCACATGTGTACACAGGCACACACATGCACACAACCCTGAAATAAAAGTTAACATTTTTCTTTAATTTCTCATTGACCAGAACTTGGGCAAATTATTATTCTTTCATTGAACATTGAACTCTGAAGTTCATAGAGGTTTTAAGGGAAGCAAAGTGACCACGTCCATTAGCATTCTGGGTATACCAAACCAGGCTAATTCAGAAAGTTCCATTTACAGGAGTACTAATAGTGCACCAGTAATGTACTTTAAAATAGGAGTACTGTTCTGATATCTTATATGATAAAGATCTATAGGAGTCCTAATAAACTACTACCAAGGTACTTTATCAGTACATTTGTAGTAGAGAGGATGCTTTTGAACAGAGATGACTAATTGAAGCGTTGATGATGATAAAAAGAAATAAAAAAAGAAATGCGCATCCTGAGCATGGATTGTAAAATGTTGATCTTCACCTAGCAACTTAGGTAAATATGTAGCACTTAAGAGAGACACAGAGGTGAGATGAATCTGTGAGTAAAACTGGTTGATTCTAAAGCGTGCTTAGCTTGATACTCAGGACCCATGCCAAATGCTTGCTGTAACCCCAGTCCTCCAGCAGCGAGACAGACAACTGAGATTGTAGAGCAGCCTAGGAGCCTGGACTGTGCAGTATGGTAAACCAGGAACGACCCTGCCTTAGCACAGAGACGGGTTCCTTAATACTGTCCCCTGACTTCTACAGGCCGCCTGACCTATGTGTACCCACACACTCACACACCAGTAGTACTAGCGGAAAAGTTAAAGTTGAAAGGAGAAAAGTAAGGCAGACAGATGCATAAAATTGTCAGGGCAAATTCAATTACAAAACCAAAAATGAAGACTAGAATAGCATACAAAATAGAATTATTTTTGCACATGAACTTAGGACACCAACAAGCTCCACAGTGATGCAGGAGAAACTAGGAACATGTTTAGTCAGTAAAACTGAGACAATGAGGCAGCAACACTGCGGGTTTGATTTATATTGCGTTCAGGTGTTATCTTGACTCAGGGATAGAAAAAAAAATGAAACAATTCAAGGCAAAAGAAAGGTAAGAAGAAATAGAAAAGAAAGTAAGGACTCCAAACCTTCACAAAGAGTGACGTGATTCCTATGGGAAAGACCTCAAACCCTCAGCAGCAAGTGCTTGCTTAATTTTTACAGAACTTGGAGATCGAAGCATTTTTTCTACAGTGAGTGCCAAGAAATCTATATTTCAAAACCTGAGCTCATGCTGAGTCATTGTCTACAATGGAAAAGTCGTTTTATCTTTTTATACTTTTTCCACCACCATTATAAGACTTCTTTTAGAACCAAAATATTACTAAACTAGAGGGTTTTTTTTTTTGTTTTGTTTTGTTTTGTTTTGGTTTGGTTTGGGATCGTCTGTTTGGGTCTGTTCTGAACCAGCCTCACTGTCTTTAGCTGGGATCTTGAGGAAATATACTAAAGTTAACCCCTTTTATTCACCGTGTTTATTTATTAAATCTTCCTCCTCCCAATTTTTTTTCTGATATATAGGTTATATATTTCTAGCTGCTGCTTTATGTGGGGTTTTGTTAACAGATTCCCCAAGCGGCGTTTATACTGTTGCCAAGCAGTGAGTTATTTAACCTTTGACCGTTGGTGAACTCAGCCGTGTAATTACTGTGTGTGCCAGGCCCTCGCTGGGCTACCTTGGCTACTTGTTTTCTTCCAGAGTCTCACTCAGCCAGCTTCCCAATCACACTGCTCTTCTGCTGAGGAGGCGAACAGCTGCTGTCAGTTCTGATAAGATTCTAGCTCTCACAACGAGGATACTGTGGAATGTGCTTCCATAATAAAATGTAGTCTGAAATAGACTGTGTTCTCAAGGTCAAACGGTTACAGCCTTTGGCTCTACTTTAGATGCTAAACTAATGTTCCAGTTCACAAAACTCTTTGATGTTTGCTTGCAGACTGGCGAGATCTCAGTGGAAAATCCTTCTCGTAACTTGGGTGGCTTGCCTTGGAACAGGTTAGATTCTGGAAGTTTGATGTCTCTGCTGCCCTAAAATAAAGTCACCGAAGGTCACTGTCCATCTCTGTCAGTGCCTTCTCCTGTCTCCCTTTCTTTGTATGTGTCGTCCTCTTTCCCTTGGGTTAATATCTAAGACACTGCACTTGAGTTATTCTCAATGTGCTTTAATTTTCCTAATAGCACAGGGGAAAGAGTCACTGATTTACAGGAGATAGCCAAGACCCCAGGGGATTCACCAAGGTTACAACCAGCAGACCTTTATTAAGTATGCATTATGGAGCCTGAAATAGCTGTTAGCTGTCAGCGCTGTTAGCAAGGGGAGACAGAGGCCCAGCAAAAGGTAACACTAGTGAATGACTATACACAAGGTGCAGAAATTATTATGGCCAGGGCTAATGTCATAAAGAAAGCAATCACTTTCCAGGGAAGCAAAAAAAAAAAAAAAAAAAGAAAGAAAGACTAGGCAGCCTCAACTATGTTTTAAGAGGAGGTAGGGTTTATAGAACATCCCCCGAGAGGTGAGGCACCACCAACGGAAAGAAAAGACCCATCAAGAAAGAAAAGTAACTGAGTACCAAGTGGTTCTGTATTTCAATGAGCACACATACGAGCAGGCCTGGAGGTTTATGGGATATAGACATCATGGGGCTTGCCATTCTCAAAGAGCACTTCATGCTGAGATGAGCAGCCTACTACTGCTTGGTACAGAAACCTCAGCATGATGTTTGGAGGAGGTAGCTGGATCCGTAAGCAACACAACCAATTGTGGAAATACTGTCATATCATGAGTGTGCCCAGAAGAGCCATGCATGGACTGAGTTTGAAATCTGTCCACAGCACACATAGGTTTGTATGTGGGGTCACTAGCTGGTGGCACTGTTTGGGATGTGTGCAATCTATGGAGAATGAGACATAAGCAGCCAGAGGCTGGCCTTGAAAATGATCCTATCTCTAGTTCTTGTTCCAGCTCCTTGCTTCCTTATCTATCATGAGAGTTAGCTGACCAAAGCTGTTTTATCAGCACAAACAGAAGCTCACCCTGTGGTTTCTCTGAAATGGATTTATGTGCCCTGTCACTGTGAGCAAAGTAAGCCCTTCCTTCCTTAACCTATTTCTGTCACACATTTGGTCACAAGAGAGAAAAGAAACAAGGCCAACCACCCAGATGACCGGCTGGTACCAAATAGCTTTGAAAACTAAGACTTGATAACAAGCAAGAACAAATAACAGGACGGGAAGAACCAGTAGGACATGACCCCTCTCTATACCTCTCAAATCTGGAGGCTTTTTGTCCACAAAAGAACAGTGACCCCAAAGACTCATATGAAATATAGATGTTAATTGAGGGTTATAGGATAAAACCTTGGATATCCTGAACGTTCACAGGTGCTCTATATGTATACTGAACATCGCATAATTTTCCCTCCAACCAGGTCCACAATGACATATAAAATTCCCAGTCACTTTCATTATGAATAAACGACATGATGTCTTGAGGTGTCTTGTTGGAATATTGAGTATTCTTCTACTTTGGGTAACATGAACAAATGAAATGACCCAAGACATTATCAAGGGTAATACTAGCACTGGGAAGGGGAGAGAGAGATGGGTCAATTATAAGTATGATTACTGGTCTTCCACTGGACCAGAGATCTGTTCCCAACATAGTGTCAAAAATGTTCTTGGCCACGTATAATTCCAGTTCCAGGAGATCCAATGTTTTCTGACTCTCTCTCTCTCTCTCTCTCTCTCTCTCTCTCTCTCTCTCTCTCTCTCTCTCTCTCACACACACACACACACACACACACACACACACACACAACACACTCAGACACAGAGTCACACAGACACACATGACACATACACTTAAATTCTTAAAACACAAAGACAATTACTGTGGAGTGGGGACTATAAAGAAACAGAACCCCGAAGAACAGCCCGAATGTCTTTCCCGTGTACAAATGCATGACTGTGGCACACACTTGGTTTAAGAGAAAACATTATAGGAGACTCAACTTTTCATTGGAAGAGAAGAGCAAGATAGCCTAGAAATACAAAGAATGTGTAAGTGAGATCCATCTTCAGAATGGGTTGTCTTTTAAACTCCTCTAAACAAAACAACAAAGAAGTAGCAGCAAGAGTATCCAGGGCACGACTCCAGAAAGTAGTCAACCATAGAGCCATGACATCTCTCCTATTCTAGGTGAGAGTCTAAGAGTAGGCATCTGGATCCTTGGTAGGTACAAGGTAGGTGGAGATCATTTCTCAGTAAGCCCAGGAAGGAAGAACTGGAGAAAAGGAACCAAGGACAAGCTGCCTTTCATGGATGATGGAAAGGAGGGCAATGGAGAGGTACGGGAACTGGATAACAGTGTCCAGTGCCCTCCGTGCATCATGTCCTCCACATAAAAGAGCATCTTTCTTCTCAAGTGCTCCCTGGGAGTCTTTCCTGACCTCTCTTTGTTCTCACAGCTTTTTTTTTTTCTGCAACACGTGTCCTATGTTCTCAGGAAAACCATTACCAGAGTCACTCTCTCTCCTCCTCCTCTCTCTCTGTCTCTGTCTCTCTCTCCCCCTCCTCTCTCTCTCTGTCTCTGTCTCTGTCTCTCCCCACTCCTCTCTCCCTCCTTTCTTTTGTCTGAGTTAGTTCTATCTAAAAACAAAACAAAACAAAAAAAGTCTTCTTCTGGTGTCAATTACCGACGATCTATTCTACATACTTGAAAAGACATTTTTCTAAGCATCACTTCGCCACAATATTTTCTTCCTTAAAACCTTGGCTTCTCTTGATTGCTTCCCAAATCCAATTATAAGCTAAGACCATGGTTTATTGCTTTCCAGATCTTAGAGTTCCTATCTGTCCATATCTGATTCCTACTTGGCTGCTGTGTTTCTGTAATATTTAAGAAGATAGAAATTTACTATTGTTGCAACCAGAACGTGTTGTCATTTTCTCTCTCACATCTGTCACACTTGGCGCATTTTCTATTTGAACACAACCTCCCTTCCTTCTTTAGCCACATCCAGAAACTTCCAGAATAATAGCTGTCACTCAGCATTTTTTTTTTTTTTTTTTTTTTTTTTTTTTTTTTTTTTTTTTTTTTTTTTACTGTCTTAGGATTTCTATTGCTGTGATGAAGCACTATGACCAAAAGCAACTTGGGGAGAAAAGGGTTATTTTGCTGACATTTTTCTATTATAGTTTGTTATTGAAGGAAGTCAGGGCAAGAACTGAAGCAAGACAAGAACCTGGAGGCAGGAGCTGATGCAGAGGCCATGGAAGGATGCTGTTCCTTCTGTTTCGCTCCTCATAGTTTGCTTAGCCAGTTTCCTTATACCATCCAGGACCACCAGCCCAGGCGTGGCACCACCCACAATTAGCTGGGCCCTCCTCACATCAGTCACTAATTAAGAAAATGCCCTATATCTGTCAGAAGTCCAATCTTATCAGCAGAGGTAACTTGCTAACTGACATTTCCTCCTCTTAGATGACTTTAGCTTGTGTCAAGCTGACAGAAAAACCAGACAGCACAATGACACAGGAGCTGGTTTATTCCCAGGTTGGAACCATTATTATTTTCCTTCTCAACCCATCACAACTGCACACTTATAAACACAGACAATAAGAAATATGATGGTAACTTTGATAAATGCAGCAGTAATATTCCTAATTATAGCTTCCATGTAGACAGGCATTTATGATATATATGGTGACTCTTTTCATATATCCCCTTAGACTTCTTAATATGTAGATAGAAAAGAATATGCACAAACTCCTTTCTTCCTTATATCTTTGCATATTTCACACAGAGTATTATATATATGGGGCAAACCAATACTTGATAGGTAGACTGAGGCTCCACTGCATGACTTTAGAAAACAGCTTTCCATGAACCCTTCTTTCACAAGCTGGGATGATAAATAATTTGCTATTTCCTGCTTTCTACCAAGAGACTCCTTGAGAACTGAGTCATAAAAGGGTTCATCTTAGAAAGTTACCCAGAAAACTTAGAATTGGAAAATCAGAAGGAATCACAGCCTACAGGGAGAACAGACAACCTTCCTTTTGTCAACCCAGCAATAGGGATGCCGAAGAAGAGATAACCCAGAACTCCAGAGTTTGATGATAAAAAGGAAGGCAAACACTGGCCTCTACACTGAGTAGCAGCTTTGGCAGGCCTGTTAACAAGACACCACTAACTTCAGAGCATGTAGGCTCCAAGGCAATATCCACAAAATGTCTATTACACACACACACATACACACACACACATAGACACACACACACATACACACACATACACACACACACACAGACACACACACACATACACACACATACATAGACACACACACACACACACACACACACACACACACACAAAAACAAGCATCTTACCATCAGGAAGGGCTGTAAGGAAGAGAAATCATGGTTTTGGACTACTAAGTTTCTATTCTGTTCCATTCCATTCCAATAAGTACTTGATACACACACACACACACACACACACACACACACACACACACACACACATAGACACACACACACACACACACATACATAGACACACACACACACACACACACACACACACACAAACAAGCATCTTACCATCAGGAAGGGCTGTAAGGAAGAGAAATCATGGTTTTGGACTACTAAGTTTCTATTCTGTTCCATTCCATTCCAATAAGTACTTGATACACACACACACACACACACACACACACACACACACACATATATTTAAATGACATATTACTTCTTTACCGGTTTTTGTTTATCTGTTTAGACTTCTGATTTTTGCCCTCTTAACTGCAGATAGCATCACAGTGACTACTTGGAGATGGCTGTCTCGGGCTGTGCTGCCATGATTACCAACTCTGGCAATGAACTCCTGCTTGGTGCTCCATCTGTTTTAAAACGTCTCTGTTTTAAAGGGGAAGATAACTGGACTAAAGGTATAATCATAGTGGGTGCTCACCATGAGCAGAAAAGAAACCGATTAGTAGAAGAAAGAAGGAAGAAAATGAACACACCATGAGCATAGACATGGTTCCTGGCATTGCTAAACATTTTACTTATAATTATGTACAAATTCCACATTGTATTTCAGGAGAAAATTAAGAGAGTGATACAGTGAACTAACCATCTGCTCCACACCGCCTTGCACTGATTATGACACTTTTGCCCTGAGCACTTTTTAAAGTGAGGGATATGCTTTCCCTGTAAATACCTCAGTAGGTACGACCCCAACATAGATAGATGCTTGTCTGCAGAACCACTGAACTCTCCTCACAGGGGATGGTGTAAGTTCTTAGATGAGAGATGCTATTTTCCTCCGACTTAAAATGTAACAAGGGGAATGATCCTTTGGGGTATCATTTCTTCAGCACAATTTTGCCTATGACAGAATTCAATTATAAAAGACGTGATGCCCATCTTACCACTGAGAAAATTTGACACCAATTCCTGCCTTCTTCCTACAGACTGCTATTTGAGGTTATTGGAGTTTGGGGGAGGGTCTCAGACTCAGTCAGCTGTCCTTTGAGAGTCATGCTGACTTTCCTGCACATGCCACCATCAGTTTCTTTGTCACACCCCAGAAATCCATTGCCTATCTTAAGAATCCCTTGTCTTCCTACAGGATTATGATCTTATGGTTCTCCAGGCTCCACCTGTCCTGGTGAATATCCGTTCCCTGCTCTACACTAACCATCTGAGCTCAACTTTTTTCCTCCAGTTGATGCAGCAAAGAGGAGGGCATGGGCATCAGACTTTACCAAAAGCCTGAAGATATCTTAAAGGAGATAAAGCAATGTGTTGGCATCCTCACCAAACATTATAAATCAAAGTTAGTTATTTCTGCTGTTACAAGTCATTTACCTTGAAACCTAATGTCTCAGACTCCTTCCTCTGAGCTTCTCTGCATTTTCCTGTTGTTAACAGAAAGATTACTTTTAAAAAAAAAAATATTTGTGTAGATATTAATTCAGCACTCCCAGACCCTTACAATGAAGTCATCTGAGCCTTTCTGTGTGTATACAGACTCAGAC
Source organism: Micromys minutus (assembly GCF_963924665.1). Lineage (NCBI taxonomy): Eukaryota > Metazoa > Chordata > Mammalia > Rodentia > Muridae > Micromys > Micromys minutus. Next base: position 9,887,945 of record NC_137965.1, read on the forward strand.
GAATCTTTAAAATTATACATGGTGAAGACTAGGCCTTTAGATTTTAATTACCCAATTGCTTTTCTGAGGATTCCATTTGAAAGAGAGTGGGGGGGGGGGGTGAATTGTCTTTGAACGGTATCCACAATTATGTTCAGAAAAAGAAAACAAAACAAAACAACAACAACAACAACAACAACAACACACACACACACACACACACACACACACACACACACACACAAACCCAGTGTGAAGCTCTGGAAAAAAGTCAGATGGGGGCTTAGAGACCTTTAGGCTTTCATCTCTTCACCTCAGTGAGGTATTAACTGTAAGCAAACACCAGAGGTAAGGACAGTGAATCATCCTCAAAGTGTGTGAGGCAAGTTTTGCAGCTAAGATTTACAAGTAACTCATTGGAGGCTAGTCTTGGAGTTTTCCTTCTAAAGCAAAAGGTAACTGTTACATGCCTAAGAACAAAGAACAAGGCCACTTGCATGACAGCCATTTTGAAGTAGATGCAGATGTTGCAGCAGCAGCGTTCAGCTAAGGCAATTCTTTCCTATCTCTAACTGAATCAAGAACAGACACCAAATGTCCACAAACCAGGCCCAAATATGATTTAATATACGCAAAACATTAGGAGAATTTTGCAATTCTTGCTTTAATTTCGTTTGCAATTTTTAGAATTTTTTTCTTAAGGTTTAGTAAATTTTTAGCTGATTTTTTTCTTGACTGTAATTTGAGGCAAAGGAACAGAGCTGCAGACAGATGCATGTGTGCACATCTGGTAATATCTGTGGGTGTTAAATAGTGGATATGTTTTATTCAAGTGGCAATTGCAAAAATGTTTCTCTCCAATAACAGCTATTTCAAAGAGACACTTCTACCTCTCTCTTTTTATACAGTTCAGGTTCATATGGCACACAGATCCTTTACTACTCTACCTTGGAAGTAAGAAAAATGTCACTTCTGCTTTTGTTTTCAGAATGTTAGAAAACATGGCTTTCCAACGGGCTACTCTCAGCTTGTCTGAAGGAGATGGACATGATTTGTTCACTGTGAAAGGAATGTGATGGCTTACTCTCTCCACACAGGCCTGAAGGTCTTCACTTTGTATCTCTGTCTGGCCAGGGTAGACACGTTGCTACTTTGTCTCCTTCTGCTCCAGAGCTGCTTCTGAATTTCCATTTTCTCTGTCCAGTGCAACATAGCTTTGTGTTCACTGCTTTATGGAAAGGGAGCTCCAGGTTAGTGCTGGTGAGCTCATTCCCGATGACATCATCCACACAGAAATGGTCCAACAAGAAGTGGCAACATCAGAAACAGTGTATTTCTGTTGAGAGCCCCTTTCTTCCACAGGATCCTGATGAGCTATTCTATTCTTTGTGATCTATGCTGAAGCCCTGGCAGAGTGGAGACACTCTCAACAGAGAAGCCGTGTTCCTCCCTTTGGCTATCAGACCTCTTCCATTTACTTATAAAAGCAGTGGGATTAAAGGACATGGACTTACATCAAAGGAACAGACAAAGAACTCGCCCAGGCCTAGAACAGGTGTGCTTTTATGTCTCAGAAAAAAAAAAAAATCAACATTCTATTTTGTTTTCAATAATGGGGGATGTAGGGGCTGGAAAGTCAGATAAGAGGGTAAAGTGGTTGGTGCATAAGCATGAAAACTGAGTTTGATCCCAGGTAAAAAAGCTGTAACCCCTGTGCTGGGGATGGAACAGCCAGAGGAGGAATCTTGGAGCTCCATGGATGAAAACTGAGTTTGATCCCAGGTAAAAAAGCTGTAACCCCTGTGCTGGGGATGGAACAGCCAGAAGAGGAATCCTGGAGCTCCCTGGCTAACCAATCTGACCCAAATGGAGAGCCTCAATTATAGTAAAAGAGCCCCTGTCTTAAACATGTGGTAGACCAAAATACAGAAAGATGTTAACCTTGACCTCTAAACTATACACACACACACACACACACACTCACACACACACACACACACACACACAAACACACACACAAACACACACTCCCCACAGACACTAACATACACACTAGCATACACACACAGGCACACAAACTCACATACTAGTGAACACACACATACACTAGCAGACCACCCACATATGTTCATTGCACACCTGCATGTAACACATAGACCCACATAAATCAAAATTGGCAGGTCTTTGAGATCTCATTTTCCTTAACCTTGATTTGAATGAAAAACTGACTTAGTAGGAGGGTTGGTGCCCAGGTCTTCTTAACTTTGGGATATCACAGTTAAAGTTGCCTGTGGTTTAGCCTTTGCCTCGAGCCTTTATATAATCCATGAGTAGATCACAAATGAGGTGGGAGGAAGTTAGATCTTCCCTTCACCAACTGGCTGGACTGTGGACAAATTCACCTTCCTTTCCCACCTTCTGTTTCCTAACTGTTAAAATGCATGTCATGGTTGTGTAGCTTAATGTTCTTGTGGGACTCCGAAAAGTAGAAGTAGGGGTGTCTCTAACTCTTGTACCTGCTCCTGGGACCCTTTTCCTCCTACTGGGTTGCCTTTGTCCGGCCAAGATATGAGGGACTGTGTCTGGTCTTATTGCATCGTGTTTTGCTGTGTTTGGTTGGTACCCCTGGGAAGCTCTTTTCCTAAGGGAAATGGAGAAGCAATGGCTCTGGGGAGAAGGAAGAGTGAAGAGGGAGGACAAGTGGAGGGAGGAGATGCTGTGGTCAGGATGTATTATATGAGAGAAAAATAAATGAAAATAGAAAAAGAGGTTTAAAAAAATACAGGGAGACTGGCAACAGCTGGAAAGACCTAGGTGCTCAGTAACAGCCTTGATGACGCCACTGTTTTCTTACTGTCCTTTGTCCTGTGGAAAAATACATTTCACTCTGATCTACTCCTAGCCTTCAGAAACTATGCAGCCTACAGAACACTGGCAGAGAGACAACGTTCCAGGGTCAGACAGAGAGATGCTTGTAACTGATTGAGGGGAAGATGCCTGTTGGGAAATTCTGGGAGGTTTTGGGAGGAGGAATTTCCAAAGGGGAAACAGGGATGTGCAGAGGTGGTTAAAAAGACTGGGTCACTGTAAAATTCAGATCTTTTTAGGGGAATCAGAGGACAATGCTTGTTACAAAATGGAGTTTTATTTTCTTTAATAATCATCTCAAAGGTAGAAAACTTTAAAAAGAACAGAATTTGAAGCCACCGAAAGGGAAAACATTAACCCGATAACTATATCCAACTGTAAAAGTTGAATTAAAAACTTTTTTAAAAAAAATTTAAAAGTACATTAAATTTTGAAAGCTTTGAAATAATATGTAATATCTCACAGTTTTTAATGCACTTCAAGCAGATTACTCTCATTTTGAAGATAAGAAAACGAAGACTTGAAGAAATAGCACAATTTGCATGCGTTTTTTTAATTTATACTTAATGACAGACCACAAAACTGCCACTTCAGTAGAACCCGCCCCGACCCAGGGTTTGACAGCTGGACTTGGAGATAGAGAACAAAGTAAGCCCTGAATGCTCCTTCCCGGCGATCAGTGTTCCGTCCTACGACTACACCAAAGCTCTAAAAGCCAATCTTTCCCTAATTAGCTCTGTTCTGCCTTTAGGTGACCTAAGGAGAAACTATTGGAAGGTAGATTGCCGTGAGGGGGCAGTGGAGTTTTATCAGTTGTAGGAGGAAGACTGGAGGGTTTGGAGGTGAGCATTATTAATGCATTGGGTGGTGTGCACGAAGCAGGCAGAGGACAGAGACCAGGAAGAGACTTGCAGTACCTGAAAGCTGGTATGTAGGTGGACGTGTGTGGATGGAGCATAGTAGGTCTCACAGCAGAAGGGAGTACCTCAAACCTGCCTGGTGATACATGTATTTGCTTTGAAGGTGCCTCCTATAATTGAGGCAGAAAGAGAGAGTGCGGAGCCCCAAGAAAGCAAAGCTGCCCTCTCTCTCCCTAGAGGGAAGGATCCGGCCCAGTCTTGGATGCACCCTGCAGGAGTGAGGTCTGGTGTTACCACAAGCATTAAAGCGGCCCTGCATATGTGACTGTATTAGCTTTCTGATTCTTGCTTCAGTGAAGCCCTCAGCGATAAGTAAATGCCAGTAAAGATTTTCCCTTTCTTTCCCTCACTGTCAGGTGTGTCTCGAGTGGTTCAGCTGAATCAGTGTTCAGTAAGGAAACCCCAGAGGATCAAGACCTTTACGGTTAGACTGCTAGCCCTCTGTCTGTCTGTCTAGTGACAAGAATGATACAGAGGGGAGGGCGTGGAGGTTAACCTTGGGAAAGAAAAAAATGGGATGGCGAGTGAGGCGCCTCAAGCTCCCAAGACTCCCTGAAGAGTGTTCATCTGCTGTACATGGCATTAGATCGACGATGGATCCCCAACACTGGTGACAGAGCAAAAAGGAACCCAGGCCAAGGGCGTGGCTGCTTCCGTCTTTATCAAGTCCTAAAGGGTGAGGATCCCACCCTCCCCCTCCTTCGGAGCTACCTCATTGGTCAGGGCTTTCATTGGAGTACCTTGACAGTGTAGCAGGATACTATTGGCCAGGAATTTAGGGGCTTAGGATTGACTCAAACACTGTGTATAAACTTAAGATGCTCTGCATAGAATAAATTCAAATCTGCAAACGGATGCTGTTCTCCAGAGTCTGATTTCCCCGAATTTGTTATGAGACTCTGTTGCTTCTCCTCAGCCCCTTCCCCCCATCCTCGGTCCTGTTCCCATAATACTCACTCCCCAGGGACCTGCTCCAACTAAATTATCTAGTGTCTGTACAATGTAAATAAAGGTTAAAGTGAGGCGTGTGTATGCATGCTGTAAATAATGAACGCATTTCTCCAAACACACATATTAATACTATTAACGATGAGCCTCTGATATGCTTGATGAGGAGTTCGGTATAAAGCAGGGTCCTTTTGAAAAATCATCTGCTCTACTGACTTCCAGTGAGGTTTTAAAAATAATTTTGCTTTTTAACCTCCCATATCATTTACTAATCGCTTCCTATTTTACATAGTTCCGTTGCTCACGACAGAAATTCTGATCATCACAGAAATACTTCACCTAAGAATAGGATTTGATTGTTTAGTCCAGGAAGTAGTGCCTATTTCTTCTTGAAGCAATTTTCCGAAAATTGGAAAGGGTATTGAGAAATAAATAAGGGAGACCAGGTTATGGAGGTCTATCCTCACAATGAGTCCCTGGGTGCTCTGCCGCTGAGATTTACAGCACACACACACACACACACACACACACACACACACACACATACACAGAAACACACACACACACAGACGGAGAGGGGGAAGGAGAGGGGGAGGTAGGGAGGGGGAAGAGGGAGAGAGACTGTGTCCCACCTGTGTGTGCCTCCCAGATTGCTAGCCCCTCTACTCACCCGCCACACTCCCTCCAGTTCACACACATTGTACCACCATGAATGGCATTTACATGGATTTGTGAGATCTACATAGATCCAATAAAATCTCAGTTTCTCCCAGATGAGGGTGTAGGTAACAGGCTTGAGGGTGCTCAGATCCCAGAAAACCAAAAAAAAAAAGGCACTTTTTTTCCATTTTGATTAACTGAGGTTGGCTTAAACACAGTAATCCCAAACTCACCAACAATGTATAAGCTAGACTTAACTCTTCCTGTGTCTCCCAAGGTCCCCATTTAGCTGTTGTATGATCTGAATCTGTACTTGCCTGAAGGAATTCTTGTGACTCTGTCCCTCTTTCTCCCTGACTGAACACATCTTCTTCCCCTAGCTGTGCTCTCTCTGTTGATGATCAACACAGAAAGCATCACATGGGGGAAGGAAAGGGGATACTTTACAGAATCGTTAACAGTTTTACAAGGAATTAAGTCAGTGACTCCAACTGACCCAAATATCAAACAAACAAACAAACGAACACTATCAATTTATATTTAAATGCTGCTTTCAACGCTTAGGGTGAATATTTATTTTATAAGGCTATTTTTAGCTTTTTTATAGCAAGCAATTATCTTAACACACATGCAAATATACTTGCATTAATATTGGGTCATGGCCATGGAAGAGCACATATCTCAAGATTATGGTTTCACATATGTTTCGATTGTAAAAGCTTGATTATTTGGGATCCAAGGCAACTGAGGTCAGTCAGTCGCTACATTGTTCTTTTAAGGGCAGGTTAAGTAAACAGGTTGAGCACACAGTTGGACAGCAGTCTTAAATCTTCAGTGACCCCATGGCGCATTCTTAACTTGGACGGTGAAGTCCAGCGGTACATATACCAGCAGAATTGAACAGGCACTGCACAACGGAGAAGTGGGAACACACAACAGCTTTTTCCCAAATAACAGTGTCACTTTTCTTTTCCTTTAAAGAGAAAAATCACGAGGCCTGGAGAGATGGCTCACACTGGCTGTTCTTTCAGAGGTCCTGAGTTCAATTCCCAGCACCCCACATGGTGGCTCACAACCTTCTATGATGGGATCTGATGCCCTCTTCTGGTGTGCATGTGTGCATGCAGATAGAGCACTTGTATACATGAAGTAAATATTTTTTTAAAGGAAAGTCACTCAAATTGACATGTGTGTATTCATTTTTTTTCACCAATAAATTGAAAGACGTGACCTGCCCCAGATTAGAGTCAGATAACGATTTGCTGTGTGACAGGCTGTGAGCTCTAATTTAAGATCCACCAGGGTCTTTTACTTTTTAAAGCTGCCACACTGAAATAAGGGATTACGCGTTGAGTTTAACTGAGAGGTGAGGAGTGCTCAGCCTGATTGCCTGCTCCTGCAGAGCTTACATTGTTACATAACTCCGAGCCGTTTGGCTAAATGAAGTCATGCTTACTTTATATCAGTGTTACAAAGCAGGTGAAATTACAGTCTGATGGTACTTTCTTCCCAAATGCTTAAACAAAAATACGCTCTCACCAGTGGTCTTATGCTTCTGAGTTATCCCTACTTCCCCTTTTCTAGTAGCATGGCCCAGCCTTCCCTTTAACCACAGAGCCAGGCTTTTGAATCATTCTCTCTGCACCTCAGGGGCTGCTGAGATATGTCTCTACGGTTTAAAGCATCAAAGCCTGTTCCCTCCCCATTAGAAGATTACCCAGGACCCTATTCATTCCTTGGGAAAGAATGACTCATTCCAATACAGAGATCAAAGTAATTTCTCAGATAAGAAGTTGCTGTAGGGGCTGACAGTGCCAGTCAGTTTGGTGGGAGTTGAGGAATGGTAAACACAGGGAAGGAAACAGTTGTTCCATGACCGTCAGCATGAATTTAATGGCATATATGGGGTTTTTAGTTTGCTGTCTTGTGGGTGGGAACTGGCTCAGCCTACACTATTATTATCATCCCTAAGTAAGAAAATTGATACTCATTAGTTTTGGAAAATATATCATTTTGCTCTAATAAATGAAATAGTCATTAATTATTATGATATATCCCAGACATTTACAAGGAGTAGTATACATAATTTCTTTAGTTAATACAAACAAATACTATGTTTCTCTATATGGAATTTAAACACAGAATTTGTAAGTATAAATGTGTGCTTATATTATTTTTATAGTTCAAACAAAAACAGTATAGTGAGTAAAATTAGGCATATGGTAGATTTTAAGATTTATTCTTTTAAAGTGAATAAAATCAATATTTTGGCTCTATGTACATATACATTTTCAAAGTTTTTTTTTGAGTTAAATTATCCTCAAGAGTCAGAGGACTTTCTCCAATACATTAGGCTTCTTCTTTGTTTTACAGTGAGGAAGTTTTAAGGTGCAGTGGAGTTAGATGAAAGGAAAAAATTTGCTGTGATTTATAAGAGTAAAATATCAACTAAGAATTAGACTCATCTCCTGAATCCTTGGGATGAACTTGAGGACTAAAGACAGTCATGGAGATGAAGCAGAGACTTTGAGGGAACTCTCGGGAGAAAGAGGAGAGAGAACAAGGTGGGGCTTTAGAAATATTGACTGCTATGTAAACCTATGGATGCTGCATTGTCTGGCCTCAGCGGGAGAGGATATATCTAGTCTCACAGAGACTTGTTGTACCATGGTGGGGGGCATACCCAGTGTGGAGGAGAATGGAAGGAGAGATGGGAGGAAGGATTGTAGGAGTCTGGGGTGACGAGTGGGAGGGGGCAGTGAGAGAAATATAAAGCGAATAAATAAAATAATAATAAAATTCTGAGACACACACACACACACACACACACACACACACACACACACAAAAGAATTAAAGCATCAAACTTTCAGAGGCAATGGTATCCCACAGAGAGATGTAAACAGGAAAGAAAGCCAGGATGGAGACAGGCATTAGGGGAAAGATTAAGGCTACAAGACAGGAATGCGAAGAACAACAAAGAATGTAGTAAAGGCATATGTTGGGGAGGGATGGTGTTGTAAGTCTCAAGTGAGCAAGAAGTGTGGATGGGAAGATACCCTGGATCTGGGAATAGAGAAAATGTTGAGTCATGTTACTGAAGGTCGCAGGTTGGGCCACCTGTAGTTGGAAGAAATAATGTCTTCTTGGTCAGCTACTCATCAGATAAAGCAGAGAACCCTGAAGGGATAGGAACATATAGGAATTATGAATATATAGCTATAGAATAAGAAAGGGCAGGAAAGACGTGAATGGGTGAAATCGTTAGATAACAGGAAGAAAAGCAAAGAAGAACTTGAGAAGAATATGATGGAGGGTGGAAGAGGAACAGAGACTGAGGTGCTACATAGCCAGACAGTCATGACAAAGAGAAATTATCTATCACATCAGTCCTGGACAAGAGATGCTGATGGGAGCAATGGGTAAGGCTTCGGCAAAGGGAACAATCCCAACCTCAACTGTGCAACTATCCAGAGAAGTAGGAGGCTGGGCTCATTTTTACCCAGAAGAACAGTCGAAAGGAAGGGTGGGGGTTGAACTGGAGCAAGTTTCTAATTTCAGTCACAATCTGGACTCAACCCTTATTTCAGAGGGTCAGCAGGGCACATCTGCATGAGAACAGTTACCTGCTCCTCTGTTCCCTTCTGGGTGTCACTGGACTCAGAACACTTCCTCAGTACTAGGATCCTGAATGGGAAGATGGTTGAACAAAAGGTAGTGTAAGCAGCAAGGGGTGGTAGAGTCTCCTAGAATCTATAATGCTGTGGTATAGGAGATTTCATGTGTGGAATCAAAGGGGTGAAGGCAGTCTGTTGCTGCAGTATCTAAAATGCAAAGCATCAGTTTTTCATTATTCCGCTTTAGCTTCCCCTGCTCCCCCCAAAGGATGCAGATCTCCTCGTACCTGCTGCTGGTCCTGTCTCCCTGTGCTTCAAACAGTGTCTTGACAACAGATGACTTTTCTTAGACAAGATAAGAGAGGATTTGGGCATCTCCAAGTATAGCCTGAGCAGACAGCACTCTTATCTGTTCAGATTCTCTTGGCTTCATTAACTATTAAATGCTAACTTTTCCTGTTTAACAAGAGGAGACTCTTAATTTTCCGAAGTCTGATGCGAAAGGCTGAGAGGTCTATCGGGGGCCATGCCGTCCACATTTTTACCTTCTAGGGGATTTGAAAATAAAAAATGTATATCCCTTGGAAAAAGCTCATTAAGTATTTCTCAGGGCCGTCATTATTATATTGCTCTTCTTTCAGCCTAGAGATGGTTAGGTGAATCTGATATTTTATTGTTTCTGCAGGATCTGTGTCTATAATTCTAGTGGGAAATGTTGAGAATACCCTGCTGCAGCTATGGCCTCATAGAATGGGGAAAGCTCTTTGAGGAATAGTCTTTTTCTGCCTGTGGGTCCGTAAGACTGTTCCTAAGCTGTGGGTTAGTCTTTGGCATTGTACTTTTCAGTTGGCTACTCTTTTTCAGTTGGGTATTTTCTCTTTAGTCTTTGGCCATTGATGGACCTGGCCATGGAAAGTCACAACCAACAGAGCACAGGAAAGGAGGATCATTCTCAGAGTTGGACATTTGCGTAACGGAGAGTCTCTATCTTCCAAATTCTCATTGAGATTTTTATTTGTTAATGTTCTTGAGACTCGGGGCTCACCTAATCAAGAAAGCATGTGAATAACCTGTGCTTACAGGTTGCCTTTTTTTTTTTAAATTTTATATTGTTTAACGTGTGCTAAAGAGAGGAATTTTCTGTTGGAAAGTTCTGGTCAAAAGAGGCGGCTAGCTTACAGCTATGCTGAACTGTTAAGATCGGAGAGTTCAGCATTAAAAAAAACCCACTCTGCAGACACGTGCCTGCCTTCATCTGACTCACCATCCAAATCGAACAGATTTGTCACTGCTACCAAAGTATGAATCTTGGAAATCTTTTCTCTTGCCATTTGCACTTTTAATCAAAGTAATTCTGCCACTTTCCTAGGAGGACTTATTCTAGATATATGATCGTTCTATTCCCATAGATGCCTCTGCAAACTGTGAGAGTCAGCTCCTCTCATAGAGTTAGAAGCAGGGCTGTCAGACATTTTGTTCAGTTTTACTAATAATTAAAATCTATGCTGTGTGTGTGTGTGTGTCTTCGTGTGTGTTGCTATGGCTGGAATAAAAATGCAAGGTGATAATAGTTTTAACTGATGTGTTCACTTATAAAATAATTTTTAGTTAGCATACAAACAATAGACTTCATTAAGATATTTTCATATGCATTACTATATTGTAATCCTGGGTACCACCTTTTTGTCTTCTCTCTTCTCTTCTACCCTATTTCTTTCTGGCCTTCTTCCTTTCCTCAAATAGTTCCTCTCTTTTTTCCATTCTATCCCTAGATGTTTCAGGGCTTTGATTATGCAGTGCTTTGAACTCAAGAGCTTATTCTTTATCTACTGAGATAACCATGTAGGTTCTATCTCTAAGTCAGTTTATGTGCTGCATTGTACTTCCTGATAAACATATGTTGAACATGCATAAATGAATATTATATCTCCATATTGAAATCGACTTGACCATATCTAAATATATTCATAAAATCACTTTGCAAGTATTTTATTAAGAATTTTTATATCTATGTCCTTTAGGGAAGTTAAACTGTAGTTTTCTGTTCTGAGGTAACTGTATTTTACCTCAAAGAGTATCATTACTCTTTGTAACAAGATTGGCGGTGTTCCTCTCCTTTCTATTCTATTACAGACATTGAAAAGCATGACTTACAGGGTTCGTAGAACTTGACAAAGAATCCATCCTGCCCGAACTTTCCTCAGATGGAGCACTCTATCCCTTCTTTAGTCTTAGTATGGAAATGTTTAAGCTGTTTATAGCTTCTTGATTTAATATTGATTACATGTGGTACTTTGAATGTGACCTGTCTTTATAGGGTCACACATCAAAATATTTAGTCTTCAGCCATTGGTGGTGTTTGGGGAAGGCTATAAATTTAGGTGGAGCCTTGCTGGAGGAAGTATACTACTGGGGGTTGATGTTCGTTTTTATTTATTATTTTATTTTCTTCAAGAAAAATCTCCCAAACATCATTATAAGACATAAAGTGAAGGATTTCTCATCATTTCTTGAACATGTATTTCCCATAATTCCTTGAATACAGCACTGCCCTGTAGTCACACATGTCAATTGTCTTTGGTCCTCCTTGAAATTCAACTGTCATTTTCACAGAGCTATACAGAATCATCTTTGTGAAACTGTGTACATGCTGGATACCCGAGGGAAGGGCATCATTAGCTTTGTTTTTAATGGCACTGCAAATGTTTAAGGCTCTGATAAATGTTAATAGACATTGAAATGAATGACCAAGGGCCACCAAGATAGTTCATTATTGCAGTTCATGGGATTCACAGCTGGGTAAGACTAACAGTTACTTTCAGCTCTGGCAATGCACACAGCAACTTCTAGTACTAAGAACACTAATCATTAAGGATGAGCTACTCATGTCAGTACCATGTTGATGTAATGTTAAAATAATTTTCCATATAACCTAGTTTGGCCACATTCTTTCTCCTTTACAAACTCTTTTCAGTTTTTCCCTATTTCCCTACCCACACACATGTATGCTTTCCCTCTCTTTCTCCATCAAAATAACCTAACTCTCCAAAACAATGAACAAACAAAAAGAAACAAAAGAAAATAAAATCAGAATGAGCAGGAAAACAAAGAAACAAAAACCCATAAGACCAAAAAAAAAAAAAAAAAAAAAAAAAAAAAAAACCGGTTGCCAGCACTGGGTTCTACCCAAGTGTGTTGGTTCTGCTCTCCCTAGCAATGAGTAGTTCGACAGGTCTGTGGGAAAAAGGAACAAATGTTGATGGACAGAAAAGTCTGAAAGGAGGAGCGGATATCACCTTGGTGATAGACGTGGACTTGAAGGAGGAGTTCCTGTGGGTGAATGGAGAGGTAAGAATGAAAGACAGGAAAAATGATGAACAATGTTTACAAATGATAAGATAAAAGATAGCTTACGTGAGTCCTAACCTAACATGGCTGCTGTGGAGGCCTAGTAAAAAGTGGCTTTGTGGGTCTGCAGGGGGGTCAAAGAAATGGTAAGGGGCCTTGAGTCCACACAGGAGCTGAATCTCATCTCCAATCTCATCAATTTGTTTCTCTCATTTTTTTCTTTTTCATTAATCCTATTATCATAAAAATGATAACACATTCTGGTCTGATGAGTTTTTTTTTTCTTTTTTTTTTTTTTTTTTGAGCTGAGTGTCACTAATGTTTGCTCTAACCTCTGTTATTTCTTGCCACTTACTGATTTTGTTTCTCTGTAGCATCATTAAGCAATTTAAGATCTCTCTGGTTTTTCAATGTACACACTAATAACTGAAGACTTGCCCTGTATAACTGTATAAGCTGCAGACTAAATATTCTGGTAAGTTGCACATTTATGTATTTAGAAAATGGAATAAGAGGTTATTAAGATTTTTGTTTGTTTGTTTGTTTGTTTTACATGAATTTGAGTGCAAGAGTTAAGAGAAAGGCAGACATTTAGGAAAAGGGTAGTTCACACCAAAGTGTGGGTATGGGCTTCTCCAGTGAGATGGTTGATTTTGTCTTCATTTGATACTAAGAACTTTAATAATTGTCTTCTAACTTCTTCAGTTGCCTACTCTGTCTTTTAAATATGATGTTTACTCTCCTAGAATGGTTTTTCCTGCTCTTTTGGTATTGATGCTTGCTGTTTGTCTACTCAGGGAAGATATAGGAAGTCATCTCAGCTTCGGTACAGTGTTATATTTAGTGGGCCCTCCCATGTTTGTCTTTAATCAACTATTTTTAAATAAAAGTTATTATGTTGTGCTCTCTTGGTTGAGACCTCTTCCTCCTCTATATGTAGGATTCCTTTAAGAATCTACTTAAAGGAATTTTGGGTTGGTGGCCAATGGTAAGTTTGTCTTCATTTTGAAATGTCTTACTTTATGTCAATTTTACTAATTATTTTTGTGATTAAATTAATAATAATTGATAGTTATTTACCTTCAGGCTTTGGTATACATTGCTATACATGTTTCTGGAATTTTTGGTTTCTATCAAGATTTATAGTGTTATAAAGCCATGGCCCCACCCACAATGGGTTGGGCACTTCCTCCCTTGATCACTAGTTGAGAAAATGCCTTAGAACTGGATCTCATGGTAGCATTTCCTTAACTGTGGCTTCTTTCTCTGTGATAACTCCAGCTTGTGTCAAGTTGACACAAAACCAGCCAGTACACATGGCTTAGGTTTGGGTGAGTTCTGTTATCAGGTATTAGTATGAGACAGAACCTATTGTTTAAAACTGAGCTGTCATGAAGGCCATGGCTTTATGTGAGAGACAGAGCAATAGAAAGCCATTTCAAAGAGTGGGATGAACAAAGATGACAAACCCAAAGCAGAGATGATAAAAAGATCAGGTTGGGAAAGTAGATGGAGGAAGATACCCCACCCTTAATGACTAAGGAGCTGACACCATCATCTAAGTTTACTTTTGGAATTCGATAACCCTTTGCCTGAGATCATTGGCTAGATAGAAACGCCTGTATCCACATATTACTACTGAGATATGTAAAGCGTTATAGAGACATCCACAGCTGCATGCCTCCAGTGTGATGCTTAGTCATAATGCCAAAAAAACACAAATCAAATAAACAATAGTAGAATCTATTATAGAAAAATCATCAATTTACTTATAAATACAGACTCAATATAACACTATAAATCTTGATAGAAACCATAAATTCCAGAAACATGTATAGCAATGTATAGCAAAGCCTGAAAGTAAATAACTGTCAATTGTTATTAATTTAATCACAAAAATAATTGGTAAAATTGACATAAAGTAAGAATAGAAACCCTGACTAAGACACTAAGATTCCAGTGTGAGCTTGTTCTATGGGCAGCACACTCAGTCTACTTTCAGCAGGGCTGCCTGGATTCTCTATGGGATGAGGCTTCTATTTGCACTTGTCTTCATGATGAGAGCTACATGGAGACGTGTTTCTTTGGCTGGTATCCTTTTGATTTTCCACACTGATCAGCTGTCCAATCACCCCTTTTCTTTTCTCCATTTTTCTTTAGGATGAAGTTGATTCTTTCATAACCCAATTCTCTGCCTTCACTGTGTCTCAAGAAGGCAACACACATTCTGCTGTCTTATGTGGAAGTCTTGGTTTCTTTTTAGACAATGTTGTTGTATGCAATATAGCCATGGGCATAATTGGAATCAAAGCTAATGGCAGTATTATCAGTGTCTAAATTTCCTATTGGTCAGATAGATGACTGTTGGATTTCATGGTACTAGGTCTAGCCTCTCAGTTCTTACATACACTAGGAAAGTGTTTCACCACTGAGCCACAGTCTAGCTATTTTTCTTTAATTTTTTAAATAATATTTTATTATTTTTATTAGTTTTTTAAATCCACTAGTGCATTTTGAAGATACTTAACCCCTTTCTCAGCTTATCTGTAAAGTGCCTCTCCTTTCTCCTATCCCTTGCTCACTAACCTTTGACATGTCCTAATTTTTCCCCATTGAGTCCATTTTTGTTAGTCAGCTAGTCTTGAGTGTGGGGCCAACCATGGCAGTTAACCTAGCTGGGCATGGAGGGTCACATTCTTAAAGAAAGTAAACCCCCCTCTATTGCCGTAGCTGTTCAATACCAATAGTTCCTCACCTACTGGTGAGATTTTGTACCCGCCTTTTCTATGCTGCAATTTTATCCAACTGTAGCTAGTGCAGGTCTTGTGTACGCTGTCACAACTGATGTGAGTTCTTATGTCCAACGGCTTTATCCCAGGAAAACAGGATTTCCAGCCCCACCTCTGGCTGGTAGTGTAAAAGGGCCAAAGACCCATAGCTAGGTAAGTCACAGGCCCTATGGAAGAAATCAAGACTCTGCTAAATGAACATAGTTAAGCAATTCCAAGTGATTTATTGATGAAGCAATAAATTAGATCACTTCTCAGCCCTTACTAGGGAAGCTTCTTCTTGCACTTGATGGCAATTAACAGAGACCCTCAACTGTTTAACTTGTAGAGACTAAGAGTGTGCACAGGGTTTAGCCTTAAATGGAGGCATGCATATCTTCTTAATATTTTAGCATTCAGTTGCATTTTGAAAGATTTAGAATGCTCTTGAAACAGTGCATTTTTATTTTGGCAAGATTTATGCTATAGTGTTATGAGATGAGCGCATGAGAGCAGAGATAAATCTTTCTTTTTATTTTGAAAAGCTTGGAGCAGCACTAAAATAATAGAATAACAGAATAAATCTTGCTCTTGTTTAATTTCAGCCATTTGGTCAACAGTAAACCATTGACTGCACCATGATTCAAAAATACTTTGTAAGGCTGAGTAGATATACTGATACAAAAAATATGACTCTCTGTCAACATAAATAGGATAGTATCTATTGACCATTAAATTTATGTCTTTATAATTAAATGTTGGGGTTGGAGGGATGGTTCACTATTTAAGAGCACTGGCTGCTTTTTCAGAGGAACTGCATTTAAATCTCAGCACTCACGTGGCAGCTCTAACAACCTTCTGTAACTCCAATTTTAGGTGATCCGACCTTCTTCTGGCCTCTGTGAGTGCTACATACACAAAATCTACAGGCAAAAACACCTATCCAATGAGACAAACATAAATCAGTCTTTTAGAGGGCAGGTGGAATACACTTTAAGGATGAAGAACAACTGGTTTTAAAGGAATTGTGAGGGAATATATATTTCATGGGATGGTTTGAAATAAATGAATTCAGTGAAGATTTGCTATATATGCAGCACAATCTAAGCCAGGAAAAAATTGGGGTTCACATAAAAGGAGTGCCTGAGACATCTTGCACACCACTTGTTAAGATAAACATACTTCCCTGTTACTGTGATAAAATGCTGTCCAAACCCAACTTAGGGGATAACAAGTTTATTTTGCTTTACAAGTTACTGTTCAACAAGGGAAGCTGGAACAGGAGCTCAAGGCAGAAACTTAGAGGCAGGAACTGAAGCAGCTCCTGGAGGAAGGTCCTCACTGGCTTGCTCAGTTAGTCATATATCCACACAAACATGCACACAGGCCAGTCCAATGGAGGCGATTTCTCAACTGTGATTCCCTCTTCCCAGAGTGTCAACTAAAGCTAACTGTGACAGTGTCTCAGCAAAACACAACCTGGGAGTAAATGGAGAATCTACAAATTATCTCCAGTCGGGAACAGATAAAGCAACCTAGCATATCTCATCTTGAGTAAAAATAATCATAGACTTCCTGGGAAGATGGCCCACAAGAAGCCACCTCCATGTGACCCAATGAAGAAAACCAAAGTCAGAGTATGAAATTGTGATTCTATTCTAGAGAGAGAACTCGAGAGAGAGAGAGAGCTTCAACAATTCACAAATATTGTGACGGGATGTTTTGGGACTGTGGAGGAAAAGACACACAATGTACAGGAAAAAAACAAAACAAAAAAACCGAAACCCAACAGCAAATCTGAACACAGATTCATCTGTGTGATTTGACAGGGAGAAGGCCAAATTCACTGCAAGGCTGAGCCAGGCAGCCTTGGGAAAGGCAGGTCGTTGCTAAGGAGGCTGCTGAACCCCAGGACTGCTCCTCCTGTTATTGACCACAGATAGGAAAGTTCAACTTTGGGAGTGATCCTTTCCTCTTGATTACTCATCCTTAGAACAGAGCTGGCTCCAGGACAGTCCACCACCCAGTTCATGTTCTGTGTACCGCATGGCCATAGCTACTAAGTAAGTCTCTTCTCTCTTGACTTCACCCATCTCTTTGTGTACTTTTGTCTCTGTGGTTTATTGAGGGTTATAGTTCTTAGATATTATAACAAAAGGACATTTGCTTACCTGTTCTCCAAATTATGTTATTAGAGCACAAGTCCCCTGAGACTGGGGAGCTAGTCCATTCTTGCCTGATGGATCCCTTGTGCTATGTCTAGAGTAGGACTGTACCCAGAGTCAGATTTCATATTTGTTGAATGATTGGATGGAAGGATACATGTGAATTCCTACTCACATCACTTCCGCTGATGGTCAACAACCCTAAAAGGGCTATTTTTACTCACTCATGTTTGTGGAATAACTATCAAAATGGGTAGTTATTGAAGTTGTAAACTCCTACCAGTTAAATGCGGTCATGTGATACTAAGAAATTCACCTATGTCATTATTCCCTTACAACAGATTATGGGCAAGCATGCATCTACATATGTATTTTAAGCAACTGGTTTAATACTGCATTGATAATACTTCCAGACACTAAACTAATAGACTATGATGCCAGTTCATTGAGACCAAGTAAAATATATATTTAGATCTTGGGAACACTTATATATTGAATAGTCAGAATCTGATCGATATTATGTCCTTATGAAGTAGTTACAGGACATACATGAGTCCTGCAGTTTGTTTATTATACGTTGTCACACACCTGATTTTTTTCTTAAGGTGGTGGTCAGCATTAAATTTTATATTTTTGGACTTATCAAAACCCCCTTATTTTCCCACAATCAATTCCCTCTGATACATCATGACACACTGAACTCTGTGGTATTTACCCAGAAGACACTTATTATGCATGCTAAACACTTGAAAAGAGAAAAAGAAAATATTCGCTACAGAGAGAAGGGGTCTAGTTTTACAGAAAATAACGACAGTTTTAAGTAGAGGCAGTTTGAAAAGTGTAGTGATAAGGCTGCCCACGGGATGACACTCATTGTCCTTCTGCCTTTCAGTCTCACTGAATTCATAGAGTACCTATGGACCTATATAAGTATATGTATACACACGTATACATGTGCACATATACCTGTGTAAATATGCTAAAATGCAAAAATCACCAACTTGGTTTTGTGCCTAGAAAGTTCCTCATATTAAGCAAAGATGAAGCGCATAACCTAATGGAGAATAAATGGGGTTAAGTGTCATGAACTCATAGAACAGAAAAACTGCATATCTTGGGAACAATGAATAAATTAGCAGTTTGGAATTTGGTAATGTTTTCTAAAAAGCATCGATATTTAGTTCCCAGTCTAATTAATATCTCTGCCCAAAGTTCTTTCCTGTTCATAGTCAAGCCCTAGTTTGAATGCCCTAGCAGCAACAGGCTTCCGTATGGAGTTTGAGGCCACAGACTCACAATGATTGCCAGCTGCAGAATCAGCTTGATCGTTTTGAAGACATTGTTTTCATTATATTAGTAATAAAAGGATAAAGCAAAGAGATGCTATAAACACTTCTCAACATCAACAGCCACATCACATATTAGCAGCGGGGCATTCATCTTCACCTGGCCATGGACGCATTCAACCCAAGTGGGCACTTGGGAGTCAGAAATGGAAAAGATACTTACATAACATACATAGCTTTGGCATCCATCCCTCTAGACTCTGTAGAATACCCTTCTCCTTCCTTGTCTGGATGCTGCTCCTTCCAGCAATAAGTAAGCTCTGCCTTACTGGTGTGCACGCAGCAGTTTCTCTCTATGAGCAACCTTGATATCTTGAGTCATGCTTGTAAAGGAATTTATTTTCAAACCACTTGGCATCTAAAAGTCATTTTATTTGGTTGTCTTTAGCCATGATGATTTGGAAACTGACATGTTCATGCTAACTTTACAGATAAGAACCCTAAGTTAAAGAAATAGCTTGGCCAAGATACAAGAGTAGACATAATCAAGGTCACACTTGACTAGAACTTCAGACCTACAGTTAGTTCACTGTGCTTTTTACCTGACCAGGAAAATTGCCCATAATTGACATGTTACCAGAAATGAAGTCTTCATTATCTTGTCTGTACAAGAATACCATAATGCACAAATCTCTTACCACTAGCAATTTTATATGTGGTCCTTTTCAATCCCAAGTATTGTTTGCTAGAATCTTCTTGGGATACCAGCATGACCTCCCAGGAAAGATATAGTATATTAAATTGCTTCTAGCCCTAGAACTGGATTTTCATTAAGGCCAGTGCCTGATTCTTTTTTAGTACTGCCTGCGGGTACTTAGGAAAGAGCTTGTTTTCATGGCTGGCAAGGGCATCATTCAAAAGACAATTTAAATGTGGCCTTTGATGTGTTCTTTTCAGAACTACTGTTTGGATAACCTGCAGGGAAATCTTTAAAATATACTAAAAGTGAATCCTATTTTCAGGTTGGTGGACACATACATTAAAAAAGCATAGATAAAATTCAGAATGCTATTGTTTATTTATGTAAACATGTGTCCAGATGTGTGTGTTTTTGTATGAGTGTGTGTGTCAGAGGGGGAGGGAATCAGAGAATGTTCTCTAGAAAATGGCCTATTTCAGGATTTCTGATTCATTTATTGACCAAAAATCAATCTCCAAATTTTTTAGTACTTTCTATCTGAGCTTAAAAGGCTGAGGATGTATAGATATGCCAAGAAACAAGTAGCAGAAGCCTGAGGTATTGTTACCATCATTAAAGAAACATTCAGTTAGCATTCTTCAAAGGTTTACATTAAATTACCTGGGTTCCATACCTTAAACTGCCATACTGAATATAATAAAAATATATGAAGAAACAGCTTAAGAAACAGTTTAGCTTGGGTCATGTCTTCAAAAGGTTCATTTAATGGCTGCTTCGTCCCATACGGAAGAGTAGGGATATTGTGGCAGAGGGCAGTCTATTCCTGACTTTACACAAGGAACATAGACAGTGAAGTGTGAGTGCTTTGCTGGTGGGTATTTTTGTCTTTCTTCTTTTGTTCGGTCCAGCCTCCATCCCAAAGGATAGTGCTCCCTACTTTCCCATGTAGGGTGAGTTCATCCTTAGTTAAGTTTTCCACACTCACAGAGACACGCAGAAGAGGAATATTACTGATCGTCTCAGTCTTTCTAAATCTAATGAAGTAGACAATCCTAGGACTGACAGACTCTGTAAACCCTAAACTGGCTAGAGACCCTACTGGGTGCCTTTCTGCTTGCTCCCCAGGCAGCTAAATGTTGCCACGACCTGGTACATGTATGTGAACGAATTAGGTAAGTCTGAGGGGTGTATTGTACATGCACAACATGATTACAAATATATATTATCTGAAACTCAATCAGGAGTCACATTTTTGTTGCAGTTTGGTGACATTTAACATTTTTTTCCCTGAATTTTGTTTCAAAAATAAGCAGCAGTTACTAGTCCATCAAGTACAAACCTCTTGACAGTACACAGGGCGTTCATATACACACATAACTGGGTATTTGCACACATATGTGATCAACGCATAAAGAACATGAATGTAGAGATACCCACTGCTTTATTATGATGTATGTGATTATTATAAATTTTATCTATGTCTTCTAGGAAAAACATCCTTGGGTACCAACGCTTGGCTGAGATTCAGGAGATTTCTGTGACACCCTTGATTCTGTTCCCTGCCAAGTTTCACATTTTGCAAAACAATGGCTTAATACTGCAGTGATTGAATTCCAGGGAAGGCTGACAGAATGGCCTTCTCCAAAACCTAAACACTGCCAATTTTGATGCCTCTAATTTATTCTAACAACCATTTAAGTCTGAATGCTTCCATTTTATCCACATTAGCCATATATTACAGAGCCTTAACACCCAAAGAACTCCAGTGGCAAAGTGAATTTGGCTGTTCCTCTGCCTCTTTGGAATGATTTTTGCTGGTAGAAATCTTGAGGCAAACCCAGTCCTTTGGTAATTTCCCATTGACCCCCTTTGCTTCTTAGATGCTGGGACCTTGGTGTTTGCTCAGATGTAATGGGAGAAGTGAGCATCCTTATTCTCCGAGTAGCAGCAGAGGTGCCAGGCTTCCCACTGCTGGCACTTAACTAACTTGGAGACCTCACATTTTCCATGCACTTGATTGCTGTTAAAGGAAAATTGTTTGAGCAAACCCACATCAATTCTTATCAACCTCAAATGCAGGTCTGATTGGCATCATGCTGTAACCACAGGGGTGAAAGCTCCCAGGAAACCATGTGCCCCAGTTTCCATCTCTTGATCCTAGCTGGTGATAATATATTCATTCTTCAATGGTGCTGGTGTAGAGATTTGTCTCTGTAAAGCAGGAGCCATGGCCAGTCTGTCCATGCCTCTAAAGTCCTCACACCTACCCACAGGACAGCTGACATTTCATGTAGGCAGGGTTTTTTTTTTTTTTTTTTTAAATCAACTGCTTCCCTTCTCCTGGGTTCAGCTTGTGTCAATACCCCACACCCCCGGAAATAGAATAAGCAGGTGTCTGTTATGTGCAAACCAAGCAACTTTCACGCTTAGTTTCCCTGAAGCCATCAAACCATATGTGCCCAGACTCTGAAAATACCTGTGCAGCACTTGATTATGTTGCCGGGCTTGGGTTGACCGAGAAGATGACTTTGGCGGAGTCTTGTATATGCCATTGCTATACGCCATCTAGGAAGTCATTTTTATTTTTAGCCCTTGAGATTATGTTTCCTAAAGATTATCAAGATGAGAGAAATAATTGTGTCCATTTCATATGGTGCTGCTGGGAGAGACAAATAGGACACTGTACAAAAAATGGAAAACGCGACTGAAGAAGCTGAGCATTTAATAATTCATTTAAGATGCTCAGTGTTAAAAGTAGTGGGAACTCAAGCCATACAATGACTGTTATTTGTAGTTTGTTTAAGACCAAGATTCTTCTGAGAGATGATGAAGCCTTATGTCATCCTGAGGTCCAGAGAAGGTATCTTCAGAGGTTTGCTATGGTTACCATTAGACTAGGTATCACTTACTTCACAAGCATCTACAGTCTATACCTAAGAGCAGCAGCTCAGAAGAGCAAAAATGGGGTTCAGTTTTATTTGCATAGAGAGTATCCTCCTTTGCCTTGGCCTGTGCAGTTGCTCTGTAGTTCAGCGAGTGAAGTGATAACACAGGACCAGGAGTGTTATCCTACGCCGCCTTTGCACTTTTATTGTTTCCTACACTCGCTCGCTTTTATTATAACCTTGGGTGTTCCAGGATGTACTTTCTCCTAGGATTTTATCTCCCATGCTCAAGAGTATTTAAACATTTTAAATTATGTTACAAAGTCCTGTTTCAACTTCTAAAAATGTCCTTGAGTGACAATATGACAGTAGAACTGAATACCTGGACACACACTGGTTTCTGTTTTATTAAACCAAAACAGCACTTATCATTCATTCATTCATTCATTCATTCATTCATTCATTCATTCACTTTACATCCCAATTACAGCCCCGCCATCCTCTCCTTCCAGTCCCACTCTCATCCTTCCTCCACCCATTTCTCCTTCTCCCAGTGGTTTCTATGGTTACCAGCACTCATTCCTGCCCCCTTCCCTGTCCCTGGCACATCAAGTAAGCATATCCTCTCCTACTGAGGCCAGACAAGGCAACAGAGCTAGGGAAAAATGACTCAAAGGCAGGCAACAGTCAAAGACACTCCCTGCTTCAATTATTAGGGGGCACTCCATGAAGATGAAACTGCACATCTGCTACAAATGTGTAGGGGGTCTAGATCTAGCCTATGCATGTTATTGTGTTAGTTGCTCGGACTCTTTCAGTACTCAAGGGCCCAGGTTAGTTGACTGTAACTTCTTGTGGTGTCCTTGGCCTCTGGGATTCCATCAATTCTTCCCCAACCTCTAGCTCACCTAATGTTTGGCTGAGGGTCTCTGTATCTGTTTCCATCAGCTGCTGGATGAAGCCTCTCAGGAGACAGTTATGCTAGGCTTCTGCCTGCAAGCATAGCAAAGTATTATTAACAGTGTCAGAAGTTGGCTCTCTCCCATCAGATGGGTCTCAAGTTGGGTCAGTCATTGGCTGACCATTCCCTCAATCTCTGCTCCATCTTTATCCCTGAATATCGTGTACACAGGACAAATTTTAGGTTCTAGGTGTTGAACGTTGGTTTGGTGGTCTTATCCCTACACTGAAAGTCTCACCTGAATACAAGAGGTAGCCACTTCAGGCTCCATATACCCTGATGCTGAGAGTCTCAGCTAGGGTCACACCATAGACTCCCTGGAGCTTTCTCTGTCTCCCAAATGCTTCCTACCAATTTCTATTTTCTCCCAGCCCTACTCTCTCCTGCTCTCCCCACATCCAACCCTCCTCTGTTTCCTTACCCATCCTTTCTTCTACTCAGTTCCTTCTCTCCCTCCACCTCCAATGTCTATTTTATTTTCCCTTCTGAATGAGATTTAAGCATCCTACGGAACTTCCTTGTTACTTAGCTTCTTTGAGTCTGTGGATTATCCTATACTTTATGGCTAGCATCCAATTATAAGTTAGTATATACCATACCAGCCTTTCTGGGTCTGGGTTACATC
Organism: Micromys minutus; assembly: GCF_963924665.1. Lineage (NCBI taxonomy): Eukaryota > Metazoa > Chordata > Mammalia > Rodentia > Muridae > Micromys > Micromys minutus. The sequence goes on from NC_137965.1 coordinate 9,911,675, forward strand.
ATTCAGGGTGATCTTTTCTAGTTTCATCTATTTTTGTCTAAATTTCGTGGTGCCTTTGTTTTTAATACCCAAATAATATTCCATTGTGTGAATGTCCCATGTTTCCTTTATCCATTCCCCAGTTGAGAGATGTCTGGGTTGTTTCCAGTTCCTGGCTACTGTGAATAAAGCTGTTCCAAACATAGTTGAGCAAGTGTCCTTGTGGTATCATGGGACATCTTTTGGGTATATTCCCGGGATCAGTTAGCTGGGTCTTAGAGTAGAACAATTTTCCAATTTTTGAAAAAGAGCCAAATTGTTTTCCAAAGTGCTTGTAGAAGTTTGCACTCCCACCGGCAATGGAGAAGTGTTCCCCATGCACCAGATCCTTACCAGCACTTAATGTCTCTTGAGTTTTTGATCTTAATCTTTCTGAAGAATGTAAGATGGAATCTCAGAGTCATTTTGATTTGCATTTCACTGATCTGATTGAACATCTCTTTAAGGACTTCTCAGCCATTCGAGATTCTTCCGTTAAAAATTCTGTTTAGTTTCGTAACCACAATTTCTAATTGGGTTATTTGGTTTGTTGGTGTCTAATTTGTTGAATTCTTTATATATTTTGGATATTAGCCCTCTTTTGGATGTAGGGTTGGTGAAGATCTTTTCCCATTCTGTAGGCTGTTATTTTGTGCTATTGATGGTGTTTTTTTTGTCTTACAAAAAGCTTTTTGGTTTCATGAGGTTCTATTTATTAATTGCTGACTTAGTGACTGAGCTGTTGGTTTTTTGTTCAGGAAGTTGTCTCCTGTACCAATGTGCCCATGGCTATTCCCACCTCTATTCTATTACATTTAGTGTATTCAGCTTTATGGTGAGAGTTTTGATCTACTTGGACTTGAGTTTTGTGCAGGGTGATGAATATGAATCTATTTTTCATTCTTCTACATGCAAACCTCAATTTAGACAAGGCCCATTTGTCAAAGATGCTCCCTGCTCCCATTGTATGGTTTTGGTTTCTTTCTCCAAAATCAAGTGGCCGTAGATATGTGGGTTTATTTCTAGGCTTTTGATTCAATTCCCCTGATTAACATGTCTGTTTTAATGCCAATGCCATGTGGTATGTGTGTTTTTATTTTATTGCTCTGTAGTACAGCTTGAAATCGGGTATGGTGGTACCTCCAGAATTTCTCTCATTGTGCAGAATTATCTTAGATATCCTGAGTTTTTTATTTTTTATATTAAGTTGAGAATTGCCCATTGATTTTTAATAAGATGGCCATTTCACTACATTAACCCTAGGGATCCTCAATCATCGGGATCTTTCCATATTTTGATTTCTTCAATCTCTTTTGTTCAGAGACTCAAAGTTATTATCATTCGAGTATTTTACTTGATTGGATAGAGTTATAACAGCACATTTTATATTGTTTTTGGCTACTGTGAAGGTGTTGTTTTCCTAATTTCTTATCATCTGTGATAACAATACTTTGACTTCTTCCTTTCAAATTTGTATTTCCTTGATCTACTTTAGTTGTCCTGTTGCTTTAGATAGTACTTTTTTCAGTTCATTTATATAGTGGACTATGTTGATAAATTTTCTTATATTGAATCACCCCTATATTCCTGGTCTGAAGTCTATTTGATTATAGTGAAATTTTTTTATGTTTTCTTTGATTTAGTTTTTAAGGCTTTCTTTAAAACATTTTTTTTTTTACATCAATGCTCACAAGAAAAATTAGTCTGAAACTCTCTTTCTTTCTTTCTGTGTCTTTCTGTGATTTAGGTATGTGGGGTTAGGTAAACTCACAGAATGAGTTTGGCAGTGATCCTTTGGTTTCTATTTTGTGGAATAGTTTGAGGAGTATTGATACTAGCCCTTCTTTCAAAGTCTGATAGAAGTCTGAGTTAAAACCATCTGGCCATGGTTTTTTCGTTTGGGTGGCTTTTCATCACTTCTGCTACTTCCGTGGGAGTTATAGGATTATTTAAGTTGTTTACCTGATCTTGATTTAACTTTGGTAATTCCTAGCTATCAAGAAAATCATCCATTTTGTTAAGATTTTTTAAATTTTGGGTACTACAAACTTTTGAAGTAAGACTTAATCCAAATCTTTAGATTTCCTCAGTGTTTGTTATATCCCTCTTTTGTTTTTGGTTTTCATAATTTGGATACTGTTTTTCTGCCTTTTAGTTTGGCTAAAGGTTTGACATTCCTCACATTCTTAAAGAACCAGCTCTTTGTTTTGTTGATTCTTTGCATTGCTCTTTTTGTTTCTAATTTATTGATTTCAGCCCTGAGATTGATTATTTCCTGCTGTCTACTCCTCCTGTGTGGGTTTGCTTCTTTTTGTTTTAGAGTTTTCAGATGTGCTTTTAAGTTGCTATTTTGAGATTTATTCAAATTCTTTCTGAAGGCAGGTAGTGCTATGAATTTTCCTCTTAGTACTCCCTTCGTTGTGTCCTATAAGTTTGGGCATATTGTACCATCATTTTTATTGAATTCTAGAAAGACTTCTGTTTTTCTTTATTTCTTTCTTGACCCAGTGAACACTGAGGAGAGAGTTGTTCAGTTTCCATAAGTTTGTATGATCTGATTACTGTTGTTCAGCCATCCCTGGTGTTGGCTGAATGTTCCTGGTGCTGACAGGACTCCTCAGAAAGACAGGAAGAACTATGGGCCTGACAATGGAACTTTGAGACCAGTATAATACTCACCTCTGCTGGCCATGACCCTGGTAGACCTGAATGTTCTTGGAAAACTTGCAGGACTTTTTAGAAAGGCAGACATTTATAGTTTACAAGGGAGAGTATTCGGACAATAAGAAACAACAAAGAAGTCTTGAAAAATGTAGCATTTCACTGGAGGCTCTTAGGTAGGAGGAACTCAAAACTCTTCCAGTGGAGAAAACTAAATAAAATATATCGCACAAATGGGGAATACTGCTACAGCTTCTTTATCAGCTTTGGAAATTTAAGCACTAGATTAATTATTCTTATAGCTACTTGTCTTGGTAAGCCAAATATGCTTGGAAGATTGTGCTTTTTACAAATTAGTTTGGTTAATCAAAAGTAAATTTATCCCATCTGCAAAAGGACATGAGTTTTAACTCATATTAAGATAATCATCAGTAAAAGGACATCAGCGTTAACTCTCCTCAACACAATCTGTAATAAAATGTAGTTACAACAGTGTAAAGAGTACTATTTTCATTTCCATGGTGATGTAATTTCTGCCAAAAATCGTCCTGGACACACAGACTATGAATTTTTAGCTTCTTTCTTCCGGGTCACAAAGTTAGAGTCTACTGTGGACATTTAGAGAGCTCTTCGGATGCAGAACTTTTGTCATAAGGCAATATGATGGCACAGAGACCTGTCCACTTAACACTGGTCTAGAGGGACAGCATCTTCCCCTCTTCAGTAGAGTAGGTTGAAGATTTGTTCCCAGTTTGTGTGTAGTTTTATTTCCACTCTTGGTCCTCCTGGCAGCAAGGACAGTTGACATTAAGTGTCACACACAGTGTTTTTGTGCATGATGCTTCTCAGTACTTGAAAAAATAAAAGCCTCCAAGCTGGTGCTATAAAAATAAATGTTTTAACCACGTTTGAACTGATAAAGCAACAACTCAGTTACAGAGAAGTGTGCAAACTTCGTAAAACATGAGGATGTTATAAACCAGTGGGTCTCAAACCTGTGGGTCATGACCTCTACAAGGATGGCATATCAAATATCCTGGACATCAGATATTTACATTACAATTCGTAACAGTAGCAAAATTACAGTTATGAAGTTGCAACAAAATCATTTTATAGATGGAAGTTACCACAACATGAGGAACTATATTAAAGGGTCTCAGTATTAGGAAGGTTGAGAACCACAGTGTTTTGTTGTTTGGAGAAAACAGTACTATGAGGAAGACAGGAATCCTGGGAATCAGTGGAGACAAGTTTTATTCTGCCTCTAATGCATGACCTTGGCCTGGTAAAAACTGTGCTTCTCAAAGTTCTTTCATCTGTAAACTGTAAAGTGTATCTTACTTAATTTCCCATCTGTGGCTAAGGTTCTGATTTACTAAGGTGTTTTTTCTTTTAAATGTCTGTCTTTCATGGAATGACAAGTAGAAATCTAAAAGACAGCATGTTTAAATTGTAGTGATAATTTGATGTCATATTACACAATGATCTTTTGGAGGAGGCAGTTGATTGTCACTGGACTTCTCCAAAAATTTCTGGGTGATACTCCTAAATTAAGGGAGGCATGAATTAATAAATTCTGAACCCTGTGGGGGACTAGTGTGCCAGTAGCCCCCCTTTCTTTCCTTGTCCTGCCCTTGTCTTCTCCCCATCCCCAATAGCCCCAGTAGGCATACGATTCATAATCCTCTCACACCTTAGTCTCTTGAGGGTTGAGATTACAGGTGTATACCGCTCTACTGAACACAAGTGATTATGTATTGCTTTAAACACACTGGTGATAAAAATATACTAAAGGACTCTACTGTGAGTCTGGAGGTACACTTGTGCCAGGGCCATGGTCCAAGTAAAGCATTTAAGTTACAGATGCAGAATTCAGAATATCAGGTCAGCACTGTTTGTCTTTGGGGAGAGGTGAACGCTGATACTAAGTAGTTACAGTGGGCTGGTGACCAAATGTAAACAAATGTACCGACTCTGAAGACCTTGGCACAGACAATACAGTAATGAGTTTTTTTGACAAGTCAAAAAATGTTTCTGTCTCTCCTCTTTTCTTTAATTTGGCAACTACTTGGCCTCATATTGATTTGCTCCTCATTTCTTCAGCACCAAAATTTACCTTCTTCCTTGTTTTCAGTATTATACTATCCTGACAGAGGTTATTTCTAGTGCTTCTAGCTTCTCCCTAAATGATTTATCGCATTTTCTTTCTTGTCCTCTATTAATGTTCCTTCCAGTGGGGGAAAAAAAAAACAAAAGCAAAAGCATACTTAACTGGCATGCGTGTGCGCACACACACACACACACACACACACACAGGGGGCAGAGAGAGAGAGAGAGAGAGAGAGAGAGAGAGAGAGAGAGAGAGAGAGAGAGAGAGAGAGATATGCATTTTCTCAATTATTTAGGGAGTGAGGCAAAGGGAAACAAAATTGCATGTGGCTGCCTTGAAAGTTACTTCCAAGCTTACCCAGAAGTCCTTTTTCTCTAGGTCTAGCTCATCTATTTCTACTGTAGCAGGGCAGATGTTGCCTTATAAAAATTATATGCACTCATTAAATGTTTCATCCAATCTTAATGTTGAGGATTCTTTCATATTTAAATAATATACTTTTATGAGAGTATAGCTGGCCACCATTGCATTAATGACCCTCCAAAATTCAGAGCTACAAAGCACTCATATTAATAAAGGGTTTTCATGGTCTTGATTGTAGTCTAACCTCACTTGACAAGTTTTTAAATAATGGTTTTAGTTTATAGATGAAGAGTAAACATCCCAGAGCACATGACTTTGCTCTAGCTCTAGGAAGAACCACAGAAAGTTTCCTATAAACCCCTGGCTGCCCACACATTTTTCTAGCTTGAGTGCTGTGGTGCAGAAAGGGTCTCTTGGAGAAGAGACCATAGCATAATCCAGCTTCTCAGGTCTGCTCCGGTGTATACATCTGGCTAAGATCACATATGTGATTACAAACAAGTTTTCAGGAAATGGTGCCAAGGAAGTTGTTCTGGGAATCCCTATCTTTAATAATGACGGGCCGTTGTTGCTATACCTCTTTTCTGAAATTTGAAATGAATTTGAGTAAACGCAGCAACAGTGACTATTAAATTTATAACCAAATAAGCACTTAAAGAAATATGCCTACTTCAATGTGTATTTTTAAAGGACATTTAAAAACACTTTGTCTTTTATGGTCACTGACATGTATGTGCTTGTGATTGCCTGTGAGTATGTGCACACTGGTGCATATGTCTTGGGGGCAACAATTGGGTGTCTGATTGCCCTACACTTGGGTTACAGGCAGTTGTGAGCAACTAGATGAGAGGTTCTGAACCTCAGCGTGCAGCAAACACCTTTACCTGACGAGCCAACTCCTTAACCCCAGGAGTCACTGAAAAACAAAATTAAACCAGCAAAGCCTATTCATGATGGCTGTTCTTTGATTCCTCCAATCATACATATTTTCATGTCTTTAAGAAAAATTTCAGTGGTTGAGAGTCAGATTTCATCAAGTTGCTTTGCCTTGGAAAGTCATGATTTAGGCACATACGGCTTAGCTTCACAGTGTTTTATTTCTCTCTCCTTGTGTAAGAGTCTGGTATTACAGGGAGAATTGTTGTGAGCTGATAAATCTCTCTGAAGCCTACAAAAAGTAAGAATCTTTCCTAAAGTTTGGCAGAAATGTACGGAATGCAGAACTCAGTACACAACGGCACTTAGTGGGAGTTTCTGCTCCTTCTGAGGCTTAACATATAGTCACCTGATTTGAGAAGAAAGACAATCCCCCACTACATCAGAGGACCCCATACAGGAATAAATTCATAGGAACTGCATCTAAAAAATCAATAGGATATCGTTAAAGAAAAACCCGAACAGACTAGCTTTCCGACTCTGTGTAGGGACATCCAAATAATCTCACTATTGTGAAGATGTGGACACTAGAGAATCACCTCCTGGAAGATCTACAAAGGGGCTCTGGTGAGGATGGCAAGGCCGAAGGGAGGGTTCATCATCTTGCTCAAACACTACCCTTCTCCTTTGGCAGTTGTCCTTTTGTGAGTATTTTAGTGTCCGGAGGCTCAGTGGCTGGTGACATTGTCACATTCCACCTCTACCCGAGCTATATCACCACAAACTCTTCTCGGTGTATCAGTTCTCAGCCTGCCTGGCTGAGCTGTCAAGTGTCCCCCTCATTTTGGAGAAAGCCCCTCATCTGCATGTGCTCTATGTTTCTTCATCTGATGAGTTGGAAGTTGTCTTTCTAGAATGCTCCTCTGAAAAGGTGCTACACTCGCCAGTCATTTCCTGAGTGTTTATTGTGAGGCAGGGGTATTGCTTTAGGCAAGGGAGGGATCAGAATGAGCAAAGCAGAGGCAAGAATGAGAGCAGTTGAAAACCTTTCCTCCTCTTACACGTTCAACACGCATGTGCAAACGGGCCTTTCTGTTAGCATTGGCTTTCTGTACCAAGGATACAAAATTTTTGGAGCAAACTGAATACATTATAGTTTCACTTATTTTTATGACTCTCTACTTCTTCTAAATACCAAAGATTCACGTGTACTGCATTTAATTGGTGCCTTTGTTTTTATGATTGCTCAATAGAGAAGTTCTGAAATCTCGATTTCTTGGCATAAGGAAGTCCTTGTGTCTTCCTAGCTCTTCCCAGACTCTTCCCTAGTGGAAGGCAGATATTGTCCACCCATGATGTGCTCAACCACGCTCCAGAGGGCAGCCCAGAGCTCTCCTGCAGGCTGTTCTGGCTCTCTGGCATGCTTCAACCTCAGCCTCATCATCTTTAGACTGCTGAGTCATGCTTCCAACACAAGCCTAATGATCGTGAACATGTTCATTTTTTTTTCCTTCTTCTTCTTCTTCAGACTCATTTTCTTGGTAACCAGGCAGAGGATATGCTAATGCAAATTGGCAGACTTGAACTCAAAGTACAAAAATACGATCTGTCTGATGGAAGAAACAAGACCCCTGAGACTTCACGGTCATCCTCAGGGTTTCTCTCGAAAGGCACACAGTTCAGCACTCAAAAGAGATATGTGGCTCTTCAGACCGGACCTCTGGGGACCACTGGGATTTAAGATCACCACGAGCAACGCTTCCTTTCATTCAAAATAAAATTCCTTTGAATTCTTTTCATAAAGTGCTGCCTGAGACTCTCTGCCAGTTTCTCCTCTTTCTGTGCCAGGAGCTCTGGGTCTGGGCACAGAGAGCTCAGTGGAGCAGAAAGGACAGACCTGCCTCTTCTCCAAATCTCCATCTTGTCCTCAGCCTGGCTGCAACTTGCTTCTGAGTCATGAAGCCATGGTTCGCTGGAGGTCACCGCAGCTCCACAGTCTCATTTGGAGTTTTAATGTATTGTTGTGGAAATTCATGTTTAATCTCCTCTCTTCAGCTGTCTGGATGCTACCCTGTGTCGCCACAATAGTGATTAAAATACAAGAACACGAAAGTCCTGCTTCCCCGGCTCTCACTCAGGAGAGCACACGGGAGTCTGCAGGAAGAACGTGCCTTTTGCAGAACACAGATATTCCCAGAAAGACCATCCTGAAGCCAGTTCATTAGGGCCTGAGCTTTCACTGCTGCCATGTGGTATACCAGAGCTGCCAGTTGCTATTTTATTAAGCTTCTCTTCTCTCTGACTCAGACTCACAACATTTCTGACCATGGACTCAGGATTTACTGTAAAGTGAGTCATCTAAACAGAACCAATCAAGACTCTCCAGGCAAATTCAGCTCAGATTTGGAGCTGCTATTTCTAGTCTCAGAGAGCCTTTGCCTTTAGTATCAGGAGGGACATTAATGAGACAGGTTCGAGTGAGGATGCAAAAATGAATAAATCACCTTGAGCAATTCTATGCCCAAAGCCCCAGCCTCCCGCTGGTTAAAAAAAAAATGGAGAGATTTGCTTTCCATCAGAAAGATCACAGTGGATCTGGGAAGCTGATCTTTGAGAGTAATATGCTAAGCATGTAAAGAGCAAAGACATTCCTGACAATGTAGAATGAAAATGAAGGTTTTATTTTTCTTTTCAGAAGAGCGAGATTCAAATAGAAGTCTGGATCCTTGAGGTCATTTTGATATCTAGAAGGTTGTTTCTTTCCTCAGATCAGCACCTAGACCATTTTTGAGGTGACTTTCATCGCCGTCTCACAAGAAGCACGGGAGTTGTAAGCGCTCTGGACCTCAAGTCTTCTTTGAGCCTGGACAACTGAATGCACAGTGTATCTTTTGAAATGAGCCAGAACGAAAAGTATATACCACAGAAATGGTATCTTCAGTCTGCAGATCAGCAGAGAGGACACTGGCAATCCCCTTCTGTCTCTAGGACAGTCACAAAGCCACAGCATATTTTCTCAAAAGGCCACCACCATAAACTCTGGGCTACGAGAAGTCTTTGGGGCTATATGATCTTAGTCAGAGCATTGCTTGTACCAGGGTTCTTGTGACAACATCCAGAGGCAAGGTTAATAAAGTAATCTGTGGCTAGTAATTTCTATTATATAGATGAGAAAAATGAAGCAGAAAGCAAGTCAAACTCCAAGTAATCAAAGAATGCAAGAGACTCTTTTTTACTTATGATATAATGCCTTGGCTTTAGCATTGCTTGGGTCGTAGTTTTTCTTTTAGGGACAGGAAAGGAAGAAACGAGATGCCGCACTGATGATAATGGACTGAACCTCCAATTAAATGTTATTTATAAGACTTGCTTTGGTCATGGTGTCTGCTCACAGCAGTAAAACCCTGGCTAATACACTTCCTATCTTTCACAAAGGTCCTGCGGTTTTCAAAGTGTTGGGTGTGAGACAGCCAGAAATGCAGAGTCACTGCATTGTAATGTATTTTGGACAGCATCTATCTTGGCTCAAGTACATCTTTCCTGTCAAATGTAATCCAGGAGAGAAAACAAAAAATACTTAAGGAAAAAAGATCAGGAAATTCCCAAAGAGATGCAGTTATGAGAATTCACAGCAAACCTAGGCATGACCTGAGAGCTGACACTGGTGCTGTTCTTCATGTGCCAGGCTATGGCTCACTGTATCTAGTTCCAGAAGCACACTGTCCCTTGGTAGGCTCTTGGTCCCGTTAGAGAGTGGTGCAAGTCCTTCAACAGAGGAACGGATACAGAAATTGTGGTATATATTCACAATAGAGTACTACTCAGCTATTAAAAATGAGTGCATGAAATTGCTAGGCAAATGGATGGAACTTGAAGCTATCATCCTGAGTGATATAACCCAGTCACAAAAGAGAACTCATGGTATATACTCATTATAAGTGGATACTAGCCAAAAAAGCTCAGAATTCCCCAAAATCCATTCACAGAACTTATGAAACTCAAAAAGAAGGAAGACCAGAATGTGGATGCCTCAGTCCTTCTTAGAAGGGAGAACAGAACACTCAGGGGAGGAAGTACAAGGTCAAATAGAGGAACAGGGAATGAAGAAAAGATCTATAGAGACTGCCTCACCTGGAGAACGACCCCATATGCACCCAATAAACCCAAACACTATTGCTGATGCCAAGAAGTATTTACTGGCAGGAACCAGACATGGATGTCTCCTCAGAGGCTCTTCCAGAGTCATATAAATACAAATGAGGATTCTTGCAGCCAACTATCAGACTGAATATGGAGACCCCAATGGAAGAGCTAGAAAAAGAACTGAAGGAGCTGAAAGGTTTGTACCCACCCTCATGGGAAGAACAACATCATCAACCAGCCTAGGCACTGATGTGAAAAGGGTGATTGGGAGTATCTCTGTGGAAGCAAGTTGAAGGGGAGGGGGGAGTGTGTGTGGGGAAGGCTATAAAATTTGAAATGTTAATACAGAGAATATCCATTAAGAAAAAGATGAGGAACTCTTTGTAGAGGGGAGGAGTAAATAAAAGAGTGTTGCAGGAACTGTAGCCCAGATCACAATTTGAAAATGGAAACCAAACTGCAGAAATACATCTAAAAGCACCTCCTCACAGAACTGTGATCCTACAGCCAATGGAGACAAGGGAAAAGTGAGGACATTATTGATGTTTTTATTTACTTAATTCTATTTTAGTGCTATAAGCCAGCTACTATGCAGAAGTTCTTTTATCTACTTTCCTATTGAATGTTTATCATGATAAACACAAGAAGAAATTTAGGAGCAAGACAGATTTATTTTGACTCACAGTCAGAAAGGTTTAAGTCCATGGTCATCTGTGTCAGGATGAGACAGAAAATCTTGGCAGATGGAAGTTGCCCATTTCGTTGCAGCAAGGAAGGGGGGATGTAGCATCTTGTTACAGGTCACACAGATGAGCAAAGCAACACACAAAGGCACACTCCTGTGATTTTCTGATTTTCCTTCAGCTGAGTCCCACCTCCTCACATCCTATCACCTCTCAACACAGTGACACTAAAATGAGACCCAAAGACTCAAGGTCTACAGGGATGCTTCCAGTTCAAACCAAGACAAATGTCCTACATCCCATGAGAATCAGAACTACTCACATTTCACTAGATTTAGAGATTTTACTGGTACTTTTGTATATGTGCATGTGTTCATGTGTGTATGCATACTCAGCTATTGTGTGTGTGCGCACACACACACACACACACACACACACCATTCACACATATATTGGGAAAGGTGCACACAGATGCCAGAGGATGATTTTAGGTGTCCTTTACCATCACACTCAGCTTTATTTCCTTGTGACATTTTGTCTCACAGTACCTAGGATGAGATGACAGGCAAAAAACTCTAAGGAATGTCCTGCTTCTGTCTTCCACAGCACTCCTACCTAAGCTCATACCTTCACACTAGGGCAGCAAGTACTGCCTTCCTAGGCCCCAATTCTGCATATCCTCTGCATTGTTTCATTTTTTTAAAAAAGATGCCTAAGGAATTTAAGTACATATCACTCTCAAGTATTATAAAATACATGGCTAACTAACTCCTTCATTTGTTGGAAAATTGTAGCATCTTGCCACAGGCCACGCAGGTCAGAAGTTAATGAGCAAAAAAATAATTTCCAGTAGTACATTTGTAATTGTGAACACATGGAAATGTAGAGGAATCATTCTCAGTGAAAGGAGCTGGAGAAACAGAGCCCCACCCCACCTCCCAGAATTCCCCCGAGAGACCTGCTCAAGTCTGTCAGTCATCCCTATTCCACCTGTCACCCATGCTACAGCAGCCAGGGGATGGCACTGATGCCTCTTCTTCTCAGAGTGCTATTTTTTTTTTGTTATTTTTTTAAATATTTCTTTGCTTCTTCATTATTATATCTTCCAAGCTCAGGGACTCTAATTTAAACAGTCATATACATGGATATACTCACACAGTCATAGTTTCACATATAAACGACATCCATTGCCTTCTCTGACCACTTTGATGCCCTCTACCTAGAAATACAAACATCGTTTCATCAAAAGAATGGACTACTGACCAGACTCACATAGGACAAATCCCTCCACTATAAAATATCCGATGTCATCGTAATGTCAGTAGAGTTAGCATTTATCATCTATTTTATACTTGAGTCGGAATGTGTTTAATGACTGCCTACAGTGGGATGTTACCCACTAGAGTTTTTATGTTTATTTTATGGGCATTGTCATTTTGCTTACATGTGTGTCTGTGTGAGGGTGTCAGAAGCCTTGGAACTGGAATTCTATACAGGTGTGAGATGCCGTGTTGGTTCTGGGAATTGAACTCGGGTTCTCTGGAGGAGCAGTCAGTGCTCTTAACCACTGAGCCATCTCTCCATGCCCCTGAGCTAGACATTGTTTCAACATCTTTCTGAAGAAGAAGGTGATGAAAAGTGGCAAAGGTTTTGAGTGGTATCAGAGCACATTTTTCCCTCTGAATGGTGGTTGGTTGGAGATAAGGCACTCAGGCCTTTCAAGGGCTCTAGAGATGTAGACATAGCAAAAATTATGAGCATCTCTAACACGGTACCTTACCATATTCTACAGACCAAAAGACAAAAGAAAACGGTGTTAATTAAGCCTTAATGAGAACATGGGCTAGAATATCAAGATGAGCCCTGTAGACTCAGAATAACTGAGTAGTGCTGTTTTATAGATGCTGTGCTAAAATTCAAGTCAGTGAGTAGATCTATACCAGTGTATAGCAGAAGGCTCATGAAACATGGAAGCTGGTGGCCTGTATCCAAAGGTCATTTGGAAAGTTCTGGATATACCAGTAAGTTAGTAGGGGCCCAGTGGACTTCTCTGAAATGTTATAAAGAGCAGTCGATCAAAGATGGGTTAAAAAGGGTTTCGGAAAGTATGAAATTATTTTTCATAGAAAGCATTAGATTTCCAAAACTGTTTAGAAATATGGAAAATTATACACGAACAGAAGGTAGAACGTTGTTTTCATTGTTTGGCCTGAAATTTTATAATCCTATTTAGGTTTATTTATTTTGCTATGTTTTATAATATATAACATATGTTTTATTATATATAACAAGTTTTGTTATATATATATATATATATATATATATATATATATATACATATATATATATATATTAGCTTTATAATATACCAAGAGTCATAGTATTTATTTATTGTGACTTCATTATTAAACAACTAAAGAAACTTTGAGGAGAAGGAAGATGACAGGCAAGAACTCATGCTTAGGCTCAAATGGACTTGCCTCTCCGTTCCACAATTTATTGACCAAGGTCCTGTGGCCAAGTTGCTTTTAAAGCCATTTGCTACACATGTAAAGCACATATAACAGATCCATCTGTAATGAAGGAAATAATTTTGATTTGCAAATCACTTTGCCCATTTGAATAATACACATACTCAATGAGAATTATTTCCATTGCAAAGCGATTATAATCTTTATAATCCTATTAATCATGATTCTGAATATCCATATGGCTCAAGGACTGTGCCAAGACCTGGTAGTTTTATACTCTCCAGCTCTTCCTCCTCCTCCTCTCACCCCTCCTCCTCCTCTTCCTTCCTCATTCCCTTCTAGATGCAGCTGATTTGGGGTTGCCATAATTACAATGGAAACACTTTGGTTGCCTGATTAACAAGCCCGTTTTATCCTTATTCATTATACTAAATGTTATGTTGCACAGAAACAGCTGAAAACAAGAGCCTGCTGACAGATGAAGCCAGGGGCTGTTCATGCATGGTTGCAGACATGTTCTTATCAAGGTGACTTTGTCCAAGGTTATAGCTCCACTTTCGTAGTTCCTTCTTTTACAGTGAGTGTTTTGCAAACATTACTTTGCCAGCAGGAATCTGGGAATTGGTAATGCGAAGTCCTGCCTGAGAAGCAATGACTGCTGCAAAGAAGCTGATTTAGCATCATGACTTTTATTCGTTTTTAATATAGAATTTCATGGCTCATCAAGAGCTGAGCTGGTTTGTCATGTCTTTGTTCCTCTCGGAGAGTGCCACACGTTAGTGTTTTTTTGCAAATATCAACACATTTTACAAAGAAGGGGATGATGCTGTGTCCTCTTTTCCTACCTTCTTTCTACACTGTTTTTGCATCCCTGAAATCCCTGCTCACAGTTTCACCCTTTCCATCTTGCAGTCCTCATTAATGAGTACCGCCGCGTATCAAAAGGCATCACTTCCCGTTGACTTTACGGTGGAGCTGATGTGATGGAACAACCTTCCTGTCAGAATCTCTTCACTGTTTTCCTCTGTCTTTACACCGCTGCAGATGGAAAACTCAAATGCCCAAAGACTCTTCTTCCACAACTAAGAAAAGGTAGGCATTTCACTCCTCTAGCTCTAGTCTCCGTCCTCTTTGTTTGAGGACCAGCTTTTATGATAGCTTACCAGTTTCAGGGGAACACATCAGTGACTCTCCAATGGCTACACTGGTCCATGAGATGACATTCCCTTTTACATTTGATTTCAGAATAACCAGGACGTTTTTAGCATGAACTGACATGGCTTCTAGCCTGTCCCTTTGCAGCAAGCTCAATTTTACCAGCTTTCAGATGATACATACAACTGTTCTTTAATTCCTGTTCCCCTACATATTTCTTTATGTTCTCCCTCTCCAGTCACATGTAATTTGTGGATGAGTAGCGCAGAAACTCTCAACTAAAAATTATTTGAGTATTTAAGTCACCTTTTCCTTCAGCATGTGTTGTAGCTTCTAAGATGAAGGCTTAAACTTCAGGTTGTGCCAGATTATTTATTCTGAAAGCATTTCTGAGAAAGTGGAAAGTATGCCTATAAATAAATGAAGAGCAAAGACAGTTGGAGAAGAGAGAGGCATTATGTTTAACATGTTCTTCTGCAACCTCTGATGGCAGCCTTTGCCAAATTGTTTAGAATAGAGTTATATAACACTGAGCTGGTTATAGTAACCAAGTAGACACTGCATTGGCATCAGCTATGTTCCTTTAATTCCCAGGCAATGGAAACAAAAATTGCAAAGTGGTTTGGGGGCTATGAACACACTGCTAATGGCAGCTACTTCCTGGGAAATGACCACATACATGCACACTTCATACTCATTATTTTTCTGTTCCCATCATTAAATGCCCTACAAAAAGTAAGCTCAGGAAGGAAGTGTTTAATTTGGCTACAGTTCCAAAGTGTGACAGTCCACTATGGTTTGGAAGTCATGGCTAGTTTGGCATCCAGGAGGCAGAGAGGCCACAGTTTATCCTCATATGGAAAACAGAGCAAGAGACCGAGACTTGGAGGTCAAGGCTGTAAAACATGAAACCTCCATCTAGCGATGTAACTCTTCTAGCAATCTCTGACCTCCTAAAGTTTGCATAACCTTCCCAAATAGTGTTAAAAACTCAGGACCAAGTATGTAAATAGATGAGCTCATTTCTCATTCAGACCACAACACAAATGAACATGTTTGAACATATATACACATATATATAGGCAAGAGGATTGATGTGTTTCATACACACACACACACACACACACACACACACACACACATATATGCCAGAGAATAGATGTTTCTCATTCCCTTCATTTTTCTAGTGCAAAGCCAATTAAATACAATGGAGTAATGGTTATAGCCAGTGAAAACCATTGTCAAAATGGAATTTTCAAATTTTCAATGAATTGCCAAAATGCTTTTATTGGGCCAAATGAGGTCTAAGAATATAGAAATACTGCTAAGTTCTCAACATTTGAGTGTTGACACCCCGGTAAAATGACATACTAAGGTTTTGGGTTTTAGTCCCTGTTCCAAATGTCCATTTAGTCTTCATGTATTCATCAGACACACCTGTGGAGTGACTGTATTATTTGTCTGTGTACTGAACTTGGGGTCAGGGTAAACAGGAGAGAATTAAAAGATGTTTGAGGACATCTCAGCAGCTTGCAGTTTATAGTAATTGTCATGTTTACTATGTGTTGTAGGCAGAAGCTCTCAAACAAAATGGATGTGAAGGAGACTTCCTTTGCCCTGTTGTAGAATGAAGATATGTAAAGGAGAAGAGTCACTTAGAAGAGGTGAGTATGATACCATACTTCCTTAGATATGATATGGCAGCAATGGGAAGGTGCCATGGGGTGGGTGCTGATGGACCAGTATGCATTGAAAAACAATTGGAATAGAAAACAAGAGAGGAAGAGTCTGTTTGACTAGAGAAGGTTCGACTTGCATGACTCAGTAGTAATAACGCATCAGAATTGAGAGAAAGACTCAAGGACTCCTAGCCACCCGAAGAGATCTTTGCAGACCGAAGGTTACTGTTCACTATTCACAACCAAGGTATCAGACAACAAAGGAAGAGATAAAGGAAAGTGGTACACATACATATTAGATTTTTGTTCACCATAAAAAGTAAATTTATTTTTAAGGCAATGGATGCAATTGGAGATCATCATAGTAAGCAAATTAAGGCAGTCCCAAGGAAAAACAAAAGGTGTGTGTTTGCTCTTATGTGTGACTACTAGATTTTTTTATATATATGGAAAATTCTGAATGTATATATAAAATTATAAAGGCATGTTTCAAAGGCAATTCCTTGGTTTGGGGTTTGAAGAGCTAAGGGGATTTCTGACTTGAAATGTGTAGTGAATGAGCAGCTTTGTGAATTTGGTCAGTTTGAGATATGAGAAATCCAAAGATCTCATGACATGTTACTTAAGCATCTTCAGTGGCATAAAGACAGAGAAATGCCAAGCTCAGGGTAGATTATCTGAGCTCAGTACAAATATCAGTGTTCTAGATTTGGAAGTCAAGATCAGGGCACATGTGGAAACTCATTGGCAAGGTGATAGATAGAAGAAAAGAAATTATCTAAGGAGAGTTGATTTCTGAACAGGAAGAAAAAGCACCAGAAGACAGATGTGATTCTTAAAGAACAGGAAAATACATTAAAAATTGAATAAGATAAGGATGTAATAATACTATTATTTTTAGTATATACCTACGCCAGTGGTAAGGCTTGTCAATAGAGTTTATATAAGAATTCTTATTAATGGGTCATATACATTCTAAAAATTAGATACACACACACACACACACACACACACACACACACACACACACACATATATATATATATATATATATATATATATATATATATATATATATATAATACATTCAATAGTAAGTTTGTTGAAAATTAAAAGAAAATATCTGCATATGGTACATAGAAAATTAGTTTATTTTCACTTATCGGTGAGTTTCTTCGAGTTATAAAAATCCAATGACAAAGGTTGTATCTGAAAAATATTAGTCTTTGTGTTTGCTGCTCACGACTCACCCAATACTGGATCAGGCCTTTAGTTCTAGAAAGCTGGGCAAAACCAATGTGATAATGTTTCAAATGCTGGACAATGGGTATCACAGGCAAAACTCTGGGGATGAAACATCAGAAAAGAAACCCTGTGAATACCAGCTTCTCAGTAGAGCCATAGGTGGGAGAGACAGGAAGATCATAGACATATAACTAACCACAGATTGGAAGGTAATGATGTCCTGAATAGCTATAGAGTGCTGTAGAGAAAGTAATGGACAGGGTGCATGTTCAACAAATTAAGCAGAGACACATGCAGACCTTCAAATTCTGAACTCTTAGAACAGTGGTTTTCAACCTGTGGGTTTCAAACCCCCCTTTGGGTGGGGTCACATAAATGTTCTGCATATCAGATAGTTATATGAAAATTCATAACAGCAGCAAAATTACAATAAGGAAGTAGCAACAGAATAATTTTATGGTTGGGTCATCATACCATGAGGGACTGTATTCAAGGGTCCCAGACTGAGAAAGGTTGAGAAACACTGAGATAAGTGCAGACCTGTAATTGGAACTATTACAGATGTGCTGTGCTTAACTTATAACACGACAAGTCCACATCTGGACTAGCTAGAAGAGACCACAGAAAGGCGAATATATAGGAGGTAGCATACACTTAAAAGACAGTGACAGATACTTTCTATCTACTCTCTTGAACTTAAACACAAAGAACAAAGACACGAAGCTAATTCTCTAGTAGGTTGCTTTCTGACCAAAACAAGTTCAACCTTCTTGACAAGAAGACAGCAAACCCAGTCCACAGTGAAACTGCCAAAATGTTCCATGTTTAATAATCGTTCACTGGGCATAAAAAGTAGCTGTGAAACAACAAGAGATTCAAAGGGGAAATCAATAGAAATAGACACAGGAGGGACAAGGACAGGTCTCTGAGTTATGGGGGGTGCTCATCAACTTTGAGAACCCGAGTTTCACCTCTGCAACCCACATGGTGGAAAGAAAGATATTTAATGACCTACATACATACATGTAAACCCCCCTCACACACACACATACACACACACACACACACACACACACACAGAGAGAGAGAGAGAGAGAGAGAGAGAGAGAGAGAGAGAGAGAGAGAGAGAAACAGACAGATGGATGGACAGATGGGAGTTAAAGACAAATAAATGAAATACAATAATTTAAAAAGTAAAATAAATACATCAACTATTGAGAACCTAGAACATCTGGTATGAGTTGTAAACCCACAATTTTAAGAAAATCACTAATAAAAACTGTAATGATGAGCCTATGTAAAAGCACCAAGGTGAATTTTTAGAGCTAAATTGAAATGTAGAATCCACTGAATGATCTCAGAAGCAAACTAAATGCTTTAGAAAATGGTTCAGTGACTTAACTTAAACTGTGTGTGTGTGTGTGCATGCATGTGAGTATGCTTGTGTATGCAGGGATTAAAATCAGGTATGATTTTGTAGCAGATGCCTTTGATCATCCACCACACTGTCTTGGAATCAGTGATTTTAAAGATAAAACAGATTAAAAAAAAACCTGCCTAACAATATAAATATATATAAAAAGTCAATATTTTCCATGAGGTGAGATATTTGTTGAAAAACACAAATTCCTAAAGCTTGAAAATTAAAAAGAAATATCTAAGCCTTAATGAAATTTAATCTTTAACTTCAAAATTAAGCACATGAAAACATATATACAAAGGAATGGGCCCCTCCAAGAACTGTATTAACTCATGATCAGGTGGTTCTAATAAACACTTTTTGAAAGAAAACAGACACGTAGGGATGACTAACCAGTAGTAATAAGATAGTGAAAATTATTCTAAGAGTTTCATAGAAGTTTTTAGAGAAGGAGATTTTTTTGGAACCTTATTGTCCAGGATAGAGCACCAGAGACTGAGTAGTAGACATGTATCTAACAAATTTCAAGAAGAGGTTATAGGGACATTCTAATTTGAGGAACACCCTAGAAAGGTAAGAAACAGGATGCCTGCATAAAGGGGAAAATGAAGACAAAGGACTAGACTGGCCCCTCAGAACCACTGCAGAATCTTTTGGGCTTAGACTTAAAAACACCCACAGTTGATATCACACAGATGTAGAACACCTTCCCTTCCAAAGAAAGCTTTTGAGCATGGGAAGAGCACAATAAAATAGAAATTTGTGGGTCTGATCTAATGAAAGCTATAGCACCAGAGGGAAGAAACTCAGAGGCAAGAGAGGGCAATCCTAAAATGACCCTGCATGACTATTTGTACGTGGAAATTCAGGCGTGGTGTTCAGAAGAAGATCTATTCTACAAGCTTGAATTGGAGTCTCTTCTCTAAGTATTAATTACACCATCCAAGAATCAATATTAAAGCCCACAGCACAATTCACAATTTCTAAGGTCAGAATAAACTTTCTACAAAGTGGTATTTTACCAGCAAGACCTTTCCTCTGTGAGACAGTAAATATTACTTCTATTTAAGCCACATTCTTGATCTGAAAAGACACATAAATTTAGACCCAAATAGCCGTTCATGAAAATCACTCTACATAAGAGCCCAGAAGCTCTGGTCCACAATATTTCAATGCAACTAGGCACAGTAATTCATAACGGAGAGGAATTGATCTATGTCCATTGTACATTTATTGGATTTTCAATTAATTTGGGGGAAGATGGATTGATCTGCTGAATTGCAAATGGTCAGTGCTGATGGAGTCAGTTATATCTGATGTCATCCATAACTTAATTCTCTTGATATAACATGTTGTCTGACTAATGCATTTTTTTCTCTTCTTTTCTAGCCAAGGTCTGCATATCCATGCTTCTGAAGTGGTTTCTAATCCTCTAAATTTCTCTAGTGAACACTGTGAGGGACTAAGTCAGACAATGACTTGACATGTTGTGACTGGGAAGCAATAAACAAATCAGGAGGAAAGCAGCAATTACAGTCATGAATGTGTTTGTTATCAGGGTAGCTGGTGTAAAACACATTTATGAAAACCAGTCTAAAGAAAGACTTTCCGTGGTCGTTGTCGAATGAAAAGCCCTTAAGATACAAAAAAGGATGCTGGACCATTATGGATAATCTGAAAGTCTCGTTTCTCTAACTACTGGAAGTTTTCACTCCATCATTCATGTACTCAACAAGAAGGGTCTGAGCTTGCTCTCTATGCCCACTGCTGAGCCTTGGCTACCATATAGGATGCATCCACGTGGCTCCAGGAGGTTATTGTGCAGTGCTGTGAGCAAATGGACCCACAATGCTTACTCTGGTTTAAAAGGAATCTTGAAGAATTTTAAAACTTCACTTAAAAAAAAAATCTTTAAAGTCTCAATCTTACTATGCCCATCCATCTGAGGGGTTCATTCTGTGGGGTACTGTAGCTAGTCTTTGGCCACATTGTGGGTTTTCCTTTCCATTCTTTTCCACCCCTTTTCTTCCACCCCTTAATTAGGTAACAGAGATGAAAGGATACAGAGAAAAAGAAGAGAAGTTACATTATCTGCTTGGGGTAACACAGCCTGTCTGCAGCACTGGCTCCAACATTAACTGTGATATTTAATGATATTTACTAAGGAACTCTCTGTGGCTCCAAAAGGTACTCGTTATACAATCGCTGACAGCAGTATTCATGGTTTTTAAGGTAAAGATCACAACCCATCATTTTAGAGCAAGGAGGGTTGTGTAGGGATTCGTCACCTTTCCTCCACTGTGACTAATACCCGAGGGGATTCACTAAAGGTGGAATGGATTCTTTTGGCTCATAGGTTCACAGGTTTCAGACCATTTACATTTACCCAGAGTTCATTGCTATGGGCTTAAGGCAAGGCTGAAGCAGTGTGTCAGGATGTCTGGTGGAGGAGGGGCAGAGAGATGCTAGTTATTTCCTGGTAACCAGAAAGAAGGGCAAGTGAGAGATAAGTCAAGAACAAACAAACCAACCCTATAAGGGCATTTCCTAGAACTTGATTCCTCCAGACAAGACCCAGCTCCAGACAAGACCCAGCTCCAGACAAGACCCAGCTCCAGACAAGACCCAGCTCCAGACAAGACCCAGCTCCTACGCCATTAACTTAGAACTTAATGGATCCGCCTGTAAATGACATCATCACCTATTGGTCCCAATCCCCGTGATGCCACAACACTACCTGGAGGCCATGCCTTCAACACGCAAACCATGGCAGGGCTGCCCTGGAGTTTTCACACAGCTCAGAGAAAGTTGGAGAAAATGATGGCTGGCCTTGCTAGTGATAAGAAAGGAGGTCTGAGAAAAGATGCGCTGGAGATGTCATTCCTGAAAAGAGTAAGGACAGTATTACCGATGGTCTTTGTTAAAACACTTGACATCTGCAGTGTAAAATCATGTCTCGGAAGCTTGACATACTTTATTTTTTAATTTTAAAAACTTTATATTCTTATCACTTATATCTTGACTGCAATTCAGTTTCCCTCCCCTCCCCTCATCCTCTCCTTGTCACCTCCCTTCTTCCCAAGATACACCCCCTGCCTCGGCTCAGAATAAGGAAGAGAACACTACACTTTAGTACCATTTAAGACCATATATTTCAAAGTTAGGCAATATGATAGACTTGTCAAAATTAGCATTGACTTTATTTTCTGCTATACATTTGAAGAAATAACAAACCAACCAGAGGTAACAAGAACCATAGCAATGGGGAGGGGCCGCTCTAGGAGTGGAAGGACAGTTCCTGTTTCTGATGTTATCTGTCAGGCATGGTGCCCATTTCAACTTACAAAACAGAAATCTAGAAAAGCGCCAGTGATAAATAAGCAGCTACCTACAAACATACAGCTCCATCTGACACCCAGCATCAAAAAGGGTACCATTTGTTTTATTCTCTGAACCGTTCTATCTTCACATTCTTCGAAAATGGAGATATGAAAGTTTACATCCATGATTTAAAACTATCTGTCACAGCAGCAGTACCCAACCATGCTCAGGGTTGGATAGAAAAAACACTTGAGGATAGAACTCGGGGAGGGGGGTGATTAGCAAATCTAACTTTCTCCTCTATAGTTTCCTGGTCTTGCTGCAAGTTGTTCCCCTGACTGCCATAGTCTTCATTTCCAGAGCTATGTAAGGATCAGGGAGACTACAGAGGGCAGAAGACAGAGGAATAGTTAAGACTTAATAACACATCTACTCCTCAGAGGGAAAGAATGCTTGAGGTTTTGATGAGCACCACATTGGTCTTCCAGGGTAGAGACCTATTAAAGGAAAAAATTCCAGGTAGGAAAGTGTAGAGGGGATGAGACCCCTGTGCTCACAGATTAAACACAGGGTAACCAGGAACACCTAACATGAAGGCTTGTCCTCTCAATGACATGTTTTGGGCAATGGATGTAGTTAATAGCCTGGTGATCTATACTATCTGTAGGACCAGATTACACCTGAATCTACTAGACTATTTTCTTTACCCAGACTCTTCTTCCCTTGACCTTTATCCTGAGCATTATTTCTCAGCCAATAGAACCCATTCTAATGAAAGAAGCCACATGAACTTTGCCAAAGAGTTTCAAATGTAGTTACACCTTAAGCTTGTGATAATTGACACTAGGAAACTGTTTTCCAAAGTTGTGCTGTATTTAAATATGTCTAAAATAAACTACCAGTGTCAGACTCTAGAAGTTTAAACCAACACTAGCTACTGCGTGTTGTTGGCCAATTTCTTTCTTGCCTGACTCAGATCATTAATCTGCTGGCCCTGGTGCCCACAGAGAATCCCACAGGAAAGAACCTCAATGTAATCACAGTGGCACCTAACAAATAATGGTTGGCCAAACAAGGTTACAGTCTCATAAAGGTTAGGAGAAAGACAAACTATTACAGTATAAGACATAAAGTTTCCTGAACACCTTAAAGAAAAAGCTATGTTAAGTCCAAGGTTTTATAAAGGAGATGGTTTTAGTTACTATGACTTGCATTTAAGACCTGTAACATACAAGGAAAATAATGGGTTCATGCTGGCTCATGGTTCTCAGGAATGGAATGTCCAAGATCTGGTGTCTGTATCTGCTCTGGAACTCATGCTTCCTCATGAAACTGTGGAAGTCTGAAGAGAAAAGAGGACACAAGAGCAACCAATAACAGGGTAACCTTGTCAAGACAGCTAGCTAACCCATTCCGGAGAAAGGTGTTCACTTAGTTTGGAAGACTCCAGACCCATGACTTGAACACTTTCCATCAGGTTCCAGACACCACCACCCCAACACACACTCAGCACTTAACATTAAAGGATTAATGCTTAATTTTGGAGGGACATGACGAAGTCATGAAAGTGATCTATTGAGCTGGAACATCAGTATGAAGGTGAAAGGGCACAGTTAGGAACCGGTAATGAGTAGATTAGGCCACATTGAGGATGATTAAAAAGTAGGCACAAGTTCCCTGTCAAAGGTAGATTGCCATCGCCTCTTCTCTGGGATTTTCTCATTCTTCTTTCTCTACAACTCTCATTCTTTCTCAGACCATGGTGCATTGCTGAAATCTTTAACACCTCCCACAGTAGCTGCTGGGGAAAGGAGATTCAAGTTTTGGATATGGTTCCTAATGCGTTCCCTATGTTCCAGTGGATAGTCCCACACTCAGGCACACACTAGCCACACTAAGTGGGCTGAGCATGTTTAAGAGAGAGTATATGAAATGAGGAAGGAAAAGCTGAGGCAAATAGGAGGAATTAAAAGTGAAGGAATGAGATATAAATTTGATCAAAACACCTTATAGTCACGAATTAAATTATCCAACAGTGATTTTTGATGATTGGCTTGTGCTTTTCAGGAGACATTCAGTAGACTCCTGAAACTCATAAAACTTTGCTTTTAAATCAGGTTGTCTACTCTTATTTTGGGAACCCTCTACCTCGTTCATCTATTATATGACCTAGTCATCCCTTTGGTGGTGGTGGTGTTTCTTGTGACATGGTTTCACAACATAGCCTGGAACTTTTGGTGATCCTCCTGCCTCAGCTCCCTGAGTGCTGGAATTACAGGTGTTGATACAATGGTCCTGCACATATACTATATTGTTGAAAACCCTTTGTCTTCATGTATATGCTTTCTGTCTAGATTCCTCTCAAGAGCCCAGTTTTCTTGACCCCTTTGAACCTTAAATGCTGTATGAAGTACACAAGGTTATCACACAGAATGTGCATGGTAGTTGCATGTCTGTGTTACTATACATTTTATTTATATCTTTGTAAATGCTTAAAGCTAGTAAAATATCTGTCTGATTAATTATTCAAGAGTAAATTACCAAACAGAATAAGTAGCTGATATATAACTAATAGAATATTAAAAGGAACAATTACTCGATTTTCTAAGAGGACCTAGAAAGATAGTTTGCCAGCATCCAGTCAAGTGACAAGAAATTAGAGTTGAGAAAGATGAATCTTAAGGACTCTGGTGGACTTGATCAACATGGTGACTTTATGAGTGACAGAGAAGACTAGAATTTAACATTCTTTTACTGTCATCTTCTAGGTATAGTTACAAAATGACTCCTTTAATCTTTTATTGTCCTATGAAGTAGCTCATTTTATAAACAAAGACACATAGGAGTATTGGCTAATATTTCCAAGTCATATAGCTTTGTGAACAGCAGAATCAGACTTCATTTTCAGCTAGGCGACAAAGTGTTCATGTTTAACCATTTGGACTTTCATCTATTCTAGTCTCTATTCTTTCATACCATTTAATCTCTCACTGGTTATCTTAGTAATTTCATAAATAAGGAGACATAAAATATTTTCTGACTACAAGTTCCTGCTTGTAAAATAAAAGTCTTGGGAAACTAATGAACATGGTCATAACAAAGCTAATGAAGAGAGTAAGGTTAATACTACCCACTAAATAATTCCTGTTGAGAAATGTGGCATTGACCCCACTTGAATTTGCTCTTCTCTCTTCCTCACTGCAGGTAATAAATAGATCCACCCACTGCTAGCATATGAACTTGGCAATTTTAGGTCAACAGTTTCTTCAGTTTTTAATATCCACTACTTACAAAGAAGCATGTTATGAAATAGAAAGAGTAAACACAGGGATCTGAGGTCCAGTTGTTGTTGAAAGGAAATATGAAAACCGTATTTCCAATCTGAATATTCCCCAAGCCTGTTTTCTAGAGCTCTGTTAACTAAAGCCTACGTCAAGCAAGATATTTTTAATTGCTTCATGCTTTGCCTTCTTTGTTAATTAAACTCCAGTTTATAATTTATTACTGTGTTCCTTTTGCTCACTCATTGTCCTTCTGTGTACTTCTAGATTAGAATTTTGAAATTTTCTGAAGCAGTTGGAGAGGCTGCCTTCCCTGCTAATTATAAGAGGAACTGGAAAAGCAATTAAGTAGCAGAGTCTCAATATTCTCCAAAGTTCCCTTTATAGTCAAACCTCACAGTCTCGGCATTTGCTTTATCTAGACTCCCTCACCTCTTTATAATCTCTTAGGATAGCAGAACACTCTTCCTCCACACAGCACAGGCAACCTCAACCGCAACAGTACTCCTGTTTCTCGGTGTCTTCGAGCTCTTCTGTACTTGTACATAACCCACCACCCTCCCTGGTGTGGTTGCTCTTTATGCCCTGGCCACCGTCTTCCCAGCACATCAAGTTCTAACAATACACTTAGCTCATTGAAGCATATTTGTCTCATTGCAAGCTCAGAGTCTACTGAATCTTTGACATGCTCATTTCTTAAATATCCAAGTCCATCTAGTGTAAACTACTTACATTTGCAGTTTTCTTTTTCCAGATTAAGTACCCCTAATTGTTTTGATTCTCATGGTTTGTCCGAATAATGACCTAATATATTTGGGAGTCTGATAACATCTCATTAAGTAGGATCTAAAAATTGCGAAATGGGCTGCTGTGCTTGGAGCATACTGAACTTCTCTATCCTTAACCTGGGCACAACGTTTTACTCTGAAAATCCACATTTCATAAGATTTTCATCTTATACATGCTCTTATGTTGAACCAGATCAATAAAATTTTACATTAAGTTTCCGAAGCCTGCACTTCACATGTAATGTTTTAACGTTATGGGGAGGACTATTTGTATTCCTTTTGGTTGAATAACATCTGGTTCATTTTTGGCTCATCATTCCAAACTGCTCAAAATATTCATCTTCCAAAACACTGTGTTCATCACTCAAGCTTGGGTACATGGGCTGCCTTCATCTTGGGTTACATTACAGGTAATGATGCTGAAATGGACTGATACTGATTCTAAAGGCAGACACCATGCAACCAGAACAAAGTCATGTTTCTCCATAGTCGTGATGAAGGCATTTAGAGGCATTAACAAAAATATTGCACTCAGTTCGAATAATATACTAGATGAATCTGTGTCAGGTCTTCATGACAATCCCCAAATCTCCATAAATCTTTGGGAAGTTTACTAAGCCACCCGATCATGTTTATAGTCCTTATTATTGAGTATTTCCCTCTTAAAAAGCATTAGAAAAAGATGATCATATTTTCCACACTAAGATTCCTAGTTAGTCCACAGTGCTATCAGTAACTGTCATGACCTGCATAGGATTAAGCTTCTCCTGACTGGGGCAACAAAAGAATGAGGAAAGGACACACTCACGTACACAAATCCTGGAAACCTGGGGTCTGGTGGACCATGGTCTCTGATGGAGTCACAGGAACATCCCCTCAGAAACTCGGTGTGTTTATTTTATACACCAGAGTCAAGGAGCCGGCTGACTTGTTTACAGCTTCACGAGAAAGAGGCGAGGTTATTTTATACAGCCGAACAAGAAGGCAGGTTTAGCTAATTTCGATCGGTGTTTCCTATAGAAGTCTTCAGCTATAAATGTCTGGGAGGAGAAAGATATGGTTGTCATGTTCTGTACACACTGTCAACATCTGCACATGGAACATAGGAGAACTCTGCTATTCCCATGAGGCCGACCTTGGAGTGTCTCTGTCCTTCCCATAGGTGGGAGGATCTGGGATTTTGAAGTAGCCACAGCCATGTCCAAAATACACATTCACTAAGGACTTTATCCATGGCCCAAAAGTAACATCATTATTTATGCTAGAAGTATGTTATATTCTATTACACAACTATATTTTTATTTCATTTTTTTCCTTTACAAAAAATAACTTAATCATCGGACCCAAGGTTCGGTGAGCAGAAGCGAACCCACTGGAAACCTAGACTACTATTGCTATTTCACGAAGCTAATACGATCCCAATTACTTAACCAATTTACCTACAAATAATTATAGCTCTCACCCCTCACCAAAGAAGTCTCATTTTGCAGGAAATGATGAATATTACTGAAAGCCACAATTAGTCAAAATGCAGGAAACAAATGACTGTAATCTGACCAGTCCAACTGATACAGCTACAATTCAGTCCCTACACCTAAGGCTGGGGGGACCTTAAAGAAGAGGAAGCAGAAAGACTGTAAGAGCAAGAGGCCCAGGACTGGATATGTGCTATGTGATCACATCTATCTTCTATATGTGCCCGGAGAGCTATGCACAGGTAATATGAGCAATATGGCCTCCAAAACAAGACCTATAAAAATGACATCACCAACTGGCATGCCAATGTAGATGGGGGAATTCTCCCAGGGCTGACTTAACCCCTAGAAGAACTATAGGCTCTCTGCAGAGAGAGGGAGAATCAGTCTTTTCCTGGGTCCCTGGGTTAGGCGAGCCAATCAGAAGAGGTCAGCCCTAAGAACAGATGAATGACTCCAGGTGATCTCAGAACACACACACACACACACACACACACACACACACACACATGCATGCACACACGCACGCACGCACAAGTACCATGCACCGCGCACGCATGCACCCACGTACGAACTCACGTACGCGTTTACATGCACAACAATTAAAATTAAAGATACAGAGGCCACATTTTTGAGAGAGTAGAAGTGATTAGGACGGAGACAGGAGGAATTGCAGGGAGGAGGAGGACAGGGGAAGGATGTGAAAACAGTACCCATACATAACCCCCCCAAAGGAACTTGATTCTTTCAAAGATGAACACTACCCTCCTTGGCAGAGAAAATAAAACTGGCGTTCTTTTCTAAAGCATAGATCAGTTTTGGTGCCAGGTAATCGGTCTTTTCCAGGTCAAAGTAAACAAGCGTTAAGGGGCGCCCCACAGTAGCTTTACATGCATTATTCTTCCTAATCTGTTCCCACTGTAGGACTTCAGTGGCTGCTCTCTGCTTCCCATTTGATCCAGATTTCCCTGAATGAAGAAACCTTAATAAACTTCAGCATGTGTGGTGGAATGCATCCCTTGGTGTTATGGGGAAAAGTGTTCTGTATCGTGGCCATCCTTTGGTGTCCTCCTTTCCTGTCTCAGTCTTCCATTTCTTCTGTCAGCTGCCAAACTTGCCACCAAGGAACCCTCTGCTGCTTGCCGTGAATATAAGTATCTTCACCCAGATAACTGTCTTTCTTTTAACTCCTAATGCTGGCTACTCTGACCTCACATTTGTCCTTGGTATTTTCTCCCTGACAAGAGATCTTGCTTGAGCCATGGAACATCTTTCACTGGGAGCAAGCTGGGTGAGTTTGCAATGTTCCCCTCTCCTCTTTTTCAGGTTCCAGCAGACATCCCTGAGGATGACAATTCCAGTAATCTGAGCAGTACGCACCCAGCCAGCTCCCCCTCCCTTCTAACTGAACCCCATTGGATTCCAGGAAACTTCCACAAAGCTGACCTCTACTAAGGATGAGGTCTCAGTGACAGGAAATCCCTGTTTCTTATAAGAAGGACATTTCTCCTATAGGCAAACAGGTTCACTTGGGCCAACGTGATAGCTCGGCATGTTAACATGAAGATCTGAGTTTGAACCTTCGGCACTCATATGAAAGGTGGTTAGGGCTGCCTGACCCTGTAAGCCCAGTGCTGAAGCCAGGTAGCAGAATGGTGAGTATCACTGGGGTTTGCTGGTTGTCTCATCCCAGCTTTAGTGAGAGCTCCTCTCAAGGGAACAAGCTATGAAGTGACAGGTCAGAAACCCAACAGACTCCTCTACACAAGTGAGAGCACACACCTGCATTACTCAGGTTTGATTTGCATACACTCCATCACAGATGCACACAATAATGAAAATATATAGGACCACTCAGACTTTCTGTGTATCTGTTTAGAAATTATCATAAAAACCAGCATATTGTAGAGTACTTCAAGTGTCCAATAACACATTTCAAGGATAAATGAAAAGACACACATCGCACACACGCACATGGGCACAAAAACACACATGGTGAGGGTGGCCAGGTTGGGAGAGTCCTGTTATTTACATTTCTATTCTCTGAAGTCTCCAAAAAGATAGTGAGCAAATAATTTATAGAATTATCACTTGTACTGGCTGGTTTTGTGTCAACTTGACACAAGCTGGAGTTATCACAGAGAAAGGAGCCTCAGTTGAGAAAATGCCTCCATGAGATCCAGCTGTAAGGCATTTTCTCAACTAGTGATATAGGGGTGGGCCCAGCCCATTGTGGGTGGTGCCATCCCTGGGCTGCTAGACCTGGGTTCTATAAGAAAACAGGCTGAGAAAGCCAGGGGAAGCAAGCCAGTAAGTAACATTCCTCCATGGCCTCTGCATCAGCTCCTGTTTCCTGACCTGCTTGAGTTCCAGTCCTGACTTCCTTTGGTGATGAACAGCAGTGTGGAAGTGTAAGCTGAATAAACCCTTTCCTCCCCAACTTGCTTCTTGTTCATGATATTTTGTGCAGGAATAGAAACCCTGACTAAGACATCACTCCTCTGAAAAATATAGGGGTAGTTTCATGCAAAGGGCTAGTCTAGTCACGTGTCACCAACTGGCCAATGCATAGCTGTGTTTTTGCTCTGTCTGAAGAAAACTCAATTCATACACATTGTCTCATGAACACTGGACCAACAGCCAAAAGCACTATATCTGAAGCTCCAAATTATTCATTTTTCCAGAAGAGTGTCCCAACAACCTTCCCCGCAGTTGGAGGCATAAGCCAGCATGTCAGTACCATGTATGCAATCAGGGTGCATTTTAAATGTGAGATCTCCAATAAAAAAGCACAAAGCTACAGGGTGGAGAGAAAGAGAGAGAGAGAGAGAGAGAGAGAGAGAGAGAGAGAGAGAGAGAGAGAGAGAGAGAGAGAGAGAGAGAGAGAGATGAGAGAGAGAGAACTATTTTTATTTACAATGAAATTATGAGATTGACACTGGAAGGCAGAATGTTGTCCTGCCCAGCATCTGGTAAGCATATGCCCGTGGGATGGGCTCCCTGTTTAGTCTCTCTCCCTGCCCACAGATGATCATACCACATCATGGTATCGACTTGGAAACTATAAAATTTAGTGAGTTAAACAACTGGGGATTTTGTTGTTGTTTTAGAAATATTTCCTTTCTTAGTTACTTTAACACATTTCACATAAATCATAATAGAAGATTTGGTGAATCATAAATGGCTTCCTGTACCACAGTTCCCTTTTCCTTTATAGTGGTAACTGTTTTCACCTCTCTCTCACATGCTTGTTCAGACACATTCACCGTCTACACGTTTTATCATTTCACATAAATATAAACGGTGGTACTTCTGACCAGCTTCTCTTGTTTGTGTAGCCTACAGATGGCTCCACTACCACACACTTCCTGCCAATTTTTAGTGATGATCTCCCTAATACGGTTTCATGTCAGTAATTGATGGATTACACATAACTTCATGGTACATCTGTCATCAGTATTTACTCCACAAGGATGATCATCTTCACCCCAGAGAAGTCAAGAGAAAGATACCAGATAGATTATGCATTTGGCCATAGTCACCAGCTTAAATGCAGTCAGAATTCCCAGTAAAAGCAGGCATTAAATTGCTTGGACAGTCACACAGCATTTAGTTCCTTATAACATAATGCAGGGTGATTTTAGTGGCCACTTTCCTGTGTTCCAGACAGGGGTTATATGGGTCTCTGTCAATGCTCCTTACCCACTGGAGAAAGGATACAGGAATACAAACAATTCCTTCATGTCGATGGTTGTTTTGCTAAGAGACTTGGTTGCTGAGAAAATAAATGTCTTCTTCTTTTCCCATAGTCTGGGTACACATGAGGTCATAGGTATAGCTTCTGAGAACAGCTTCTTCCTTCTTCCTCTCCTGTGCTTTCAAGTTTTCTCCACACCTCTGGGGAGACATATGTGACAAGGTCCTTCCTCTTCTCTCATAAACAACAGTGACAGAAAATAGGGGTACAGAGCTTTGATCCCAGAATGCAGAAGCCAGAGGCAAATGGATCTCTGTGAGTTCAAGGTCAGCCAAGTTTTTAAAAATGCTGTTTTCTCTCTTCCGTTGTATAAGCCATAAAATCTTTACCAGGTCTGATGGCACCATGTGACATACAGCCACTTCCATAACATTTCCTTGGTAACCAGACACATGATCTGGTGTCTTATTGGCTCCTTAATATAAAATCAGTTTTTATCACCATAACATTCTATTTTTACTTGTTTACTATTATAAATGACTCCAGAGTGAATGGGCTTTTATATATCATTCCACACATGTGCACGATGTTAAGTGAGTTTAAATGGAATTAATATGCCCAAGGTCTGGATTTGTTTTTCCTTTATTGAAAATAGACTTTTTTTCTTATATAATATATCCTGATTATGGTTTCCCATCTCTCTCCTCTCACAGATCCTCCCCCATCTCCTCTCAAAACCAGATCTACCCCTTTCTATCTCACATTAGAAATAAACAGGAGTCTAAGGAACAGTGATTATAGAACCCAGAATGACCGGACCGGGAGTGGCCCCACCCACAGTCAATCACCAGTTAAGAGAACGCCCTTCAGGCTTGCCTCCATCCTGATCTTATAAAAGCATTTCCCTCAACCGAGGCTCCCTCTTCTCTGATGATTCGAGCTTGTGTCAAGTTGACATAAAACTATCCAGCACAGATGGAACCATCACGTTTAGGGCTGAGTGTTCCAAGGTCTCTTGCTCTAGACATATTGTCTGGCTCTGGGTCTCTGTCTTTGTTCCCATCTGCTGCAGGAGAAAACTTCTCTGATGCTGGCTGAGCAATGAATATATCTATGAGTATAACAGAACACCATTTGAATTTATTTTGTCGCTACATTCTTTTAATGGGATGGTAGTATTTGGTTTTATCCTCAGTCTTGGCTATCTACTCTCAGGTTCTTGGTCACCCAAACAGTGTTGGATATGGGTTCCATCTCATGAAGTGAGCCTCCATTCAAATCAGATATTGATTTAGCTTACTGGCTTCATTCAAGTGATTGGCACAAGAATACATTTTCTGAACAGATAACCATTAGTACAGACACTAGATCAACAACTAATAAATAGGACCTCGTGAAGCTGAAAGACTTCCGCCTGCCTGGCAAAGGATATCCTCATTCAGAGTGGCAGCCTACAGGATGGGAAAGATTTTTTTTTACCAATTATACATCCAATAAAGGGCTAATATTCAAAATATATTTTAAAACCTCAAAATGGTAGTTATCAAGAAAGTAAATAGCTCAGTTAAAAATTGGCTAGAGATCTAAACAGAGAATTCTCAAAAGATGTTTAGAACCTAATCTGATATAAAGAGTATGACATGTGTGTGTGTGTGTGTGTGTGTGTGTGTGTGTGTGTGTAATGTGCCTGAGGGGCAGTGTGTGTATATGTGTGCATGTGCATATGCGGGCCAAATATGGATATCCAGTGTCTTCTACTACAATTTTCCATTTACTTTTTGAGGTAGGGTCTCTCTCTGAACCTAGAGCTCACTGACTGGCTAGAACAGCTAGCCAATGAACTGTAGGTATACTCCTGTCTGCCATCCTCATCCTCATAACCACTAGGCTCCCAGATCAACGTGACCATAGTAGGCTTCTACTCAGGTGCTGAGGGTCAGTCTTCATTCCTAATGCTTGTGGGGTAGGCATTTTCACCCACTGAGCCATCACATCAGCTCCATGGATTATGTTTTGATTAAATTTACATTGGTATTAAAATATGAACTCTATTAGGAATTAGCTGTTTCTTTAAGCATAGATTAAACACTTGCCTTCTCACAGGAAGAGCATCATTGTCACGTTGGGGAGTTGCCATCTTGTTGTCTAGCTTTGGTCACTCACAAGCCTTTCATTACAACACTTTGAGGTTCATGGAATAACTCAGAGAGCGCTTGCAAAGTGATTACATCACCCTCTCTAAGCAAGCTTTATTCTTCCTGCCACACTTTTTAAAAAAATCTTATTTATGTTGTTACGTTCACTCTCAATACAATCCTGGGCCTGTATGACCACGTGACTCAAGAGAGGACCAGAATCAGCATCTCCCAGGCAGACATTTCCTGCATCTGTTTCCATAGTTACACAATGCTGCCCTCTTAATATCTCTGCTATACCCTCACTTTGGTTGGCTGGGTCCCTCTGGTGATTCTTCAGTTGCATAAATTATCTAATGGACTCGTGAGGAGAGAAGAGAAGAAAGAACAGCAGGCAGGGCTTGCTCCCTGAGTGAAGCCTGTAGGCAGATTGCAGTGCTTAGTTACCGAGTGTCAGAGGGACGGAATGAATGATGATTGGCCAGGGATTATACTGCACATCCGATACTTGTAAAATGGGTGTGGACTAAAGAGCAACGAGGCAGGCCATGCTGTATACAATTAGGCATGTAATAAAAATGGTGGCGAACTATCTTCACTAACCTGTGTTGACTGAAACCCATGTTTGTGTGCATGTTGCAAGCAAGGCCAATTTTGCCATATGAATAAAAACTATTGAATGTGTGTACTCACAAGGATTGATTGTTATTTGGAAAGAAGTATACAATTCCATTGGCCAAATACTAGGATCACATGAAAGACCAATCATTCCTTGGGCCAGAGTATTACCACATAATCACCACCCCTTACACAAAGCTTTTTGAGCCAGGCCTTTATCTCTAAGTACTTTCCAACTAGTATCTGTTTAATCATCTTAACAACAATAAGATAGCTGTTGCCATTTTTCCCATCTTAAAAAGGGAGATAGATCTCTTGACCAAGGTCACACTGCAAGCAAACTCCTCAGCAAGTTTCAGAGCAATGAGTTCAGCTTTGGAAGATACGTGGTCGACCACTGCAAGTGGCCGCCTTGTCTCCTGGGCCTGTGATGCTAATTCTGCAAAGTAACCCATTACCTGGTTATTGCTCCTCTAAGCAGGGCTAGGCTTCCCTTACTTATTACCATTTATGACTACAGATTTAAAAATCAATATACAAGGCTGACGCTAGGCACCTAGGGGATTAGTGTGGCTCCACAGAGCTCCCAGGTGAGTTTGTTTAGAGCCATGGTGGTTGCAAAGGGTTAGAGGGAACCTTCCTGATCATCTGATGAGTGGGTTTGGAGACTCAGAAGGTTGTGTTCTAAGTAAAATCCCCCTCAGGAAAGGGGTATAAACAGCGGTTACCCAAGGGTTGAGATGGTTATCTTCCCACTCCACTCCTACCCACCTTGTAGAGAAAGCATTCAGACCTGCTCTGCTGAAACTTGAATGCCACAGGTTTGCTATTAGCCTTGCAGAAGTGCACTCCTCTGTTTGCTGACCTGAGGATCATAGACGTAAATCTCATTGCCCCCAGTAAACAAGTTAGTAGAAGAACCAACTGTAAAATAGAAACAATCGACAGAATTGTCCCCACCCCCACCGCTCTTTTTTATTTCCTGTTAAAAATATATATGTTTGGAGAATTCCAATAATCAAATAATTTAATCTGAGCCCTTGGTGTTGCAGCTGAAGATGAAAACGGTTGTTTATTTTTAAATCTCCCCGTGTTTCGTTGTCACTTCCTGAATGTCAGCTTGGTGCCTAGCAACAGCCAGCCCTCCTGCTTTCTCTGCTCTCCTCTTCTCTCTTAGACAAAGAACAGGGAAACATCAAAAGGTTATGCGGATTGGTACTAGAAATAACTTATTTCATATGGCAACATGAAAGACCTAGGAGAAGGCCATTCGTGAAGATGGAGGAGCAGGCAGACACTGGTCCTCTCTTCTGTCACTTTGCTCCACTTTCTGACTCACTTCCAGTGGCTGAAGAGCAAAGCATCAAAATCTATACAGGGGACCTTGGTTCCCAAATAACTGCCTTAAAAGGGAGGGTAAAAGGGTGATACCAATACTGAAGAAAAATCAAACAAATCTAGCACAGTGATGTGATGTAATTGTCATCCTGACAGAAACGCAACGACATGGAAGATAGGCCTATGGACATGCCTGTGGGAATTATTTGATTCCCATGGAGGTGGGAAGCACTGCCCTGGGCACCACTTCCAGACTGGAACCCTGAACTGGACAACACCACACACTCATGGCTCTCCTCTTCAGACTGTGGGTGTCTTGTGACCAGAGGCAGTATGACCAGCATCCTCAAATTCTTGGTGCTCTGATTTCTCTGGGATGGTGGACTGAACACTGAAGTCTGAGCTGCAATTGTGCCCTTTCTTCCTTAAGTTACACTTGTCAGAGGACTTTGTCAGAGTAAAGGAGAGAAAACAAGGAGGCAAGTATAAAACATATGGGAACTGAAGGCAATAGAGATCTGTATGCTTCATTGCCAAATCAACAATGTTGTACGGGCTGGTTTTGTGTCACCTTGACACAAGCTGGAGTTATCACAGAGAAAGGAATCAGGGTTAAGGAAATGCCCCCATAAGATCCAGCTGTAAGGCATTTTCTCAACTAGTGATCAAGGGGCAGGGATGTTTACTTTCTTGGTCACTCATGTATATCAGAAACAGAGCCCTGGGCAAGCAGCAGCTAATTTGAGAGTAAATACATGATGGTGTATCACTTCAATACATGATCAATGCTCTTACATAGTGCTTGGTATGCATTAGTCATGTGATAATCCATGCATGAGTGTATGCATGTGTGTGTGCGTGTGTGTTGTTTCTCTTTTGTAGTACTAGGGAATTAACCCATGGCATGCCAAATAAGCGTGCAACCACCGAGCGAACCCCAAGAAAAGTTGTTCTGTCTTTTATGTAAGTGAATGAGTAAAACTGATTACTTTTTAAATAGAAGTGTTGATGTGAATTTAAATTGCCCACCTTTGTTTCTAATTGCTTCTGCAATAATTTCTAGAAACTTGGCCCTACAGCACAGTTTTACTCTATAATTTTCTGACAGGGATTCTCTAGGCTCCTGATGGTTGCAAAGGTATAGATATAAGTGTATTCTTTTTTAGAAGACAGAAATGTCTGTGGCTTTTCTTTCTTCAGCTTCCAGATGTTCCTGTCTGTAGGCACCAAGTCTAGTCAGATCTTCCTCATGCACCGTCTCTGACACCAACTCTCTGCTTCTACTTCTCAAGACTCATAATTAATTGCTTTAGATTCACCCACATGATCCAGAATAATTTCACCATCACAAGAGCTTTGGCTTAACATCTGCCTGTTACTGTTTAGATATAACGGAATAGGTTCACATGTGCTAATGATTAGGCCATTGGACTGGTTGGTGAATTTATTTTATTCACCATATTCTCACTTGGTATGATTCCAGGAACAAATTACATGTCTCTGGAACAGTCCAATGGAAACCGTGTCTCTGAGTCTTCAAACATGCACGTTGAGATCATGTTCTAGAGATTAGTCCCCTATACATAATCCTCTCTCATTTTCTCATCTCATAACCATGGACTGTATGCATGGTCAATATAATTTTTCATAAACAGAGCCATGAGTTTGTATTAATACCTCCTCCACATACAAGCAACCTGAAATCAAGTGACATCGATGGCTCTGGACAGGCTAGAAATCTACTTCTGTTGCTTGTAAAAGATAATTATAATCAGAGAAAAATACATTCTATTCCGATCATCAGAATTAGTGTCTCTTATAAGAAGATATAATTCAGTGGGAGCCAAATGAAATGCAACATTGTTAGAAGGATGTGTACTAAGACTACAAGGATAGCTGAGGTGACAGAGTGTTATGGACTCCAAAAGCTACATTCACCACACATAATTCTCTTAATTTTCTTAGGGTAAACTAGCCTGTGCAATTAAACAGTCCCGGGGGGCTAACACAGTAACTTGCAGCCTATGTGTCCTATCTTCCTGAGCACTGCTGGTGTTTCTGACATCAGTTATAGAGACATTCTTGCTGTATTTGCACAGCATGTGATGGTGTTTCTAGCAGGCTGGAGAGCGCTGCCAGTGAATCATGTCCTTGAAACTCTGAACCCTGTGTGTTCATGTCTACTAACTAAATCAGCAATAGCTATTTCCCTGCTCTCTGTCTAATGTTATAGCAGGGCTGTAAATAAGCCACCGGCAGCAGGAATCAGTCATCACTGTTAACTATGACCACAATACCTGCAAGTTCATACAGTTCCCTGAAACATTAGAAACAATGCCGGTCAATAATATTTTTTAAGGTGATCAGCCTTAAAGGTCGTGCAAGTGTTCTCAAATCTCTTTGTTTAAAAAGTGGAATCATTCAGCACCTGCCTCAGGTCTTGCCTTGGATTTCATCTGTGAGAAGTTAATATTCAAGAAGAATGAAAACCATCTTGCTGCTTGCCTTCTCATGGGGGAGTCATTCTCTATTTGGCATGGAAGCTGGGATGTCAGCTGGATGTGTTTTTTAAGGAGCTTTAGGAGAGACCAGGTGACATTAAGCTTGTGTTTTACAGTCCAGTGAAATGAGGGTCACTTCTACTCCATTTCCCAGAGGACATGTAGAAACACTCAGGCAAAATTCATAGGACAGCAAATGTTTAAGTTCTTCAAAATGGGGTCATTCTCAGGAACTACTGGCTAGTTTGATACTCTCTAGTGGCCATCTTTCAAATCCATGCAAGTATGAAGCTCATTTTCAATGCGATCACCAAAGGCACTGGTATGTATTTGACCTACAACTTTTCAAGAAAATGTAAACAACTGGTAAGAAAAGATGGCAGAGAAAGACATGATCAGCGTGGTTGCCTGTGAGGACTGTAGTAAGAAAGGTATCTGGCCTTGAAAGGAATGAAAAAGACCAATCCCTGGGCTTCACTAGGCCCTAGCATTCTACCCAGACATAACAGCTTCCTAGGTCTCTGAAGATGAAGACCACAACTCAGGAACTTTAGATCAGGCTAATCTGTCATAGCCCATGAGGTCAAAAGTGTTGACAGGAATCTGCTCCCTCTCAAAGCTCTAAGAGAGATTCCTCCCAGTATTCTATAGGTTGATGCTTCAGTTCTTCTGTCTTGGTCTTGACATGGCTTTCTTCCCTGTAGCTCTGACTCAATCAAAATCATATCTCACCCTCACTCCTACTCTCTCTCCCCTTTCTGTACATGTCTGTACAAAGTGCTTGTGCATTTGTGTGCAAAAGCCAGAGATTATATCAGATGTCAACCTCAAGTCTATCACATTCCATTTTACATAAAAGATTGCTATTTATTATTGTTCGAGTGAATGTATGGTCTGCATCTGTGGACTCATTCATGTGTGGAGATCAAAATATGTGACATTTGGTCTGTCCTTCCAGGTTACACAGGTACAGGTATTGAACTCTGGTCCTCTGGATTGTGTGGCAAGTTCTTTGTTGCCTAAACAGTTTGGCTCCTCCTGTTCCTTTTAGAGACACTGTATGATTTCATCACAGAGAGTGTTTTATCTGCTACCCCTGAAAATTCTAGCAAACAAATGACAATAGTCTACCAGGAGAGACTGTATTTGCATGGTCTCTAAGTCTCCTTTTTGCATGTCTTCTTCCTGAGCTTCACAGGGAATGATGGAAAATGTAAGGAAAGTCTTGAGGCTCCTGTACCTCACCAGGTGTCTTTCCACCCTGCTGCACCTGCTTCCTACCAGCCAGGCTTTCTCCTAGCAGGATTCCAGGGAGACTGACTCCATGCTGGCTCACCTCTCCTGGAAAGAGATAGAGATATCTCTGAGACTCTCCCTCCTTCCCTGGAGGACCCTGAAGCCTCTGCTGAACCTCCAAACCAAATAGAAAAACTTGGCCTTTGTACATATTTGTTTAGAATACACTTTTATTTTGACTAGAGAAGTAATATAAAATTTGAAAACGAATATATCAGGGTATTAAAGCCCAAAACAATCCTAGCTGATCTCTCCTCCCAGAGGAAGCCACATTACTGTTCTGATGAGCTATCCAATAACCTTTCTCTATGGAACATATAATTTACCCTTTGCAAACAATTAGGAGAAGACTGCACAGATTGCTTCTCCCTCCTGCCCCTAATCTCTGGTTCACAGAACAGAATAAACTCACAAGTATAATTATCTGACCTCGCACCTATGAAACCACAAGTGTGTCTGTAACTTGTTGTTTCCTCATTAGCTCTCCTAATCCTTTTCTCAAGCTATTCACTAAAGTCTCTCAAGAACACAGTGTTAATGGCTGCATGCTAGTTCACTTCATATGTGTCTGTAGAAAATTCAATTCTATATTATGAATATGTCTGGTTATTTTTAATGAAACAATAATGAAATAATGTATAACTTTAGTTACAATTCTATTCAAATCGCTGATAGTTGTTGCTTAATAAAAATACTCTTGCTGTATTTTTGC
Organism: Micromys minutus; assembly: GCF_963924665.1. Lineage (NCBI taxonomy): Eukaryota > Metazoa > Chordata > Mammalia > Rodentia > Muridae > Micromys > Micromys minutus. The sequence continues at coordinate 9,951,661 of NC_137965.1, forward strand.
TTAAGCCCTAAAAATCTTATAACAGTTTTCAATGTTACTATCTGTTCTATCAAACACTTCAAACACTGTGCATTAATCATCTCAGCTCCAATGGATTTGAAAAGTAGACAGTATTGTCTTATTGGATTTTAATCTGCATATCTTTAATTACTCGTGAGGTTAGAGATTCCTATGTATATTTATAAATTAATATCTTTCTTCTTCTGTAATTGAGCCTTGAAATTAGTTTTTTTTCCTTAGTGGAATTTTCCCCTTAGTACTTTCAATTTAATAATTTATTTAACTGATTTATATTGAGTGTTTATAATGTGCCAGACAGTTGGCTTTATTGAGAGAAAGAATATTGAACAGATAGGACTGGCAGATGCTATTACCTTGTGGAAAATTATATTTTTTTTTGTTAATTTACACAATCTTTTAATATATTGAGATAATTAGCCACTCGTGATAGCTCAACAATATTTCTATTCATTTGCCATTTTCAAAATGTGGAGTATGGTTGCTTTTTTTATAGACCTTTAGAAAGAAAATCTACATTTTGGGGGAAAGGGAAAGAAAAATGTTATAATTGATGAAAAACTTGATCATTATTTGATTTGCCTGCATTTTTGCTATTTTCATATAAAAGTTTTGTTTGGATTTTATTCTGTTGTATTTCATGAGATTTCAAATCTTATTTTTTTATGAATCATAGTTAAATCATTCTGGTAAAAAGTATTAATGATCTATCACGTTTCCAGTGTTTAGTGATAAAACTGATAAATCAGATTTGTCAGCCACCAACGTTGTAGCTTCCTATACTGTCCTAGTTAGGTTTATTTGTCAACTTCACACAGCCTACAGTCATCTGAGAGAGAGAGCTTCAGTTGAGGAACTGCTCACATTACATTGGCCCTTGAGCATGTCTGTGGGTGGATTGGCTTGATTATTAATATAAGACAGCCTAGGTCATTATGAGTGCCACCAGTCCTGAGCAGGTGTTCCTGGGCAGGTGTTCCTGGGCAGGTGCTCCTGGGCATGTGTTCCTGGGCAGGTGCTCCTGGGAAGGTACTCCTGGGCAGGTGTCCCTGGGCAGGTGTCCCTGGGCAGGTGCTCCTGGGCAGGTGTTCTTGGGCGGATGTTCTTGGGCAAGTGCTCCTGGGCTGTCATAAGAAAGCCAATTGAGCATGAGCCTGTGACTGAGCCAGCTTGCAAGCAGCACTCTACATGGTTCCTGCTGTTCTTGTCAGCAGAGTACCTTGGCTGGCAGTCTTGCCATATGCAAGCAGGCCTGAGTTTACTTCCGGCCTTGACTCTCCTCAGTGATGGACCATGACTTGGAGTCCTAAATCAAAAAAATGAGCCTTTCTTGCCATATGTTGCCCTTGAATCATGGTATTAACCACAGCATCAGAAATGAGACTAAATAAAACATACAACATCTTTGTTCTAAGTCTTCTCTAGGTCAGTGCTACACACTTGGCTGCAAAGGTTTTCTTCTGCATTTTAATATCGATCACAGAAATTTTAGTTCATTTGTCCCCCCCTCCTCTCTCTCCCTCTCCCTCACCTCTCTCTCTGTTTCACTAACTTCACATTTCTGATTCAGGCTCAAAATTTCCACTTGCGTTTTAATTGGGATATGTTGTAATATATATTTCATCTCAAATTGAGGTTTTTACCCTGCCTTTGATCGTTCAGTTCCCAGACAAAAGACACACAACCTTTATTTTTTATAATAAACCTTAATCAGCACGAGATCTGGGCAGATATCTACCCCCATTGGAAGGAAGTTCTCCTTCAATAACCCGAAATTATAATTTGCTATGTTCCATCTAGGCTGCTCTTAAATGCAACTGGCCAGCCCTCGTAGCCAAGTATTCAGAATTTACTTATTTCATGGTGGCTTCTTCTCTTCCTCTTCCCTCTTCTGAATGATCTTCTCAGACCCCAAGTCCAAGAAACCTAAGAACACAGCCTATCTCTCCTCTGCCCAGCTATTGGCTGCGGGCATCTTTATTCGCCAATCAGGAACAACTTGCAGGGCAAGGTTCCAGAGCATCACTTGGATATGTCACTTGGGTACATGCAGAATCTCTTGTCCATTTCCCTGAGTTGGGGGAAGCAGTCAGACCTCAGGGGCCAGTATGTAGAATTACAATACAAGCAAAAAACAAAGCCTCAAGAGATATAGGCAAATATTTCAATGTGCTGAGGTCCTTAGCAAACAGGACAACTGGAAACATATGTATAGGACCCGAGCTTGTCATCCCAACATCAGCGTGCTGAGGCTGAAATCCACTTGCTTGTGGCAGGCACCCCACTGCATGCAGCAGACAGCATTGGTCAAGGGGCCTTACTTGCTGGTAGGTCTCCCTCAGAATCTTATTTCCAAAGCTTTTGGAGTGTGTTAACTTTTTTGTCTCATTTTCAAGTGGCAGTTGAAGAGTAACAGGATATAATTTAATTTATATGTAAATGAAATTATTTTTTCATTTATGAGACAGTCGGGGATGATTAAAAAAAAAAAGCTCTAGGTCTGGATGATTAGAAGCGAAAAGACTGAGAAGAATGATTCTTCTTTCATTGGCCAAAGAGAAAAATCCTACATTATATTTATATCTTCTAATTTAATGGCATGGTGACATGGAATCTGACTGTGACATTATCTAAAAATGTTAAGAGTTTTCCTACTCAGCAAATTTCAGTCCATTTTTTTTTTTATCCCATGAAAAGTCTGTGAATTCTTTAGCTCACAAAATGTCTTTTATCCAGATGCCATTTTCATATCCTAATCATAGTATTTTTGATCAGCCATTTTGAGAGGTCCCCAGTCCATAGAAGAGTGCCGATAAATGTGTGTAATCCTTTCCAGCACTTGATACAAGTGCTTTTTCCACTGCTTTATTTATACTTAAATAGGATTCTAAAATGTCTTACTTTCCTGAAAATGGCTTATATTCTAATTCTTCTAGTATGACGCACCTGTAGGTGTAGACTAATCTTGATTGATGGGTAGCATCAATGGTTTGATATACAGGGCCATGCAGCTAAGCTGGCAGAGCCCTGCTTGATGCTTGATTGAATAAGTCAATTCTCAGGGGCATTCGATTAAATCCTTTTACGAAACGGATTTGAACAGGTGGCTTGAGCTTACTGCTACACATAAGCAGTTTGATAGCTTTAAATCTAGAAATCCTTAAAGGCACATATGCTATAAGCTTGCCATGGGCCCAGATGCTGGGGAGGGAGGGACTTTTACAAGAGGTCTGCTGGGAAGAGTGTCTGTGGTATTTGTTTCTCTCTTTTTCTGTTCCCCGGGTTGTGTCTAGATATGACCTTTTTCCCTGCTATGCTACAAGCCACAAACTCAAAAGCAGCAAGCATTAGGAACCTGTACCATTTCAGACCTGTGGCCAGAAGTGAATCAATTCCTTTATAAAGTCGATTATTTTAGGTATCTATTAGATGCTTGTTATAGTATTGGAAGACTTGTAGAGATTTATCTCGAAATGTATATGGGTATTGTAAATGATGACTATTAAAGTTTTTAATGACATACTTGTGTATATACAGTCTATTAACTTTCATAGTTTTTTTTTTTTTACTTACTGTACATCCTGATCACTGGGCCCCTCTCTGTTTTCACCACTTCCCACAATCCTTTCTCCATCCTTCCTTCTCCTCTGAGCAGGTGAGGACCCCTTGGGTATCCACCAAACTAGCACCTAGCTCTCCAAGTTTTGTGAGCTAAGCACATCTTCTCCCACTGGGGCCAAATAAGGCAGCCCAGCTAGAAGAACATAACTCACATACAAGCAACAGCTTTGGCCATAGCTCTCATTCCAGTTGTTCAGGAAGACATGAAGACAAGACTGCACATCTGCTACATATGTGCAGAGAAGCCAAGGTCCAGCCCCTGTGTGTTCTTTGGTTAGTGGTTCAGACTCCGAGAGCCCCAATGGTCCAGGTTAATTGTCTCTGTAGACCTTCCTGTGGCATTCCTATCTCCTTCAGGGCTGCAATTCTTCCTCCTATTCTTCCATAAGAGTTCTGAAGCTCCATCCACTGTTTGGCTGTGTCTGTATCTGTCTGAGTCAGATGCTGAGTGGAGTCTCTCAGAGGACAGCCATGCTAGGCTCCTGTCTGAATAGAGTACCATTAACAGTGTCAGGGATTGGTGCTTGCCCATGGGATGGTCTTAAGTTGAGCTGGTTATTGGTTGGCCATTCCCTCGGTCTCTGCTCCATCTCCAGTCCCTGCATTTCTTATAGACAGGATAAATTTTGGATTAAAAGTTTTGTGGGTGTGTTGGTGCCCCTATCACTGGTTTTAAGGTATAGATTATCACCCCGTTTCACAGACAAAGAAGCAAGGATACATGAGGATAACAAAACTTCCCCCAAAATATTGGCAAAATCAGTTTTCAAACTCCTATATCTGGATTCTAAATTGAATTGGCAATCATTATGTGTACCCCACACTCATTGAAACACTGTTTCCGACCCAAATACTGGCCAAAAACCTGACCCTGCTAACAACTGTCAGACTGGTTGTTACTAATTAACATAGCAAAATAGAACTCAAAGAAGGTTGTATAGGTAAGACTTAAGCTTCTTGTCCTTAAAGGTATCTATACATAGTTGGTCCTGATTTAGGATTGCCAGATAATGCATCAAAAAGCACAAGATATCTAGGGAAAAATATTCTAATTTTCAGTAAATATATTTTATAATTTTTAATATTACTTTTCAACGTTGTGTGTATGTGTACGGAACATGCACACGCTGTAGTGCCTGTGTTGAGGTCTAAGAGCAAGTTGAATGAATGAATGAATGTTCTTCTAGCATGTGTTCCAGGGATCACACTCAAATTTTCTGGCTTGTAAGCAAATGTCTTTACTTCCTGAGCCATCTATATGGCTCTATGTTTAATATAGGTATGTCCATGCAACGTTTCAGTCTAGTTAAAATAAAAAAAAAAAAAAAGTTTACTGCTTGCCTGTTTCAAATGAAGATGTTGGAAGTCAAACTGGCTGTCCCCTGTATCACGACTATTTCCTTGTGGCTGTTCGGGGTCAGTGATCAAATTCGAAGGACAGATGGGCACAGTGGTTGACGAGCTGAGGACCAAAGTCAATCCTAGATGCTGCCTATCTGATAGCCTTAGAGCTAACGTTGAGACTCAGCCAACGATGCATGATTCCATGTAAAATCAATTACCGCATCAGCTTCCCACTACTGAGTTCTCAGTGACCTTGAAAAAAAATACTGTCCTTTGAGTCATGCCAAGTTAAAATCATGCAAACTGTTGTCTGATGGATGAATTGCGTTTAAAAGCAGCCAGCTCTATCTTATGAGCCTTGTGTTGGTCGCATCGGCAACTGCTCAATAAATAACTTGTTGGCTGATTGACTGAGGAGATGTTGTTTAAAAAAAAAAAAAGCACTGGATAATTTTCTCTGCCATATGACCAGATGTCCTCTACAAGGGTGAACGCTGCCAAGCACAGCGGGGCAACAGAAAGTAATCAAAGAAGCTGCTAAAAATTATTCAGTGAGAGGGAGAGAAGAGACCACACTCTCTACATTCCATGCTGGATGTAGAAGCCCTGGAAATGGAATCTTCACAGCAGTGTCTGCGGAGAGAGCTGGGCAGGGTTACACATTGCCAGATTCGGGTTTGGTATTCAGCCGGTAACCCTGTGTGAGACCTTGGGGAAGCTTATTCCCATTGTACTTGGAAGTTGGCCAGAATACATTTTTAAGGCCTCTCTCCCATTCTTTAGTTTTATGATTTTTTTTTCTGGGATGAAACAGGCAATTAGAGCCTGTCTTGACTTAGGTATTGACTTGCTGCTTTTATTTCTTAACTATTCTAAGTAGAATACAGATTTGAAAAATCCAATGCCAATTTCTCACCAGTGGTCTTAGTCCTGAGAGAGTTCAGCTAATTAAATTAATCAGTATTCTCTGGAGCCAACATAAGCTGTCCTTCATGTATACATTCACTTTTAAAATTCAGGGGAATTGAGGTTTTAGTCAGTAAATTTGTAGTATTATTTAAAACGGACTGCCTATGATGTGCTGTAAGAGGGTCCTGTCTTCAGGAGGCTCTGGTTTGCTTAGAACACAAGGAATGGAAACAGGAAGTTTCAACTATGTGACAAATGATGTTCCGTTGTTTATGAAGACCTACTGTGGCCTGGAGAGATATCATCGCCTGGCTGGTCTCTCACAGAATCCCCAGATAGGAAATTGCCATAGAAATAGAGGAATAAGATGCTCTTTATACACACACACACAAACAAACAAACAAAAATACCATAAGGGTATTCAGCAATAATGTACACATAGGCTTGAAGGTACAGGAGGATGGATGAGCAGATTTGATAGCTTAAAAAAGATGCTATAGAATTTTAAAAAGAGAGAAACGAGAAAATGAAACATAAAAGAATAGGGAGGGAAGGGCTGGAGAGACCGCTCAGTGGGTAAAGCGCTTAACTCCAAATAGGACGACCTGAGTCCAATCTGCAAAACCCACATTACAGCAAACAGAAACCGGAGCTTGCTCTTGTAACCCTGGTGCCAGGGAGGCAGAGACAGAATTAAGGTCATCGGGAGACCTTGTCAATCAATGATGTCTCAGGTCTCTAGTCCCCTAACTCCAGTTTTCATGGCTTACTTCCTGTCCCTGAGACAGCCCTTTCAGCAAGCAATCCTGAGGATAACCTTATGGGCAGCAGGTGGTAAGGACTTTGTCTACCCCTCTGTGTTTTCAGTTCTATTCGAAAAAGATGTTATTGACCGCAGAGTTAATTTCTAAAGTCCTTTAAGCCTCTCAGGGCCTAGGCAGTGTTTGACACATACATCCTCATGGAACAGGAAATATGTATTGTACTGATCTTTCTCTATTCTGATATTTCCTATGACCTTGAGGCCTTCTCATCAATAATGGTAAGTTTTTGTCAGCTCATATTTGGAGTATATTTTATTCTTTCAAAGGGCCAGGGATTGACTACTAAATACAATAGAAATCTGTTCCTTTCTCTGTTAGAATGAATTAAGGTGCAGGAATAGGAACAGATGGGAAAGGGGACTGTAATTAGGGATAAGCAGGATTTGTGACCTTCCTATTTGTATTCTTTTATTGCGTATAATGCATGAGCCTCAGTGTAATGTGTAATGTGGTCATCAATTTTAATCCTGCCAGCCTCTCACTTGACTTGACTTTCACATTCTCATCCTCAAAGGGGCAATGACAGAATCATTATCCCAGTCACCGCATCCTCTCCCCAGAAAGTCACTGAATCTGATCAATCTACCTTTCTTGAAACTGGGAAACACTGGTGGAAAACTGTTGGCTCACCCAGACAATCATCCTGTTTTCCAAGAGCACAGCTCTTGGACAGACAGCGAGCAGCCACACATCCTATTATATAACCCTGTTCACACAGGTATCTGTTCCATCCAGCCTGTGTTTAAATGGTTCCAGCTCATGGCATTGCACGATTCTGCCTCTGCCTTTACTCAGCTGAATATGTGCTTTTAGTTGAGGACAGCAGACAGAAACTAAAACCAAACCAAAACAAAACAAAACAAAATAAAAACATGAAAATAATGTAAGAAAGCTTTCTTGAACTTGCTTTATGACCGAAACATCTTTCTGATATTTAAATGTTTCTAATGCATGAGAGAGGCTGGAAATCTCCCCCCTTTCACAATAATGTTACCGTTTGAACACTAGCACACAGAAGACGAATGAATGAACAATCTGTAGCTAGTGTTGAAATGAACAAAGGGATAACAAGTCTAGGTGCTGTTTTTGTTCAAGGAGGATAAGCTGCCGTATTGAGACATCGAGTTCAGTGAGACAGTTTCACGGTCCAGGGTCCACTTGACAGTCTTCTAGAGACAAAACCAGTCAATGCTTGCTTTATTATTAGTTTGGTGTTTGTTTCTGTTGGTGAGGACTATCAAGAAATCTCCAGACCACCTGAACATAACTTCACCATGGGATAAATACCTTTCCATTGCGGTAGCAAAGTGTACAGGTAAACTTCCGCTGGCGTTATAAGGAGACTTTATGTGAGGGCTGGTAACCCTTATAAGGAGTTCATAGCAAAGGAGACAAAATTTCTTTTCTTTTCTTTTTTTTTTTGCTGGGCAAACTCCATGCCACCCGTGATGTATGGGCTATTGTTTTGCTCATGAAATTCCATTACTATTGTAACTCTTCGTAATTGTCCTGGATAAAGACATGCATGTTATATCATATATACTTCTGGGATGAATTGTAATGACAGAGGAAATACTTCATTCCAAGCTATTTACTGAGCATCATATTGACTGCATATACCAGGTCATCCAGCCGCTTTTGAACATCCTCAGACACATGTGCATGCACCTACAGCATGAGCTCACAACTATCACAAATAACACTCTGCATGGCTGCCAATTATTTCTGAATAACTGGACTTTATTAGCATTCTTTCAGGCTATGACGTCTACAAATCGGCGAAGATAAAAACTCCTTGCAGCAGTTTAATGGCTTGAGACTTCCACAGATGCAATCCCCAAGAATCAGAACTGATTCTTTATTCCTATCCACCACCGCGCCCTCAAACAGTAGGGCCAAGACCAGAACACATGTTTTAACGTCACATTTAAAAAATGAATAAATAAATTATTTAGAGACATTTTATGGCAAATTACTCTATTCCTTTTAAATAGTTTTGTGGTAGAGCAATACTGAGAAGAATCTATTTTGGAACAAAAGAAAAACACATATTTGGCCTCCATAGTAACTAGAAAGGTGTACACTAAACCGAATGTTTCGGTATTATAGAACGATGTATAGTAACATACACATCGAGAAAAAGCACCGTGATCTCGAATTCTTGGCAGCTCATACATGGGAAAAGTTGCACTATTAAGGAGCTCACTGTCTAAGCTGACGCTAAAGGTGGAAATAATTCTGGCTGAGGACACTGAATTCGTATTACCTAGAAACATGCTTGGCGAGAGAGAGGGGAGTGGTGGAACACGTGTGCACATGTGCATGTGTGTGCATGATCTGTACACAAAAGTGTGCCGGTGCCTCCACCCACGTGTGCATGCAAAGGCCATAGGAGGACATTGTGTCCTTTCTTGGTGCGCTCCACCTTACTCCTTGTCAAAGGGCCTCTTACTGACCAAGCAAGATCCCCAAACCTGGCTGTTCAGACAGCTGTGTTTACAGGTGCATGTGGGAATATACGAGCCTTGTTACATGAGCGATAGAGATTCGAACCCAGGTCCTCGTGCTTCTGCAGTGAGGGCTCTCATGGAATAAGACGTCTGTTCCTGCATTTAAACAACTACAGCATATCACCGATAAGAAAGGCCATTACATCTTGGAAAATAAAGAGAGGTGAAAGAGACGGGTTAAAAAAAAATCAATACAATGCAAAACTAAATGAAACAGGGGGACGTCAGAGCTTTCACACTAGCGGGGTGTTTCCGTCCCTCAGCTATTTTTACTTGCTGTCGCTGCCACCTATTCTGCGATGGTGAGCTGCTTTCCGCCTCGGTGATTTACATATCGACACCAGCATCACCTTCCAGTTGAGGTACAGCTGAAGGTGTCAGTGGAAGAGGTGGAGTACTGTGGAGGAAAGAGACACAGGAAAGGCTGGACGGGGGAGGGGTTTCTAGCCTGGAGGAGGGGCAAAGGACAGGATAAAGGGGGGGAGGGGCATGCTATCACCTCTGACTTCATTCAGTTAATGCTGAGCTAAAGTTGATGAAGTTATTGATGATAAGGGCTTTAGATGTTAATCTGGCCCGGTGTTTTTGTTCTCATTCTATAGCTAAGGAGAAAGAACCTTTAAAGCTTATAAAACTGCTTCAGAAAACCCACAGCTGACCTGCAACAAAAAAAAAAAAAAAAAAAAAAAAAAAAAAAAACGAAAGCAGAGGAAAAGAAAAAACCAAATTTCTAGATCTATTTTCTGATAGTATAATACTACTTACAACTTATCTTAATGTATTTGGGAAACATTCTATTGTTTCTTTTCATCTCTTATTCTTCTCTCATACATTACATCCTGTCTACAGTGTTTCTTCCCCCCATTCCTCCCAGTTGACCCCCCACACACCTCCCTTCTCCCCCAGACCCACCCCTTCTCCATTTTCCTTCAATAACAACAACAACAGCAGGCCTCCCAGGGATGTTCAACAAATGATCCAACAAGATACACTAACACTGGGCACAAACCCTCATATCAAGGATGAAGCAACCCAGTAGGAGAAAAAGGGTTCCAAGTTAGAGACAACCCCTTCCGTGGTTGGGAGTACCACAAGAGAACCAAGCCACACAATCATGAGAGTTCCTAGCTCAGACCATACAGGATCCATGTTTGTCACTTCTGTCCCTGTGAGCCCCTGTTAGTCTTGTTTAGTTGGCTCTATGGACCATGTTCTTGTGATGTTCTAGACCCCTCTGGCTCCTATAATCCTTCCTCCACCTAGTAGAAGAATATCCTAACATTTATGTACAACTTTGTAGTTTGGGCAGTGGTTTGGGTAAGATAGCACCTCACACTATAGCCCAGGTGGGCCTGGAACTCACTTCATGGCCCAGGTCGGATTTGAACTCATGCTTCTGCCCCTACTTCTGTAATAGGAGTGGAATTGTGGATATGACTCACACTGTTCAATTTCGTTAAAGAAATAGATTCGCACATCAATTTAGGGATACCTAATTTCCCACGAATGAAAATAAGTGTTCTAAGAATCTGTCCTCTAGAATCTTGCTGTGTCGGGAATGTGGGCCATCTACAGGACCTCACACAACATGGATTAGTGTAGTGTGGCTTCCAGTTCCATGGTGACAACAAGAATAATTCTTTGAATATTAGGAAGGTTGTTAGAGTGTCTAATACCAACGACCCGGAAAAGATTAAACCCAACTTTCTTTGAACCCTCTGGACACACCAAATGATGTCTACATACAAGTGTCTGTAATCTTCTCAGTGTGAAAAATGATAGTGCTCCCCAGGTCATAGAAATATAGTTAATATTTAAAATACAGAATGTGACAGGCAGATTAGACGTAAGTTAAAAACTTAAGCACAATTTTTTCCAGTGTATTAATGCCTTTTTATATTGAGTAGCAGGGAAAGGAAGACGATACAGATAAATTTTAAAAATGTTAGATTGTGTTTAATTAGGGGCTGAATAGTTATTACTTATGTAAACTGTGTGAACTAAGATGCTTCAGACTCAAAGGTTTCAAAGTACAGTATCTCAACCTCTCTGAGGTTATAGCATTTAGAGTCACGCAGCTGTGTATGGCTGGGATTATCGGGAGACAAAGATTTACCAATAAAATTAATGATCGCACAACTTCTAAAGACAACTCAGAATGTGAGTTTTCCTATTTTTTTCTTCTTTGTATGTGAATTTCCTATTTATAACAAAATCTAATGCCTTTATTTGGGATGGATTCCACCAAAGAAATTTGAGGAAATTTCTTTGGATGCTGGTCTGCATAGTAAAGCAATCATGTGGATTAGATCGTCCAGGCACACATAGAACTCACTGTACTTCAGCCCATCACACCATGCTTGCTTTCTGTTACTTCAGGTGGATGGCACTAAATCCATCTGGCCCTAGGCTTCCCCCCAGCCCCCATTGGGAGATTTTTAATGACTTCTTCTATTTGTTTATGGGATATGGGTTTGTTTAGATAGTTTACCTGATCTTGGTTTAACTTTGGTATGTGGTATCTGTCTAAAAAACAATCCATTTCATCTAGACTTTTCAATTTTATTGAGTATAGGCTTTTGTAGTAGGATCTGATGATTTTTAAATTTCTTTTAGTTTCTGTTGTTATGTCCCCCTTTTCATTTTTGATTTTGTGAATTTGGATACTGCCTCTGGGCCCTTTATAACTAAAGGGCTATAGGGGTTTGGTTAGGGGTTTATCTATCTTGTTGATTCTTTCAAAGAACCAACTTTTGGTTTTGTTGATTTTTTGAATTGTTCTCTTTGTTTCTATTTGGTTGATTTCTGCCCTGAGTTTGACTGTTTCCTGCCTTCTACTCCTCTTGGGTTTGTTTGTCTCTTTTTGTTCTAAAGCTCTCAAGTATGCTGTTTAGTTGCTAGTGTAAGATCTCTCCAGTTTCTTTACAAGGCACTTAGTGCTATTAAGTTTCCTCTTAGCACTGCTGTCATTGTGTCCCATATGTTTGGACATGATTTGTCAACATTTTCATTCAATTCCAGGAAGTCCTTAATTTCTTTATTTCTTCCCTGACCAAGTTATCATTGAGTAGAGAGTTGTTCAGTTTCCACATTTATGTGGAATTTCTCTTGTCTTGCTGTTATTGAAGGCCAGTCTTAGGCCATGGAGATCTGAGTGGGATGTTGAAGTCTCCCATTATAATTGTGTAGGGTTCAATGTGTGCTTTGAGCTTTAGCAAAGTTCCTTCTATGAATGTGGGTGCCCTTGCATTTGGGGTATTATTATTATTATTTAGATTTGGTCTTTTTATTGAGTTCTGAATTTTCTGGATGTTTTGGGTTAGGAGTTTTTATGTTTTGAATTTTCTTTGACAGTTGTGTCAATCTCTTCTTCTAAGGTATCTTCCACACCTGAGATTCTCTCTTCTATCTTTAGTATTATGTTGGTGATACTTACATCTGTAATTCCTGACCTGTAATTCAGGTTTGCCTCCATTTGTCTTTTCTTTATTGTTTCTACTTCCACTTTTAGGACTTGGACCTCTTTATTCAATTCCTCCACCCGTTTGCTTGTGTTTTCCTGTACTTCTTTAAGGGATTTATTTGTTTCCTGCTTACCTTTGTTTTCTTATATTTCTTTCAGTGAGTTATATATATCATACTTAAAGGACTCTATTATCTTCATGAGATAAAATTTTAGATCAGCTTCCTGATTTTCAGGTATGTTGGTGTATCCAGTGCTTTCTATGGTGGGAGAACTGGGTTCTGATGATGGCCATGTATATTGGTTTCTGTTGCATATGGTCTTGTGCTTGCCTCTCACCATCTGTTTATTCCTGGTGTTTGCTGGTCTGGGTGACTCTCTCTAGAGTCTGCCTCTTTTGTCCCTGGGTTGTTCAGGTCTGTGGCCCTGGCTGTAGCAGACCTTCTAACTATGGGGTCTTGAGATGGGCAGAGAAGCTTCTGATCTGCAGTAGATCTCCTGGGAGGTCTTCAGGCTGTTGGGTCTTCAGAGGCACAGGCAAGATGCTGCCCTGTGTGAAGTTGTACCCCATGGGGCAGGGGGTGCTATGGACCATGGTTTCTGCTTCCCTGTATGCAGCAGAACCCCAGGGAGGCTTTCAGTCTGTTAGGTCAGATGCATTAGACTCGTATAAAATCCCTCCATTTTTAGCACCATGATACACAGTCGATAGAAGAAACAAAGATATATCTCTGAAATGAAGACTTTAAAAAATTATACTTAAAAAACAAAATTCTCAAATTTACTTTATCATTGTTTTGTGGGTCTTGGTCCAGAATGCCTGCATCCAGAAAAAACATCATTTATGCTTCTGTTCTTTAGTACATTAGATGGAATCATTGCCATGTGTTTGCTTTCTTTATTAGATTTAGCATGTCTAGTAATAAAGAAATTAGGCACTCCATATGAAATATGTTATATACTAAATAAGCAAGAACAAAATTCAATTATATGTAACACCAATGTTTCCTAAAGCTTCATTTCCCCAGAAAATAGTTCTCCGCACTTCCTGTATCTATGAAAGAAAACAAAAGGATAAAAGCACATGCTTAATTTTGTTTAATCAAGAAAGAATGTTAAGACAGAAAACAATTTAGAGCTAAAATGTCTCCATGGACAAAACACTTGTTTCAAGAGTGCGAAGATCTGAGTTTAAATTCCTTGATTTCATGTAGAAAGATGATCATGGTAGAACTTGACTGAAATCTCCACGCTTCCATAACTGTGAGATAGAGGGAAGAGACAAAGAATCCCATGTAGCTCATGGACTAGCCTGCCTGGCCTATGACATGACAAAATGACAAAGAGAGGCTACATAAAACAGAGTAGAAGAGAGGAGCTGACACCCGAGGTTGCACTCTGACCTCAGCATGTGTATTGTGGCATGGAGGGATGGACTCATGCACACACATTTTAATCTCTCTCCCTGTGGATATGTTAAAATACCCTGACAGGAGCAACTTAAAGGAGAATGGTTTATTTTGGCTCACAGTTCAAGGTGCTCTCTATCATGATGGGGAGTTAAAGCAGTAGGAGCTTGAACCAGCTCCTTACAAGGCATCCACTGCCAAGAATAATCCTACTCATAATTAAGCTCTCCTCCCACTTAACACAATCAAGATGGACATTGTCTGTAGAAGTTAGTCCTGGTTCTTCCTCCCAGCCCTCTGTGGTCCCAGAAATAAGACTCAGACTCGATACATATATACATACATACATACATGTACTCAGGTACCATGTGTTCACATTGTCACATCTCCTTGAAAAATCTCCTGCCTGGCTCTCTCCCAACATTTTTTCTCCTCCAGAATGTCTAATCTCCAATTTTCTTTCTAAGCCATAGGGCATCAGATTTATTATTGACAGGTGCCACATCCACACACTTATAATATACTCTTTTTAAAATTCTTAGAGTGTAATAGTCATGTGGTTGTTGATTTTTTCAAGTTAACAATTTATATTAACCATCACATGCATCATATACATACACAAAGATTTTACACACACACACACATACACACACACACACACACACACACACACACACACACACACACACCTCAACTAAGCATTCAAACGAAAAATAAAGAGGTGCTATAAATATCAATCTAAACTCTGCAAAATGTAAAACTTGAAAAGTATTCAAGATGCATACATTTCTTATGTGACCTGATGCATAAGAGAAAGAATTTAATATTGTTTTCAACAATATGATTTATACTAAATTCAATTAATCAACTACATCACAAGGGAATTAGAAAGCTATTGTTATAGACTCTTAAGATCTTGAAGTCCCATGGGGCACAGAGCTGCAGCAATGAAAACATGGTATGATATTAGAAGATAATATCCAGAAAACCTAATCCTAAATTATGGTCCAAAAAGGCTGAGGTGTTGTAGTTTGAATGTGAAAATTTTCCATGTAGACTCCTGTGTTTGAATACTGACTATTTAGAAAGTTGAAGACCTTTTAACAAGTGGAGGTTTGCTTGTGTTTTGAGAGGTGGATCACCAGGGTTGGGCCTTTAACTTTTATAGCTCAGCCCTACTCTGTGATCACACTTTACTTCCTTACTGTAGATTCGATGTAATGAACTTCCCTTACACTCCTGTTGCCATGGTTCCTGTATTGTGATGCAATGTGCCCCTTTGAACTGTAAGCCAGAATAAAAGCTTTACTTCTCTAATATACCCCTCGATGGGTATATTGTCATAGCAATGATAAAAGTAGATTAAAATGTGGTGTGGTGTGCTAAAGAAGGCCTAAAGGGCTGTAAGCAGAGATGTATGGGGCATTTTCATGGGAGAGTGGAAAACAGGAAAGATAAGAGAAACATAAACCATGGAAACCTGGCTCATAAAGTATCAGAGGGGAATGGAGACTCTAGTAGGAACGGGGCTTGAAACCATTCAGGCCTCATTCTACCAAGGGATCCGGATGCATTGTCTCATGTCTCAAGTATGTTAGTGAGGATGAAGTTAAAAGTAATGGGCTAATGTGTTCAGTGCCAGCAATTTTGAGACTGGCTATGCTCCAGTTTGTGGCATGGTTATTATCCATACCTACAGTTTTTTTAACAGAAGCAACAGGTGAGGCCAAAGGGTCTAAAAGGCGTGGAGTTTGTTAAGGATAAGGACTCATAAGTTTCCAGCTGCAGCCTATAAAAGAGGAACCTCTTGCTCTGCACTGGGGCAATGAAGAAGGTGTTCAGAGGGCAAGACGCACCCATCAAAGGCTCAGTTGCAGAAATGCAAACTTATCTAAAAGGAGAAAGTTTAAACTCAGAATAACAAAGAGTTCTTTTATTTTTATTGAATATTTTACTTGTTTACATTTCAAATGTTTTCCCCTTTCATGTTTTCCTTTCCACAAAACCCCTATCCCAACCCCTCTCCCTGCTTTTATGAGGATGTTCCCCCTACTCATCCACTCCCACCTCACCGCACTGCTCTGGCATTCCCCTACACTGGGGTACCCAGCCTTCACAGGACAAAGAGCCTCTCCTCCCATTGATGCCATCCTCTGCTACATACACAGCTGGAGCTTTGGGTCCCTCCATGTGTATTCTTTTGTTTTTGGTTTAGTACCTAGGAGCTCTGGGGGAAGAAGGGGTGTCTGGTTGGTTGATATTGTTGTTCTTCTTATGAATTGCAAACACCTTCAGCTCCTACAGTCCTTCCCCTAAGTCCTCCATTGGATTCCCAGTGCTTAGCGCAATGGTTGGCTGTAAGCATCCATATCTGTATTGATCATGCTCTGGCAGAGACTCTCAGGAGGTGGCTATATCAGGCTCCTCTCAGTAAACACTTATTGGTATCACCAATAGTTTCTGGGTTTGGTGGCTGTCTATGGGATGGATACCCAGGTGGGGCAGTCTCCTGATAGCCTTTCCTTCTGCCTCTGCCCCTCTTGCTAGAAAATTATTTTCCCCAGGGTCTGCACACAAAAGCCACATCCCAGGGACCATCAGAACTTGGTAGCACTGTTGAAGACTCACTGGCTTTGAGAGTATAAAAAATATATAACATTAAAAGAATTATGGTATCTTACCTCATGGTTTCACCGAGATACATAGGAAAAGCAATAATACAGGGAGGGTGAAGTCCTCATAAAGAGGCTCCAAAAGACTGTTTCATAGAATTTTGAAGGTGAATGTTAAGTTATTATGAAGATCCTAGTATATTAGAGAGGCCAGAAGGAAGACGTAACTAAACAGAACCAGGCTAAAAAGCTGTGTGTGCTGCAGACAGTGGGGAGGGGATTATTCTATCATGAGCTACACATGCCAGACATGGAACTGTAAGATTTGATGTTTCCCCTACTAGAGTTTAGTCTTGCTTCGGTCCAATCTATTCTAGCTATGCCTTTATCTCCTTGGGAATGATGTGTTTGTGTGATATTCTATTGTGGAAGTCCATAGTTTGTTTTGAAAGGCTTGTAGTTTAAAAATATTTCCTTGAGTCTCAGGAGACACATTGGATGTCTGAGCAGTGTTGTGAATGCTAAGTATCATGTGGACTTTGAAAGTTGGGTCGAACGCATTGCACAGAATGGCTCCAGGGCTATGGGAGGCAGGGGCGAACACTGCAGTTTGAACGTTGAATGTTCCCCAATACACTCATGTGTCTTAGCACTCGACACTAGTGATGGCTCTGTATTATAAAGCTGTGGAATTTTAGAAAGAAGGGCTTTGCTAGAGGAAGTGAGTCACTGGAGTTGGGGTTTCAGGCTGCATGGTGCAGCTCCATTTCCCATTCACACTTGGCTTCCTGGATGTGGATTCGATGTGAGAAGCTACTCCTGCCTCTGCCCCTCCCCTAGCATCATACTTTGCATCCCATTGAACTGCAAGCAAAGGCATAGCTTCTTCCTTCATCAGTAAACCCTTGCCAATTATTTTTCCCCAATAACATAAAAAGTAACTAATATAGCCATGTGAAGTCACTGTGTGCTCTGCTGCCTTGGTGGGCTCTCTGTACATAGTCATCCTCAGAGGCAGGTTGGTTTCCTCGCTCCTATTCTCCCTGCCCTTCCTTTCTATCAGAATCCCAGAGAAGATAACATCCCAATGAGCTATTCACGTGGAAAACAAATATATAGTTTATGATAGATCTGTCATCTCTTTAGGGAATGTGTCCTCATCAGTGGCCATGAATCAAACCAAATCAGTGACAATCTCCTTAGCCAGCTCTTAAAACGATGTGCAGAGGCAGCTTACATAAATTCCCACTGGAACTTCCTGTTGTCTTTCATACGGCTTCTGGAGGCTTGGTGAAAATTGTTAGCATTTTCTTTTTCATCATCTTAAAATCTTGGGTGGGAGGAAAAAGACATCAAATACTGACATTAGATTAGACATGGTTCTTTCTCATGCTGTCTTAATGTTTTTATGATAATAAAGCCAGAGCAAAACTCATCTCTCTTTACTGTGGTGGAATCATCCTCTGGTACTGAGTGATCAGAGACAATTCTGCAGAAGTGACGGTGACGTCATCAGTGGCTATAACAACCTGTATTTCCTCTGATTTTGCTGACCAGCTCCTTCAGCTGCATCATCAGATTGAGTGTCTTGGTGGGATGTGAGCTACTGAAGAGTAAAACAAAACAGAACAAACCCCAAAACCTCATTAAATGCATGTGTACCTATTCTCCAACGTTCCCCGCCCCATAACCCCCCTGCACCACTTAAGGCTTTTCTGTGTGCCTCATGAAACTTACCTCTTCCTGCTGCACAGTTAGACCTGCCCTAGCTAGTCTTTGTAGGTGATGCCAATAGTAGGAGGTATTTAGGGGAAATAGATGGAAGGGGGCAGGAGGGATTGGGGACATTTTGCTGTGTCCATTTGTAGTCTGGGGTGATTTCCACTGTCCACAGCTCCCTCCAGGAAACCCCTCTTCCTTGCTCAAGTTCTATCATTCTAGGATAACCATTCTTTGCCGTTTTTCTCTTTAAGTTCTGTACTATGGTCTGTATCTAAGTGAACCTTTCCAGAACCCGCTCACCTTGAAAGTATCCTTTATTAAACTCTTTTCACTGAGGTGGAGTCTGGCTTTTTTGAGTTCCTGACTAATGCAATTAAGACTTTGAAAGGAAAGCCCAACTACGCTTTTCTGTGTCAATGTCAATAGCTCTGTTGAAACGTCTGTGAAGGCCAACCTCCCTTTTCTTGCAGTATTGATTTTGGAATGAGTCAATTCAATAATAATATCAGAGAGTGGGCAAGCATGATGTTAAATCTTGGCCATTACTGTGCTTAGTAGGTCTGTTCCTGGAGACGTCCTTCCTTAGCCCCCACTCTGGCGTTATCCACCTGTACAAAAAGGACTAGGTCTTAACACTTGCCTCAGAGACCCATTGTAGGCACATTGCATTTGAGACAACACAAAAATATCAGTCCCATGGTTCTTATGTTGACACTAATGTTTGAGCTTCAATTAAAATGAGCGTGCACATGTTCCTTTGTATGCACGTGTCTGAGCATGCTTCTGTGGCAGAGGCTGACATCAGACGTCTACTCCAATCATTTCCTACCTTATTGATTTTGAAGGAGCATGTCCCACTGAAGTCAAAGCTTCCAATTTCATCTAGACTGACTGGCCAGCAAATGCCCCAGGGCTGCCTCCTTAGCCCTATTGCTACAGGCATGTCCTGCAGCCTGTGTTTATGGGCTAAGGGTCAAACTCAGTTCTTCATGCTTACATTGTAAGTAATCTACCAACTGAGTCATATCCTCAGCCTCCTTTTTCTTCCTTTGTTGCTATGAGTCTCGGTTGTAGCCCAGGCTTGTCTGGAAATTGCTACATAACCGAAGCTGGAAGGGGAGATTCATTCTCGGGCATCTAGGCCTTCTAAGTCGATTTCTCAATGGCTGGCAAGGAAATTTCTCACACTTCAAGCTTAGAGTCTAAGAAGGAAGTAGAGTGTTACACAAATTCTTTCCCCATATATTGGAACCCCACCTGTCAAAGGGCAGAGGCACAGAAAGAATCATTCTTTTGTCTGTGTTATGTGGACAGGGCCTCGGCATCTGTGAGCATCTGTTCAGCTGGGGGTAGGGAGGGGCAAGAAAGCTATGGCCAAACACCCACATCTGCTTCTCTCCTGTGCAACAACCTCCCCTCTGATTAAGTTTGCATCCGTGGAAAATTAAATCAGGAACTTAATGGAACCTTAGAGCATGTGTGTTGGGAGGGAATTTCTTCCTGTCAATCTGTAACCCAGCGGAGGCACTGCAGTGTGCAACGAACACAACCTATTAATGTCATTATGGTTACTGAACTGGCAACAGGCATTTTTATTTTCCCCAGAATCAAAGCTTCTTTAGAAATCAGTTGATTTGCAATATAATCTTTGAGCAACTGCAGATGCAGAGGCTAAACCTTTCCCTGTCGTTATGAATAAAATCTTGATTGAAGAAAAGGAAAAATGTCATTGCAATCTTGAGTAGGAGTTGTGTCACGTCAGCAGTGACTGAATGGGGAAGTGACATCTAAACTGGACCATAAAAGATGTGCTGTTTTTAATCACACTTGACTAAGGGTCTTACAAACTTCTAATAAAAAAAAAATCAGAAATTCATCTCAGGCCCCCTTTCTGTGCTTCAGAATTGCTTTTCTTTAAATTATGCTTAAATCAACAAAAGGAACCATTTAGCATATTGTCTGTAACTGTGTTTGGAGCCATTCTTATTTTTCTTCAATTGCCCATGTGCTGTCTTCAGAAATAGATTGAGAAATTATTCTCACTGGGAAGGCTGTCTGTGACTTGAGTTACTCGGTGCTGGAACGAGGTCAGAGCCTTGCTGCATAGCAGGCTTGTATCTGGGGATCTATCCAGAGACGGCGAAGGGGCAGCATATACATCCTCAGAATCAGCTGATAAGAACAAAGAGGCAGATCAGCCCCCAGCTTAGTTCCTTCTTTGTAAAATAAGGAAATCATACCAGAACTTTTCTATTTGCACAGGTCTTTCTTTATGTTATCTTTGAACTATAACATTCAAACGTGATCCATCAAATAAGGTGATCTGTTCTAAATAGAAGCTGAGGTATAGAGCTCCCTCTTTTGCCCATATTGCCTGACTTTGGAGAGTGGATATGATTCTAATGGTCGTAGGAAAATCAATATTCAGATACTTTTCCACGAGTCAGAACTGCATGAGCTCCCCATAGCTGCCGTTTTCCAATCATAATGTGTACAAGACCTAAAAATGAGCATTTCACACTTGTTTAAACTTTAGAAAATCTTTAAGACGAGGGACTACTCCCTTGTACAGATTAAGAAGCTGACATCCCAGAGTTTCAGTAGCTTCTCAAAGGTCACACAAGCGAGAAGTGTGGCCTTGACACTCAGACTCTGCTCAGGAGACCTCACCGAAGGACCCGAAAGAAAACTTAGTTTGCTAAAATAGCATACCCCGGCCTCCGAGCTTGGGCTTGGGTTTTCTACCAATGCTATGCACTGCTTTCTTTTTTCTTTCCCTCCCTCCAAGGCCTTTCCTTGCCTCCTCTCTCCTCCTGTGCACCCTCCTTCTTCTTTCTCCATGCCTTTTTTTTTCTTTCTTTGTATTATTCTTTGTTTCTTCCTTCCTCACCCATGTGCTATCTTCCCCCTCATTACTCTCTTTCCTCCCTTTTCCTTTTCCTCCCCACTTTCTTTGCATATATATATGTATATATATATATATATATATATATATATATATATATATATAAAACGAGATTTTTCTCTTCTTCATTCGATTTTCTTGCTTTCTTCTCCATTCTCTCCTCTCTCAGGACCATCTCTAGTGCCCTAGACACTTAGACCCAGCTGGCCATAGGACAACTGCGAGCTATGCACCAGTTTCACATCAGATACTTCAGGAACAAATACAGAAAACTCTCAGAGTGTGTCTATAGGGTCAGGTACTCACCTCTCAAGTGTTTAGCCATGGCCACATTAAGGGAGGTAGGACAGGGACACACTGAAGCTATTGTTGCTGCAGCTGCACAAAGCTCCCCAGAGAGAGGAAGACGGGAAGCCACACTTGCCAGAATGAACTAGAAATGAGTTCATTTCACTGACATGATGTCCTGACTTAACTGCCAAGATGTTGCTCCTCTTCATCTTCTCACTAATATTCTAATTACTGGCTAACTGCTTTGGTCATTCTGTGTGAGCAGGCATCAACCTGGTCTTAGTAAAAAAGTTTCCATTTGAAACTTAATTTCTGGACCAATTACCTCTCTCCCACTTGAACATTTTTATTGATTTGTATGCATGCCTGTTTTTTTGCTTCATCTTACCATGTTCTGGTTGTGAGGATTGTTTTTCCAGTTGCCTAGGTCCTTCTTTCAAAATGCCAATCCAGATAAACACGGACACAAGCTTTGATCTAAAAGCTTGTGCCTTGGCAGTTCCAAACAGAAGGCATTAGGCACTCAGATTGTCAGGGGGGTTTCCACTGTTTCTAAAACAAATCATGCCAAGCACCTGGAGGAACACAGCTCCTCCATACTGGCGTCAAGACAGAGTGAAGAACCTTCCGGCAGACCTTCTGGAGCACTGACTATGGCTAGAAAAGGCAGAAAAATATCACAGGGTACTTGCTCCATGAGACTTAATCACATATTTAGCAGGCACTTGAGAGAGAGAGAGAGAGAGAGAGAGAGAGAGAGAGAGAGAGAGAGAGAGAGAACCAGCAATAAATGTTATATAACAAGACCATACTGTTTTTCCAGAATTCCCAGAAAGGCTTGGGCTCATCACAATAACAAATCATTATGCCATTTCACTAGTATTCAGTTAAGCGGAGCCTGGTTACTGCATTAGTGAATAGACCCTGCCTCCCCTGACCTCTGCTCCCTCCGGCCTAGTAGTACCTTTAGGTTATAGGTGTACAGGTAAGTCTCAAGAAGAAAATGGTGTGGAGAGATTCCAGCACCTGTATAAACTCGAAATCCTGGAAGAGTAAAGAGACGGAGCATTAGCCGGAGGAAGGCTTACTTAGATCAAAATTCTTTGTAAACTCCCATCACGGGCCTTTAATCCCATCTGTCCTCAGTACTCCTGGGAAGAATGCAGCATAAAGCCAGACAAGAGTGGTTGGGTACCAGTGTTGACACTCTCTCTGGATTAAAATCCCCATACTTTATTTGCTGATCTGAACAGAGCCTGGGGTTGTACTGTGTTGCTTAAAACATGCACTAAGAGGGAAGCTTAGATATAAAGATGCGAGAGTAACTGAGTTCCTGCTGTTTCCAAGAGCAGGTATCTGTGGTTAAAGACACCCACAGGTCTCTGAAACAGAAAGTCCATCATCCACAGAATGCTTCTGGCAAACACCCTCAGACACTTACCCAGAGAAGGAGAGAAGGAAATATTCCACAGAGGATGTTTAGCTAGTTTACAAGGAAGGTAATCTCTAACTTTTCAAAATGGATCCTCTTCTCCGAATTTTTCAGACTATTGAGTTGTTGCTGACAAGGGGAATTATTTATTTTTTTATTTGTTTGTTTATTTATCTCTTACTGTTCTCAAGTGACTAAAAACCGGGTGGGAAGCATCCAGTGGGAGGTAAAAGGTAACACTGTCTGGTTACGTTGTAAAAGATGGAGTCCAGTGAGTCTCTTGGAAATCGCTGACCCAAGAATAACAGTGTTGTGTGGATGGGGAGGAGGTCAAATGTACATAAAGCTCTGCTGTTTCAATGAGGTGGAAGAGAGAAGGTGGGGAGAAGCTTGAAGCTGTTCCCAATAGAGAAAGGAAATAGTGCCGGCTATCAGGAGAGCACCAGACTGATCCAGATCCATTTACTGGCCAGAGAAAGCTCTGCCCCAGAGAAAGCACATAGCAACAAAGACTTAGCAGAGAAATGGGTAAAGGATCTGATCACAGACTAAGATAAACAGAATTGGTAGAATGAAAAAAAAATGTTTATAAAGAACATCTGTCAAATGAGAAATCTCTTGAAAACTCCCAAGAAGGAAAAACCATGTAAAACACAGAACAACAGGTGTTCAGCAAAATTCAAACAACACACAGAGTGCCTGTTGTATCATTGTATGTCTGACCCTGACAATGTACTGGAGACCCAAGACAGGAAGGAGGATGTGGTCTGATGAGCTGAGGAAAACAACCCAAATGTCAGAAGGGATCTATCTGCATGCACAGGCTCCCCCTGAGAGGCATCTAGCTCTCGCTTGCTTTCATACCAAACCTGGACCAGTCCAACCTAGAAAAGCACACCAGAGCTTTCGATGAAAAGAATCCAAGGATTTTACTGAGTAGTGGGATAATACAAAATGCTAATATAGGTTCATATCTAGTTTAAAGCAATGTCCAATACAGACATAACAACATGTCCTCAGTATTCTACCATGAAAGTAAAGAAATGAACCTTTACCTACTGATATATCACTCTTAAAATGCATCCTAAGTTCGCTCTTAAGGAAAATACTAATAGATTCCAAAAGGTACAAAAAAAAAGATAACATTAATAATGCTGAAGTGAAACTAAACAAACCCCTTTCAAAAACATGAGGTCCTCCAGAGAAAATTTGTAATTCGAAGAACTAATGCAAAAGAAATAAGACAGAAAAACTAGACAGCTTCATTCAGTGAAATAAAATATATAGCGTCAAGTACTTACATCATTAAATAGTAACATAGTAGATTAAATAGGTATTCTGTTTAAGAACTACAGGAAAAAAATCACTTAGAAGGTAAAATTAAAACATGATAAAGATCGAATAACAAATTTACAAATGAGCAAATGTAAATTGAAACTGATAAATATATATATAAGTAAATGGTCAATAAATAGGTAAAAACTGAGTTTAGATACAAACTCCTAGTTAAATATTAGGAGAAAAAATAGAATAAATACACATAAAATATGAAAAATAAAATAAATATTTAACAACAAACTTAAATTTGTCAAAAAGTCAACATTCTGAAAAGATATTTTGAAACACAAAGTTAAGTAAGTTTACAGCTTTCTAGAAAAATTTGAATTATTAGAAGAAATTTCAGAAAACAGAAAAGATAAAGAGAATAAAACAAATAAATGAAATAAAATTACTACAGAAAAGTGTCTATTATTTTCAAAACCTTATACAAATTCTTTATCTGCAGCATGTGTGCATGTGTGTGTGTGTGTGTGTGTGTGTATGTGTGTGTGTGTGTGTGTGTGTGTGTGTGTGTGTGTAAACAGGGCCTCACACAATCCAGGCTACATCTTTGCTGTGTAGCAGAGGATGGCCCTGCCTCTCTGATTCTCTGTCTACACCCCTGAATGCTAATTACAAGCGTCTGCCACCACACCTGATTCTCAAAACAATTTGTCTGAATTTTGTCTGAATTTTAAGCACAAGGAATTGTGGGCAAAAATGGTAAAAATCTTTTATTATTACTTTCCAAGCCAGAATATATATCATATTATGAAATGATAAATACAACATGAATATACACACAAAACTCTGGTGCTAAGGAAGGGTTAATAAGCTGTAACAACGTCTGTGAACCACATTTGTCTAAAAAGAAAAAAAAGAACAATGTTTTTAACTGATCAAAGATGAACTTTAGGGAAAAGTTACATGAACAAACAAAAACCAACTTTGAAGAACATATATGCAATGGTAAGGATACACACACACACATATATTACATACATATATGTATATACATTACACACACATATATTACATACATACATGTATATATTACACACACATATATGTATATATACACACATATATGTTATATGCACATATACATATTGCACACACATATATGTATATATACATATGTAGTATACGTTTAAGAGCATAATTAACACTATGCAAATATGCAGAGAGCAAATACAAAAAAATTGGGAAAAAAGGATAAACTAGTAGAAAACAGGGTAAAAGACACAGGAAATCCATAGAAGGAATGTAAGTAAAAATATCTGGAAAGAGTTGCATCTTACTAAATGCCAGAGAACTATCAATTAAAACAATATGAGATACAAGTTTTTCAACTAGGTTTGTAAAAGTTTTTTCCAAAACATGGCCAAAACTTAACTTTACATTAGGTTTTTGGTTTGTTTGGTTGTTTTTTGTTGTTTTTGTTTTTTTGGGGGGAAGACCATAAATTATAAACTACAACTGAATAGTGATTTACCAATTAATTTTTAGGATTATTATGCCATATGAAAATCTGAAAAATGCCTGAATGCTTCAGAAAGACTGGTTAAATAACGATCTTTAAATGGATTTCATTTTCTTCTATTTTATGTGCACAAGTATATTTCCTACAAATATGTGTGTATACTGCATGTGTGCCCGGTACCCTGCAGAGGCCAGAACTGGATACACTGGAATTGCACTTAGGGACAAGAGTGCTGGGACTCAAACCTTGATCCCTGCAAGAGCACCAAGTGGTCTTAACCACTGAGCTTCCTGGCCATTCCAGCAGTTAAATATGTTTTTAACCAAAGCATGTTAATTAAAACTTGCTTTAAATCTGGCTTAAAACTCAGTAGTGGTCTGATTCTCTCCCAGTGAGATATGGTACCAACGTTCTATCCCCCTCCTCAAATCTTTATAATCTTCTATTTTTCACAAATGGAACTTTGCTTTAGAAGTCACAGATCACCCTTCGTCTGAGAAGTTATCATTAGTCCTGAAATGGATACACTTCAACTGTGAGACTTTGACTCCAATCCCTATACTGCCAGACAAGCTGCTGAGAAGGTGGCGGTGAGACAGAGGACAATTGTCACATTCCTGCAGCTAGACACTCCAGCAGGGAGACAAGTACAAGAATAGAAGTCACACAAATGAAGACATGTCAAAAAATACTCCCCTGTCAACCTTCCCGATCCGGACACTTTATTGTACAATAGGCTGTCGTAGAGGAAAACAGAATTTGAATTGATGGGGTTTGAGTTATAACTGCAGACTAATATTGAAAGCCTTAGACCAGTCACTTTAGTTTTCAGGGACCTTAACTCTCTCAGCCTTGAAACTAAGGTAGTAAATCTATGTACAGTACTTAGCTTGCAGGGGTGTGAAACTCATGAGATAGTTAAGAAGGAAAGTGTTGGCTCACAGCCCCCAAGACAAAGTTCTCAGACCAACTTCTCTGCACAAATGAGATTTATTTGCTCTGGGCAGACAGAGAACAGGGATAAAAGACAAAGGGAGGACATAGAGGAAGAGGAAGGGAGAAGGGGAAGGAAACAAAGGAGAGGGGAGAAAAGGGGTAAGGGAGAAGGGGAAGTATTTGTCCTAGGAGTGGAAGGGACTAGACACAGGACTATCTCTGGATAGAGAGAAGCCAGACATGGCCTGTAGACAAATGGTGGTTTATAAAGGTAAAATGGGAACCTCCATGTTAGGATGAGGTGTTTCATTTTAGTTGGTTGTGTTAATTAGGTGAGCCAAAGGGGGCTTTTGATTGCTGGATTTCAATACTTTGGTAGCCTGAGCTTGGTAGTCAGCCTCAGGAGAAAGGATTGGCCAAATAAAGGAATAGACCTTGGAGGCTAGCTTTAGGAATGCAATCTAGTGTTTTTTAGCAAGGCAAAGGGAATGAGAGAGAAAGACAAGGTCTGTCAGAGCCATATTTGCCACGTTCAGGACAGCTAGAGTCCCTTCAGTGGTGTTCCTGAAATTCCCTGTAAATGTGTTAGAATAAAAAAAGTTACTTTCACCACCGTGTAAATGAGTGTGACCTCCACAAGTTTATTTTAATTCCACACATCATCCATTTTCTCTGCAAACCAGCTTCAGTCACCTGTTTTAAAGTTAGCACTATCTTAGGAAAAAGATGAAGACAAGATCTTGATTCACAAACACAGGGTTGCTGCTTGCTGTAGGTCTTATCCCTCTCCTGAAGAGGTTAAGCTCAGTGTGAGACTCAGAGGGTCAAGTTCCATGTGGCCTGAATATTGATGGTGGCAGATCCTCAGACTACGTTGTGCATGTTCATTTTTATTCTATTCATTGTTTTGATATCACTTGTTAATCATGTGATGACAAAATAACAGAAATGCCCTCCCCTCCCACCACTGCCTCTCTACTGCAAGATAAAGGCTGACAACTGACAGACTGGATCATGAATGTTGACATTCTGTCCCCCCTACTGATCTATACTGTGACAGAGAAAGCCAGTGTTCCTCTGTCTTGTATTATTTCTGAGGCCATTGAAGGCTTATGCAGAACTTTATCACCTTGATGGAGAATCCCATGGAAAATTATCAACCTCTAGTCTAAGAACCCAAGATCCAGATACCTTAAATAACTAATCTGAGTGTGATGGTTTGCATATGCTTGGCCCAGGGAGTGGCACTATTAGAAGGTGTGGCCTTATTGGAGGAAGTATGTCACTCTTCGGGTGGGCTTGGAGACACTTGTAGCTGCCTGAGGATATTTAGTCTGTTCCTGGCTTTTATTTATTTATTTATTTATTTATTTATTTATTTATTGGATGAAGAGGTAGAACTCTCAGCTCCTCCTGCACCATGCCTGCCTGGATGCTGCCATGCTCTGGTCTTTATGATAATGGACTGAACCTCTGAACCTGTAAGCCATCTCCAATTAAATGTTGTCCTTTATAAAACTTGCATTGTTCATGGTGTCTGTTCACAGCAATAAAACCTGAACTAAGACACTGAGCTTCTTCCAAAGAATTTCTTTCAGCTATCCACTTATCTTAGCTTCTGTTAAACTGCTTGCCTGTGCAAACTTTCCCCTGACCCTACAGAGTAAGATACTACCAGAGTATGGTTTTTGCCTTTAAAACCCTTTTTATCTAAATGTTCAAGGCTCCTCTTAAGACTGGAATATGTAAATGTAGTACCAGCCAGCTGGGATAAAGACTTTCAACTGGCTATAAACTGTGTCTCAGTAATCACCCCTGCTGGGAAGCTGTGAGAGCCAGTTATAGTTTAAGATTTTATTAGTGTGTTAAGAGATTCGTGAAACAAAAATGACTCTAATCTGTAAGCTGCTTATGCAAGAACAGGTATTTCCTAAAGTGTTAGAGGCTATTGTTTATGAGAGATAACAAGCCACATGTGTGTGCTCCCCTGAACAAGTTTGTTTGACTCAGCCACACTAGACAGGCTTGATCACATGTAGGCAGGAGGCATATGGGCAGGAAATATGTCAGAATAGATGCCAGCTCCTGATTGGACCGTATGGGAAACACAATGGCCTTTTAAGTGTGATTTTGTACATCTCTGAAATATGTGACTTGTTGCCATTTTGGGGGAACCCAGTGATTGACCAGGACAGAGTACACCATCCTAGCCATTATTTAATTAAACCTTGCTTCAGTTTTGGCTCATAAATTACAGAACTTTCATTTTCTCAAGATTTTTACGTTTAGCCCTTCCTTTAACAATATTCGGACTAAAAGTAGACTAAATTACTTTGCAGTCCATTGGTGGTGTCTATGTGGGTAATCATAATCACAAATTTGATTTTGAGAATTTCATATAAGAACATTCTAGTTATATCATTCTACCCCTCCCCTTACCTCCACTCGGGTCTTCATCCACCTTTCAAAGTTATGGCTTCTTTTTTTACTATTATTGTTTTACATATATAGTCTGCTGAGTCCACTAAATGTTGCTCATATGTACATGCGTTTGGAGCTGAACAGTTAAGGTTGGATAATCTATAAGGTAACCTGTCTCCAGAGGAGATGGATATTCTCTCCACCATAGTCATAACAGCCATTGGTTGCCTGTCCTTCTTCATGTAGAGGTGAGGACTTGTGAAACATTCCCTGTCCATGGTGGCATGTCACTAGACCCAGTTAAGATAGTCTCAGTGGTACAATAGTAGCACTTTTATCGTGGAGTTGGCAACAGCTGTCTCATTGGATTTAAGGCTCAGCCAATAGGAGAAAATTCATGCCTGGTACTGTAAACCTAGCTGACTTCCCATGGCTGATGAGGTCATAGACCCTAGAGGAAAACTTATTGCTGCCATTTTTCTAAATCAATGTCATTTCTAACTCTGTCCAAAACCCATCTTCATGCCTGCAGATAAATTTGCTTTCACCCTTACCAAATAAGCTTCTGTGTGAAAGATTTAAAACGTCACTGTCCTACTAGTTTTAGATAAATCAAAAAAGACAAAGATTAATTTGTATAAGTGTAAGAAGTATCTGTAATTTTTTACTTTTTCTCAAGAATATTGAAACTTAGGCTTCTGGTACATAGGATAAAAGAAAATTGAGCGTTTTTTTGGTAGTTGCTTATGCAAAGAATATGCCTGAGTCTTATTTTCAAAAATGAATGACTTCATACAAACCAGGCTACTGTTAAAACAAAAAAAAAATTAAGTAGGAGTCATTTGATAATTGGCTTTTAAAGATAATTGACTTAGATTGATTTATTAATCTATTAGTTTGTGAACTAAAAATTACTCCAATTAAGAACATGTATATCACACAATTATTTTAGAGTTTTATTCAACCAATAAGTATGGATTTATTTCTGACTATGTTTGAAATGCATAAAGCCTTTATCTTAGCTTCAAAGTCTTGCAGGTTTCTTACATATGAGGAAGCTTTTAGCATCCCCTGAACAGTCACAAAATACAATTTTCATAGTCTTAGGGACTAGCCCAGAGCATAAAACATGGCTAAAACACATGCATTCTTGGTTCTATTTAATCTGATCCATTTCCTAAAAATATGTCTTGAAGTTTTCCTTTGTATTATAGTTCATTGCTTTGTTTTCCATGTAGTTGAAAATGGGGACTTGAACACATATCATGACACACATGATGAAGATCATAGATAACTCGCAGGACTAGGATTTCCCCTTCTACCGGATGGGTCTTAGTGTTGAGCTCAGGTTGTCAAGCTTGGGAACAGGTGCTCTTAACCAATGAGCCATCTTGCCAGCCTACAACCTGATATTTTAAAGTTCAAACTGTATAATCATTTTGATTAACATTCTCATGGCTGTATGAAAAGAGGGTATTTCAGGGATAATAATAGATAATGTATACTGTGTATACATTTACTTATCACTTGTTGATTCTTTCTATCCTTTAAGCAGAGTTTTGATAGTATGTCAGACCCATCAAGGATGGTCACCAAAGGCAGACAACATAAACAAGATTTCTGAGTTATTTTCAAAGTGTGATGAGAAAAATCTCTGAAGAGTGTTAAAGATGTCATACAGTTCCTATGTTACGCTTTTCTAAGGTTATGATATGAAGACAGATTCAGGAGGAAAGAGAAGGAGGCCAGCTGAGAGAGATGTCACACAAGCTCTCCTCTCCAGTTCCCAGACTGTTACATGTTACAGCACATGAGCATCTCGCTCAGCTTCCTCCCAAATTATGCTAACATCCTTAATAAACGCGAGTATGTATGTCCGTCACAGCTTTTTATTTTTTTAAGTCCCAAACTGTCTTAGTTAGGGTTTTACTGTTGTGAACAAACCATGGCCAAGGCAACTCTTATAAAGCAGTCTCAGAGGTCCATTATCATCAAGGAAGGAACAAGGCAGCATCCAGGCAGGCATGGTGCAGGAGGAGCTGAGAGTTCTACATCTTCATCTGAAGGCTGCTAGTGGAAGAATGGCTTCCAGACAGCTAGGATGAAGGTCTTATAGCCCACACCCACAGTGACATACCTACTCAAACAGGGCCATACCTTCTAATCGTGCCACTCCCTGGGCCGAGCATATACAAACCATATACAAAAAAAATCTTCTAGAATTACCCATATTAAAAAATTGGTCCTGAAATTTCTATATAAAACCGAGAAGCCAGGAATCCCAGTAAGTCAGACTAGAAACACGAAAAGATGCCTTTCACTTTGGCTTGCAACGTGGCCACTGCACCCAGAGTACCAGACTCGGTGCGGAACATATTGCAAGCTTAAATTACTCTGTATCTGGGAGAAGAAGAATCACTTTCAGGTAGCTTTTGAGAATTTGAGAAGACCAAAGAAGAAAGGACAGAAATCCCTGTGTCATTTCAGGTGCTGGTTCAGAAAGAGGAACATTTGCTTCCCTGTTGTTCATCCGCCAATTTTCGAGGCAATTTGAGTTCACCTTTTTAAAAAGCATCTTCAAGAAAATATTCTGCTAAGGGCTTCTGGACACAATCTAGATAAATGACTCCCTTACACTCCTCCCATACTAAACACCCCTTCATGAATGTGTCGAAAAAAATGTGCCTAGGAATCACTTGCTCTGTCCCCATTCTTATGCCTGAGATTTCCTTCCTCTCTGTGTTACTACTTCTGACTTCTTGCCCTGCCAAGCAGATGCCCTGCCCAGCAAACTCTCCCTCCCTCCCTCCCTCCCAGATTTGCTTTCTGAGTGACTCAGGTCTAGAACTTGATTAAGGATTTAGCTTTAGGAAGGAGGGAATCCTAGATCTCTGTGACATGTCTCTCTCTATTATCTGCGAACTTAAAAAAATAAAATAAAATAAAACCATTTCATCTAAAGATCAGATTACTTGTTTCAAAAAAAAGTGCATATGACAAAATTTTGGTAGATTTGAGGCTGTCCTTCAAGTTACTCCCTGTTGGAACCAAATTCACATTTGTAACAGGAAAGGAAAAGAAAATTAGGCATTGATAAATTCTTGGTTAGAGAGAGAGAGAGAGAGAGAGAGAGAGAGAGAGAGAGAGAGAGAGAGAGAAAGAAAGAAAGAAAGAAAGAACGTCCCATGTACAGATAGCTCTTAAACACATTAGGAAACACATCAAGTACAGCACCCTCAGTTATAAGCCTCCATGTTCTTTGGTGGGATGCTTATCATTTTGGTTGGCAGAAGTTAGGGCTTTGTTAAATTAATGCATTAATATCTTTCAGACACAGGACCTTAGGTCACACATAGAAGCGGGAAAAGCATGGTGTTTAGGAAGCTAAAGATGACCCCAGATGATTGCAATTAGGCTTTGGACCTGCAGTATTCCAACCCCTTCACAGTCGCTGAAGGATTGGTGGAGGATTTAGCTTCCCTCTGGGAACTTCTATTCCTAGAGTTTCCTTATGGTCTACAGCATTTATAGGCTGTGTCCTCTAGGACAAGTGCCCTTATGAGGGGCAACTCTGTCACCGCTGACTTTTATCTGCAGCTTCCTAAGTTGGAATAGTGTTGATAGAAAGAATCTGAAGAGAATCTTGTTGACAAGGCTATGCTTTGTCATTTGCTTCACCTTTGACCTAGGAAGTACTCACTATCTTTGTGTACTCATAGGGAGGATCATGACCTCAGTCTCTATTGTCCAACTTCTGGGCCATTTTCAGGACCAGCCTCCATTACCAGCTAAAATACTTCCCTTGTATCATCAAAAAAAAAAAAAAAAAAAAAAAAAAAAAGCAAAACAAAAACGTTAACTGTGTCTGTTAGGCTTAATCATGCCAAAACATCTCTGGCTGTTCCTACTCAGTGGACAAATGTACCACCCTTAAGTAAACATTCAACTTGTCAGGTAGCTCTGTGACCTGCAACTGCTGGGATAAAACCATTTGGTGATCTTCTGTGGTATGCTCTTCTGAAGATGCGATCATTCTCAGAGACCCAAGTAAGGACCTAGATTTCTTCTCTAGCAGATATGACTTTTCTATGTATCCATTTACACATCTACATGGGAATTACCCAGCATGCCTCAGGACCTTTTTGACCCTTAAGTTATTATGAAGTTGTCAAGTCCTTAGTGACCAAGGATGCTTAGGCTTGTTTCCGATTTATTTTTAATGTGTAAAGCATGAATCTAGATGTGGGGAAACAGAGCCATTGATGCCACACAACAAATGAGTAACAAAATTCTGGCAGGAACAGAAACTGTGTCCCAGATGGTTCAAGGAAAATAATTACGATGGCAAATCCTACTTGATATGTTGGGAAATGTTTAAGAAATAAAGAACAGAGCTTATCTTACCTCAGGTGTAGTGGAAAAATTAGCTACAGCCACATCAAATGTCCAAAGGACAATTACAGAATCTGATGACACTGGAACTTTTGGTTTACCCCTGGATTTTATCTCATATTTTAGTTTTTACTCTTTGCCACTGCTTTCTGAAGGTGTCCATTCTCCTGGTGGGTTGGAGACTCTATTCATGTATGGCGTTCATGGTGAAGATTTCCTGCCCATGTTGGCGGGTATTATATAAAGCTATAACTGATCGAACCTGGTAGGTGTGTAGGTCAAAAGTCAGGAAGTTCACATAGTTTAGTCTGACACCTTTATTGCCACTGCCCTTGTTTTCTGGGTGGTGTCACATGAGGAATGTCTCTTCTCAAAGCTTATACTCAGATCATTCATGCCACTCAACAGTGTTTCCCAGCATACTTGCTTCCTCTTCCTTCTTCTCCCTTACCTCGCACTTTCGCTTTGTCCCCAAATGCATTTATTTTTAAAACATTAAATAAAATAAATTTAACAGACTTTCTTAGAACAGGGACTGATTCAAGGTTCAGGCAGCACTCGGAGAGAGGGGAGGTTCAGAGACGAGCTATGGAAGCATGGGCCTGCATAGATGAACACATAAAGATACCAAAACTAATCCAGTGAGAGCCCCTGTCCGGTTAGAAGCTTGGCCAGTGTTGCCTTCAGTTCTCAATAGGAACATGAAACTGGACAATACAAGAACCTTCTTCCTGTATTTCTACTCATTTCCTGCCAGTTTTGTTATAGCACTGAGATATTTGTCACCTGTTGCTAGCCCACAGATAGGGGTAAAAGTCACCCTTTTGGAATTCTGATCACATAAACGTTGGTCTGTATCATTCAACTTCTGTGTTCATTGGCCTTTTCCCCCAGTCCGGTTGTTGGTTAACTTAGATAACACTTTCAATAAACTTTAAATTCATGGATTACTGCATTCTGTTCTAGAATTTCTAGAAGATAGCGCTTTCTCAACCCTATGGTTTAAAAGCCTTATAACACAAAACTTAAAGTGCCTTTAATAATTTAATGTTAATTTTACCAAATGCCAGTGTCCTGCTATGACACACAATAGACTAAATGCACCTGCAATTTCTATCTCCATTAATTTACTCGTCTGCCGAAATCTGGGCTGCGATTTTAGGAATAGTCCAGGTTTGCTTATCTCAAAGCAGTCTTGACTTATAACTGCAGGGAATATCAGCATGCTCTGTAAAGGACATGGATACCTATTCTAACAGCTGGAACCACGAGACTGTGGTACTAAAAACTGCCTGCTATTAGTTTAAAAGGAAACAAAATGGCTCATATAGCATGAGATCTGTGAAATAGCCACATCCCAGAAGGTCATTCATAACAAAGATGGCAATACTCATCATCCTGCTTAGCAAAGGATGATAGGAAAACTGCTCATAAATGAAAAAAAACCCACACCATGCCAAAATGGAATGCAGAAATATTAAAGAAATAAATCAAAAAAGACCCATAAAGTATAAAGATATTATGCCTTATGGTAGGGAATAATGTTCAAATGATTCTCATGAGGCATCTGTTATTAGATTCAGTCACACCAAAATTAGGAAATATTTTTGAGGATGAAATTAGCAGGAGTGTGCCAGAGATATTTTATGTGCCTAAAATGACAGAAAACCATCATCCAGACTCTACAAAAAATTCATTCGTAGGAAACAGAAATCCCAAATTTTAAATATAGAGAAAGATGTCTGGGCGAACTGGCAGCCAAATAAACCCAAAGGCTTCATGAAAATATGTAAACAGATGTTTAAACCATTAATAAACAGAGAAATGTAATTTTGAGTCAAAGACAATGTCATGTTAGACCTACCAGATCCTATATAGAATGTTCTGTGAAAATACTAAGAAATACAACATCACTTGTGCATTCGTCAATATATTAGCCGGTGCTTTACAACAGGATACTAGGTACATGTTGCAGAATTGGGAGAAAGGTGAAAACAGCAAGCTTTGCAAAGACAAATGGCTAATGGACTAGAAGTGAACCTGAAGGCCGAGAAAGCTTCATCTCATTAACACAGAATAAACCATAACACAGAGACCACAAATAGGATTCCCCAAGTCATCCTGGATTTCCACCCCTGAAGCCTACAACAACCCATGTTCTCTGTTTCCCTGTGAGTTCCTAAGACTCTCAAAATTCTACTCACCTGTACTAGCCTGGATTCTCCAGAGCAATGGTCCTCCACCTTCCTAAAGCTGTGACACTTTCATACAGGGCTTCATAATATAGTAATCCCCAACCACAAAATTATTTTTTGTGGTTGCTACTTATATTTGTTGCTACTTCAAAACTGTAATTTTGCTGCCGTTACATATTGTAATAGAAAAGTAGCTGATATATAAGATATCTGATATGCAACCCCTGTGGAAGGGCCATATGATACCCGAAGGGGTCACAACCCACAGGCTGCGAACCACTGCTCTAGAGGAAAAGGAACAGCCTACATTGTGGATTTGTTAGGATGGCTTACAACATAAAAGGCTGGGTAACCCAAAAGTGCTTGTCTGCTTGTAACAGGCAACACCGTTATACAATGTCCAGTAGCTCCTCAGCTTAAGAAGCCGGAGCACTCTAAAAAGGGGAGTCGGTGACGAGGTCCTACTCTGAGGCTGAAGTTCTGGAGACTCCCTGGTCTGACTCATTCTGAAAGCCTGGAGGAGCTGGAGGTTGACGTCAGAAGGGACAGAAGCAGCAATAGACAGTGGCACTTGTGAAGAATGAAGCCCACGTGAGCTAGCTAACTTTAATTGGCACACAGGCATTGGGTGTAAGGATGACATTGCCAAGCTGTGTTTCTGTGGGTTCTTCTCCCTTCTCTTCTCCATCCCAACTACTCCTGATGCCTGCTGTAACTCCTCCCCCAATCCCTTTTCCTCTTTCCTGACCTCCTTGTCCTTTGTCCCTCTCTTTTCCTCATCACTTATTTTTCCATTGTCTATTTCCCTCCTTATGGTCTGTGGTGGTTTGAATAAAAATGGCCCCCAAGGGTATATAGGGAGTGGCACCATTAGGAGCTGTGGCCTTATTGGAGTAGACATGGTCTTATTGAAAGACGTGTGTCACTTCATGTGGACTTTAAGGTTTCAGATGCTCAAGCCAGGCCCAGTGTTATGTTCTCTTCCTGCTGCCTGCTTATCCAGATGTAAAACTTTGAGTACCT
This sequence comes from Micromys minutus, assembly GCF_963924665.1. Lineage (NCBI taxonomy): Eukaryota > Metazoa > Chordata > Mammalia > Rodentia > Muridae > Micromys > Micromys minutus. The sequence goes on from NC_137965.1 coordinate 9,988,491, forward strand.
TCTCCAGCACCATGTCTGGTTGCATACCAACATCCTGTAGGCCATGAAGAGAATGGACCAAATCTCTGAAACTCTAAGCCAGCTCTAGTTAAACATTTTCCTTAATAAAGTTTCTGTATTCATGGCATCTCAACACTGCAATAGAAACACTAAGACAGGGTCTCTCCCTATTTATAACCCTCTGTTCTGCCCACATACTCACATACTCTACATACTAGGATCCCCATAAGGGGGAGGTGTTTATGTTGATGTGCAACCCAGGGAAGGGATAAGATAAAGCAAGGTCTGTGCTTGGACAGTGAAAAAGAGAGGAGGGGGCAGTGTTTTGAAAAGGCAGAAGAAGCCAAGAAGAAAAAGCAGCCAAAATGGAGGAGGAAGAGGATGACCCATCTCTGTGTGGCTTTGGATAGCCACAGGTATGTATAAATGTCTAGGTGGGCAGATTGTATCATATCAATTGGCTCTGAGATTATTGTGTGAACATTTTGTGGAGTGGCAACTTACTGATATAAATCTGATGGATATATTACAAGCTTCTAACATTTTGATTTTGTCAGGCTATTGTGACAATAATCACAGGGGGCAGTTGCAGGAATGATAGCAGAGTTTACAAAGGAGAGTCGCAAGAGGGCAGCCATTGCTGGGACCAGAGAGTAGCTGACCGGTGGAAGCGTGGCATGTTGGCATGGACCATTCACCTGCGTTTTTTAAATATTTACTGTAGGTACTACTAACACATAAGACATTACAGTGACAGCAACCCCAGCTATAATACAAAGATAAGCTCTATTTAGGCTGGTTGTTTAAATCTGTCAGGAATGTAACCTCATTCCAGTACCCCATGCTCTGGTTTTCATACACACACACACACACACACACACACACGCACACACACATACACACACACCACTCACTGTTGGTACCCAATATCCCCAATACTCACAATTTATCACTATCTTCTAATTAATTTATTTTACTAACCAATTTTTGTCACAATATTAATATACAATTTTTTTTTACAATCTAAGAAAGAGATCCCATACCCCAAAACAAGACATGAAAACAAACAGGACCATGGGTATATAGGTCCTAAGTACTAAATAAAAAAAAAAAAAAAATAGGACCACAGCTTTTGAGAAGGAGTTATGACAGAATAGTAGTAATTTTAAAATTAACATATCCAGATTAGCACACAGAAGAAGCCATCTCACCAAAGCAGACTAATAGCCTTTCCTTACCTGGCATCAGGTAATGAACAAAGCATGTGCAAAACAAAGCTGATCAAGTACAAGCTGGGGAGAGATTAAAGAAACACACACTTTGGCCAGATGTCTTAGGGCTCTTTCCTTAACTCACTAGCCTACTTCCATTTTAGGGAGTAATTTTCTCTCCTCTTAGTAAGCTGTGTATTTCTATTTCATACCTAACTTTTCCCCTAGCTTCCCTCCTGGTAGCTCAGATTTTCACCTACCCTGTTCTATGTATGTCTTGCCTTAAAAATCTGTGAGCTTTAAAAATTGTACCTTCCATCTTCATTCCCTTCCCTGCACGTGTAATGACTCCATTTTTCTCTACAGTTGAATAAAATTCCATCATGGATGCAAACGACATTTTCATAGCTATTCCTCTATTACTGGACCTCTAGACAGGTTCCATTTTCTTCTATTGTAAGTAGAGAACAATTCACGTGGAAGAACATGGATGCTCATGGTAGGAAATGGAATCCTTTGGGTATACACCAAGGGGTGATACAATGGGTTTATGTGGTATTTCTCTTTCAAACCTGTTGAGAAACCTCAACACTAATTTGTGGCCTGACTTTCTTATTTGACTCTTACTCCTGGAGAGCTTCCAGGCTCTTGACTACCTGCAGTCAAGGTGGCTCTTTCCTCTCCAGTTGCTCTCCCATGGCCAGCCCTTCCAAGAAATGCACAGGCCTTTAAGCAGGAGTGTGTTTTACTGCTTCCTTTGTCACCTTTCAATCTGACCACAGCCTTACTGCCTCTTCTAGCAACACAAGATGAGCAAGATGGAACTAGATTGCAACTCAAAACTAGAAACACAATTTCTGCTGAGTGTCTGTTGTTTTCACACTATCCAAAGATACCTTTCAGGGGCTGGAGAGATGTCTCAGCATCTAAAAGCCCTGGCTGCCTCTCCAGCAGCCCTGAGTTCAATTTCAAGCACAGCAAGCAAACATAAGAGAGAGGGAGGGAGGCGCCCTTATTAATAAATCTCAAAAATAAAAGATATTCTTCAGAGACAACTGAGTATTATTTCTATAATCTCAAATAATCATTACTCAGTTTTGCACTTATGATAACTTGTCTGGGGAGAGGAAGATGGAGCATGAGTAATTCTGATAGAATTACATTGTACTCAATATCAAAGAGGAAGTGGAAAAGAAACCAGGAAGACAGTTGAGGGATGCTTAAAACTGTGTCCTAAGTAAAAGTGAGACAGAAGACAGGACCAAGACTGACATCCACAACTAAGCCATGTGGGATGACTTTCAGAGGAGGTGGCTTCGAACCTAGGGCCCTGGGCTCCATGAACAGTTATTTCAGGTGAAATGCTCTTTCTTTTACACTCTCTACTTGAAGTTTCCTAAGACGATGGCATGACAAAGCAAGCCATTAACCAGCCAGGGAAACCATCACCACAGAGACAAACTAAAACTGGTTCCCAAAAGAGCAGCCATGAAAGCAAAAAGACAAGGAAGATAAAGGAAAGAAGAGGGGCAAAGAGATGTGCAGGCAGTTGCAACGAATAATAAATAAATCGGCCTTGTTCATGGCATGCCTGGAGTCTTCCATTTTTATGCGGAAGCAAATAGCTTCGAAGTATCACCAACAGAAACACTGATTAAAAGAGATTAAATGTCTTGAGATGAAATGTCATAACATTACACACTGTCAGTTTGCAGTGTTCTCAAAATGTTAATGACCTTCGATTCAGCTGCTACCATCACATCCCAGGAGAGATCTCAGGGGAAGGAGACCTCAGCTGCAGTGCTCCAGGGAGGGACTCAGAGCCTTGCCCGGTTCCCCTCTCACTCTTAACAGATAAAATACCATTGGAAATGAGTCAGTGACATTTGCCCATGATTCAGAAGGGACTACTTTTTTTTTAAATTAAGTTTTATTTTACCTGAAAGTAGTTGAGTTTATCTCATCATTTCAATAAAGTTTCAGACCTGATTCAGTCAGCCTGAAACACGCTTTAGAATAACGGTCCTTTATCTTCAACAGTGACATTTCTCCAGCAACAGTAACATCTGCAGGAGATTTAGGAAGTGACAGTTCATCATTTCCCAGGCTAATTCTGGAATAAAAGTGTGAGGCAGGGTGGATTCATAACTATCTTACCAGGACACTTGCCAGGCATTTTAAAGAGCATCTTCCAAGAGGACGGCCCCTTCCCTCATTTACTTCAATAAAAATCATTAGTACCTCCTAAAACTACAATTATTTCTGCTTCCAAGCTAAAAAAAGAAAATAGGCCACCACTCTGTGGCCACTTGGTTTAACTATAGAACTGGTCAATGACTCTCAGCCAGAACATATTTCTCATCATCGTGCACACGTGCTCACACACACACACACACACACACACACACACACACAGGAGGCCTAGTAACGTGTAGATTTGGGTGTTTACAGACATTTATGACTGGTACAGTCTTATTTACTTAACACATGCTTAGTGAGGTTTTTACTAAAGTCTGTGGGAACAGGACCGAGGACAGTAGTAGGCGAGAGGCAACGGGATCGCGTGACGAATCCTGGGACTCAGACTCTGGAGAGGGGCATCAGGGTGAAGAGCTGAGATTATTGCACATCATGTAATTTTATACACAGTGTTTGAGCCAACTCTAAGCCTCTAAATCTCCAGCCAATCGTATCTTGTCACATTGTCATGCTCACAATGCTTCAATGAAAGTCCTGCCTGATGGGGTCCCCCAGAAGGAGCTGGGGGTGGAGGGGCATTGCCACCTTTTAGGGCTTTCAAGAAGACAGGGCTTGGGCAAGCAGCCTTTCCCTGCCCTGGGTTCCTTTTAGCTCTCTCACTGGGAGCCATCTTAGATCTAATGCTATGTGTGGCAGATCAAGACTCTTCGGGGAGTCTCAGGAGCCTGTGGCGCCTTGCTCTCTGTCTCACGCTTTTCTTCACAAGGCTGACCTCTACATCCCACACACAAGTCTTCTAACCAGTTCTTCCCTTTAAGAAGTCTCTGGTATCTTCAGTAGGAAAGCAAGAGCAACAGAAATTAGAACAAAATGGGAGCAACAGTAGTAAAAGCCACATGTTAAGCACAAGACGGATGTTCAGGAGTAGTTACAATAGGAGTATTTGGCTTGGGATATCAGAGAATTTATCTTAGCAGGGGAAGATGATGCGAAGGGCACCTTAAGACTTCAGACAAAAATGTTAAAGATTCACTGAAGAAAGCATCCTGTCTGCCCTTGACTAGAGAAACCACTTCTGCATGTGGCTATTTTATTTTGAGTAAAACAATAAACTCAGCCACATTCCAAATGTTCAAGGGTCAGGGGAGTATGGTGGCCAATGGTTACCGTATTGAATGGCACAGAAGAATCTCTTCATCACTGCAGAACATTCAGCTCTATTCTGTGTTGAAGAACCAGGAGAACCACAAGAACAGATGATTTCCAGATACGTAGAGGCCAGTATACCTCCTGTAGTGGTTGAAGTTTAGAGTTTGAGTAAAAAGTAGAAGATAGGTCTAAAGAGGTAACATGGAGTCAAATTCCAGTGAGACTTGAATATTTATTCAAGATATTTGGAACTGGGACCTTGTTCAGAGAATAATATTGATAAAGAAAAATTAAGATTTGATAATGCATGAACCAAATTTAGCCTCACCCCATGCTCATGTGTGGAGTGAGATACTCAAAATCAAAGAGATGAGACTCAGAAGTCAATATTGTGTAGCTATCTAATTCCCATGCACAAACGTTTTAAGAAGGGTATCTTTAATACTCGAAGCACCCCACTCCCTGATTTGAGTTAATGATGAGTTTCCTTTATCTTTTGTATCTTGGTGGAATCATTGATCATAATAAGCTGATTCCACTCTCTGATGGCCAAAGGTAGCATCACAACCAGGACTTGACAAATCCACATCACAGCTGTACCCTAGTCACACAAGGAACAGTTTAGATCGTACCAGGTAGAAACTGCACTCAGGGTCGGGGAACAAGAACATGCTCAGCCACTTCAAATATATATTTCTGATATTACATAGATATTACTGGTTGGGGCAAGTATGTTACTGAGAACATCAAGGAAGCAATATAAGATTAACCTTGACATCTCCATGTGTTTCTCCATGTGTTACATGACCAGCAACATTCTGTGGGACAGTGAAAAGCCACCCATAACAATTTACAAAATTCAGGCAACTAGCACAGGTGGGTAAGTGTCAACAAAGAGAGAAAGTAAAAGATGGCTTTCCTTAGTGAATTTAGGGTAGAGTCCTGAATGCCACATTCTCCTTTGTACTCCTAGTTGCATAACCAAGGAAATTACCTCCTCATCCACGTCTTCTTCCTCCTCCTCCTCTTTCTTCCCTCCCTTCTCTTCGTTCATGCTTTCTTTTCTCCCTCATTCTTAAGCTTGTGAAAGATGACTAGCATTGATGTTTATTATTTATTTACTAATTAATTTATGTGCTATGCATATAAATGGCCCAATTTATAAGTAAATGTGGTCTACACAACTCAACCAAGCACTCTCAAAAGAAATTTTTAAAAAATGGCTAAAAACATATCCTTTGTAATCAGAAAAATACAAAGTGTAAACTGCTTGGAGATTTCATCTTTGCCTAGCTAAGATAAAAACAAGTGACAATAAAAACTGGTAAGGATGTGGGAAGATGTGTTCACTGTTGGTAGGGCCACAAAAGAGTGCAGTTACTCTGGAAATCAGTATAAAAAAATCCTCAATATGCTGATAACAGATTTACAATTTTTCCCAGCCATACCAAACTTTGGCATATCCACCAAAGATTCTATGCTGTACTCTAGGGACCTACTTAGCCATGTCCACTGCTGTTACATTCACAAGAGCCAGGAAATGGAAACAGCCTATATTTCCATCAACTGGTAAATGGATAATAAAAGTGCGTTACATTCTGAGTATAATAAAAAAGAAAATTATGAAACTTTCAGGTAACTGGATGTAAATGGAAAATATTACGCCGAGTCAAAGTAACTGAAACACAGGAAGACAAAAGTTCCATCATCTCTCTTATTTGTGGACCCTGGTTCTGAATTTTTAGGTTGAGTATATAAATAGAAATATCCACAGAAGCCAAGTACATACTAGTCCCAGTGCAGGAGAAGATGAGAAGGAGTTACAGAAAGGAGGTGAGAATGTCAAAGGTTTATTGAAGAGGGGAAGGGGGAAATGGGGCACTTCACTTGGGTGGGGAGAAAGAAGGAGAGGGAGGGGAGAAACAACACCAAGGGTGTTTAGAAAAAACATAAGGAAACCTATTGTTTTATCTAGCTCTAGAATACGATTCTTTGAACACACCCTTCTTTGTTAATATGTGAATTAATAACTTTAAATTAATAATCTTTTATCAAATATTTTTTATAAAGACTGCCAAAACAGACCATTTCTGAGTGTCAAGACCATAGAAGGTTTATTTTACAGGTAGAACAAAAGCTGAGACAGTGACTAAAGCTAAGAGAACTGAGAAGCAAGACCACGTATTTCACTGTGTTTAAAGGTAAATACAGTACACAAAGAGCTCACACATGCATGTAACTTATTATTCTCCATCTGATTCCATCAGATTTGGCTATTAACATGGACCCTGGGCCTCCTCTAATTCAAGGGTTATTGTTCTACATGACAGTTCCCATGTAGACTTGAGTCTACTGCAGTTCCCTGTAGAATGTTTCTAAAGGGTTAATTAGGGTCATAAAACATAGATAGGTCTTGATCTCTTTCATCTGTGAAAGTCCATCCAAGAACCTACTCAAGTCCTCTGTCTTGACTTTAAATAAATGAATTAAATTTATGACTAAGTACCAGAGAAAATGTAAGATGCATAGTACATTCTTGGATTAATGAGAAGAAAATAGAAAAGGGGAAGTAGATTAAGCATATTCATAGATGGGAAAAATAAGACTTTGATCAGGGAAGGAAAATGCCTGGCTCCATAACTGTATTTTCTACTCAGCAATCCTGCCGCTAAAGTGCTGTCACCTTCATTTGACAGCCCAGGTTTTACAGTATACCACCGCAGGCATTTCATGTAACTTACCTTGGGTGAGTTTTAGATGCCAGTCTCTATAGAGTACACTCGGTGCTTTGCAGAGATCTTACAACGTGTTTCCAGTTATACCCTTTTTATGATGTAGGACTCTGTAGAATCTCTTCCTGGGTAATAGGCTGCTCATGAGTTCCTGTGTGAGGCTTCCTTCAGTTCTAATAGTAAATGAAAATATTTAAACATTTAAGAGACTGCGCATCGTGTAAACACAGAAAAGAAAACTGGAAGGTTAGATAGTAAAACCAAGCTGGGGATGAAGAGTATAAGGGATTTGGTTTCATTTGCTCTAAAATTAGAGAGGGGGAAAAAATTAAAGGTTTTCTGTGAATTTGCCTTTGATCTGCTACATAGATATACCTGGAGCTTGGAAATTCACTAGAGGAATTCACTTGCTCCAACAGTCACTAGGTAAATCACAAAATGTCATTGGCTTCCATTGTGTTTTATGAGGTTCAAAATCTCCTGTGTCTCCCTGCAGAACAGCCTGTGTAAGAGGAAATGGCAGGCTCTTTGATCATGAGGATCCTTCCTAAGCCAGACCAGCTCGTTCAAAACCACAGAGATCTGGATACCCTAGAATATCTCTCCCATGGACCCTAGGAAGCTGTGCCTCATATATAAATATATACTGGTCTAGCAAATATATGTGGTTTTCCAACTTTATTTCGAAAGTAAATATGGAAGTTGAATAAAAGAGCACAGGGGTTGCCTCTTTGACCCTTTTATAATCTCAAAGTTGCCAGTGGCAGGAATGGAAATTGCTAGACAGACTTCCTATTTTTTTTTTTTTTATTGCTTGCCAAGTATTTCACTCCATAACAGTCTACTAAATGTCCTAAGCAGACAATTAATTCCTTAGCACTCTGGGCTTTTATGTCTTCTAGAGTCTTCCAGAAAATGCAGCCTTCCTGGAAGGAGAAATATTTTAAGCAGCTGGGGAAATATTCTGTCCATTCAATCTGTGATTTGGAAGGTAGGCTGACAGCCAAGCCCTTAGGGATAGGTCACAGGTAGTAGAAGATAAAGGAAGGAAGATAGATAAAATCAAGAAAATACTGCCTTACTTCCTGGGTTTTACAAGACCCACCTACACCAATATCAGCAGTAAAGATACCTTTAAAATAGGCTTTAAAATTAGAACACTTTCTCCTTAAGAGATATTTCCCCAAGTCTTTATGTTCTGACTTATTTTATATATTTATAGTTTCATTCCTTAATGGATTAATTTTTATGTGTTTCCTATAACATGGTTTCAATGAACGTACTATTCTGCATATTCTAGGTAAAGGGATCAAGTCAAAGAAGAGAGAAAGTTGTAGCCCCAAAGAGACAGAGGTAAAGTTCAACTCTTTGAATGATAGTTCTGGGGACTGGGAGTACTATACTTGTTCTGTCCATCTAGAGAGCAGACAATGGCTTCCCTGACACCTTCTGAAGAGTAATCATCTGAATTTTAATGCCAAAGCAAAGACACCTTGACTATGCCAAGGGAAACTAGGAGAGCTTAGAGAACTGTTTATTTAGAAGGAGGCTTTCCTGAAGTCGTGAATCAAAGCATTGACCATCTAAATAAGGAATTTTGCCTATTGAAGGGTACATTTCCAGGTCTGCCATGTACCAGTAGAAATTAAATAGAAATTGTGACAGTTAGCTTTGTCAACTTGACATAATATAGAATCACCTGAGGAGAGAGTCACAGAGAAGAACTGTTAACATTTGGCTGCATCTGAGTATGTATGTGGGAAGACCTAGCCCATTGTGGGTAGCATCATTCCCTAGACAAGTGGTCCTGAACTATTCAAACATGGAGAAATCAAGTTAAGCACAAGCAAACAAACAAGCAGCATACATGCGTTTGTTTCTTTATGCTCTTGACTGTAGATATGATGTAACCAGCTTCAAGTTCCTACTTTGTCTTCCCTGAAGTGATGGGTTGAAACCTGAATTTGTAGATAGGGCAGAATAAATTCTTTTTCTCTTTAAATACTTTTATCAAACTATTTTAATCATAGCATCAAAAATAAAACTAGAACAGAAGTAGTCTGACTTACATTTCTGTATAAGATACAAAGTACTGTATTACTACTTTAAAGTAGATGATAGTAATAACATATTCTAATCCATGTAACTATTAAACTGATCTTGCAACTATTTAAATCTATGTTCCTAAGAAGTCAACAATGAAGTAAAAAAGTGAATATGTTTAAAAATATTTAATAAATGTACAGGAAGATGAGAAAATGGGAAAGAAATGAATAATAATAAATACATAAAATAGAAGATACATTTCAACAAAGAATGTCTAATCAAAATATCAACAATAGTAGAAATTCTTAATAGTTAATACAATATTCTAATTAAAAGTCAGAAATTTAATTCAATAAAAATTTAAAAATCCAGCCATATAAGCCCTTTAAATTTACTTTAAATTTAAAACACAGAGAAAAATACTCTGTAAATAGTGTATTTCAGAGGGATTTTCTTAAGAAACATGTGTTCTATCATAAAATAGAAGATTTGTTGATTCATTAAAATGACAGAGATACATGTTCACTGAGACATAACTGTAAGCAATTGAAAATCTATAATTACAATTCAATATTTCAGTTATACTTAACAGCTATATTTGGTAGAGAAAAAAAAAAGCACAAAACCAATAACAACCTTGAAGGCAGAAACACAATGATAAACCATAGATAAAAACCAACAGAGTTAATAGAGAAAACAACAAACTACATATTCATTTCAAATGCAGCTGGAATGATAACCCAAGTATCTAGGAAACCAATATTCCTTCTATAAACAGATGCAGAAATATTTACTTATCATAGACGGTACTCAATAATATAAAAAAGGACGTTGGTTTTAGCAGGGTCAAATAATGCATTCCAAAATGAAAGATTAGTTCAATACTCACAAATTAAGCAGTGCAATTTACTATTTCAAAAATATAAAAGAAATGTATACATTTTAACAGCTATGCAAAATAGTTTGGTGAAATATGAAAATCTCATAATAAAACTCATGAAACTGGACATGTATAATGGCTCTCAGTCTGATAAAAGGCGTGAATAAATCTTAAGATCATACTTGGAGCATGTGTGTGTGTTTATGATTGTGCATGCATGTGCATGTACATGTGTGGACATGTTACAGTGTACATGTGGACATCAGAGAACAATTTCTCAGGAGTCAGCTCTAAACCACCCTATATTACAGCTGTGTCTTTCTTGTTTCTGCTTGTGTGTCGCATACACTGGGCTAACTCCCCAAGTTGATTACAAAACGTATTTACCTTAGCTATCAAAGTCACACAGTATATGAAAATAGGTGTTCAAATAAACAGAAATGAATAAAATATACGTGAGCAATACACACACACACACACACACACACACACACACACACGGCTGATTTTCAACAATAATGCAGAAATAACCCAGTTGAGAAACAACAATAGAGTAGAGATCATCCAGTTGAGAAACAAGCTCTCTATAAACAATTCTTGAATAACTGCAAAGACAGGGTGGATACAACCTTGACTTTTTGTTTTATGCCATACATAAAATACAACCAAAATTGTTACAGACATACAAATTTAATACCAACCCTCCAAAAAATCCTAGAATCAAATTGACATGAAAACCTTATGCGATTGAGTCAGATAGAATTTCATAAGACAGAAAGAGCAGAGCACTGATAAATGGGTTCTTGTAAAATGAAACTCTTTGGTTTTTAAAACTGCTTTTGAAGAATGCCAAACAGTAGGTAAGAGCACTGTCTGTTCTATCAAAGGTCCTGAGTTCAATCATCAGTCTTCACACGGTGGCTCACAAACGTCTATAATGGAATCTGATACCCTTCTGACATGGAGGTATACATCAGGATAGAGCATTCATATGCATAGATAAATCTTTTTAAAAAATAGAAAGGTACTTAATTTTGTGCCACCAGACATGTCTGAAGGTGCTCATTTCTCCCAAACCCCACTGAGGCTGATTTTAACTCAGGGTGAATGAATGATTTTGAATAATAGCAGTTGTAGAGTGTTATACAGAGCACTGGGTGGTTTCTTGGGTTGAGACAGCCCTGTTTTAACACCTCAGCATAGCTATAGGACTTCCGCTGGATGCAGGTGAAATCTCTAAGCAAATCAATCTCTCAAAGAATAAAATAGAGGTCAAACACAAAAGCCAAATTAACTGAGCCAAAAGTATGCAAACCTGGAAAAGAAATGGTAGCAGGCAATCAGGAAAACAACCCAGGATGCTGGGAAGACACACCTGACTTTCCAGTGGTCAGCCACTGTTCACTGAAAGCAGAGAAGGAACCTGAACCCTGAGCCAGCCCTTTGGACTCTCAGGCACAAGTATATATATAAAACACAGCAGCCTTCTCCTCATCTCCATTGCCAATTTCCTCCAAACTAATTCACTCCACAGGAGTTTAATGTGGATCAATAGTCTTGCCTTTCAGTTACTGAACATCTGACTTTCTGACAGTTTCCCTGTCCCTTTCTTCTAGGGAGCGAGGTGGAGGTTCGGAATGATGGCATCTGTATTGATGTTTCTCAGATGCACAATGAACTACAAGTGTACTCTTCTCATTAAACTTGGTTTATAGAAACATACACAAGGTCACAGCTGCATAAATTCACACAACACACACACACACACACACACACACACACACACATACACACACACACACACATGAAAAGGTTGCTCTGTTCCAGTACTTTTCCTGTTGCATGAGGAAATGGTAGAACCTGGGCTATATACAAGGTTTGTAGACTCAGTCAGGCTCTGCTGCCTTGGCCTTTTTTTCCTCTTAGGGATCTTTTTCTATGCAGATACTTGCTGGTGCTGCAAGTGAGTTACAAGCTCTGCGCAGATAACCGGACCATACAAGACCAAATTCCTAAGAAAGGGGTTTCCAAGAAATCTCCCAGCTCCAAGTTGAAGCATCACTTCCCTCCCTAAACCTACCCTAGTTCCTTCACAGAAGACCTTGGTAGCATCAGAAGGAGAGAGCGACCCATGGTCTGTGCCCAGGGGCTTTTCAGGGCATTGTAGTTCATGTGATATGAAAACATCCTCAAGGTCAGTCAGAAGAATGCTAGTGAATTATCCTGCTGTGATAATTCTGAAACGAAGCACTCTGAACACATGACCGGAAATCTATCCTGAAACAAAGCCATGACCATGATATATTCAGCAAAGCAATGTCAGCAGACGGATGCACTGTAGAATGCTGTGCTTTCTTACGCTGACCCCCCCCCCCCAAAAAAAAAAAAACTAGAATCTTCTAGGGGGATACCTGTATGCAGAGAAAGTGAATGTTTAGTTAGGGTTGCTATTCCTGCACAAACATCATGACCAAGCAGCAAGTTGGGGAGCAAAGGGTTTATTCAGCTTACACTTCCATATTGCTGTTCATCATCAAAGGAAGTCGGGACTAGAACTCAAGCAGGTCAGGAAGCAGGAGCTGATGCAGAGACCATGGAGGGATGTTGCTTACTGGCTTGCTTTCCCTGGCTTTCTCAGCCTGCTTTCTTATAGAACCCAGGTCTAACAGCCCAGGGATGGCTCCACCCACAATGTGCTGGGCCCTCCCCCCTTGATCACTAGTTGAGAAAATGCCTTACAGCTGGATCTCATGGAGGCTTTTCCTCAACTGAGGCTTCTTTCTCTGTGATAACTCCAGCTTGTGTCAAGTTGACACAAAATCAGCCAATACAGTGAAGAATTCTAATATTTGTTTTTAAAATAACTATTGTGTGGAGATAAGTCAAGAGAATTGGAAAGACTTGGAGCCAAAGTCTGTAACGTGTTCCATGCTTAGCCTTGGAAGGCATTATCCCTCAAACCCACACTCCAAGAGTCCTACCTACATTCCCCTTGAAATAATTAATAGTATCTGTGGCTGATGTTCTACTGTGTTTCCAAGGTCAGGCAGTCTGTCAGTCTGTGCTGGAAAATCAGCAGCAATAGAATGCTTAGCTTACTTTTTATGTTTGTATTGTAGTTTGTATTTTTGATTACTTGAGTTATTTGGTTTTCGTTTGAAGTTTTGTTATTTATTTGTTGTGTTTTTGCGTTTGTAATTGATCTAATATTTTGATAAGGTTATTCAGTGTATATATATTGACTGCCTGCTTTTAGTTACTATTAAGTATGTTGGATGAATTGCTATGAATAAGATGGTGATCTCTAAACAAAACAAAACAAAAAATTAGAAAGATAGTCCAAAAATCCATACAGTAAGAGGAAAAATATGGAACATAAATCTATTAACTGATTTTCTTCTAGAGTGCATGAAGAACCATGTACAGCTTAATAATTAAAAAAAACAATCTCTTATTTAAAACAAAAGATTTTTAATAGAAACCCAGTGAAGATGTTTATATGAACAAAAATTCAGTAAAATTACAATGCGATTAACCATTAAGAAATGTAAGTCAAAATCAAATTATTATTGGAGCCCTATGTGAACATAGATAAAATGTAAGAAGCTGAAGACACCAAGTGTTTAAAGACCGGGCAACTGTACCCTCAGCCCCTGACCACAGGCGTGGGTTTTTCACAGCACTCTAGAGAGCAGTTTGGATGCCTCTTATGGAGACAAACATGCTCATTTTATGGCCCTGCAGTTCCTCTTCACGTTGTATTTATCCAAGAGAAAAGCAAACACATGTTCACAAACACCTGTAGGCAGGTGCTCCTAAAAACACCCTCCCAGAATAAAAAGAATGTGACTGTGGGCCATGTGATACACGGCCAGACATGTGAGCAGCTGTATAGCAGAATTCTACTCATCTGTGGAAGCAGTTCAGAAAACTCTCAGAAGGAAGCAGGTAAGAAAAGTCAAACACAAAGACTATGTGTTCTCTGAGTTCCTTTTATATTAATTCCAGAAAGTGGAACATGTAATGATTGACAGCCAGTCAGTGGTTGCCTTGTGTCGGGGGACTAGGGAAGAGAACGGCCTGCCAGGAACTAATCAGAATTTTGAAGGATATAGAAATGTTATCTGTAGGGGGCCACAAAGAAGTGCCTGTTGTTAAAGGCACTTGCTGCTCTTGCTGAAGACCCAGGTTTTGTTCTCAGTAGACAGCTTACAACTGTCTGTATGTCCAGCTTCAGAAGTTCTCACAGGGTCCTCTGGTCTCTGTAGGTACCTGCATGCATATATGATGCCCACTCACAGACACAGAGATTGAGAGAGAGAGAGAGAGAGAGAGAGAGAGAGAGAGAGAGAGAGAGAGAGAGAGAGAGAGAGAGAGAGAGAGAGAGAATAAATCTAAAAATGTAAGTGGGGATTAAATCCAGTGTCTTCTGCTGACGAGCTGGCCCCCTGCATCTCTCCTGGCCATGGACACGTAAGCCTTGTGCAAGCGCAAGCTCTCACGGATAATGTTGAGAGCTGAATTCCAGTGATAGTACATTTTACAAAGATTGACTTCACTTTTCCCCATGACCAGATGAAGTTAACAGATCAGCCAATCACTGATTGGAGAGACGGAAAGAAAATACCATCTGAAAATAAAATATCTCTCTGCTGCTTCCTGTCATTTTGTAAAAGAAAAAAAAAAAAACATTATTCTGAAAGGAGTGGGAAAAAGTGTTGGCTTCACAGGAACCCACTGAGAAACACTGAAAGGTATGAAAAGAAAAACATGTTCGAAAGGTGGCAAACCATGAGCCAATGAAACCAACAGAATCATCATTCTGTGCTAATCACAAAACTTAATACAATTTTTGTAACTATCATTTTCAATTTTTTTTCATTTAGAAAGAAATTCTTTTTCTCCCTTTCTGTGTAAACACAGAGCATACTCATTTCGGTTTTGCTTTAAATTGAATTTATTGCTACATCAAAACTCCTTTAGCCTGACGTGCTTATGGAGAGCTATGGAAGAAATTCTTTAGGTGTCAAAACTTTCAGTCCATCTACCTGGCTGGTTGGCTGTAGCTGGAGCAAACTCAGCATAGTGAGTCTATATAATTATAGAATTACTATAGGGACTTCCGAGAAGCTTACTGAGACAGACCCACTAGTATGCATTTTAACAGTGGGAAACTTGGCATCAAACAGCTGCTTCCTATGTTCTTGTGCTGCTAGGCAGCCAAGGTTCCTCAGCAAGTCTTGTGGCCACAGCCTCATTGCTAGCTCAGCCCATCTCCAGCCTTCATTTTCTCCCCCTGCCAGAGTATTCCCCACATCTCCACCTCGGCCAGGGCTCCTAGCAGAGCAGGGGGGAGGGAGGGCTGTGCCAGTTGCTTGTCTTGAGAGGGAATGGTATCGGGAAAAAAAATCCACAGAATGAATTACAACATTGTTCCCATGAACACGGAGTTTTGATTTCCTGATGTGCAGAAAAGTAAATTTTAATGACGTGTCCAAGAACCTGTTCTAAGCCAGAATATTAGCCATCACCTGTAAACACACATGGTTCTCTGCATATATTTCCTTTCTATTGCTGAGCTAAAGACCATGAACAAGAACAGCATGGTTTCCCTTTCATCTTACTGGTTATCGTTCTTCATGAAGCAAAGTCAGGGCAGGATCTCAAGACAGACAGGAGCCTTGAGTCAGAAATGAACACAGAGGCTTTGGACGGATGCTGCATATTGGCCTTCGATCCCTGCCACCTGGTCATGCTAAGTCTAATTTCTTAAACAGCACAGGCTCACCTGCTCTAGGTTTCGTCATCCAGAATGGGCTGAGTCCTCCTCTAGCAAACATTAATGAAGAAAATGCCTCAACAGTTTTGTCTACCTCTTATGAAAGCATTTTCTCAATCGAGATGCTCTCTTCCCAGATGACCTGAACTCATATCAAGTTGGAAGAAAAAAATTAACCAGCTTACACAAAGACAGATCTTACCTATAAAATTAGCAGTTACCCTTTTGGTGAGTGCTTTTTGGAGGTCAACAATGAACACATTGTATCATTTAATCTTTTCAGAGACTCAGCAAAGTAGGTATTATTGTTGCTGTTGTTGTTGTTGTTATCCTCACTTTATACGTAAACTGATCATCCCTGAAAGAAAGAAAATTTTAAAATGTGGTCAAGAATTGAACCTAAGAGACTTTGTAAACCTCTTTAGGACCTCTCTGCACATCTTAAAAGTTAATATGAGCTTCCCAAAAGGACAGTGGTAACAAGTTGAACCTGGAGGATGATTTTGAGTGGCAGGTCTAACTGTAACTTGTGTTTTATAAAAACAAGGAGAGAAGAAATATGTTTGTTGTATGTGTAGTCAGGTATGGGGGAGGGGAGCCTCTGTGGGCCCATGCTGGCACCCCTTCCCCATGAGGGACCAGCCACAGATAATACAGGATAGAATGGAGTTTATTCAAGGTATGGGGAGGGGAGTTAAGAGGATAGTAGAGACTGAGAGAGGCAGAGAGGGGGGGGGGAGAATAGAAGAACTGTGGCTGGCCATGAGCACATGGAGAGAGGAGGGAGGGGAGTGTGAAAAGAGGGGGAAGGTGTGAGAGAGCAGAAGCAAAAAGGAAAGAGGAGGGGGCAAGCAGCCCCTCTCATAGTGAGTCAGGCATACCTGACTGTGAGGTGGAGCTTAGACAGAATGCTGATAGTAGCAATTTATCTGGAGTCCTGAATCCTAATCATGGCACCAAGTGTCAAGAACCCAAGGCAGCAAGCCTGGACATGACATCAGAGGATGCTTTCCCCCTGTCTCAGCTCTCCCATCTTCCAAAAATCTTATTCAACAAACAACTTCCATTTCCTGCCCTGCAGCCAAACATCACAGTTCACAGTGGCATTAAATATAAGCATGTTCTTTATGCACAGTTTTTTTTTTTTTTGAAAATTGATTGGAGGTAAGTAGGTAGGCTGGGCAGCGGAGAGAAATAACTAAAGAGGAAAGGTTGTATGTGGGTGGAGGGGAAGTGAATGGAGAGAAACAGGAATCAGAACTATATCTGTATGCCTGGGGAAAAATGACTAAGTAAAATAAATGTGATCATTTGAAACAGTCAGTCATTGTGTGCTCGGTAAGGAGGGCAGGATGATTTTACTTTTCTCCCACTCAGAGCCATTTTAAAGTAATCCAGGGGTTTGCTTTCTCCAGAAGGAAGTGAGATGGTATAGAGCTATTATCTACACAGAGAATTTGGGGAGGGTTAGGGCCTTCTTCTTCTTCTTCTTCTTCTTCTTCTTCTTCTTCTTCTTCTTCTTCTTCTTCTTCTTCTTCTTCTTCTTCTTCTTCTTCTTCTTCTTCTTCATCTTCTCCTCCTCCTCCTCCTCCTCATCTTACTCCTCCTCCCTCTTCTCCTCCCCCCTCTTTTTCCTTTACTTCTCCTCCTCTTCCTACTCCTCCTCCACCTCCTCCTCATCATTCACCCCCCCTTTCTTTTCCTCTTCTTCTAAGTAATGGGATGGAGAACTCTAAAGGAAGTCAAGGGTTCACTCTTGTTTGATTCCTTGAAGATATAGCATTAACAGAACTCTAAAGAGAAGATAAGATATAAAATAAAAAGCAGGTTCACCTTTGAATTCAATTCTAGAAATTTCTTTTTGCCGACCTCTGAGCATTTGAAGATAAGGAAATCAAGCTTGGTAAACTACACTGTCCTCTCAGCAGTTAACCATTTATCATGAGGAAATCATTTCCTCTTCCCTATAGAACACCAGTATTTGTGTGTGTGGTTTATGCAAAGATGCTCAGCTGTGTGGGGTGGGAGGAAGGACAATGGGACCTGATAGACTCTTCAAAGATCCTTTGCTTGGTGACTTTTGTGCCCTTCACCACAGGAAACGCCTCTAAGGAGCTCCAAACTCATTTCAAGGAAAAGGAAGTCCTGAATCCTAAAAAGCTAAAGGAGTGAGTACTTGTTTCCACAGACTGTTGGAAGAAATTCCCACAAAGCAAGCAACCTACAACAGCAGAAGGTACAGTGTTAACAGCTCCCAGAAGCTCAGCAGTGGTCAGCAGCACCCTGCGGTCCTCCCAGGGAAAGGTGTCATGTTGGTTACTTCTTATGTCAGCTTGACACAAGCTAGAGTCACTTGAAAAAATAGACTCTCAATTAAGAAAATACTTCTGTAGGCAAGTCTATTAGGCATTTTTCTTTTCTTTCTATCTTTTTTTTAAAGTTGGAATTTCCAGAATTTTCCCAATTTTGCCATCAATTTACTTGTTCACTTTAATACCAATCACAGCCCCCCTCTCCTCCTAGGGCTTCCTCACTTGGGCCCTCCCTCCACCTCTCTGGGAAGGGTAGTTCCCCCCTCACACTCTGGGACCTCAAGTCTCTATAGGACTAAACGTATCATCCCTCACAGAAGCCAGAATAGGAAGCCCAGCCAGGGGAACAGGATCCACAGGGTAGATCAGACAGCAGAGTCAGGGTAACACTAGTTGTTAGGGGATCCACAAGAAGACCAAGCTGCACATCTGCTACATATGTGTGTGGGGGCGGGAGGGGGAGGGGGGACTACGTCCAGTCCTTGTATGTGTTTTAGTTTGTGGTTCAGTCTCTGGGAGCCCCCAAGGTTCCAGGTTAGTAGACTCTGTTGGTCTTCTGGTAGAGTCCCTGTCCTCTCTAGGTTCTATAATCTTTCTCCCAATTCTTCCACAAGACTTCCTGAGCTCGCACTGCACTATTGTTTGGCTGTGGTTCTCTGGTTATATTTGGTCAGCTTCTGGGTGGAACTTCTCCCAGCATAGCTATGCTAGGCTGCTATCTGTGAATCTAGGTGGACAGACATAGCCCAAGGTCCAAGGTACTTAAAGGAAGAAGGCAGGCCTGCAATGAGTCCCTGTTGATCCTCCGAGAATAGCTCAGTACATTCACTTTGAAATTGGCAGGGATTTCAACTTTATTCATTTACATCCATTTCACACCGGGAACCTATGTATCCAGGACATCAGTGACAAATACAGTTGTCGACATTGTCTTCCCAGGTTGTATCCTTGTGACAAGACGTTTACCAACAAACAGGCACCAAGGTCTCACAATGTGTCCTTGTGTATCCACTACCCAGCAGTCAAAGTCAAGAGTTGTTTTCCCCATCTGCACATAGATCTCCATGGAAACACAGCTGACTGGCAGACCTTTTTCTTGACCAGTGATTGGTATGAGAGGGCCCAGTTGGCTGTAGTTGGTATCAGCCCTTGGCAGGTGGTCCTGAACTGTATGAGAGAGCAGGCTAAGTAAGCCAGGAGTGCCCTAACTTCCCTCCATGATGAAGTATATACTGTGAGCTGAAATAAACCCTCTTGGTCATGGCATTTAATCAGTAATAGAAACCCTAAGACAGTTGGCGATTTTGGGAGTCCAAGTGTTCAAACCAACTCCGCTCAGCCTCTGCCTTTGTTATCACATGACTACTCATGCCTCTATGTTTCGTGTTATTTTGTTCTTGTAAAGACACTAGAGAGATTAGCTTAGGGCTCATTTAAATGACTGTATTCTTATTGTATCTCTAAGAGACCTAATTTTCAAGTGAGGTTATATTTACATGTACTGGAGTACTAGTATTTCACTGTATCTCTTATGGGGTAGGCATGTACTACAACTAAGAACCCAGCATCTCCTGCTCATCTCCCTACATTTTAAGAGGTAGAATATTAACTAAAAATGATTCTCTGGCTGTGCTTCATGAACTACTACAAACCTATTTTCACCTATAATCTCTCATCTCTCTCTCTCTCTTTCTCTCTCTCTCTCTCTCTCTCTCTGTATATGTGTCTATATGTGTGTGTACATGCACACACATGCCCACTTGTGAATATTGGGGGTCTTCCAGTGAGACAGTTACTCACTGAAACTTTACCAATTCTAAGGATGCACCCGTCTCCATTTTTCCAAATGCTGAGATTACCAGGCTGTGTGCAGGGTCCTGGAGATCTGAACTCAAGTCCTCCTGCTTGCTTAGCAAGCACTTCATCTGCTGAGCAATCTCTCTAACTTCCTGTTTTCTGTCCCTTTATTAGTAGCAATGAGTCATTAACCATTATAAAAGTTAGTGAACTTAATGATAAAAATCATATTGCCAGAACAAAAGGATGAATTAGAGACCACACCTCAGGAGACAGGAATGTCCACAACAAAACTTCCTTTGCTTTCCTCTTTTTCTTTCTCAAATTTCAACTTCATTCTTTCCCCTTCTTTACATCCTGACTCTTGTTTTAGAACAATATATCTCTACAATTATTAGATTACTATTGTTCTTATTAGATTACTATTTTTTTAATTTCAACTAATTTTATTATTACTATATAAAATATGATAATTCCATGAAAAGTTGAGATTGAAATTCAGTCTTTTTTTTAATTCTTCCTATGAAATGTTCTGTTCTTTCTTTTACTATTTTACATTAACTTTTAATGTTGTTTAAAAATGGCATTGGCACACATATACATCGCTGTAGTTTTTTGATTTTCTCCATCCTTCCCCTCCCATCTCAGACAGTTTTGTTTCTGTTAGAGTCTCTGTATCAGTTCTGTTAGAATGACCATGGGGACCCTGAGCTTACTCCAGTTTGTCAAACTGGTTTTCTGACATGTCCACATTGAGTTAGCAGTTAAGCTTGGCATGCAAAATGTTTTGCTTTGGCAAATGAGGAAAGCAAGAGGTGAATAACTGCTATGCACCTCTCTTATCAAATTTCTCATGCTATCCTCTTCATTGGTCCTCTTCAGAACAAACTTAAATTTCTGTGTAGTAGTCTTATTCCCTCATCACTACATACTCTTACCAATTCATCAGAATTCCAGTAGTCATTTGGCTAAAAATCATGACAGTTGTGTCAGGTGTTGCTTCCTAACCTGACCACTACTATTTTGATGTTTTCATCTAGAAGTGAATGACACTGTACCTCTTTCCCACTCTCACTGAAAATGAGGGAAGCAGCAGGGACCAAAATGTCTTCTTTTTCTCACTTCCATTCATTCTTTCTCCTACTCAGAACTCCATGTTTAATTTTAGTGTAGATTACTATTATATCTTCAATATATTTCTACTATTCACAGAAATATTCTTGTAAATCAGATGGGGGTGTCAATGCAGTATTTCTCATAACTTGAAGCTTACATCTGAGAGTGAGATAAAAATATGATTAATGAAACCAGTCATCAGTGCACATAGAAAACTATTCTCTAAGAACATCAGTGTCGGCAGTCTTGGAGGTCTCTCAGGTACCATGCTTGTCCAGGACTGTGGTTATTAAACTGGATCAAAAGAATGCGATTTGGAGACAGACACTAGTTTACATACTGGATAAACAAACTCTTCGACAATTGACTATTTATTTTCAACTTTTCTAAGCTTCACTTCCCTCATCTGTGAAGTACATCAGTGATACCTACTTCATGTAATTATAAAAATTAAATAAGAGGATTTATCCATAGCCTAATAATATCATTAGCAATAGGTGATGGTGGTTGTCAGCTGAACTCCAAACCTCAAAAGTGAGATTTTTGAGTGGCATTAAGATTGGAAGAGCCCACAGAGATGAGCAATGAATGAAACAGAATACCTCTTGAAGCTGGAACTACCAGTCAGCTGCAGGTGTGAGGTAATGACAACATCAGACGGCTTGAATTGATTGAGTTTTATACCCAAGCTCTAGGCAGAGCTCAACAGGCATGAGCACTAAGCCTTAGAAGATTGGACACACCAAGTGAAAAGCAGAGGCAATCCGTTCCTGTAGATGACAACTGACAGGCACATTAAGGCAACAGGTTCCAAGCAAACACCACTGGAAAAGAACAGTAGATTTGTCTGAAGAAACTGTTATTCCTTTGTTTGGTTAATCTTCAGAGGTAAGAACTTGTGAAATATGCACGTTATGAAGGAAGAGACGTAGTTATAAAATACAGATGTTACATACATAAAATATTTTAGGTAAAAAAGAAGAGCAGATATGGGAGAGATGGTATTATTATGTAGGTTAAACGGAATTGAACTGGGACACAAAATTAAGAGCATCACCCATGATATTATAAAGGTGAAGGATGAAGAAGGTAAGAACAGAAGACAAAGAGGAGAAGAATGACTACTCAGTTTGATCTGTCCTGAAGAAGGAGAAAACACACGAAGGGTTACAGTGGAATAGCAGTGACTGAAAGTGTTACAGGCAGAGAGAGAGAGAGAGAGAGAGAGAGAGAGAGAGAGAGAGAGAGAGAGAGAGAGAGAGAGAGAAAGAGAGGGGGGGGTGGATCTCTTGGATTTAACATCTAAGAGAAATTGGATGCAGCATTTACACTTTAAGGCAATACATCAAAGGAAGCTTTAAGCATGAAAATGTAAGCTTACAGCTCTGGCCAGAGCTTGAGAGGCACAACTAAGAAAACTTCAATCCCAACCTAGGCCACTGAGCATCATTTATATGTAGGTGGATGGATGAGTGGATGGGTGGGTGGATGGATGGATACAAACATAACAAACAAACAACATACATACATACATACATACATACTCCCACAAAAACAAGCTAGTGTGGAGTTGTGGCTCTGTGACAGATCCCCTCTGTGACACTTAATATTATCCAAAAGCCATCCCTACAAACAAACAAATAAAACAAGCAAAAAACAAAAATAAACTCTGTTCTGATAAAAATGCATATCATCAGATGAAAAAAAAAAGGCTGCAAGAAAAAAAAAATAACCTATATAACAGAAGAGGTAGCAGAGCTATGAGAGCCACAGTGGACTCTTAAAGGCACTATGCTAAAGGAAAATAACTACCAGTAATTTTCTATAAAATATAAACTATAAAAAATGGAACTTTTACATCCAGTGAATTGCAAATCAATAAGTCCGTTTAGAAAAAGCATCTAGAAAGTTTAGCAAATACTGACTCCATAAAATCAAACTTCTAGAGATATGTCCCAACCAAATGTGATCAAATTATCTGACAACATAGTAATGACCATGATTTTTATAATAATTAGTGCTTTAAATAACTGTATTGCTTACTCTTTCCATTGCTGTGACCAAATATCTAATAAAAAGCAGTATAAGTGTTGGCAGGCATGTTTTGGCTCAGTGTTATATAGTATAACACAAAGAAAGCACAGAAGAGCAAAAAGCTTCTTGCTCACATCCAATGGATCAGAAAGTTGCCAACAACTTTGTAATACACAACTGAGCTTTTCTTCTTACCATTTGTATCCAATTCAGGCCCTCAGCTTGTGGGATACTACTGCCCAGGTTCAGGTCACATCTTCCAACCTCTTCTAATTTTTTCTGGAAATCAGTGTCCAAGATATCCCATAATCCAATTCCACCAACCATAAAAATTAGCCACCACAATAACTAGCAATAATATAAATAAGCAGATAGTGTTGCTATTAGGATATTTTTTTATAGCAGTCATGTTTCTAAAGATTTTATAAGCAGACGTAGAGATTATCTTATAGACTGTCTACCTCTGAGAGAAGAGTAATTTTCCTATAGTCTTGAAAACAAAACATCTTTTCCTAAGCAGAGATTGCCCAGAGTTATCTTAATTTCTTCTATATCTGTAATAAAATACTTTGAAAAAATAGATAAGGGCAAAGGTTTTATTCTCGTTCACTGTTTGGGGGAAATCAAGGCAGAAGAGACTTTGGACTAGCTAGTACTCCATTCACTCCCTTCATTTTATACAGCCACATATCCCATGCCTATAAATGGTCCTGTCCAAATTAAGATATGTCTTCCCACATCAATTAATGTAAACAAGATAATCTCAAGAATTTAACTATTCTGAATAATCCCTTTTCTTTATTGGGTTCATGTCCAGTCAGCTGACAAACAAGACTAAGAAATGTTACACTTGATATCCATTTTAAGGGATTTAGAATTTCTCAGTTCAGATTCTTTCCCTATAAATCACCAATTTGTATTTCCAAACACCATTAGGACATCTCAGTGTCACTCTTGAAAATGATCTCCATGAAGTAGGAAAGAAAATACCCACCCCTCTGACTATTATCACAATAAACAAAATTGCTCATCCTCCATCCTGGTTCTGTCTTCTGCTAAAATCAATGAAACCAATAAAACTCCAGGACTCTTTAGTTCCTGACAGAAGGAAGTGGGAATAGGAGCTTAGGAAATTTAGGGATTCTCTTTAGGAAAAAGTTAAAATGGATCACATTTGGGAAAAAGGAAGTTATTCATAAGTTTAGTTATCATAGACAAATATAAATATAAGCTTCCTATTAAAATACTAAAGTTGAGTTTGTAACATTGAACTTGATAGTTTGTTAAGACCAATTGTTACCTTTTAAACCGATAGTTCCAAATTAAGGAAATCCTGGGGAAATGGAAGGTTATAATAAATAGAAAAGTATAAAAATAGTTTGGCAAAATTATTTAAAATATAACAAGGACACATGCTCCACTATGTTCATAGCAGCCTTATTTATAATATCCAGAAGCTGGAAAAAACCCAGATGTCCTGCAAAAGGGGAATAGATACAGAAATTTTGGTACATTTGCACAATGGAGTACTATGTAGCTATGAAAAGCAATGACTTCATGGCATTCTTAGGCAAAGGGATGGTGATAGAAAATATTATCCTGAGTGAGATAACCCAGACACAAAATAATATACATGGTATGCACTCACTGATAAGTGGATATTAGCTCAAAAGCTTGGAACACCCAAGATATAATTCATAGACCATATGAAGATCAAGAAGAAGGAAGACCAAAATGTGGATGCTTCAGACCTTTTTAGAAGGGGGAACAAAATACTCACCAGAGAAAATATAGGGACAAAGAGTGAAGCAGAGACTGAAGGAAAGGCCATCCAGAGACTCCTCCAACCCATATGCTGCCACCAAACTCATTTTATTGCTGATGCCAAGAAATGCTTGCTGACAGAAGCCTGATATGGATGTCTCCTGAGAGGCACTGCCAGAGCTTTACTGATGCAGATTAAAATGCTCCCAGCTAATCAATCATCAGATTGAGCACAGGGACCCTAGTGGAGGAGTTAGGGAAAGGACTGAAGGAGCTGAAGGGGTTTGCAACCTCCTAGGAAGAACAACAATATCAACCCACCAGATCCCCCAGAGTTCCCGGGGACTAAACCACCCACCAATGAGTACACATGGGGGAACCTGTGGCTCCAGCTGCATATGTAACAGAGGATGGCCTTGTACACCATCGATGGGAAGAGAAGCCTTTGGTCCTGTGAAGGATTATTTCACCAGTGTAGGGAAATGCCAGAGTATTAAGGTGGAATTGGGTGGTTTGGGAGGGGGAGCATCTTCATAAAAGCAGAGGGAGGAGGGGTAGGAGGGAAACCAGGAAAGGAGATAACATTTGAAATGTAAATATATAAACAATCCAATAAAAAATACCAACAGTATAATTGAACACAGAGATGTAGCTATTATCTATAAAGAACCTTCATCTTTCATTTTAGCATCTTTGGTACGGGAAGGAACTTTCAATGCTATCAAATGAGGAATGTAAACACCAAGCCAGTCACAAACCCTTTCTCTAAATGGTGTACTATCTGCAAGATGTGTTAGGGCAATGATAACTCAAAGCTTTTGGGAGCAATCAGCTAACAACTTATTTGACTTAAGGGCCACTCCATGAGATGAAAACTGTATCTGACACTTCTAGAGTGACCCAGAACCAGGGACTAAATAGCACAGAGACCTAGAGTAAAACCAAATACTACTGCTCTAAAAAAAAAATAAAATAAAATAAAGAGGGAAAATACAATGATTCCTAATAACACTTTGCTGTGCTCATAGATCAGTGCCTTGCTTGGCCACCATCAGAGAAGCTTCCCCGCAGCAGATGAGATCCAATGCTGAGACCTATAACCACACTTTAAGCAGAAAATGAGACTTTAGAACATTTAAGTCTAAATGAGATGTCTCCATCAAATTCTCCCCCTCAGATTTCAGAGGAACACATGGAAAAGGAAGTGAAAAGAATGTAAGATCCAGAGGGAATGGGGAACACCAGGAGAACAAGGCTTGGTAAACCAATGGAACAAAGCTCATAAGAACTTTCAGAGACTGAAGCAGCATGCCCAGGGCCTACAAGGATAGCCCCAAATCCTCTATATTTACGTTTGCAATGGCTTAAAGTTTATTGTTTTTATGGGATTCCTGAGGGTGGGTCTGACTCCGTGTTTTCTCTTGGGCTCTTCTACTTCTGTTTGTCTTGTCCAACTTCAACTTCATAGTTTTTGATTTATCTTACTATGTTTTATTTTGCTATATTATAAAAAAAAACAAATGAATGTTAACCTAGCCACTAAGGTTCAGCTTGACAACTGAAGTGTCACTTATACCTGCTAGGAGAGGAAGCATGAGATCCCAGCATAGATCAACTGGGTATATGAAACACTCCAGGGCAGGTGTCAGGACTGTACAGTTTTGTGTGTGTGTGTTTTGTGGACGTTGTTTTGTTTTCTTGGTTTGGAATTTCTGCTGTTTTGCTGTTGTATTAGGATTTTGTTTTGTTGTTTTGTGTTTGAGAAAGACCATAAAGTTGGGTATGTAGGGATGTGGAGAGAATCTGGAAGGACTTGGGGGGAAAATATGAACTAAATATGTTTAAGTTTAAAAATCTCAGGTTAAATAAAGTCAGGCAATCACTTGATAGCTCTTAGATCAGATTCTGAAGTTCTGCTCACAGCTATCAAGACAGCTTTAGTAAGAAAAGACGTTTGCCACACAGTACTAATGATCTGGTACCCTTGGTAATGGAGGAGAGAAGTAACTTCCAAAAATTGTTGTCGATCTTCCACACACATATTGTGGCAAATGTGAGTGCACAGACAAACATGCACATACATGTACATACACACATGCAAACAATGCATACACACTTGCACATGTGAACACACAATTCACATGCACATGTGAACACACACACACACATGCATGCATACATACACACCCAAATAATTATTAGGGTTAGAATTCTGAGATTGAGTTGTGTTTACTTGATTGTATATAATTCACATCCTATTTCAAAATGACAACAAAATGTTTAAGTCTGGAATTTGAAACAAGCATTTAGCAGAAAATTATTAGTAAAAGAAAGAAATATCAATTTGTGGCAAAATATGAATCACTAGATTGATTGAAAAGATATAGAAAGCTCAACTGTGCTTCTGGTTTCTGCCTGTGTCTGGAGCTGATCTGATGCCAGAGCTCTTTGTACCCAGACCCCACTGGAAAAGAGTCAGTCTCACAGAAACACTGACACATCTGAGAGCACAGGAAAGACAACCACCACTGCTCAAATAACTGGACCAAAAGGAATCTTCCCAGAGCCCTCAGGATACAGAAACCTAGGAGCATTCTGGAACAGGATCCTTCTGGTTTCTGTCTGCACCCTATGCTGACTCTGTGCCAAAGCTTTCTCTATTCAGACCCTGCTAGAAGAAAGCTTACAGGAGAGTCAAGACACTGTCAGAATCAGTAAGGCCAGCTAACACCAGAGATAAGCAGATGGCAAGAGGCAAGTCCAAGAACCTAAGCAACAGAAACCAAGGCCACTTGGCATCATTGGAACCCAGTTCTCCCACCACAGCATGTCCTGGATACCCCAACACACCAGAAAAAGCAAGATTCTGATTTAAAATTACAACTCATGTTGATGTTAAGGGACTTGAAGAAAGTCATAAACAACTCCCTTAAAGAAATACAGGACAACATAGGTAAACAGGAAGAAGCCCTTAAAGAGAAAACACAAACATCAAAAAAACAGGTGAAGAAATTGAACAAAATCATTCAGTATCTTAAAATGGAAATAGAAACAATAAAGAAATCACAAAGGGAGACAGCCCTAGAGATAGAAAACCTGGGAGAGAGATCAGCAGTCACAGATGCAAGCATCACCAACAGAATACAAGAAATAAAAGAGAAAATCCCAGGGGCAGAAGATACCATAGAACATTGACGCAACAGCCAAAGAAAGTACAAAAATGCAAAAAGCTCCTAACCCAAAACATCCAGGAAATTCAGGATACAATGAGAAGATCAAACCTGAGGATAATAAGCATGGAAAGAGCAAAGATTCCCAACTTGAAGGGCAAGTAAATATCTTCAACAAAATTATAGAAGAAAACTTCCCTACCAAACAAAGGAGATACCCATAAACATACAAGAAACCTACAGAACTCCAAATAGATTTGACCCCAAAAAAAAAAAAAAATAAAAAAAGAAAAAAAAAATAACTTCTGTCACATAATAGTCAAAACATCAAATTCACAAAACAAAGAAAGAATATTAAAGGCAGTAAAAGGAAAAGGTCACATAACCTATAAAAGCAGATGTATCAGAATCACAGCAGACTTCTCAACAAAAACTATAAAAGCTAGAAGATCCTGGGCAGATGACATACAGATCCTAAGAGAAAACAAATGCCAGCCCAGTTTACTATATCCAGCAAAAGTCTCAATTAACATAGATGAAGAAAACAAGATATTTCCTGACAAAACCAAATTTACACAGTATCTTTTCACAAATCCTGCCCTACAAAGGATAATTAATGGAAAACTCCAACACAAGGAGGGAAACTACACCCTAGAAAAGGCAAGAAAATAATCTTCCTTCAATTAACCCAAAATAAGACAACTACAAAACCACAATTCCACCTCTAACAAAAAAAATTACAGGAAACAGCAATCATTGGTCCCTAATATTTCTCAACATCAATGGACTCAATTCCCCAATAAAAAGACATAAACTAAAAGACTGGATACATAAGGAGGACCCAACATTTTGCTGCATACAGAAAACATACCTCAGTGACAAAGACAGACACTACCTCAGGGTAAAAGGCTAGAAAATAATTTTCCAAGCACATGGTCCCAAGGAGCAAGCTGGAATTGCCATTCTAATATCGAATAAAAGTGGCTTTCAACCAAAAGTTATCAAAGAAAAATAAGAAAGGACACATCATACTAGTCAAAAGAAAAGCCACCAAGATAAAAATCTCAATTCTGAATATCTATGCTCCAAATGCAAGGACACCTGCATTCATTTTAAAACAAAACTAAACAAAAGCTTACTAAAGCTCTAAACACACATTGCACCTCTCACAATAATAGTGATTGACTTCAACACCTCAATCTCATCAAAGGACAGATCATGGAAACAGAAACTAAAGAGAGACACAGTTAAACTAACAAAAGTTATGAACCAAATGGAATTAACAGATATCTATAGAACATTTCATCCTAAAACAAAAGAATATACCTTCTCAGCCCCTCACAATATCTTCTCCAACATTGACAATATAATCAGTCACAAAAAAAGGCCTCAACAGATACAAGAAGATTGAAATAATTCCGTGCATTCTATCAGATCACCATGAACTAAGACTGTTCTTCAAAACCAAAACCAAAAAACAAAACAAAAAAAAAAAAATAATGGCCACATACACATGAAACATGAACAATACTATATTCAATGATAACTTGGCCAAGGAAAAAATAAAGAAAGAAATGAAAGACTTCTTAGAATTTAATGAAAATGAAGACACAATATACCCAAATTTTGGGACACAATGCAAACAGTGCTAAGAGGAAAAGTCATAGCTCTGAGCATACACCAGCAGCTTGGTAGCCCACCTAAAAGCTCTAGAGCAAAAAGAAGCAAATAAACCCAAGAGGAGTAGATGGCAGGAAATAATCACACTCAGGGCTGGAACCAACCAAGTAGAAAGTAAAAGAGCTACACAAAAAATCAACAAAACCAGGAGTTGGTTCCTTGAGAAAATCAACAAATAGATAAACCCTTAGCCAGACTAAACAGAGGGCACAGAGACAGTATTCAAATATTAGCCCAAAAATGTTGATTACCCAAGATACAATTCACAGACCACATGAAGCTCAAGAAGAAGAAAGACCAAAGTGTGGATGTTTCAGTCCCTCTTAGAAGTGGGAACAAAAATATTTTCAGGAGGAAATATGGAGACAACGTTTAGAGCAGAAATTGAAGGAATGACCATCCAGAGACTGCCCCACCTGGGAATCCAGCTCATATACAGCCACCAACACCAGACAATATTGCTGATGCCAAGAAGTGAACGCTGACAGGGGCCTGATATAGCTGTCTCCTGAGAGGCTCTGCCAGGGCATGACAAAAACAGAGGCAGATGCTCACAGCCAACCATTGAACTGAGAACAGGGTCCTAAATGGAGGTGTTAGAGAAATAATTGAAGGAGTTGACGGGGTTTGCAATCCCATAAGAACACCAACACCAACCAACCAGAGCTCCCAGGAATAAACCACCATCCAAAGAGTGTGCATGGACAGACCCATGGCTTCAGCTGTGCATGTAGTAGAGGATGGCCTTGTTGGGCATCAGTGGAAAGAGAAGCTCTTGATTTTGCCAAGGCTTGATGCCCCAGTGTAGGGGAATGTTAGGGCGGGGAGAAAGGAGAAGGCGAGAGTGGTGAACACACTTATAGAAGCAGGGGTAGGATAGAATAAGGGGCATGGAGGGCAATCCTGGAAATGGGATAACATTTGAACTGTAAAAAAAATATATCCAAAAAAAAAGAAAAAAAAGAAAAACTATAAAGCAGATCTGTTGCAACATACATTATATTGGTTAATTATTATGGGCTGCTTGATCTCACCAGCTGTCCCTAGAAACAGCGTTGTCATGTGTCCTTTATTTCAGACCCAACTGTGCTTTTCTCTACGTCCTCTCTAATACCCTTTGTTTGTATATTGGGGGTGATCCCCAATTTTATGGCAGGAGGAACAAGAAGAGCAAAATATTTACAGAGTGAATGCATTCATTCATTAAGAACAATTGGCAGTAAACCATACCCAACAGAGGTTCCTGTAGTCCATCTCCTGCCACAGAAATGCCCACAGAGGGAACAGAGAGTCACAAGTTCAGCCACTGCAAGCTCAGCTGTGCAGAAAAGCTCAATCAGGATCTCTGTGTGACACCTCAGTTTCTATGGCCTGTTTATAAGCTCCAGGTTTGATGACGTGAACTCATTTCTCTCAGTTGAGCTATTCCGGACATCTCTGCTGAATGCTGTGAGGCCTGATTTGATAATGTTTTCTATCGACTTGCTCCTAGGTTTACTTGCTATTTGCTATTTTGCTTTTGATTACATAGGCTTAATAATCACTCACACAAAAGCAAAAATACAATAACTATATATATAACTATGTATATATATGTATATATATAAACATATATATTGTCTAGACCATAGAGAATATGCACCAGCACCAGTAACAAAATTAATAAGTTAAAGCCATGATCAAAACTCCCCTTTTCTCCCATCTTAATATGTACTGAAATCACACTCACCCTATACACAGACACTTGCTCAACCATGTTCACAGATGCTTTATTCATAATAGTCAGAACCGAAAACAGACTAGATATCCATCAACAGCTGAATGAGTAAAAAATGTGGTACATTTACACAATGCAAAATTATTCAGCTAATAAAAAATGAGATTTTCAGAAAAATGGTTTGTGCTAGAAAAAAAAAAAAAAAAAAAAAAAACACTAAGCAAGATAGTTCCACCTCCCAAATAATAAGTATGATCTGTAATCACTTACATATGAATGTCAGTAAATAAGTCTTCGATGAACAAATACACTCCACATAAACACACAGAGGTTAAGTTAAAAGTAAGAGACCTGGAGCAGAGGTGGATCTCCCTAGGCATGGAAAATAAAATAGATGTTATTGATGGACAATGGGATAAAGTAGGAGCATGAAACAGGAAGACACCAGTGAGGGGGAGGGAAGAGAAGATGAGAAGGAATACGGGGAGGGGAGAGGCAACCATTTGAGGGCCATTTGAGGATCATATGGAAAGCTGATAGAGTAGAAACTTCCTAAAATATAAATTTATATGAAAGTGACATAAATAGAATTGCCAAATAAGAGGGGAGACAGAACTCTAACTGAACATGGACATTCCTCATTGACAAATGAAGCTTCTAGTTCTGAAAAGAGGTCACATTTGACAGACTCTTTAGACAAAGGGTCCTCATGAAAATTTCCTAACAACAGAGGCTTGTAATGAGGCTGCAGGTTGTTCTCCATAAACTGATGGTAAGGCCCCACTGCTGAAGACAATGCCTATACAACTCATTGAACATGGGGAATTCCAGCCGGTGCCTACCTAGAGCCTTCTCGCCTACTAACTAGTGTTCGTGGTTCTGGAAGGAACTCTGCATGATACCAGGGGTGAATTGAAAGCACCAACCTAGCAAAATCCTTCTAGTCTACAATGGTGATCTACCTACAAGAGATACTGGAGCAAAAGTGGTGCAAAGCTATGGGGATAACCAACCACTATCTGATTGGATTTAAGACCCACTCCTTGAGATAAAACCCAACACTGTTCAGGTGACCAAGTCCCTAAGACTGTATGGGCTAGAGACCTAGAGGAAAACCCACTACTATTCTTATCCAAGAACCTAGCAACAAAATGACTCCTAATGATATTCTACTGCTCACATAGATCAGTGCCTTGCTCAGCCTTCATCAGAGAAGCTTCTTCAAGCAGCAGATGGGAACAAATACAGAGACCCACAACTTAGCAATGCACAAAGATTGAGAGACCTTGGAACACTCAGTCCTTAATGGGATACCGCCATCAAATACCTCTCTCCTGAGCACCCAGAGAAATCTGTGGAAGAGAGTGGCAGAAAGACGTTACAAACCAGAGGGGATGAAGGACACCAAGGAAACAAGACCATCTAGGCACAGCAGGGCTGGTACATAGATGAACTCACAAAGACTGTGGTAGCATGAACAGGGCCTGAAGGGGTCTAGGTCAGATAAGGGCTCAGCACCAGGAGGACAATTGGGCACAATGCTACACCTCTAACACAGAAGCTATCTCTAACTGATAACCACTCACAAAGGAAAAAATAGTTTTCTCCAACAGAGTCTCATAGGGTATTTAAACTACTTGCCCAGAAGTTGATGGTAAGATAAAATTAACTCAGTTTTCATTTTTGATGTTCTTTGTCTCATAATGCTTTGTCCAGGCTATTTGTTATTTTTTTCTTTTTTTTATGTGACAGGTATCCTGAAGATATATTATGGTTTTCAGTTATGTGTTTTAATGAGATTTCTGTGTGTAAATGTATGTCTCTGCATCTCTCTGTGTCTCTTGTGCTATTTCTTTAACCTTTTTTTAAATCTGTTGTTACATTGGGTTTGTTCTATTCCAGTTTGTTATTATTTCATCTTATAATTATTGTATAGGCTTATTTGTCTTTTAAGGAGAAAGCGGAAGGACAGGTGTGGATTTGGATGGTGAATGAGGCAGGGGAGGATCTGAAAATGAGAAACTGTATTCAGAATATAATACAAGGAAGGAATGTAAATGACTTCAGAAATTGAATAGAAGAGAAAGAAAGATTGTCATTCACTATTTTCTCCCTTATCTCTTCGGGGCCATTTGCTCTGTTTAGTGATCAATTCTTATTATTTTATTTGCAGCGATCATATTATTTCTCTGATCAAGAATAGTGCCATGCCCTTGTCCCCAGCAACATCTGCCATCTGCCACATTTGTGTCCCTCATTACACAGTGGTCATGAGTCTTGACTGGTGCTTCATCAATCATTAGGCATCATTTTACAAAGTTCACACATGGAGCAGATGTTAATATCACAGACAAGTGTGACCTAGGGTTCATCGACTCCTAAGGCATCATGTACCTGAGACACTTTCCTATCTCGCATTCTGTCCTCATCCTTGGAGCTGTTTTCCAGGTTCCATTGCCAGTTTCGGTCACTCAGAGGTCATAAACTTGTCTGAAAGACCCCAGTTATTTAGCTGGAAGAACTAGAAACTAAGATCCATCATTTCCACCACCCAAACTCATTCCTACCTTTAATTTTTATAGGACATTAAAGAAAGAGGCTTCCAGAAGGATTCATTTCCACCTTGAGCCCCAAGGAAGGGAATTTACAAAAAAGATTGGAAGAAGACTGCCTGTTAGACACAGCTGACACATGTAAAATTGTGCATTGTCTGAGATTAATTAGATAACCAAATTAATAGCACATGGACCATTCCGAGAACCCTAAGCTGCAGCCGTATCACTAGTGACTGAAGTGACTGGCAACTTCAGGAAGAGCTGCAGAGGCGTTGGTTTAATGGTAATGTTTTAAAAGAAATCAGTAGGAATGTGAAGCATTATTATTATTTCACGTTATTTAAGTTATTTTAAGGATCAGGTAATGGATGTGTCTTCTACCCACAAACTGTAGAGCAAACATTATCAATTAGTACACTAAGAACCCATCAAAGCACTTTACACTTGTCTAATGACTTTTGTTCCTAACAACCTTGCAACACCTTTATAGTAATTATCTCCTTAAAGTAACTAATAATGCATCAAATCCATAACATTTGTAGCTTGCTTATTTGCTTATTTGCTTGCTTGCTTGAAAATTCACTTCAGAAACTTCTCATCGTTGGATTGGTTTCACACCTGTCCCTTGCGGCCACCTGATGATTTCATTCCATGTGCACTGCAAGGGGTTTATCAGGAATCTGTTTAAAATCCTACTAGGCACGGAGTCTGCTGACCTTGTTGGAGCTTTTCTTCCTGGTCTGCAATAAACATTCTAGAATTGGATTTAGTAAGTTATGGAACATGGCTTCTCACACAAAGGTAGCGAGGGAGCTGGAAAATCTTTCCAATTCTGGTCCAGTGCACACTATTAAGCCTGCAGCCTGAGCATTAGGAAGCATCCATCTGGCTAGAGAGGCATTTGTCCAAGACAAAGATTATCTTCTCTTGCATGGATATTTTTTTCTTTGAATTTTCCTAGAGGATTCTGAAAAAAAAAAACTGCATGTTGATGATTATGTTGACTGTTCCAATATCTTCCCTATGTACTTTAAGTCCTGTGCTTGTCTGCCACCAAGACTACTCATGATGTAGGTATGAAGGTTTTAGGTCGGCACCAGTTGGAATTCTCCATGTTCAATGAGTTGTGTATGTATTGTCTTCAGCAATGGGGCCTTAGCATCAGGATTTGGAGAGCAACCACTAGCCTTGGCAATATCCTGAGTTGTTCTGGGATTGTCATGGGCCCCCTGCTCCCCTAAAAATAACTTTATTCAATTCAACCTATCTCTAGAACTGGAAGCTTCATCTGGTAATGAGAGATGTCCATGTTCAGTTGGAGTTCTATCTCTCCTCTTACTTGGCAACTCAATTTAGATCACTTTCATATACATTTATATTTTAGAAAGCTTCTTCTCTGAGAGGCTTCCATACAACCCCACTAATGGCCCTTAGTTGTAGCTGTCCTTCACCATATTCCTTTCTCATCATCTCCTCCCTCTGAGTCACAGATACTCTTGCCCTATTCTCCAACTCCATTCCCATATCCATCAATAACAATCTATTCTATTTCCTGTTGTTAGGGAGATCCATCCATAGTTTGATGGCCAACTATTCCAGATTTTAATAAGTCTTCTCAAAGACTATGTTACAGTTTTAAAGCACTTGGTGATCAGCAACTAATATACAATTAAGGGAGACTTTGAGATGGGTCGTAGGGAGAAAATCTGTATAAGCACTATTTTCAGTTAATAAATTCATACTTACATCTTATTTTATTTTATTCATGTTTTTATACTTTTATTATTATTATAATATTGTTGTCCTTGTAAGAAGGGTAGATCCACTATTAGAACACATTTAGGGCACAGCTAGAATGACATTGTTTCAGATTTAAAATAACATACTTTTTAAATATCCTCATTGACATGTTCTTTCATTGTGTCAAGTTGTTCCTTTCTTACAGTGTCATGATGAAAAAGTGAGATTTTCCATAGTCCCTTCAGTTTGGTCCCTAGGCAGTACCACCCTTGATGCCTCTAAGCACAAAGCACAGCTCAGATTTTCACTGCAACTGGCATCAAGAACAGTACCGGATGTTGAATGTTCAGCAAAGTCAATTCTGTCGAAAAATATGAATTTGTTGATTAATAGTCACAAAGTATCATAGTTCTACCTCTTCAGTTTTCCAATAATGGTTTTCTGACAGAAATAAAGATAAGGTGCAATACAGCATATCACAAAGCTGCAACTTAGTGAAAGCCTGAAGTCACAGTGTATTGTTTCAGTTTGGCCATGATGAAAGCTGAGGACAAGTTCAGATTAACTGTATTTATCTGCAATAAGTAGCAGGGTCAAGGCCGTGTTTTCTGGAAGTAGAACTGTTTGCAGATCTGAAGTCATCATAAGCTATTACCCAATGCCAGTCTAGAGTCAAGGGGCATAGCCAGTCTTGACTGATGTATGTCCTGGTGCCTGACAATAAAAGGTACATAGCTAAAAGCTCCCTTCCCTCACACAGAGCCACCTGGCATCATTTCCCCCCTGGGGCACTGGGATCACTTATCTTGGGCACCGAAGGACTTTTCTTAGAGGCAAGTGTCCATGGAGCTGGGGAGAGAGGAGACTCGGTTGGGAAGCATTTTGGGTACCAGAAAGCATTTGGGTTGCCTTGGATACATCGTGAAAGATCACCTTTGGTTGAATGGATGCTAATGTGTTTTCTAGGTGTGGCAATAAACATGGGTCTGAAAAAATGACCAAAATATGAACGCAAGAAAATTTTTACTTAGTTCATCTTGCTCCTACCTAGATTTGAGTATTCTTTTTGTTGGTATAATGTAGAATTGATTTATTTCTGACTTGCTGAAGACAATGAACTCTGATTTAAGCTGAAATCTCACTCTCATTTCACATAGGGAAATAGTCAATTCAGTAAGAAAGTAGGGGAAGGAGGAAGAAAAACAGGAGAGAAGGGGGGATGGATACCTGAAACGAGGAGAGAGAAAAGAGAATGAAAGAGACAATGAAAGCAGAAACCTATTGCCAAGCATACATAGATATGCCTGACTTTCTTATCATACTCCCCAGAATAGAATGCTATTCTCTTTCACCTTGAACTAGCACATATAAAGTAAGGAATGTTTATATGCCAATGGCATGCAAATTTATTTTGAATATAACATGTGAGCACATTACTTCTTAGCTACTCTTGAAGGGCAGATGTGTAGTCTGGAACTGTTGTCTAGAGATTAATTTGTAATGTACAATGTGATCTCTTTCTTGAGAAGAAATTCATCTTCAGCCTAAAGAAGAGAAACAATTTTCAGTGTATCATCTCACTACCATAAAGGTAATGTTGGTAAAGATGTGATAGCATCAGGCTATGATAAGTAACTATGCTGACAAACTGAAGCTCTAGGAGATCTCAGAAACAGATGACTTTGAGTTGGACCTGGGTAGTGCATAACAGAAGCAGACATGGAGCCTAAGTTCTCAAATGATCTGCCATGGAAGACTAGAGTAGCTTCACACTTTGCCACAACTCTGGATTTGGAATTGTGAACATTGGGGAGCTATGTGTTTGGTAATGGCAAGAAGCACCTTTGAAAACATTTTGCAGAAGAAAGTTCATCATCATGAGAACATGACTGAAGCAGGAAACTTCTCTGGAATTATCTGAGACATCCCTCTAGAAAGGAGATTTATGGATTTTGCAGTAGACGGGACCAGAGAAACACCATTCCTCTAACTGCATCACCTTCAACAGGTTTGAACCGGTGGAAGACAGAATACATCCTGAAGACAACCAGCTAAATATTTGAAGCTTCTAAAAGGCTGAACCGAAATACTCTCTTATTTACATGTGAAATGTTTCTGTTTTTCAACCTCTGTGCCAAGAACAGATCATGCACATGTCACACAGAACTACAAAACGAACCACAAATAACTGAGACTTGCCAGACAGCAATGGGTTTGACTACAGAGCAGATTCACACATTACATCATCAACATACACAGCAGCTGCACTGCCAAGAGCACAGTCTGAGGAAGAACCTGAGCAAGTGAAGAATAGTGAGATTAGTATTGGGGTTAATTCAACAAAACAACTGGAGTTCCACAGTCTCCATCATTAGCATTCTCAATGAGAAAGGAAGAGAGACAAAAGAAAGAAGGAAGGAAGAAAGAAAGGAAGGAAGAGAGGGAGGGAGGGAGGGAGGGAGGGAGGGAGAGAGAGAGAGAGAGAGAGAGAGAGAGAGGGAGGGAGGGAGGGAGGGAGGGAGGGAGGGAGGGAGGAAGGAAGGAAGAAAGAAAGAAGAAAGAAAGAAAGAAAGAAAGAAAGAAAGAAAGAAAGAAAGAAAGAAAGAAAGAAAGAAAAAAAAACCCCTCTAGTAAGGCCACGCCATGCTTTTTCAGTAAACAAATTTATTTTCTGGACTTCCTATTTATGATTGGAAATGTAAAAATTAATGTGAGTTCTTGAAAATTATAGTCTAGTTTGTGAATTTATAAATAGCTCACAATATTAAAGATAATGCCTACTGTAAGGGGGTAGAGTATAAGATCTAACTATTCCACTTAGAACTTCTGAATTTCTCAACTTTGCTCTCTGATGTTTTGTAGACCATCCATCAGGATCAGTGGCTTCAGAGAAAAGTCAGAATCCAATTAGCTTCATGAAATCTCAGGATAATATAAGAACCCAATAAAATATACGTAGGACACTACAGTTAAAACTATAATAAACCATTTCTAGTTGACTTTGCTATGTTAAGTAATACTGTCCCAGACCCCATCTTTGAAATTCAATGTCCCCAAGGCTTCTAGATTTACCATGAGTACAAAATACAGTCCTCATACAAATTACTAGTTGTTTGAGCAAAGTTACTAATCTTATTACAGAAAATAACACCATACCATAGGTAAATATGAGAGGAACTGAAGTAGACCATTTATCATATCACCCTGGGTTACAGTGAACTCTTTGAACACAGTATATATATCGTCATGGATTCTAGCGATGCTGTTATGTCAACTATTTTTACTGTCACTGTTGTTTTTACTACTTGTAAGCAAGTAGAGATGAGCAAAACAAATTCTGGATGTGAAAGTGGCAAGCAGGGTTCATTTATCAAGTATTAAGATGTAAGAATAAAAATGATGACTGTAAATTCTCTCTATTGAATAATCTGTACTAAGTTTGTCTCTGGAAGAGCACTGTGGCATTAAAATGAGTTTGGCATGCCTGCAACATCATTGATTAAAACACAGAGTCTTTTTTCCCTTTAGCCATTTTGCCTGTTGAGAAGCCTGCCCAAAATATGCTGGGATGTAAATATTATAGAACAGCTGCATATAGCAATATCCTTAGGGGCTTTTAAATATCTGGAAATTGATGACTATAAATGATAGAATGAAATGTAGCAAG
Organism: Micromys minutus; assembly: GCF_963924665.1. Taxonomy (NCBI): domain Eukaryota; kingdom Metazoa; phylum Chordata; class Mammalia; order Rodentia; family Muridae; genus Micromys; species Micromys minutus. The sequence goes on from NC_137965.1 coordinate 10,028,039, forward strand.
TGTATTGTAAGCGTTTTAACATATTTATTAAACCCATAAAATGATGTACAGTCTTGGAATTATTTGGCAAGATCTCAACATCGATAAGCTCACAATGTATCTGTAAACTTATGATTATTGGAGGTAGGGGTTGTGCAGTTAGCTCAGTGGTCAGGCACTTACATGGTAAGCATAAGGTCTTGGGCACAGCATCCGACTGAATAAAATTTTGAGACGAAAAAAAAAAAGGAAATTATATATAAGGTAACACATCTAGGTATACAAGTTCATAAAGTACAGATTCAGCAAAGAGCCACAAAGGAAGAGACCTCGAACCCTGGTAGGTAGCAAGGAGTAAAGGCAATACTTTGTAGCTGAGAACATTCCCATGAATGTGAAAGGATCCAGCTTTACAGGTTTGCAAGAACTTTGGTGGCATCGCTAGTTTTCCAATCATTTGCAAAATAGCACATCCTAAAATTGCATAGAAGTCAGCAAGCTGGTAACTTGAGAAATTCTCTGTGTGGAAAAAAAAAAGTCTGTATCAAAAATACCAGCTTCTTAGTGCATGGAAAAGGTTGCAGACAAGAAAAGCTTCTAGGAGGCTGTAACAACCTGCATGAGAAGAGTTTGAGCAGAGGTGACTTCCAGGGAAAAGGGAGATGCTCTGGTTAGAAAAACCCAAAGGAGGATGAGAATGTATTATAGGACTTTCCCATAGAGATCTAAACAAATGTCTATTCACCCAAGTAGGAAATAGACGGATAAGAGACCAAAGAAACAGTTGCCTAAGAGTTGAACTTGGTGAACCAATAGCTTTACTGGGATGACTTACAGGAGTATAGATGATGCAAAATTAGATGTATCACTGAATGTTCCATCAAAAATGTGTGACTGCCCATGGAAGCTCATTTTCTGGAGCTCTCTGTATGACTTGTAGGCAGCTCGAGAACAAGGAGAGACACTTCCATGCACCTGAGCTGGTTGGATAGACTCCTCTCTCTAGCAGTCTATATAACCTTGAGAGCCTCATGAATCTTGTAAGCTTCAGGAACTTCCTATGACTTATGAGAGGGCTATGCGTGCAGTATTGAAGAGACTTCCTTTAAGATGGAAGGTTTAAATTCTGAGAAAATTATGATCCAGGAGCAGGGCCTATTAAGTGACTAGATTTGAGTTGAATATGTATGTCTGTAGAGTTAAAAATATTATCGCACATTATTTCATCAGTGATACTTCAAAAGAGCCATAAGGCACCAATGGAAAACTGTTCCAGAAACGTAGAGTATAATCCAGGGAGAGAAGAGTCAGAAAAAAATCACAATACAAAGTTTAATATAAAGGTGTGGGTTGGCAAAATAGCTATCGATTAAATACTACCAGGCTTTATATGTGTGGCAGCTATCAGGACAATTACATGATCTTGCAGGGAAAGACTCATAACTGGCCCCACCAAAGTCAATGGGGAATACAGGGAAATGTCTTTAAAATTAAGATTGTCTTAGGAACCCTCTGTATGAAACATCTGTTTACTGAACTATAGATCCAATGAAAACATGCATTATATTTTCTGCAATAAATTTCTATAATGTGCCTCTTTGTGCCAGACATGGTCCAGGGAGCAGAAAAGAGAGAAGGCCAATGAATCAGAAATGAGTACACCATTCACCCATTGATGAGTCATTCACTTTGAGCCACTGATGCCTGAAAATGACAGCCTGGTATCAGCCAGTCCAGAATAAGAGGCAGGCCAAAATGGTTAGCATCAGGAAAGTGGGGCCTACAATCGACCTTGCTGGCAATATTGATTTCGAGTTGATGTCTATGTGCAGTCACAGGTAAAACACAACTCTTGCCTTCAGAGTTTATCCCTCTATTCTGACCCTGCCTCTGAATTTTTCCCTGAAGATGCTGGACCTAGGATTACCTCTGACCTTATCTATTCAGTCTTTCTAATGATGAGTTCATCCACTAAATTAGGTCCCCTCTCTACTAGAGCCTTTAGCATCCTTAGATAACAGAGAACGGTTAAGACTTACAATTACTTCTACGCTTCCACATGTAGTTCAAAGAACACAGCCAATGAAAATTAAAAAAAAAAATTTTTTTACTCTTTCAGTGAAAGGGGCAGCTTTGGTTTTAATTTTCTATTTGGTAACTGAGAAAGGCAGCAAGTCTTTTTGTTTCTGAGGAGATCCTTAGATCTGGAAGTCCATAGCTTAATTCAGATGGCCACTAGTAATGTCTGTCTTCTGTCGTATTGAAGTGCTTATTGTCTTCTGTCCTCGGTAGCAATTGTTCCTTTATTGTTCATTTCTTCTGCTTTTTTACACATCAAACTGGAGAAGAAATGTATAAGATGTCTAAGAACTCAGAAAACTTAAATACTCCCAGAGGCAAATAAAAAAGAAAATTTCCTTGTCTGTGTTTACTGAAAAAAAAAAAAAAAAGGCCTTGCATTTAAGTGCCAAGATATTCTCCAAAGCTTCAAATAAGGCTGCAAAATTCAAAATCCATTTCACTCATATCATTATGCTAGAAATGAATCCAGCCTCAAAAGAAAAAAAAATGATGGAGTAAATTATAAATGCAGTCCTTTGAACTCACAAAGCTTCTTCTATAAAACATTCATTTGTTTACTAAGTGGCTTTATTTCTTTTGATTTTTAGGCCTAGTCTTGTTCAAAAGGCAGCCACTTCAATAGGGATGTGTGCTTTACTAGATACATGGAAATGAATAGAGAGCTCCCTCACCTAATCGGGAGGAATTCTAATTATTAGGCCAATTCAAAAATCTCGGTTCAGGGACTCGGTCTGGTATTAACAGGGACTAAAGAAGCAAAGAGTTACTGTGAGGGGAACGAGCCATCCTGTGTGGCTTGCAGAAAGGGGTAGGCATTGCACTATTTTAGGCTGGAACATGATGAGAACGAATTTGCATTTTAGACAGATCACTATGGTGATGCTGAAGTTGGAAGGAGGCCATTTGGGAAGCAGGGAGAACAGGGAGGACCAGAATGCTGCAGCATCCGTGGCTAAGCAGAAGAGGGAGAAAGGATGGTTAGATGTGAGCTGGACCAAGGTTGAAAGCATGGGGTGAGTGCTGCTTGCTTTGCTATGCTCACAGTGGGGAGATGTGTTCAACACAGGAAGTCGTAACTGTAGGGAAAAGGGAACAGCTCTCTTCACCAAAGGGACTCTGTCCTCTGCTCAAGCCAAAACATAATTTTGTTTTTTTCCTTCAGAGTTCTAACAGTGCTCAGCTAAGTGAACTGAGAGAATCTAACCTGAGCTGCATATTTGCACTAAGAATTTAACCCTCCCATCCCCTCCGCTAGGCATGCACATAGAAAGACACACAAAACCCTGGCATGGGAACAATCTTTAGTTTTCAGTCCTGGCATACAGATGGGATGCTGGTATATTATGTACCTTCTTGAAACTCACTTGGTCCACTAAAAGTTGGACTTTGTCTTAGTTAAGGTTTTACTGCTGTGAACAGACACCATGACCATGACAACCTCTATAAATGATAACATTTAACTGGGGCTAGCTTACAGCTTCAGAGGTTCTGTCCATTATCAACAAGGCCAAACATGGCAGTCTCCAGGCAGATATGGGGCTAGAGGAGCTAAGAGTTCAACATCTTCATCCAAAGGCAGACAGTAGAAGACTGGCTTGAACCTAACTAGGAGGAGGGTCTCAAAGCCCACCCCCACAGTAACACATGTTCTTCAACAAGGTCACACCTCGTCCAACCAGGCCACCTCCTAATAGTGTCACTCCCTAAGACAAGCATATTCAAACCACCAAAGATTTATGCTAAATAAGGGTAGAATTCCCTCCAGACTTGTTCTGCATTACATTCCGAATGACCTTGTTCTAGATGTGAGTCAATCTCTGGGTACAAAGAAACTAGAGATTAACCCCTAAAGTGGTTCATATCCATGACACACTAGATGCCCTCATGAAAAAGGAAGCCCCAAAGAACAATAGACACTAAAAAAAAATGTGTTTCTCTAAATAAAGACAAAGACATAAAAAGCAAAGCAATTCAGTGAGATTGGATTGTTGGAAAACTGGTCATCTTGAGTTGGGGATCTAAATTTATCAAGAAAATCACTTAAAATGTGTTCAACTGAGAAGGATAACTCAGGAGAGGGTTGGGTTTAGGACATCTCTCTTCCCTGGTGCTAAGTTAAGCTGCCATTCCTTTGTCCATCTTGCAGGTGAGTTCTTTAAGGACTCTGCTTTCCTTATTCAATGGTTCCTTCTCCTTTGCTTCTGCAAGGCATCCTCTCAGAACACCATCCCTTGCTCTGTCCAGTATGACCTTAGCTCCCAGCAAGGCTATGGCTGGGAATGGCTCTTGGACTGCAGACTTGACTTGTTTGTCCTAGTGTGTTGGTGGTCCCTAGATTTCCACTTTAAACTGTCCAGTTTGAGTTTTTCATGGGCTTATTTTCTATTTGGATCTGACAAGAAGTAGAAACACTGCTTCTTAATGCTGAAGCTAGAAAGATACTGACTCAAAACTGACAGTAAAAAGTGTTTCGCAGGGAAAAAAAATCTAAAAAATAAGAATAAAAAGAGAAGGGATGGAAAGAAAAGACAGTTTGAAATTATTTGAATATATTCTATCCTATTCTAAAATGTTTGTTTCTTGCTCTGCAAACTATTTTTTAGTTTTCTTTTTAAATTCAATTCCAATTTTTCTTTTCTTTTTCTTTTTTCCTCTCTATCTCTTTGTAATTAGTTCTTATTGGTTTTGTACATTTCTATCAAAAAAAGAAGTCTTTGTGCTGTAGTAACTTTTACTCAAAGGAAAAGAAAAAGAAGTGATTTTTTTTTTTACTTCATCCATGTTACAAGAAAACCAAGTGCCTGAATGTCAGTGTCATGTCAAACATCTCACATTTCCATGTATCAATTTACTCATTGTCTGTCTGTCTCTCTCTATCAGCCTCGATTTCTATCTCTACCAATTTATCTGTCATCTATATATGTAGTGAGAGATGTATTTATCCATCTATTCATGTCTCCATCCACGTATCCTCTGCGTTACAACATTTTAAATCAAATACTGTAGTAAATTTTGCCAGGAAAATAAATGGAACATTTTGATTTTGTTGCCAATAAAATAAAACAAAGCTTGGCAAAATTTTAACTTTGAAATTTTACTAATATTCTGCAAAGTGTGTGAAGTATTGTGTATGTGTGAGTATTGAGAGAAGATCGGTGCTTATCAAGAGCACATCTTCCTGGGAGCTTCTCAGAGGTGGGGTGTGGAACCTTTCTGCCCACCACACTAGGCCCTCTGAATCATATCAAAGGCATTACAGTGAGATTTCACAGGAGTGCCTACTCTGTCTACTTTTCAATTTGATTCTAAGGACACAAGAAATTAATGTTACTTTCCACCTTCTGTAAAAATGAAGTGTTAACCTCTGGTAGGAAAGAGATGGGGAGGGATGAAAATAACTGCACATTGCTCCTTAGGAGGCTTCATAAGATTTAACATCTGGGCTTTGACACACTCACAAGGTACTGCTAAGACTATGATGCTTACATGTCTGCTCTCTGGTAACTAGTCTGATAAAGATCGTCTTCTCAAACTGTTTTCTCGTCAAAACAAGTACATAAGTTTGGGAAATGAAGCTTACCATGAAAACATAAGAAATAACAGACAATATCTCTTCAGAAAATATAAAGGATAGGTTCATGATGGGAAATTTGAAAGCAGGGTTCTTGAGCATTTTTGTTTCATGAAATCCTTCAATACAAAACACAGCCATACCCTCAGTTTCCCACATCAAATGCTCATGATCTCTGTTTCTCTTAACTCTAATCATAAATACAAGGAATTAAGTTCTGCTGGCACCATCTCCCAAGCTCAATGTCTCCACCCAATTCGAAGATCTTCCCAATACCCTGTGCCCTTCTCCGTCATCTATCTTTCTGATGCCCTTCTCCCTGCTCTCTCACTTCCACTTCTACACAGGACAGGAAGACATTATTTTTAAAGGGATGTGCGAGAAGAAACAAGAATATAATGACTGCTCGTGTTTATTGATCATCTACCTAGATCTTAGTTTCTTTCTTGTTGCTGTGAAAAACATTCTGATGAAGGCACCTGTCTTAAGGTTTTACTGCTGTGAACAGACACCATGACCAAGGCAACTCCTATAAGGACATTTAATTGGAGCTGGCTTCAGGTTCAAAGGGTCAGTCTACTATCATCAAGGTGGGAGCCTGGCAGCATTCAAGAAATCATGGTGCAGGAGAGTTCTACATCTTCATCTGAAGGCTGCTAGCAGAATACTGGCTTCTAGGCAGCTAGGACAAGGGTGTTAAAGCCCACACTCACAAGGCAACACCTACTCCAACAAGGCCACACCTCCCAACAGTACCACTCCTGGGACCAAGCATATGCAAACCATCACAGCATCTGAGTGGAGAAAGGGCTTATTTCAGCTCATAGTTCAAGAATACAGATCATCATGGCTGGACAATCAAGGCACAAGGTGCTTGAAGAAGCAAGTCACACTATGTTCACAATAAGGAAGCAGACAGAGAATATATATTAGTGCTCAACACCCAAACCATTTCCTAGGGAATGATGGTATCCAGAGAGACACCTTAAATAATCTACTCAAGATAATCCTGCACAGACATTCCCAGAAGCCCATCCCCCAAGAAAATGGGCCTCTGATTAACATTAATCAGCACACTCTATTCTATTCTTGATCTATTCTGAACCATTTTTCTTATCTTATTTAACATCTTTCAACAATTTCATACATTATATATTCTTTATGTATTCTAAAGAAAGTGAAGCTGACTAGGTAATCTACATAGCTAAACAAAAAAATTAAAAACATGTGTTTTTATGATCAAACAAATCCAGGTCCTAAACCTACTGTTAATTAAATACCTCAACACCTCCCATTTAATCCCTTTCTCCTGTCTGTGATATCAAAGGACCATGTAGCAGTTATGTATCTCTCTGTTCCATAATCCTGCTGAGCTGCTTTTCAATCTCAAGGACTCGGACTTGTTTGCTTCCCTTGGATATTGTCCCCCCAGTTCTTCATGGACCTGGCTCCTCATTACTGAAGACTAGGTTTTATACGGCCAACAGTGGTTGCCTATTCAGATCTGTTCCTCTTTTTTTGTTTCTAACTTTAAAAAAAAAATATTTAGCCTTTGGTATTCCGTCATATATTTAGAAAAATTGATTCAAACTCTGGGGACGTAGTTGTTCTAAAACGTAAACCTTAGGGTAGTCAGGGTGATGCCATTCACTGAGTAACAATTTAGACACTAAGATGCAAGATGAATATTGCTGATAAATAGATGAAAAGAATGGGTCAATCTATCTTTTTTTCCCCTGGGGTCTTTGCACAAGACATGTAGATTCAAGACAAAGAAATGCTGCAGCCATCTTGCAGGCAGAGAGATAGCTAGTCCAAGTGCTGGAGTAGGCATCTATGAATCTGTTTTCTCCCATGCTTTGGTTGTCAGATGATTTGTCAATAGGATGCTTCTGTATTTGCATAAGAAAACAAATTTCCACATTATTTAATATTCTGGACTCAGTTTCTACTACTGTCTCTTTCTAATATCCTGGCTAATGCACAGATATAGCCCTTGAGAACTAAAAATGTCCCTGAGTCATCTCAGAAATGCATATTTCTTTTATTCTTTATAACACACATTATCTGAAAGGTGTTTGTTTATTTACACATCTCTGTCTTCTCTAAACTACTCATTCTCCGGAAATAAATTGTCTGTCTTAATCACTGAGATTGCCGTTTTGAGAGTGCTGTGACCTCTCTTCATTTACAGTTCTACCCTTGAAATTTTCTGTTTCAGTTGAATTATAAAGATCAAATTTACTATTCTACCTGATCATGCTTGAGAAAGTTCCTTGCAAGTTAATGCTTGAGCATGATGACTTTTAATATTGTTGTTATTGTAGACGCTGTGGTGATTTGAACAAAAATGACCCCAATAGGACCATTGGGAGTGACACTATCAGGAAGTGTGGCTTTATTGGACTAGGTGTGGCACTCATCGCTGACTTTGAGATCTCAGAAGCTCAAACCTGTCTAGTGGTTCACAGTCTCATTTCTGCTGCCTACGGATCAAGATATAGAACTCTCATCTCTTTCTCCAGCACCAGACCCAAATAAGGAGATAAATATGAAAATAAAATCATGACTAAGATTTGATTAACCTCTCAATTAGAACAAGGTAATAGCAAGATGTGTCACATCCACAAGGAACAGACTCTTTTTTTTAAAGCAGCAGAAAGTGTTGGAGTTTGAGATGACTAACTTTGCATAGAAATATCTACTTCTTAAAGGCACACATTATACTAGAAAGCATTGCATTAATGCTGTTGGCCATGATGGTGTCCCCATAGTGGTTTAGCGATTACAGTTTCTCAAAGGAGAAGCTTCTGTTCTCACGGGCATTAGAAAGAAAAGAAATGCTTCAAGCATCCATGTGCTAGCCAAACATTTATTTGGCTGAAAACCAAGTATGTAACAGATTCTCAATTGTCATTAATGGCAATTTAATCTCTAGAAAGACAAAGAAACAATTGCTTTGGGCCTAGTTCTGATTTAAGAAGGAGAGACGTGGTGACACTAATGTGAACTTTAACAGAAAGTGACCGTGTGGTCTTGAATTTTAGTTTTCTTTCCCAAATGAAAGCTGATCATCATGAATCATGCACCCTACATTCCATGAACATCTGCAGAATGTTTAGAGAGAAGCTTTGCATTATTCATAGCATGAGGCTCCTAAAGAGATTATGACTCAAAAGTGTTATGATGTTCTCAAAAAATGCAATTTTGAGCACAATTGCAAATGATAAAAAGGAGATGCAAAAGGAAACTAAAAGAAAAAGAACAGCTACGGATATTTTTAAAAGAAAAACAATTGAAAAGCACTTGTGCCTTTCTTATTCATCTCCTCGAGATCAAGAATAGATAAACGTCCAAAAAGTATTGACAACTTAATGAATGAACAAATGGATGTTGTAGGAGAGTGGCAATATTAGTAAAAAAGAAAGAAAAAAAACACAAGTCAAAAAAATTGAAATTATAACTGAGCTAAGATTGCACAGGAAGTCAGTTGTTCGAAACCAAAGTGACTGCTGAAAGCAAGAGAAAGCAGTACTGAGCAGCAGAAAAAAAATCTTCATTTTCTTTGAAACCATTGGGTGAATTAAGGTCTAGCTATTTTCAAGCGAGAGTTAATGGTGACCTGGAAGAAATGCTTGGGTAGTGTTGACACTGGCCTGTCTTTAATTTATAGTACTCTAATTTTTTATTGGTTACTGTATTTATTTACACTTCGAATGTTATCCCTCCTCTGAGTTTCCTCACTGAAAACCCTCTATTCCACCCATGTGCGATTAAAAGTTTGGAAGTTCCTGAGCCAGGAGAGGAAGGTGTGTGGTATGTATGTTTAATTTAAGGCTGGGCATTCTGCCACTTCTTTTTCTATGCAACCTGGCCAGTTGTAGGCCATTGTATTAAGCACAATCCACTTCAGATAGAAGTTTCTCTTATGAGAATTGAGAGATGAGAGAATCTATAGGCAAAATAGTAAGTCATTGGGAGTTATTTCATTTGTGTTTATTTATGAGAATGATGACCTTAGGTTTTCACCTAGGGCCTATCTAGGCCAGGAATGGTGTGATGGTTTGCATATGCTTGGTCCAGGGAGTGGCACTATTAGACAGTGTGACCTTGTTGGAGGAAGTGTGTCACTCTGGTGGTGGGCTTGGAGACCTTCCTCCTAGCTGCCTGAAGATTCTCAGTCTGTTTCTGGTTTCCTTTGGATGAAGATGTAGAACTCTCAGCTCTTCCTGTACCATGCCTGCATGGATGCTGCCATGCTCCCTCTCACCTTGATGATAATGGATTGAACCTCTGAGCCTGTAAGCCAGCCCCAATTAAATGTTGTCCTTATAAGACTTGCCTTGGTCATGGTGTCTGTTCACAGCAATAAAACCCTAACTAAGACAAATGGGTTTCATCAGATAGGGTGGGAATTAAACACAGTCAGAAACTGTTGGTCATTTCTATGATGCTTGTGCTACTATTGTGCCCATGGGCATGTCTTGCCAAGCTAGCTATTCTTGTGGCTCACAGAAATCATAGCAGGGTAAGAGTTATGACTTCTTTTCTAGTTACACACACATGACCCTCAAGTACCCTAAAGGCTTGTCTATAAGTATGACATTTATTGGTTGATCTCTATATGGTTCTAGGACACAAGTACAGATTGTCTTCAAGAATAGGTTCCTACCATCAAGTTATGGAGGGTAACCACAAGCATTGGCAATATCCTGAAATGTTTGTGGGTCCACTGAACCTCACCGACCCAAGACTCCAAAAGAAGTAATACATTATTGAAACTGGGTTTTTTCTGTGTCAATCTATGCTGTCTAGTAGGGGCGCTTTGGCCCTTTTACAGGGTAATTCATTTTAATGTTTGTTAGACTTAAGAATGGTTTCAGAAGAGGTGATAGAAAGGGTGTTAGAACCAGAGACAGTAGATAATTATAAGGAAACCGTGCTTGTTGCAGCATGCACAAGACCCACAAGCCAACCATGCTTCAGTAGAAGGCCACACACCTGATAACGTTTGAGCAGCACAAGTTGATCTTGATGGCTTTTATTTTCAACAGAGCACAGTACAGTGGGTGGTGAAGGAGGGCAGATCTGGGAAGAGTTGGGACAGGGAGGTGAATAATCAAATATTTCTTAACCAAACCTTTACATTTCCAAGTCATAAATACTTAGTAAGCATGGGGGGGGGGGGGAAGGACAACACTATTCAGTTGAATCAGGTTCCAAGATTTCGGCATTCTACAATTAGCTTAATTTTATAAGACTAAACACAAGAATAAGTCAAAAATACTAATAACATATAATCATGGTGCAAACAGGAGTCTGAGTCTAGTTTTTGATAATTGACTACTAACACAATGTAGTATTTGCAGTCTTTGTTCTCCCTTTCTGCCCACAGCTGGAAAAGTTTTTAGGAAGAAAGGAAAAATGGAGGTTGGGAGGGAGTAACCAGGTAGGCCTAAAAATTTCTTTCTTAAGCTATACAGAACAACGTAAATAGGTTCCTGCCCATGTATGGGTACCCTCACAACCTCTCATTACAATAGGAGTCCCAGCCTAGAAAGACACCTATCTTGGTCTCAAAGACAACATTGCGTGAACAATAAAGCTCTTTATACCAATCTGACTGTGTGAGTGTTATATCGGTCTCTACACAGAGGATACAATAGTATGGGTTGATGTTAAGGTGATACATGATTGGACAGTGGAGGAGTAGGTGGGGAAAAGTCTAGAATGAGGCAGAGATGGAGAAGCAGGGAGGCAGGCAGGAGGAGATGGAGGCTGATGTTTATGTTTCTCTCAGCTTATCTCTGGTTTAATAACATAGTTTTAGTATTTCTAAGGGTTTCTATGGGTCTATTTATCTCATATAGATGTGCAGTTTATATCTTTGTCCTTTGGTTGTAAGCTTATTGTGTAGAGGGTTTGTGGATTAAGAATTTGACATATAAACCTGTTTGATAAGCTACCAGGCTTTGGGGTCGTGTTTGTGCCGGGTGGTGGAGGAAAGGAACACACCAGGGCAGTCGTATCCACCCAGGACAGGGGTGGTGGAGTGAACCGTGCCAAAGTTCATAGAGTTGGCCCGGAGCGCTGAGTGGTGTGGGGTCTGAATCATCTGTTCTCAGCTTGGCACTAGAGCGGCGTCTGCAGAGTGAGGCCAATAAAAGGAAAGCCATCCTTTTAGTGTTTACTGAAACACATAGATTCTACAGGAAAAGAGAAAAGGAAGTTTAGAAGCTATAGGAAGAACTCAGAAGGCAGAAATGGAAAAGTCAGAAAAAGAAGACACAAGTCCACAGTGTAAAAGAGCTCCCAAGATGATTAATGTGACCTTGGAGGCTTAAGCAGAAGTTAATATAAAGGAGAGTAGCTGGTCTCTTCCTATGGGCTATCCTTTGTGTATAGAAATACACATGTAACTGTTTAGTTTGTTTGGTTTGATTTTTTTATATTTCTTGCTCTCAGGATGGTATTAATTATCCAACTTTTCCATTTAAATTTTATCCTTATGCTGGTAACTGTCATATGCTTTTCCATTGAAAACTTAATCATATGCTGGTAACTAGGGTAGGATTGTTTGCAACTCAGACCTTTAATGGAATTACTACGGACATCTCAGACTTGAAAGATTGAGCTAAACTTGCAATTTTTACCACAGTGCCCCCGTTGGTAGTCCGTCATGGATCAGTAAATGATTACCTGGACTAAAAACCGTAGTGTCAGCCCTGACAACCGTCTTCTTTTCACATTGCAATATTAGAAAGTTCTACCAGTTCTAGCTTAAAACTCTATGAAGACTTCAGTTGCTTCTCAAGGCCATGGCTACCCCAAGTTTCCGCAATGGCATCGTCTCACCTGCATTATTACAATCATCTCCCATCTGGGCACCTTGCCCCACTTTCAGTCTCGGCAGCAGCAGCAACCAGAGTGTTTTTCTAAAAATAACATCAAAGCACTCCTCGGTCCCAGCAGTGGCTTTCAGGATAATATCCAACATCTTAACTGATCGGACTCCACTGTATGTCCCACAGTTCTCTGGTTTGCCCTTCACAACCTCGCTGATCTCCCACTGCCCATTCCTTTTCTTTAAAGTATCAACCTTTCTGTAACCCTAGGACATTTAAACTCGCATTATTTGCAGGGAACTCTTAGTCTCAGTATCTATATGATTCATGTCTTCATTTCTTTAAGCTTTACTTAAATTGTCTCTTCTCATGGTGGCTTCCTCTGCTTATCTTAATAAATGACTATAATCTGAGTCATTCCATTTATATAGTAATCTTTATTTTGTTTCACTGTTCTCTCCCCAAATCTTTAACATATTTTATGTTATAGAGTGAAAATTACTTACTTTCTATTTTTCTTACTTAAATATAAGTTCCAGGATGACAGGAACTTTACTCCCTCATGATTATTATGAGCAGCATCTACCCCAGTGCCTGATTCATTGCAGACCCAATGAATGTTCTTTTCAATGAATGACTCCCATTCTTTTAATTATAATATAAACAAGGGCAAAAGCATAGAAAGCATAGGCTAGGGGCCAAACAAATACTGATACACAAATAATGGAAAAGGAAAAAGAATGAATAGCAAGAGTATTGGACCAGTAGACATGAGGAAATTAGAAGACAAGGCCGGTGGCTTCATATGAGAGAAGGTTTTAAAGGCATCAGTGCTCCATTATGAAAATAAGGTACTCTAATAATTACCATTTTAAAATTATCCATTGATATAAATAAGTATATACAAAAAAAACAGATTTTCAACTTACAATATTTCAGATAGTCTGAATGTCCTAGTAATGTCTATTCTGCCCCCAAAGAATCAAGTTTCTTCTTAAATTTAGAGAGATAATGGTCATCTACCTGATGTCAGTGTGGGGAACTTTTATTCTGTGTATGTATCATTGGGGTAATGGGAATGCATTCATTTATAAGAGGAATAGAAGAATAAAACTGTGTTTGCAAATCCAAATTTATTGTGGTATAATAATTTTTATAGCTTTCTAGATGAGTTGGTAAAGTTTTCAGACATGAGATTGTTGGGGTAAGACAGCTAATAATGTGGTAGTTCTGTACAACCTATCAATTGTTTTGATATCTAACTTAGTTTCTATCTTTCACATATAAGATTTTATATCTGTGTTTACTTCTTATGCATTAATTTTTTCTCTGTGATTTTTTCATACCTTTAACCGATATGCATTTTAACTGATTTGGTTGGATATATTTGATTTACATTTAAAATGGTATCCCATTCCTGGATCTGTTCCATACCCCACATCCCATCCCTCCTCCTGCTTCTATGAGGGTTTTCACCTACCCACTCACCTCCTCCTGCCTCCCCACCCTAACATTCCCCTACACTGGGGCATCAAGCCTTGGCAGGACCAAGGGCTTTACCTCCCACTGATGCCCCCACAAGGCCATCCTCTGCTACATGTGCAGCTGGAAGTCATGGATCCATCCATGTGTACTCTTTGGAAAGTGGTTTAATCCCTGGGAGCTCTGGTTAATTTAGCCAATATGTTTCATCATTCATACTTTGCACTTTCTTATCCTGTGTCCTAAATTTCTCCTTATGTTAACTACTAATTTACCTTAAATATACATAGCTCTCGAGACCAATAAACTACATTTCCCTCAACTACTCCACGAGGAATGCAGTCTATGTACCTTACCAAGAAGTTTGCAAATAGATTCTATTGAAAATCAATATCAAACTGCTGTAAATTTTTCTTACCAATTACTACAGTCAGCTTCTCCCCGAACATTAGTGGAGAACAAAATTCAATTGAAGATGACCTAAAGAAAGACCATAAAAACCTAAGCCATATGGCTTCATCACAAGCCTATCAATCATCAATACTGGAAACTAAAGATAGTAAGACGGATGAAGTACTAGAAAAGGATTCTAGAGGCATATTTTTCAAGAGAATAAATGACAGCCGTAAGAACCAAAACAAGCAAATAAATAATGTAAGGATATCAATTACGTTCCAGCAAAGAGAGTTGGAAAGACAGACAAAATTGTCAGCAATTTAGAAAGCATTTTTTAAGGGAGGAATGCATCAGCAAGGAAACTCTGAAAAAGAATCAAAACAGAAATGATGAGAGAGTTAAATGACAAATATATATATATATATATATATATATATATATATATATATATATAGAGAGAGAGAGAGAGAGAGAGAGAGAGAGAGAAAGTATGTGTGTGTGCATGTATGTGTGTGAAGCATTATCTGCAGGCTATAGTTTACAGAACAAATTTTAGGTAAGGAAGACAAGGTTGAGACTATAACAGGTTCAAATTTATGTAGAAATTAATAAACATGAACAGGATTTCTTTGAGTGCTAGGCTACTTTCAAGAGAAAAAGTCTGAGAATCAATAGAACAGAAAGAAGAGCCAAGAGAATATTCTAAAAAATAATCCTAATGAAATTAAATCAAAGAAGTTCTCATACCCTGAGCAAGAATGGTCATAAAAAGCAAAGAGCCATTTTAGAAACCTAAACAGACAAGTCAAAAGAACCTTTTACTATATATCATCACCAAGACATCAAAAACACAAAGCAAGGAAACAATATTAAAAAGCTTTGAGCCAAAAAGCTCCATCTCACTATAAATTAAAACCCATTAGAAGAAAATAAGACATTTCATCATCAACCCTAACAAACATAAAAACATGTAATGACTTAATTTAAACCAGGAAAGTAAATAACTATCAACCATGATTACCATGTCAGTAAACTCATCTTTTTAAAAAGACATGAAAAAATTAGAACACTTACAAATGAGCCCAACTAATGCAATTCACTGCAACTGAGGCAGTAATTCAAAAGAGGTTTAAAGTCACATTGCACACAGAAGAAAGACAAGGGCATGCCATTCACACGGTGGCATGAAAGAATAAATTTTAGGAAAAGAGGATATAGACAATGTAACTCCAGAAAGAAATCAATATTGCTTAATCCAAGAAAGAGAAACAGAAATATCTGTACATTTATCTCTGTTTTTTAAAATAAAGTTGTTCAATTAAAAAAAAGAAATATCTAATACTAATAGTGTATGAATAAAGAACCTGGAGCAATTCAGTGAGCCTTAGCAGCCTCAGCAAACACAAAGGAAAGAGCCATCCTTCTCAGCATGTGCCTTAAAAGACATTAAAATCCAACTACATGGTGTGTTTTATCTCTCTCTCTCTCTCTCTCTCTCTCTCTCTCTCTCTCTCTCTCTCTATCTATCTATCTATCTATCTACCTATCTATTTATCTATCTATATATCTATCTATATATATATATACCTACACACACATATATATGTATATATATATATATATATATATATATATATACACTTTTTAATTAATAGAAAATCATTAAAAGACATATGGGTAATCTTTAAAATGCTATGAATCAAGCCAGAACTTACCAGACACCAACGTAAGATCTAAACATATTTTAATATTTAATGATTAAAATATTAATGACAAAGTCAAAGGATAGAAATGAACTTAACAACAATACAAAAGCCAAAGCTAAGTTCACAAGGGTAATCTGAAAGCAGATGAAGAACCTTTCAAGCCAAACTCCACCAGAAGGAATAAAGAAAGCCCTATATATTAATTAGGGGAGAAGGACATCAAGATGATAGAACAGCTGAAAATAGTACTCAATGTGTAGAGGTCCCCAGTTTCATAAAATAAATACTAAATGACATGAGAGAGCAGATGAGTCACAATAGAAGAAAAATGGAAAACCCTAAGACCCCCTTTTCATCTTTAGCTCAATCATAAAAACAAACAAGAAAGTAACTTTCAGAGATAAACTATATCACTGACCAATTAAATTAGACAAATAGCTATAAAATATCCAAAAAATATGGAATTCATGTTTATACCAATATCCCACAGAACTTTCTCTAGAATTGGTCAAAGTAGAGTCCAGAAAGCAAACTATCATAAATGCAAGGAACTTGAAATCGTCTTTTGTATTTTCTCAGGCCATAGTGACATAAAATTACAAAGTAACACATAAAAGTACAAAAACTACAAAATACTTAGATAAGCAATAATATATATATATTCCTTTGAATGAACAGAAAACCATTGCAAACATATGGGTAATTTTTAAAAAGCTAAAAATCAAACTGTAACTTACCAAGAAACATCTATGACAGCGGTAAGAAGAACATGAATAGCTATTAGCATTTCTATTAAAAACTAAGAGAAATTACACACGAAAAATATCTAATGACGCAACTCATAGTCTCAGAAAAGCAAAAGCAAGCCAAATGCAATCAATAGCAACAAGAA
The DNA here is from genome assembly GCF_963924665.1 of Micromys minutus. Lineage (NCBI taxonomy): Eukaryota > Metazoa > Chordata > Mammalia > Rodentia > Muridae > Micromys > Micromys minutus. The sequence continues at coordinate 10,044,992 of NC_137965.1, forward strand.
ATAGGTTGGAGAAATTAACAAAATAGATACCAAATAAACCAATATATAGAATGAATCAAACCAAGATTAAGTTCTTAGGAAGAATAAACAAGATTTGCAAGCACCTAGACTAACTAAAAGATATGGAGGAAATCTTGAAATTTATAACATTTAGTATGAAAAGACAAATATCATAACATACTCTAGTGAAATCCAGATATTTATTAAGGAATATGCTGAAATTTTATATTCCAGAAAACTGGAAATTCTTGAACAACAGTTCTTAAACATGTAGAAACTACCAAAATTAAATAAAGACAATATAAACAACTTAAATAAATCTACTGTAAGCCATGAGATTGAAGTGGTGATAGACAAACTCTTCACAAATAAAAAGCTCACAGTCACATGGATTCAAAAATGAACTTTATCAGATTTTAAGTAAGAGCTAATACCAATACTTCTCAAACTGTTCCAAAGAATCAAAATCACTGCTAAGATTCCATGAAGCTAGTATTTCCCCCAAAGCTGTAAATAGATGAGGAGAGACACCTCTTGCCATATGCCATTGATCCTAATCAGGGCAACAGCCTTGGCCTTTTGTGTTTCCAAAAGAGAATTCACACCAGGGCACAAGTGGAGTGACCAAGTACATTAGAACGCAGAAACTGAAAGTCAACAAGCCCACCAGCTGGTAGACTAAATTAAGTAGTGATGGCAACAGCCTGTCTCAAGTATTAGGGTACACAGATCTGGTCTGTGATTTCCTTTGTTCCTGCTCACCCCGGGACAGTGCAGGTGATCTCCTTCCTGGAATAGGCAAAGACATTCTTAGAAGCTGACCCCCTCTACAATTTATTAAAGTTAGAGAGATACAACAGATGTAAGAATATGTGCAAAAGTGTAACTACCTACAAAATTGAGGTGTTTATTAGGAGAAGGGGAGATGATGCTCTGTGGGTCCTCCACAAGGAACTTCATAAATGCTGAACAGAATCTGCCAAGGTGGGCTTTGTTTTTTTTTTTTTTCTCAGAATCCTTGGTTTATCTAGTCAGCTTATCTATGTTCCTTAACACTGTTTTAACTATAATGCCATAACCATATAAGGACAGTATAAGAAAGGGTGAAGCATGAGACCAATGCTCCTGATGATCATAGATGCATATTTTCACAATAATCCCTCGCAAACCAAATTCAAGAACAGGTAAAACTGACACATTGGGGCTGGAGACATTGTTCAGTGGTTAACAGCTCTGTTCGATCTTCCTGAGGATCTGGGTTCAATTCCCAGTACCCACATGGCAGCTCATGATTGTCTGTAATGCCAGTTCCAGAGGATCCAATACCCTCACACAGCTATACACAAAGGCAAAACACCAATGCATATAAAAGACAAATTATTTTAAAAAGAAGAGCACACATTGTAACTACATTGGTTTCATCCCATTGGTACAAAGTTGGTTCACCATCTGCAATCATAACATAACATATCATAGCATAACATAACATATAAATATACATCTGCAAATCATGATATAACATAACATAAAAATAAACCTGAAGACAGAACTTATATAATCACCTTTTGACACAGAGAAACTGTTTGACAAAGTGGAAGAGCCTTTCAAGATCAAAGTCCTATAAATGGTATGATCAAATGGAACTTTCTCAACATATGAAGGCCCAGATAGTACAAATCTAGAGCTAATGTTACACCAGTTGTGGGGGAATCTGAGAGCATTCCCTCTGAGTCTGGAATTGAGAGAAGCGTATCCATTCTTCACTTTTATTTCCTATTGTTGTCAAAATCTTAGGTAAAGTAAGACAAAGAAATAGCAGCATTACATACAGGATAGAAAATGTCAAATTACCCCTCTTCTCAAATAACACAATCCTATAATAGACGATAAAGACATAATCCCCAAACTTCCTAAAATTGACAAATGTGACCACATGAAATTATTAAACTTCTGCCCAGAAAAGGGTGTAATCACCAAAATGAAGAGACATTTTAGAGAGGAAGAAAGAAATCTTTGTCAACTACACATCAAGCAGAAAATTAATACCGAGAATACCAAAGAGCTACAAAAATTAAACAGCAAAACCCCCAAATTCTTCCTATCAATAAATGTGCAAGTCGATTGAATAGTTTTCCAAAGGGGGGGGGGGCAGAGTGACTAAATAGTTGAAAAATATGTTCAACATTTTTAACTACAAGAGGAAGGAAAATTCGATCTAACACAGCAGTTAATTATCATCAATAAAATAAAGTCTGGTAAATAAGACCTTTATTTTTTATTTGTTGGAGAATAAACTGTGGTGATTACTGTAGAACACAGTGGAGGTTTCTCAAAAATCTAGATATAGAATGACCTCATGACCTGGCTATACCACTCAGGGGGATACACAGAAAATCAACATACTAGAACGGGCACTTGCTCATCTGTATGAATAATCTCTTGGGTACTGTGTGGACACATCATGTGGCAATAAATACCTAACGCCCTATAAGCAAAAGGCAGGAAATAGAATGCGTGAGTTCTGAGAGAGAGGAATTCTGGGATAGAGTCAGGTGGGGGAAGAGTAGCCATTGGACGCAGAGTAACTCAACTGAAAAGAGGTAACTAGCGACATGGCAGACATAGAAATATATAAATGGGTTAATTGAGTTATATGAAGGGATTGAGATAAGGTGGGAGGGGTTTTCACTCTGCTACCAAGAAAAATAGAATTATGGTGTTGCAAAACAATGCATAGAAGTGGAAGTCATTATGTTAAGCAAAACAAGCCTTTAGTATGCAGCGACTGCATTTTAATTTGCGTGTGAGTCTGCGTGCACATGTTGTACTAGAACAGGGATCATGAGAAGGGAAGAAAAACTCTTAGGAGAAGCAAAAGGGATGCCATGGACTACATCTGGCACAAAGCAGGCTGATTAGTGGGAGGAAAAGACCAGCAAGGAGGAGTCAGGGGTGTGGAGGAGAGGGAGGAATAAAAGTAAAGTATCATGAAAACGCCATAAAAAATTTGTCATATGGTGTGGCAATTTTGAAACTAGTAAGTCATAAGATTTGTATGTATATGTGTATTTCATTAGATGAGAAAAATCAGATTTTATATCTTAATACAAATTATCTGTGCCTGATTTCTTTTTGTTTTCCCCAACACACACAAACACCCACACACTCACACATATACAAACATAACACAAACACATACTCACATTGACTTCATATACTCACATGCATACACACACTCACAAACACACACACTACACATTTATACACACCACACACACACACCACACACTCACACTCACACACACCACATGCACATACATACTCTCCCCACCACGCATACACCTACTAATCTCTCTAAAACCCACTGATGCTTATGTTTCTAGAATTCCTCCTAGTCAGATTCAGCTTAGGGACAATGACTCAAGACAGATGCTGTGCCAGCTCTTGTTGAGCAAAAGTGCTACAGATCTGGATGAGTGTTCTTGCTGGGGTTGCCCTCAGCTTCTTTTGTGCGAAACACCAGGTACCAAGGCCTGGACTACAAACTTCTTTCCTATCTTCCCTCAGGACTCGGGGTGGTGTCTTAGTTCTAATTGGCACTGAATAAGTACTGACTGCAAAAAAAAAAAAAAAAAAAAAAAAAAAGCCCTTAAATCTAGAGGGAGGAATTTGTCAGTCATCATGGATCCTCGATTTTGAAACTTTCAAAGAACTTTCTTTAAATAAACTAATACCAACCATGGTGCTCTAAATGGTTCTCACAGGATTTAAACTTTTCTACTTAATTTAGATTGCTTTTAATAGACTTGACTTTACACATTTCTTAATTAAGATTATGTATGTAACCCTTTCATCAAATATAGCTAATACTGCACTAATTCCCATCCCATACCCCACAGAGGATTAGCAGTAAAAGGGCAGGCCAAGTGGGACTTATTCTTAGGGTGTGGAAAGTAGTCCTTTTCTTCCACTCAAACATGCAAGCACCTATACAGGGATGACCTATCACCTGTGAAAACAGCAGTATTTTCTAAAGCAGAGTCACATCAAAAGATTGATTTTCAGGAAAATCTACAAAACCAAGTAGCATTTACCAAAACTTTCCAATGATCTAAGGATTTACAAGGACAGACATTATTTGGAAGATTAAAATGGGTTAATATAGAGAAACTACTTGGTATATTTGTGTTAGGTTAAACCATGTATATTTTTTTGGCACAAACTACAAAGAACATTTACTGCCATGTGCTAAGTTGCCTTCATTTCATAAGTAAGAATACTAAAGATCAAAGGATAAGTAAACAAAAGACACAGTATACCTTCAGGAGGTTTTGCCAGCGACCTTCCTGTGGCCATTACTTTCTCTTGACAAAGGAAGGAGAAGAGTCTGACATCTGACTCCCAAGCTCACAGCTGACTCTCTGCAGCACTCTCTGATGCTAAACCAAAATTCAATTGGGAATCGAAAAGCATCTCTCAGTAATTAAATATCTCTCAGCACGAGGGAATGCACTTGAAGTCCTATTGGAGATTTTAGAGACAACTTGTAGGATGTCTTTTGATAGTTCTGATAATGAATTAATTTGAAAATCAGTAAAGAATTAAAGGGTGTTATCTCTAAGTCATTAAACAAAGGGACATTGCTAGGTCATCTCCCTTTAGAAGGGATCAAAGTAGATTTTAAGATTTATGGCTGAGTGGTTCACCTCCAAACACACTTAGTGAGCTTTGGAAAGTGTGTGTGTGTGTGTGTGTGTGTGTGTGTGTGTGTGTGTGTGTGTGTGTGTGTGTGTATGTGTGTATATACAATGCATGCATGTGTATGTCTGTCTGGAAGAGCCTGTGCATGTGTTTATTAGTGCAAATAGGTGCACTAAAGGATAAACATATAAAAATGATTTTTCTGTTGACTAAGGAAACAAACCTGCCTCACTACACAATTGAAAATTGTATACTAAAAGATATGAACTGGATCTCCACTAGATAACCCCAGGAAACTGCCTTGTTACCCAAGAGAATTTCAGAGATAATGTGTGCCCTGAAGGTGACATGAGTGAACCAATTATATGTCATGCCTAAACACTACTACCCAGTAAAAAATCGGCATTTCCTCTATTTTGTGACATCCAGTTACATTAGCCATGTCATCTTAAACCAGCCCTCTTTCTGCTCAGAGATGCTAGTGTGTGTTGAATATAGTAACCATGGAGACGACCCTCAGACTATGAAAACTGTATGATATTTTTTAAGGCGGGGTCCATTAAAATACCAATTGATTTTTGGGGATAATCTGAGAATCTAAGTGGCATCTACCGAACACTATCTGTATTATTTAAGGGTCTGTATGGACAACATAGTTTATTTATATTACATTTGCATCTCTGTGGCCAGTCACTAACATATAACCCGTTTGATACCGAAAAAAGTCTTTGATAAATGACTTCAAAATTAATTCACCTATGGTCACGCAGTCAAGGCCAACACCATAAATCAAAGTGAGATTTAATGACTTGAAACACCATTCTTTTTATTACTTTACCCTGAACTATTTCCAATACTATAATGAATTAGGAATATGCCTCGGTTTTTACAGTGATCATCCAGCATGCACAAAAGGTATTGTGTTCAATTTGATCCCAGCACTGCATACAAGTTTTGGTGGCATATGCCTATCGTCTCTGGTGGGTGTAGGAAGATCAGAAGGCACTGAGGCTAGCCTACATTATATGAGACCTTATCTCAAAGTCAAAACAAAAGTCTACATTGTACTTCTCCTAAACTTCATATGCACGCTATGAATTAAATGGTTGTGCTTTCGTGAAATTAAAATGTTGAATCTCTAATGCCCAATGAGGCAGGACTTGAATACAGAGACTAAAGAAGGAAGCAAATTACATTTGATCATAGAGGCAGGAATCTTCTGTAACAGGACTGACATCACGATCAATGAACCACTAGAGTACTTCTCATTCTTGCTGTCTCTCCTCCCTCTTTTCCCCTTCATCCTTGATTTTGGACTTCACTGTCAGAAGTCTGAGAACATAAATATATTGTTTACATCACTAATTTATACTATTTCATTACAGAAAACTTGATGATTTTACTATACACCCCCAAATGCCATATGTGGAAAAGTTAATACCCATTAAAACAGGTTGCGAAGAGGTTCAAATAGAAGGCATTTAGATAGTAACAACCCGCTCTGATTCATTGGTTAAAGCTATCCTCTCAAGAGTAAGTTAGTTCTCACTGAAGTGAGTTGGTTATTTTTAGGAGATGGCTTTGTTGTTAAAAAAAAAAAAAAAAAAAAAAAAAAAAAAAAAAAAACCTGCCTCCTTTCTGTGCACTATGCAGTATCTTTTCTGCCTGAAGGAAAACCAAGACCCTTACTGTTGTCTAACTTTATACTGATCAACAGAGGGCTTTCCTATTACACTTCGTTTCTTAGTAAATATCAGTATCTGCCAATCTGCTATATCAACAGACAATGAACCAAGCTACAACCTGAGTAAGTAACAAACTTCTGATACTCAAATTTTCCCAGTTTTAAGCTTTCTATGGCCCTTGTAACCTAAGATTTTCTCATGCACACTAGTACATATGCCATAGAAAATGAAATGTGCCTTATATAAAAGGTAAAGGAAACAAAGGAGGACTCATTCATTTTAGTATATACTCACAGACAGGACATAGCATAATCAGAGAAGAAAGCACTGTTTCTTTGTCAAGACCCACATATACCCTTACTCATATTGAATCAAGTGGCAGAGCAGGGTGGTTTTATGTATCCTGATTACATTTTCAAAATTGCTATTAAGAATGATTCATATCCTAGATATGAGTAAGCTAAAATATAAAACCGCTGGTATTTTCTTTTCATCTCAAGCATTATCCTTGATTTATAATTTTCCACACAGAGCAACCTACAAAGAAATATTGAAAATTACACAGTCGAGCCACAGCCCAGAAACCACTCACAGACCGCTTCTTTCATGGAATGTTTTAGAACCCTGGACAGCTCCAAATCTGGCTCCTCTAAACTCCTGAGTATTCATAGCTGCTGAGATGGTGACATTAAGAAAGAAGGAGGCTAAGACATTACTTTCAGAGTGGCCTCAAATCAGCAAACATTTTTTGAAGGTCGTGTTGCAATAATTTGGCACTGTTGTGAAAAATTTGCCTGTACTTTGCTGAGATAAACAATCACTCATTGTTCTAAGACCACTGGACTCCAGACAGCTCACTACCATGTCGCTAACACCCAAATTCTAGTAAAACTCATTAAATCATCTCTCTTTTTTTTTCTGTATCAGCATCGTAGCAATTGTCTAAATCACAAGAAATCTTCACTTGACTAGGAAACTTCTCAACATTAGAACATGAGGATCCCAAATTAGGATCTCACTGAAATGTGTCAGCAGGCAGACCTAGTTTTTGCTATAAAGAAGCTACCTCCCACACTTATCTGAAACTTATTTATGCCTCCCCCAAGTTTCTGGCTGGTCAGGATAGAGTCATTGCCTTGATGAAGAGCATTATGAAATGTTAGAAGCAAAGAGCTGCAGCATGTCACCCAATGCAATGCCTTCATCTTAGCAAGAAGGCAGTGAACAGCTATCGAGTTGAACTATTTTACCTAAGTTCACAGGGGTGACTGCCTTTGGTTTCAGTAATTTCCTTTTTGCATGGATGCCTCATGTCTTCCTGCCCTCTTCATCTCTGCCACTGACCTGTGACTCACCATCGTTCCAGTTGTGTGTAGACCACAAGGGAGGTGACACAACCTGGGCAGCTATCTTTCTGCAAAGCAGATTCTCACCAGAAAGCTGGCACTCGGTGCCTTGGCAGAGAATGTGCTCAAGCAGGATCAGAGAAGAGCACACCATCTGGACAGTGTGACTCTGGGTGCCAAGTGAGCCCCAGCCATAGCAAAGGAGGGGAAGGCAGGGTGTCACCTGACTGCACACATTTATTTTTTGCTTTAAAGGGATTTGTTAGCAGTCCTGCTATTCTGAGTGGAAGGCATTGTAGGTGGTTCTGATGGCTGACAAATGTGTAGGCAAGGATGAAACAAGGTGAGTGATAGCCAGGCAATTTGCAAATGGTTTGTAAGCCAGGAAAAGTTGGTTGTGTCAGATCACTATGTGTGAATGGAGGAATACAGCTTTGAAGGGTAAAGTAGGTTTGCTTTTTCTCCATTTTTATCCTCCTCTCCCTTTTTAGAAAAGTAATACATAGAAAGATTTCCCAAATAGTCCTGACAAAAATAATATACTTTAATATCCAGTGATACATGTCTTTTCTCAAAGTATTAATTACACTGATTTTGTCCTAGACTAGACCAGCGTAGCCCACCAAAAAACATACAATTTTCTACATTGTTTCCAAATAATCAACCAATGGCATAATAAATCCAGCAGTAGTTTTCCTATTCAATATTCTAGGTTCCTATATACATACTGTTTTAAGAAATAATATATTTACATATATATGTATATATGTAGTGTATTTTAATATGTTTTTATTTTCCATGTTCATTAAAATAGCTTCTGTTAACTTGACCACAATTGAGCCATCTTTGAGTGTCTTATGGGTATCTTTTACAGTTATAGAATCATACCTAATTTTTAATTATATATCTACAATATATCAATCATTTTGCACATTAAACTTCATTAGGCACATTCACACATGGGTTTCTTTAATCTTGACAATAATATTCTGTTACTAGCTACTCAGACTTTATAGAAATACTTAAAAGTTGAGTTAGCAGAACTTGGCACTTTGGCATGAACACTTGCTTCAGAATGAAATGGATTCCATTTGGATCCTAATAACTATTTATTTAGAACAAATAGTCAACTATTGGCTTTGGTGGCAAAAAACACTGCCTCTAAGAATGCTGTACTTTTGAATAAGACAATTGATGTGAAGATGTCTAGAATTGTGTAGGAAAACCTGCCTATATCTTCTTCCTTCTCAGTTCATTTCAGACCTCAAGATTTTCAACTTCTTTCTTCTCTTTGTTTTATCTTTTCTATAGTTAAAGAAGCATACTCTTTTTATAATCTCAGACTTTTTTAAAAATAAGTCGAAGAATAAGGGAATAGAATCTTTGCCTATGGAATGAAGCTACAAGGAGAAAACTGACAACCAAAATTGAGCATCATAATTAATGAGAGTATACAACTATATTTTTATAATAATTTTCTCTCTAATTTTCAAGATGCTAGTTTTTCTTATTTTTAAAAGGAAAAAGAAGAAGTAGGGGAGCTAATGACTATACACTCTATGTTTCCAGAAGTTAATTTTGTTTATGTTTTAGAATAGTGAAAATTTATACTTTTTAAAATAATGGAATAACTATTCACACCAAAATTGATAAAGTCTAGTAATACAAAATGATTTTTATTTTATCTGTCTCTGCAGCCATATAAAATCTAATGACCACAAAAATATAAAATGCTGCTGGTACAGCTGATACACTCCAAATATGTAGAAGCCAGAATGATGGCCTCTGGGCAAAATCCTCAGTTCTTGGAATATCCTCTTGGCTCATCAGGACTCAATCTCTGTGAAATATAATTTGATGTCTCCAGTGGTAATTCTTCTGTCATGAGGAAGCCAATGTTTTCCTGTTAATAAGAATCCTTTCATTATATTTTATCTTTCTTTGAAACTGACCAAGCTTGAATGACCTCACAAATTGCATTATCTTTCAACAGAACCTAAGTACAATTCACAAATTAGATGCAGAAAGATTTCTTCTTCATTAAGAGAAGAGTTTTCTGCCAACATTAGGTTTGCCTATTCATGTGGAGGGAACTACACCATTGCCCTATGCCAGGCTTCTTTCGCCCTCTTCTTCTTCTTTTAAGAAAAAAAGAATACATATTCTTCTATGAGCTTTGAAGAGAATTCATTTTTCAAGAGAATTTCCCAGTTAAGCTCTTCCCATTTTCATGTTAAGGAAAATTGTCATGCCCAGTACCTTAGACTCTTCAAAACCAAAACTCCATGAGCACTGAAATGGGATTTAATCTGACACAGCTAGTATGTTTTTTAAGAGGAAAAATACTAATTATCTCCCATCTCTTTTTATATCTTCATTTTATTAGATAAAATCTACTACTACTCGGGTCTCAATATGAAATCCTAGCAGAAGAACAAAACCAACAATTAAACCACTTTTATATTGTAAAATCTATCTACAGCCTAATCTAGCTTCTGATATAAAATATAATTACATTTAAATTTCATTTGTCATTATATGAAGATTTTTTTAAAAAGGTAGATGGAAATCTTGTCTTAGCATTTTGTGAGTTTTAACCAGTAAATTGACATAACTTATCATCATTTGGGATAAGAGGGATTGCCCAAATCAAGTTACTTGTGAATGTACTGTGAGGGATTGTCTTCTTAGCTTCATTAAGGTAAGAAGACCTGTCTACTATAAGCGGTACCATTCCCTAGGCAGAAAAGCCTGAAGTATATAAGAATGTAGAAAATTAGTTGAGTAAAACTATATATGTATTCATTAATTACTCTCTGTTTTTTGACTATGGATTTTGTGTGAATAGCTGATTCAAGTTCTTGCCACTGTGACCTTGCTGCACTGATGGCTATAACCTTGAACTTTGAACTTTCTTCCTCAAGTTGTTTTCATCAAGGTATTCTGTCTCAGTAAATGAAACAAAACTAACAGATTTGAATTCCCATATATTTTAAAGCATTTGTGTTTTTTAAGATCATCTGCCCAACTGAAATAATTAAGCACAGGATGAAAATAATAAAAATTGAGTATATGAAAAAATGACTCATTGATAATCACTTAAAATACTTGAATAAGCATGAGGACAAACTTGCAGTGAAATGTTTACAAGTTAGAAGATGTGAGTCATTTTAGAAACCATTTAATTTAATCCTCCTCATGCCTAATAAGTATCCCAGAATACCCCAGGCACACTGATCATATGAAATCTCTTAGTTTAAGGCCAGTATAACAAGGATTACAGAAAAGTAGAAAAATGCTCACATACACTGAAAGTTATGGCTGTTTTACATTATACCTATTGGGTGTTTCTCTCTATTCCTGAACTGTTGTTCTAAACTTAGGTCATCTGCTAGGCTGGTGCAGGGTTGCTTTCAGGACCAGTAATACCAGAGGAATCTGTCCAACCAGCTATTCTCATGTACCTATTTTCAGAAAGTAATTCCTCCTAGCTTTTCGGCCATCCTTTAGGCATGGCATCAAAACTTGATTTTTTCCTTCACAAGGCTGCTTTCAAAATTCTATTTCTGAATTTCTGTCTGACATAACATCCTTTCCCCTAGTCACATGGAACATGGGCAGTTACAGTATAGCCCAAAAGAAAATAGAAAGAAAAATGTACAGTTATGAGGTATATTATGTATTATAAGTGATTGATTTATTAGCATAGTAGAATGCTGAAAAGAAATTAACTCAGGAAATTGCCGTCAATTTAAACATTGCTTTGAAATTCTGATTGAGAAAATCATTCTCATTTTGATTTTGTATAAATTGTTCACATGATACTTTTAAGTATTTTATCAAGAAAAATAGGAATATTTAATACAGTGAGACAGGAAATTAGTCTCTGTATGCATTATTAACATGATTTAGATTCACGTTCTTTCCCAGGTACCTGTTTCTCTAACTAGATTCTGCATGTTGAAGAATGATTCTTTTATCTCTGCCTCTTAGACTATATCTATCAAAGTAGGTTACATGCTGTTGATTTTATTTTTGGAAAAAACATATGGTCATTAAAAATATTTGTCATCAATGGTGCAAGGGAGTTGGTGAAATTGAGAGTTATCATCCACATCTACTTTTGCATCACTGCAATCCAACTGAGAGAATAACTCAGTGAAGAAAGGATGGGGAGAGGGGCTTACAACATTCCATCTTAGATACTTAATACTATGGCATATCATGAAGGTGGTAGAAATATATGGTAGAAGAGAACTCTTCAAATCATATGTTCTGGCTGGTTATATGTCAATGCAACACAACCTATGGTCATTTTGGAAGAGAGAAATCTAAAGTGAGAATGTGGTGCATTTTCTTGATTGACGATTGATGTGGGAGGAACTCGCTGACTGTTAACAGTTCCTCCCCAGGGCCGATGGTCCTGAGGGTCCTAAGAAATCAGGCTGAGCAAGCCATGGAAAGCAAGCCAGTACTACTCTTCCATGCCCACGGGATTAGTTCCTGCCTCCACGTCCTTAAACCTCTCCTTGACTGGAATTCTGATACAAACACATCCTAATTTTGATTTTACACAATCTGCTTGCATGACACCTGCTCCAGTTCTTTCGCTGACTGCTCCTGATAATGGACTTTGATATGGAACTAAAAGTTGGAACAGATCTACTTTCCCCGAGTTGCTTTTGGTAATGTCATTTTATCACTGAACTAGAAAACCTAACCTAGACATCATGGCAGTCAGAAGCAGAGCAGAGCAAGGCCAGAAGGGGCCAGATGCAAGATAATGGTAGGGATATGCTTAAGGTGAACTATTTATTTCCTTCTAAAGTCTCTAGAACCTTCCAAAATAATACTCCATCTAGGATTAATAAATTTAATTCAAAAGATTCTAGGAGACTCTTCATATCCAAACTTAATAGCCTACATCTTTCTCCACCCTTATTTCTCACCACTCTTGGTTTGTTGTGCCCCTGCCTGCCTATCTTGGTGTTTCCCACATATATCATATGCTTTGGCTTCAGGACAATTATTTAATTGCCTAAAACACCTCCAAGGAGCCCATCTGGCCCACCCCTAGCATCTGTATCTGTTCCATAAAGCTCTGTGTTTATCAAACAGTTTTGCCTACCAACACCGCTTGCATTAACTATTCGTCCACTTTATCACCTACACAATGTACTTGTACTTTGAATGAAAATTACCTTTTTAGGTTTATATATTTGAAAGCTTGGGAACCGGTTGGTAGGACTGTTTGGGAAGGATTAGGTGTGGCCTTGTCAAAGGATGTGTGTCACTGGAAGTAGCTTTTGAGGTTTCAAGAGTCCACATGATTCCCAATGAGCTCTCTCTACCTTATACTTGTGGATCAAGAAAAGGCTCTCAGATAATGCTCTAGTGCATGTCTGCCTGAGCCCTGCTATGTTCTACACAACAGTTGCAATGGTTTCTAACCCATAAGCCCCAATAAACATTTCCTTTTATAAGTTTCCTTGGCCTTGGTGTCCCGTCAAAGCAATTGAAAAGCACGGGAGAAAAGAGTGTAAATTTAATGTATATATTCCATCCAAATTCATATGTCAAAGCTCTAATATCCATTTAGCTTTATCGAGAGAGGATACATGTTATTAAATACTTAAGGTTATATGAAGTTTTAGTCAGGGCCCTGGTCTAACAAAACCTGTAAGAAGTGGCAAAAAGTGCTCAGAACTTTCTCACTAAGTACACACGGAGGTCATGTGAGTATAAAGTAAGACAGTAGCTACCTAATGAGCCAACATAAAAGTCTGAATAGTCTACCTGCTGTGCCGATGCCTGGATCTTAGATATTCAGCCCCAAAAGCCTGCCAATCTGTGGCATTTGGTTACAGTAACCCAAGAAGACATATTACACCATCTATATAATTTCAACACAGGGAAATAGGCCTTAAAATATAATAGTAAAACATACCACCATTGAATGTGCCATAACTTAACCTTGCATTTCTGCTTTACATGAATGGCTTGTCTGGAAAGGAGAGAATATGAGAGCATGCTCATCCTAAAACGCAGAACATTTAAAGTAGCACTATATTAGGAATACTCAATTGTTATTTTCCAGGTAAAATGGAAGGCCAGTAGATATATTTTTAAATAATACTAACTCTGATATTTCCTTTATCTGGTTATCCATGCCCCAGTCTAAAACAGTAAGATTTTCTGAAGCAAAAATTATAAAAAAATGTGTTTTATGTTTTTCCTTGTTTATAGTCATGAGACCCAGCAAGACTATGAAGCTATAGCTTCACAAGTACCAAAACAAAGCACAGTACTCCCAGCACTTGAGAACTTGAGCTGAGGACTAAGTAAAGAAAGAAGAGCAAAAGGAAAACCTTGAGCACCTCTTGGCCAGCAGACAGCTATTCCAATCTAAAAGTATCATGTTGCATAATGCGAGTGACAACATGGAAAATACAAACACAATTTATTGCTTTAGAGAGAACACAGTTGTGTTTGCTCTTATGCTTGTCAGATCTGCCCTTCCCATATTATTTGCCCTTCCCATATCACAATATGCCAGTCTATAGTAGCCAGCCAGGAACTGTGGGCTGACTTGCTATTGATAGATTTGAAAAATACACTGCAGTCTGTCAAGTTGCACATTTACATCTTAGAATCTAATCTGCTTTCTTTCCTTCATGAAATCGATTCTGGAGCAATTGAATAACCAGCCCACGAGGCATTTTAACATCCCGTGTATTTATCTCCGTATAACCCAGAAAGAGAACAGTAATTAGGAGTGACCTACTATTACCAGCGCTGAGGGAACAGATTAGAATGATCGGTGTTTCATCATTCCTTTAAGGAGGTACCACCAAGTCGGCTTCATTCTCTATTCAGCTCTCAGTGACAGGCTGTTGAGCCCCTTGATTTGATTCCTGGAGGAAACAGACACGAAAATGGTTATCATTATCTGGGATTTTGTTTCATTTTCTGTAAATTTAAGGCGTCAGTGAAATAGGCTCTGTTTTTAGCTGTGGGATCATATTGTCACATGCTCACAGTACTGGATGAAGTAGGCATTGGAAGAGCTAAAAGAAAATGACTTTCTAGATTCTCATCCATTTGAGTGTTTTGAGCTAAGCCCCGAAGGTTGAGAATTTCCTGTCAGATTTGAGGAAAAATAACAAGGGGTTGCCAGAAGATCCAGTTCAGTTTTATTAGCTTTCTCTTTAAACTTTTAGTTTCTGATGTCAGCTATATAGCTAGTGTATACAGTGCATATATCTGAAACATCTAAATACAACAGGATTCAGCTTTGAAAGACCAAGTGTAGCCCTTGGCTGTGCTTTCAACTGACTAGTTTAGTCATTAAAGCCCCATGCCGAGATAGCTTAATTTGTTGAAGATCATTCACTATTTTCTTAGGAAGAATGGAAGTGAGGTGAATCTTAAAAATGTGTACATCTATATGCAAATATATAGATGGCTTCGTTTCCCCTTTCTCCCTGCCTTCATTCATGTAGATTCTTTGTGCCAAGCCCTTTCTCTACCGAATTCAGGTTCAGAAGTCTCTATACCTTGAGCTCAGAATTTTAGAGTGAGATGCGGCGTGCGGTCGACATTCTTTATCTATTACCCACCTCTATTACTTGCGTGCTGTGATAACGCATCTACAACAAACATTTCTAGACATAGGTCAGTGGGGAATGGTTGGGATCACACCTGGAGCTTGGGCAAATATTCAAAACACATTTAAAAGAAGCATGACATAAAACTTGTATGTGATTTTAAAAAATTTATGATTAATCAGAGTTACTTTTTACTTTCACAGCAGTGCCCTGAAAAACTGCATTTATACTCTATAACATGTTAATTTCCTGAAACTTATAGAACAGATGATATCTAATAGGTGAATGTACTTCATAAATGACATATGAAGATAGAAAATTATTCTGGTTATTTTAAATATAAAGGGGTTTACCAAAGCTCTTAGAAAATATTTGAGAGGTCTGGGCTTGTCATAGGATTGAGGCAGTGACTTTCACAGTGATTCTTAGAGCTTTTAATAGCACAGACTCATATACATTTACTTCATCTATAAGAGTAGGGAAGCAGAGAAATTAGAAATTATCCTTATGACTTAACCATAGTAAATCAATAAAAATAATTTAAAGAAGAAAAAAAAACCAAGCGATTCTGTCTTACCTAAAATCTATGAGTTGTTCATTCCAGAGCCAGAAATCTATGAGAGCAGAAGATGCTTCTTACACTGATGCCTATTTATCTCACCAGAATTTAAGGGGTAGCTCAGGCACAAGAATGGTTGCTGCAGAAGTTTCAGAATGGAATATCCACCACTGCTCTGACTGTACCTAACAAAACACACAAGACAGCAGCAAAGACAACCTGAAGCATTTTCTCCATTTATATTTCATGAGTCAATCTAACCAGCCAAACCTAAATTAGACCTAGAAGTAGTGTAGGTTTTGGTTTCATAGAATTGCTAGTGTAGGAAGGCACACTAGGACAAAGAGGCAAGAATATAATGACTAGATAAACCAGAGGATTCAGGATGGAGCCATAGCTCATGTATTCCTTCTCCCCATTAAAACAAATTAAAAAGTCCAAAATAGTAGTCTTTTTTAAATCTACCCCAAAATTGAGCATGTTAAGTAACCCAAGTAAATTAAATTCAATAAGCACGAAAGCCCTTCTAAGAGAGAGAAAGAGAGAGAGAGAGAAGGGAGAGAGAGAGGGAGAGAGGGAGGAAGGGAGGGGAGATGAGTTTTGTATATATTTTGGATATTAGCCCTCTGTCAGATGTAGGGTTAGTGAAGATCCTTTCCCAATTTGTAGGGATCCTTTCTGTCCTATTGACAATGTGCTTTACCTGACAGAAGCTTTACAGTTTCATGGAATCCCATTTATCAATTGTTAAACTTAGAGCCTGAGCCATTGTGCTCTGTTTAGGAGATTGTCTTCTGTACCAATGCAAATCAAAAGGACCGTGGAATTCTACCTTACACCAATCAGAATAGCCAGGAAAGAAAACTCAAGTGATAGCAAATGCTGGCAAGGGGAATACTTCTCCACTGCTGGTGGAATTCCAAAATGATATAACCACTCTGAAAATCAATTTGGTAGTTTCTCAGAAAATTGGAAATTGCTCTACCTAAAGACCCATCTATACCACTTCTGGACATATACCCAAAAGATGATCTGCCATACCATAAGGACACATGCTCCACTATGTTCATAATAGCCAGAAACTGGTAACAACCCAAATGTCTCTCATCTTAAAAAAAATGGATAAAAAAAAAAATGTGGTTCATTTGTACAACGGAATACTATGCAGCTACTTGAAACAAGGACATTGTGAATTTTTTTCAGGCAAATGGACAGAACTAGAAAATATCATCTTGAGTGAGGTAACCCAAAAGGACAGATATGGTATGTACTCACTGACTAGTGGATATTAGCCATAAAGTACAGAACACTCGTGACATACACAATAAACCCAACAGTTAAACAAGAAGGAAAACTCAAGCAAGGATGCTTGACTCATACTTAGAAGAAGGAACAAAATAATCACAAGAGGCAGAGGGAGAAAAGAAGGTGGGTAGGAACGGGGAAGGGCAGGGGAAGGGGGCTGGTGTGGGGAGAGACAGAAGAATGGAAATCTTCAGCTGCCAGGGTGTGTGGAGGGGTGGGGAAATTGTTAGGAAGTCCCAGAAACCTGAGATGGTGGAGGCTCCCAGTTACTAATGCAAATGATCTTACCCAAGATGCCCAAGAGTGGGCACATGGAATCTGAAGAGCCACCTCCTATAGCCAGGCTGAGCTACCAAGTAGAGGGATAAAGACACCAACCCACCCACAAAACTTTTGAGCCAAATGTGCTTTGTCTAAAAGAAATACAGGAACGAAGATGGAGCAGAGACTGAGGGAATGGCCAACCAATAAATGGCCTAACTTAAAACCCAACTCATA
This sequence comes from Micromys minutus, assembly GCF_963924665.1. NCBI lineage: Eukaryota > Metazoa > Chordata > Mammalia > Rodentia > Muridae > Micromys > Micromys minutus. The sequence continues at coordinate 10,062,693 of NC_137965.1, forward strand.
ACCAAACACCAATCCCTGGTATCATTAATGATATTGTACGCCTATAGAAAGGAGCCTAGAATAACTGTCCTCTGAGAGGTTCTGTGTAGAAGCTGACTGTAAATTATCCACACCCAAACACTGGACTAAGGCTGGACACACTTATGGAAGAGTTGAAGGAATGATGGAAAGCCCTGAAGGAGATGTGAACCCCACAGGAAGGCCAACAGAGTCAACTAACCTGGACCTCTAGGAGCTCTCAGAGGCTAAACCACCAGCCAAAGAACATAGAGGGGCTATAATGAGGCCCCTGGCACCCAGAAAGCAGGCGTGCAGCTCAGTCTCTATTTGGGCCCCCAACAACTAGAGCAGAGGCTCTCTCTCCTTAAGCCTGAGCGTGGTGTTGGTTCACTAACAGGGATGCCTTGTCTGGCCTCAGTGGAAGATGATTTGCCTAATCAGGCAAAGACTTGATATGTTATGGTAGGGGAATACCCAGAGGGTTCACAGCTTCTCAGAAGACAAGAGAAGGGGGAGGGTATATGTGAGGGGAAACTGAGAGGAGGGGCATCATTTGAGATGTCAATAAATGAATAAATATAATTCTTCAAAAGAGAGACTCATGGTTGCTTTGAACAGTGGCAGAATTATGAGGGGAATACGTAACAGATTGGGAAAAGAGAAATATGTCAAATTCTACCAAACTACGTAGAATGACATGTGCGCTAACATGGCAGACGGGAATCTCAAAATATTCCACTTAAGAGGATGTCTACTATCATTTCCCAAGCATTTTCCAGAAACTTGTCCTGAACTGGGATGACTTAACACCATGAGGTAGGATCACACACTTGGAGGATGTATTTCTGTCAAATTGTAGGTCTGCTTGCATCTCAGTCGGTCTAAAACACCAGAAAGCTGCCAGAAAGGCAGTGTGGCACTTCAGGTCTGTACCTCATCCATTTTAGAGCTCCTCCATAGGGTAAGGAAGAGCAGCAGGTTCAGAGGTACCCTTCCCACATACATAGAAATACTTGTGATGAAATGTAATCCCCATCAAGAGATATTAAAAAGAGGGCCAGTTTTAAAAACTAAAGGTAATTGGCTCATAATTGCTTCTCCTTTGCGACTGAATTGAACTATTTGGAATTGTGGGTTATCTAGAAAGAGTTGGCTTGTTATACTGGCTAGTGTATCCTCATCTTTTGCATATAACCCTACTTTTCATATGATGCTTCTATTACCTCAGGACTCTGCAGAGTCTCCATCAGCAAGAAGGATTTTTAATTGAGGGCCTTCTCAAGTCTATAACAAGTATTTGAATAAAACTTTATTCTTTATGAATTACCTATGACATGGTATTCACTTATAGCTACAGACAATGGAATAAGATATCTTCCAAAGCAAGGAAAGCTGGAGCTAGAACTATCAAATAGGACTCCCTAGGGAAGCAAAAGTAATAAGCGGGTTGTAAACCAAGCTGAGCTTAGAAAGCGAGCTTCTGAATTGGAAAACCTTGAAAGACCTCACAGCACCAAGGGCACTCAGACCCAAGCCCAACTAGGGAAATTCTTATCCTATGTAGATTTCTGTGAAGATGACACATGATTTGACAGTGGAGAGGTTGGTGGGTAAAAGGACTAGGAAACCGGAAGAGAAGGAGAAAAATGAAGGAGGGGGAAATCAAGATGGAGCTGGAGAAAGCAGACCTAGATCCTGGTGGCCATAATAGGCAATAGGTAGATATGAATATTTTTAAGGGATTTTATAATTCTTTTTTTTTAATCTCTTATAGAAAGGCAGTTTGTATCTTTGTCCATTGGATTTAATCCTATTGTGTAGAGTGTTTGTGGATTGAGAATTTAATATATAAATCTACCATGAAAAGCTATCGGGCTTTGGAATAATGTTTGTTCAGGGCAGTGGGGTAAAGAAACACACCAGGGCAGTCATATCTACCTGGGGCAGAAGCACCAGGGTGGGCAGAGTGAACTGCCTGGGAAGAGAATCCCCTGGACTGAGTGGTGGAGTCCGTGCATGAACTGAGAACGCGGGGGGTGGGGGGGGGGGCTGATAAAAGGTTAAGCCATCCACTTTAATTTTTACTGTAACCTACCTATATTTTGTTTTGTTTTGTTTCTGAGATAGGACCCTACTCTATAGCTCCACTCGCCGGAAAATCACTATCTGGCTTATGCTGGCCTCAAAACTCACAGTGATCTCCTTGTTCTTGGCCTCTTGGATATTCAGACTTATATGCAATAATTGGTTCTCAGAAGGAGAAGATAGGAGGTAATGAGAGAAAGAAAAATATATAAAGAATATTTAGAGAGTTTATATTAAGTATAGTTTTCAATGATGATGATGATGATAAATGTTAGCTATTGAACTAAGAATCTCAGAGAATCGAAAGAAGTATAAAGAAAAATGAAGATTATGTAGGCTAGTTATAATTATAGTAGTTGCTAGAACTGTTTAGGAAAGATTAGGATGTAGAGCCTCTTTGGAGGAAGTGTGTCACTGAGGATGGGTTTGGAGGTTTAAAACAACCCCCTTCCTCCTTATACAGATAAAACGTAAGCTTTCATCTACTGATCCAGTGCTATGACTGTCTGCTGGCTACCATGTTCTCCACCATGATGGTCAGGATGTCCGTTCTCTGAAACTCTAAGCAAGCCTTCTATTAAATGTGTGTGTGTGTGTGTGTGTGTGTGTGTGTGTGTGTGTGTGTGTGTGCATGTGTGTGTGCATGTGTGTTAATAAGCTGCCTTGGCCATGGTGTCTCTTTATAGCAAAAGAACACTAACTAAAACAGTAATAAAATTACTAAATTCTAAAGACGAAAAGTTTCAAATCAATCACAATGGGTTAAACAATATTATGTGCAATGCAACAAAGAATGGGAAAAGGAAGAGAAAATATGTCTAGAAGGGTACATGTGTCCCACCAAGCTACATTTAAAGAGAAAATGTTCCAGTTTTTTAAAGTGTAAAACAGATACTTCAGACTTCTCCCATTTGTTCCCAAGGCCTTTTTGCCTTCAACTATAGAACTCACGTGTCTGATCTTAGGCAATTACTTGACTTGAAATTACTCAAAACCTATCTAATATTTTGTAGGCTCATAAGCCTTAAACATCCTCTTTCTTCTAGCTAGTATGTCATGACAGGTCCTTATTTTATGGAACTAATTTGTGACTATTTTAAGAATGGGTTTTTGGGAGAAAGGACAATAGGTCTAGTTTCCTGTAGCATTCAGAAATCGTTACAATAATGATTATTTAAATAGAAAAATAAAATAAAATCTGAAAAAAAAACTACTAAGGTTGGAAATAATACTAAGGAATGGGACATCTGTATTAGTCATGGGAGGGGCAACAAAAGCTTATAAGAAGCCAGTATAATGGGCTAGAGAGATGGCTCAGCTGTTAAAGGCTAGGCTCACAACCAAAAAACATAAGAAGCCAGTATCATGGGACCATGGTAAGAAATTGCCATTAGCCTCATTCACAGAAATAGCAGATCTGGGAGGAAATGACAGTTTCTAGTTAATAACTGTTACACCTCTAGTTTCTGTGTGGAAGATGCACAAGGAGGAATCTTGGGGGGTAACCTGAATCTTGGGGGGTAACCAGGATCAATATTCAGTAAGCCAATTGAAATCTTGAAGTTAATTCTGTGACACCATTGTGCTGGTTCTGTTGTGCCTGTTCAATCCTTTGCCGTCTGTGGTAATTTTGACTTCCTTTTCTCATGAATGCAGGTGTTCCCTGGGCTGCCAGCTTGATTTTATCTACTCTGATAGAACAAGTTCTACCATCTTAAAGCTCTATGCATAACACGAAGATTCCTTCCCATGCCTCCTTCGCACAGAAGATGCTATTTATAAGTGGGGATACATGAGAGGGAGAAAGATGAACTCTGAGAAGAACAAAAGCAATGAAGATGATGTCACAGTGACTGGGGGATCTCACCTGGTAAAATCACAGGTAAGTCAGCATAAGGCCTGTCTTGGGACCAATTTATACAAAGTCGGAAAATGTCACAGCAGAAGAATTGCTTTTGCCTGAACTTCTCTGGAAGAGAGATGGTGACTCAGGCTAGTATCTCGGTACCTCGATGTGAAAAAGATTGAGAGACCTTTCTCCAAGACAGGAGCAGTCAAGCTCTCAGATTACAAATATGAAACCTTGGTTTCTGTGGACTGAAGAGGTGAGATGGGCACCAGATCCCTGCTACATGCCCCTATTTGACAGCTCTTTACCAGCGCTAGTACAGTTTGAACTCACTTCAAGGTGGAAACTAGTTTGCGAGGATCCAAGTGAAGTGGTAGAAAGGCCATTAAAGGGAAGTAAAGAATCCTGAGAGTTGTGATGGTCTGGACAATGTGAAATACAACAGGAATGGGGATGGAAACCATGCAGTTGAGCTGAGAAGACAAGAGAAGGGTTGTCTGAGGTTGTCTAGAAGGGCTCCTCTGTTTTTCGTCATGCCTTTCCTTGTCCAGTTCTTCTCACTGGTGCTCTTTTCCTTATCTTTCCCTGCTGCACCGTCTCACCTCGTCTTTGCACAGTACTGTCCAGTGGGTACTGTTTTGCCCAGCTCTACAGATGAACAAGGGGTGAGGGTAAATCTCAGCATCTATGACAAGATGAAGAGAGAAAAGCATGCTTCCTTTTCACATGTACGAACTTGACCCTCTCTCCTATTTTGTTGTAGAAAACTACAACCAGCCTCTAGGAGCCTTTGCTTTTCTGTTTCCCCTTTAGTAGACATATAAGAGGTATAAGAAACCAGCTGTTTGCTTTGAATGTGCACATTTAAGACAGAGTGTTGACTTCAAAATAAGATATTTCCCAGGAGTAATTGCTGTTGAGTTAATGATCTTTGGTAGATTGGTCCATTAACTCCTCCCAGCTGTTAATACTCTCTGTAGAAAGGCCTGAAGTCTCAGTCACTATTGACTAATCATGCCAGTTTTCCTGGACATATCTGGGGCCTTGTGACATCTGTTTTTAATAGTCATATCCGGTTGCTCTTTGACTAAATATTGTCCATATTTATACTGTCTTTATAGAAATTAAAAATGTGTGCACACATGCAAACACATCCTACAGTGCATGTGTGTGTGCATGCGTGCACATGCATACACACACACTACACACACACACACACACACACACACACACACACAGGAAAAAATATATCTTGAAGCACAATTTTCCATGCAACATGAGTTTTCTTCCCAAGAAGAACTTCCTAATTCTAAAACAAAAAACTAAGCTTTTTCAATTTAATCTCCTCCTCTGTTATCAAAAGCCTCCCTCTCTCATTTCCTCCCTTCCTTTTTTTTTTCTTCCTGTTTCCTTCTTTTTGTCTTGTGTGGTCCAGACTGACTCTCACTCATTATCCTCCAGCTCAGTTGTGCTAAGTTCAGCTGTCTCAGAAATGTTTCCAAAACATGCAGTGCAGAGAGAATATATAACGGAGCATGTTCTACCTAAGTACTCAGAAATCAGAACCTTAATTTTTTATTTTCTTTCCTGCAAATCCAGAGGACATGTGCCACAGTAATAGAATTTTGGGCTCATTTTTCTAAAGGTTATTCTGAAATTCAAGCAGCAATAGTGGCTTCTCTAGTAAAAGAGTACTATCAGAAGGGACTTCTCTTGTTGACACACTAATGAAGGTAAAACTTAGTTTTGTATGTGTTAAGGCCTCTTTCACAATAATGACGGGACAGTGGTACATTCCACTATATGATAGCCATTAGAAATTTTCTTCAGATGTCTTGGCACAGAAAACATTGGAATTTAATAGAGAAGATAATGTCCCATTTTACAAGGGAAGAAATATAAAATCCACAGATTAACTGTCCCCAAATCAGGCTACAGAACTATTCTTGCTCCATAGTACATCAGGACTAATGCTCCCTCCATTATACATAAGGTTTATGCTTGTTTCCTGAGCCACTGGGGTTTCTAAGGAAGCACGCCAGTGGGTACGCTCTCAACCAGGCCCCATTTCCATAGCAAAATCACACCAGGAATAATGATAAAAAAATAATATAGTGAGAACATGTATTATGTTTCAATGGTGGCCATGAAACTCTGAATCTTTTCAGGTTTTATCAACATCCATAAAGTGTGTAGCCACTGTATGCTGTGAGTTGAATGACAAAGTAAAAGGCAGAAGTTCTGATGGGGCTTGCAGAAGCTATGAGTGGGAGAGACCAGATCTTTTGGGTTCAGACTCCATCTTAAAGAACCTGACCTAAGTTTCCTAGTACCAGTACCACAACAAGACCTGTGTCGAGCACCAGTTTCTAGGTTATCCCCCAACAAAACTGCAACCCCAGGTTACCAGCCCACTCCTGACATACTTAGCTTCCTAACAACCACCAGTCAGAAGGAAAGCAGAAGTTAGGTGTATGGTTTGGCTCCCGGCACCAGCCAATTATATTAAAGGCCATTATGGTACCCCAATCAGATGTGTACCAGGCTAGATACTCCCTTCTTGCTTCTAAAAATACTTGCCAGAAACTGGGCTCAGGGTCCTCTTCCTATTCTTCTCCATCAAAGATAGTGATGTGGCCCAAGTTTGAGCCAGAATAAAGAGACCCTAATGTGATTGTATAGGAGTCGACTCCTTGGTGGTCTTTTGGGGGTGAACGAACATTTTCTGGCACAAGTGCGGCTCTCAAGGCAGCACTGTGATCACCTCAATAGTCAAACTCTTAATTATGCTTATAAATGCTAACCGGAGTCACACGGGTATAGTAAGTTACCTTATGAAAGTAAAAGCAACAGAATTCTGCTTGAAACATGGGTTGCATTTTTAAATGAACAACAGGAGCAAAAACACAGGGCTCTCAGTTGCTATAAACAAAATCAAAATAGTATATCTTTAATCATAACTGAAGATGTAATTTTAATACTTTAAACCCATTCACTGAAGAAGACAGAGTGAAGATTTTATATGGTGGTAACATAAGATTGTATTACCATTAATATAAAAATGCTTCAGTATAGACTTTCATTCACAATGTACCTATAAGTATCAGATATGATATCAGAAGGATAACTTAATAGGGGGAAGACAGCAAGGGAACGAAGGCAAAGACTTTTCTGGTGTCTTTTACTCTAAAGGCTTGAAAAACTGTCTTAGAACCTCACCTCATAAAAATCAGTTGTAGTGAAAGAATATCCTTTGCCAGTTCAGTCTATATCCTGCCTCTGTTGAGCCAAGTCATCTTTGTTAATGGAGAGACCATGAATCTGAAATGACTAGAAGTTAATGCAGAAAATGTAAAGGCTACAGTGCAGTACAGTTTTATACAAAGCACTTGGGTCTGAAAACTCTGTGCCTACATTGGTTCAAATGGACTCATTTGGAGGACTCTCTGAATGTCTTAAGAGGGAGAAAAAAGAAGAAAAAAAGTGTGGGGGGGGAGAGAGAGAAGGACTAGACTACCAGAAGAGGAGGAAAGAGGAACGAGGATAGCAACTCAAACGAGCGATCTTCTAAAATAAATGCTAGGACGAAAGAAAACAAAGCAACTGAAAATAGTTTTAATTCTGAAACTTGACAAGAAAGCGTTACAACCAGGACTTGCTCTCACAGCTGAGTTCATAATTACTTTGGGATTTATCAATGGTTTAAAGAGAATGTGGCAGGAGGGTTCAGCATTGCAGCTAGAGATAAGTTGTAGAAAGCTGACTTGCTGTAATGGACAAGTTGACCCTGCGTCCTAGATACCTGTGAGGCTTTTTAATGGAAACAGAAATTAATCAAAGAAAGGCTAAAGGAACATGCATTAAATATATGAAGCACAAAGTATCATTATTTTATACATTAAAAAAAATGCTGTATTTAGGAGTGAATTGCAGCTTTAAAAAGATCATGATCAAGCGTCAACGACTTTAGTTGTCCTCAGGTCCTTTATGTCCTAGAGTTACTCAGAGACATATTGCTCTAAAACTCTAGACATCTGTCCAACCCACGAGTATCCACGACGCTACCCAGGATCTACACTATAAATGATATGTATATGGTGATAGGTTTCAAGATACCTAGTAGCTTCCTAAAACCGTAGATGCCACAAAAGCCTATTTAAGCTGTGTTTTTTTTTTCCACATACATATCTATGGTAAAGTTTAATCTGTAAACTTCAAAAAGTACAAAATATCTAGGTCACAATCCGCAGAACTCAACGATGGTTAACAAGCAGAAGGGCCCACGTGAGGATGCTTCAATCCCACTTGGAAGGGAAAAGAAAGCAATCTTGGGAGGCAGAGGGAGGGGGAAACCTGGGTGGGAGACAGGAGGGGAAAAGGAAAAGAGGAACATGATCAGATATTGGTGGGGGGACAGGACTGAAGCCTTGAGGGCCAGCAGAATGAATGAAAACATGCAAACTCAGGAGGTGTGAGGTAGGGGGACTCTCTAGAAAGTACCAGAGACCTGCAAGGACTCTCAGGACTCAAAGAGAGAAACCTTAAATGAAATGCCCTATAGTAAGAAGAGGAAACCTGTAGAGTCAACCTCCAATAGAAAGACCAGGCATTAAGTGGAAGGATGGGGTTACCATCTATACTGGCTGGTTTTGTGTGTAAACTTGACATAAGCGGGAGTTATCACAGAGAAAGGAGCCCCAGATGAGGAAATGCCTCCATGAGATCCAGCTGTAAGGCATTTTCTCAACTAGTGATCAAGACAGGAAGGCCCAGCCCATTGTGGGTGGTGCCATCCTAGGGCTGGTAGACCTGGGTTCTATAAGGAAGCAGGCTGAGCAAGCCAGTAAGTAACATCCCTCCATGGCCTCTGCATCAGCTCCTGCTTCCTGACCTACTTGAGTTCCAGTCCTGACTTCCTTTAGTGACAAACAGCATTGTGGAAGTGTGAGCTGAATAAACCCTTTCCTCCCCAACTTGCTTCTTGGTCATGATGTTTGTGCAAGAATCGAACCTTGACTGACTTGACTGAGACACCATCCTACAGTCAAATACTCTGACCCAGAACTGCTCCTGTCTGAAAGAACTACAGAGACAAAATTGGAGAAGAACCTGAGGGAAAGGGTCCAGTGACAGGCCCAAAGTGGGATTCAGCTCATGGGAAGGCCCCAAGGCCTGACAGTGTTCCTGAGCTATGGTGTGCTTACAAACAGAAGCCTACCAAGGCTATACTCAAAGAGGCCCAACAAGAAGCTGACTAAGACCAATGCAGATGCTTACACCCAGCCAATGGACTGAAGTCAGTGACTTCAGTGGTTAAATTAGGGAAAGGCTACAAGAAGCTGAGGAGGAGGACAAACCAATAGGAAAACCAGCAGTCTCAACTAACCCAGACCCCTGACATCTTCCAGACCCTGAGCCACCAAATGGACAGGGACACATCCAGAGCAGAACAGTGCCTGGCTTGGTCTCAGTAGAAGACACTCCTAACCTTCTAGAGACTTGAGGCCCCAGGGAGTAGGGAAGCCTGGCGGGGGATGAGGGATTGGAGATGAGGGAGTAGGATTGGTATGAGAAAAAGTGTGAGAGCAGGTTGGAAGGTGGGTAACGACTAGACTGTAGAAAATAAAAATAATAAAAAAGAAACCTATGAGATGTGCATTTCAAGAACTTTCCGCTTAATATTTTTTTTTTTTTTTTAGAAAATAGTGGAAACTAATTATGTTTTAAATTATCCTTGAGAGAATCTAGAAAGTAGCAGTAAATAATTCTGTGTCTGTGTGTTCAAATGAGGGTCTTGGGTTAACCTTCAGGAACAGCAGTTTGGTTCTCCAGAACAAAACAAAATGCATTCACTACTTCACCACCTGTCTGTTTCCTCTGTCTCTCTGAATCAGTCTGTCTGTCACTACCACCCACCAAAGACAGAGACAGAGAGACAGAGAGACAGAGAGACAGAGAGACAGAGAGCAAGTCTGACTTGGATAAGCTCAGCAGTGGCCTGGGATTAATTTCTCCACAGCTGCCATCCAACCTGGAGAGCTCATTGTCCCGTTAATCTTTGAACAGAGAGGGTCCTCTGTGTCCCAACCTCCCATAGCATCCTGTACTCTTCTGCGTCTGTTCTTTGCACTTCACTGTAACTAACCAAGAAATATCATGTCCCCCTTCATGGCGTTCCTATCTTAGGGTTTTTGTTTTGTTAGTTCTTCTAATTCCCAGTCTCTGGTTTAGTTTCTAAATTTGTAATTAAACTAAATTAAATTCTTAATTTTAATTTTCTATTTTTTTTCTAATTTTTGCACGACAAATGACATTATGGTGTGATATCATTTTAAATATAATTATTGAAGTTATTGAGTGGAGTCTCTTATTTGATATTCCAGATGGATAGGTGCCTTTAACTTATTAAATACATGTCAAATTCTCTGCTGCAGTCTGAGGATTCCTGCAAAGAACTATAGTCATATTCCTTTTTGCATTCACGATGAATGAATGAAAAAATGAGTAACTTAAAACTATAGAAGAGAATTTTAAAAATTGTATACTGGATTCTGTGTATTTCAAATCATTTCCAGACCAAAACAAAACAAACAAAAACAAAATAAAAAAAAAAAAAAACAAGAAAAGAAGTAAAATATCTTGGTTTGTATTTTTACATCTTAAAGTTGTTTTGTCATTTTAAATTATTTGTTTGGTGTTTGTAATTTTTGATACATAATCTTGCCTAATGGGACATTAAACTCTCTCAATGTGGCTTTATCAGAAATTATGTAAGTTGGAGAGCTTGAAGCCCACACAATGATTAACGTAGACCGGGCACTTAAAATCACCAAAGCAGTATTAAATGGAAAGATATAAATTTACTTTTTAAAATAACATATTAAACAGTTTGACATTCAGTGGATAGTTTTGCATAAAATTTGCCCTCAAATTATGCTTGCTATTTTGGTCATCGAATTTGATGCTTCACCCAGAAAATACAAGTTACCTGAATTATGGAATTGTAGACACATGCCATAGATGAATCACATTATCTAAAAAAAATTTTTTTTTTTTACTTTTCAAAACATAGAGGTGACAAACTGACAGAAAATTTAATGGATAAATATAAAAACAGAATGAAAAAATGTTTTTGTGTAAAGTAGAAAAGTTCTCTCTCTGAACAGTTCTTTAACAAGGCTTGGCATAAAATATGTACTTAAATCCAGGAAACCGTCCTGGAGAACATCAGCTACACCCACAAAAGTAACAGTATAGTCTGCGGTTTGAAAATGCAGATCTGGGACAAGAAAACCCAGCTGCTATTTAGAACATGGCAGAAAATCACCAAGTGTCATGACTTTGCTGTCCCCAAACAAGGGAAACAATAAAACCAGCTTTGTTTTACCATTGTGAAAAGCTGGTTAACTTAGCAGTGAATCTCTTCATATAGGAATATAATTCTCTGCCAACTACTTTTAATGTCAAAGAAAGTACTAACTCCAAAGGATGTGGAGGCTTAGTGGAGGAGACCTGGGCTCTTCTCCCATGCCGATTTATCACTCCTTTTGCCATGAAAGGGCATCTTGTCTGTGAACAAAGAAAGCTTGACAGGAAAAAAAGGTGGAAATAAAAGTTTTATTTCATGAAATTCCTACCAGAAAACATTCATGTGTTCATAAACAGGAAATGGATGGGAATCAAACCTATCAGAAGTCATAATGGAAGTGTTGTCTTGTGAAGAGTATTTTTAAAACCCCTTTGATGTCTACTCTCTCCTAGCACCATATCTGAACGAATCTCATCTCTGCATAGACCTGGAAGAGCTCACCTCCCAACCTAGCTGTGAATTTATTGTTGTGTGCAAATGGTTTTGTAACAGGACTATAGAAAGCAAAGCCTGAACAACCCTCTGAGCATACCTTCAGCATAAATGGTCTCATTCTCAGAATACTCGGAAGAGTATCAGAGATGATAGCTCCATATAAAGAAGGTAGCAAGGATTTTAAAAAGGCATATCAAAAAGGGATAAACACTGTATATAAGCCCACACTGGAAGTCTTGATATGAATGGATTAGTTTCGCTACAAAAGTAAACGGGGCTGACGAGGTAATAAGAAAACTTCCTTATAGCATATAGGAAGCTCTGGGATAGACCTCAAGAACCTCATAAAAGGAATACAAGAGAAGAAAAAGGAGGGGGGAGGAGAAAGAGAAAGTGAGGGGGTGAAACTTCATCAAGAGTTTATTGGAACAGAAGGCTCGTAGCACATCCAAGTGGTATGTGGAAGTGAACAGACAAACTGCTCTTGGGGCCCTTACAATCTAAAGAAACAATCCATGGCAAAGGATTAAATACACAACATCTGCTCACAAGGACAAAGATCAAGGGAAACTGTAGCATGAGCCTCATTGTTTATCATAAGGATACAATGTTTAGAAATAAAGTCTCAACTGTCAATACAGACACTGCAAGGCTGGAAAGGTTTCAGTGGAGGGTGTGTCTGAAAGTCAAGCAAGATGATATCTAAATTAGGAGAGATTCCTTCTGAGTGTGTGTGTGTGTGTGTGTGTGTGTGTGTGTGTGTGTGTTTATGAAGTATGAGTTTGTGAGTGAGTGTGTGTGAGTATATCTGAGTATATATATGCATGTGAGTATGTCTGAGTATATATGCATGTGAGTGTGTATATGCATGGATATCAGTGAGAACATATGTGCAAGTGTTTGTCCATAGGTGAGTGTGTGTTAGTGTGAATGTGCATGTATGTGTATGAGTGTCAAAGTGTGTGTACGTGTATGAGAGAATGCAAGTATGTATGTATGCATGCCCATGTGAGTTTGTGTGATCGTGCAAGTGTGTATGTACATGTAAGTGTGTGAGTATGTGTCTGTGTGTGAGCACATCTGCACTTGAGCAAAGTAGCTACCATACAAATACCCTCACTATGTGCTTATTGGATAAACTTGTTTTATAAATCTAACTCTAATCATAAAGCTTCCAGAAAGTCCTCCCACCTACCTAAGAAACACTTGAAAGCAAGAAGTACAATTTTAATAAACACCTACTAGTGTACCTTTCAGGGCTTCCAGATTTATAATGGGAAGCTTAGACTTGATAATATTTAGAAATCCATAAATACTTTCTCTTCTGCCACAGCACCCGCTCTCTCTCCTTCAGTGAGGTATTCCCTATGCTCTGCGTGTCCTCTTTTCTCGGTAAAATCTGAAGATGTGATTCCAACCCAGGGAGCCAGATTCCATTAGCAATATTGGAAAACAAACTCTGCCAAACGTGAAGAAGGCATGGGGTTGGGGGGTGGGAACCTACAGCCTAATAAAGCAAAGTAAACTGTAGCTTCAGTAAATCCGACATCTATAAATACCTGCTCCTGAGTGGATGGAGATGGGGTAACTAATGAAGTCCAACACCCTGAGCACCTTGTACTGAACAACACTATATAGACATAGACCTTGCTTAGCTAAACAACTAGTGTGTACTTTTCAAATCTATTACAAATAAATGTTAAAGGCCTTGGCAGCAGAATCAAAGAGGCATTATTACTTCCCAAGACGCCATTGTTGACGTGTGATAACCAAGCTCAGAAAGCCAAGTCAAAGTAGGTCAAGTGCTTCTCTAGCTGGCCTTGGGCTGCCATTGTTGGAGCTGTGGAGTTTACCCAGCTCACACCTAAGACAGGAACATGGTGTCACTAGCAAGGAGTTTGAATTCCAGAGACAGAAAAACAACATGGCTCTGCTGAAACAGTCTCCTTGTCCCCACCAACTTCCAAAGAGTACTCCTGTGAAAAGAAATGGACCATGTGTGTTCAGAAAGCCAATCAATTGGAGAGGCAGACAAGTCTCATGGCCCCTTCCTGCGTTTTAACCATCTTGGACAGGAGAAACCTGTGTAGTCAGTGTGTTCCTAAGACAGCAGCAGCATGCCCCAGGGAGGCATCGTAGGGAAATAGTGCAATTGAACTAGAATCTTCTGTTCTTTTTACAGACATTTTCTCAGAACTTCCTTTTCCATTTCTGCCTACAGGCACGGCCTCTCCCTTTCTCAGCAAAGGCTCCTGGTAGCACCTGAGCCCAGGTTCTTTGCCCTGTGAAAGTTTTCTTTAGCAAATGGTGTGTAAGGAGGTTTCACACATACTAACATGCTTTATTTCCCTAATACCCCATTTCTGGATTCACTGTAGACATAAGGCCTAAGATAATCTAACTTGCACCAGATTTCAGATCGGGATCACCCCCCTCCCTTGCTAGAGATAACTGTCATGGCTAACCACGGACATGACACCCATGATACAAATGTCTGAACTGTGAGACTCCAGCGTCTCTAATTCTCACTACGGCTTTTCATTGCACTGCCTACTTTCCAATCTTCCATCCAAGATTAGATGGTAATCTTTGGTACCTGACTTTAGTGATTTGCCCAAAAGCTGCAGCATGAAGTGTGTCTCATGCTCTTTAGTGCGTTAGGAACAGCGAGTTCCTGGGAATACAAACGGCAGTTCTGACTTCTGAAAGTAGAAGGTGGAAATTCCTACCGAGTGGTGCCCTTTGCGAGCAGCCAGCCAGTGGAACACAGTGCTGGGGAGGAGAGGGGGGCTGCCAAGGGCTTCTGGGGAACCAAGTGGTTTTGTCTAAATTTTCCGTGAATGCTCGAAGTGACTATCACCAAGAAAAGAAGACAAAACAGTAAAATAAACCAATGCAAACTCAAAGCTGAATCTATGACCTATAAGCAAATCATACTACATTTATTTTTCCAGAGCAAGTCAATGAATATGCAGTGTGTTTCTATGGTTTAAAATTTCATCAGTTCTTGTGAAATGGAACAGAACTCACATGAATCTCAGCAGGCATGGGATAAGGTGAAAGTTCTATCGAAATTGATCTTTGAAATCTCAACTAAGGCTTGCTGAATTTAACCACAGAAAAACTTGGTGAAGTAACCCCTGGGTGGATGAAAGTAGCAGCTTTCTTAGAAATCTATTTTTGCATTTGTATATGTGTAGCACGTGTATGTTTGTGCACATATGTGTGCAATTAGATATATGCAGTGTGCACATGTGTGTGCATATGTGTGTGGATACACATGTGTTGGAGTACTTCTGCACATGTATTCTGAGTGCAGAGACCACAGGATGACATGAGGTATCATCCCATGCTAAATCCAGAGCCCTCTGATTGCCTAGTCTAGATATCCAACTTGCTCCATCTCAGGGGTGAAGACATCTCATCTCTGCCGGAGTTTTAAGACATGCTGCAGCACCAATCAGTTTTATGTGGGTTCCAGAGATCCAAATTCTTTTTTTTTACTTTTTATTGGATATTTTATGTATTTACATTTCAAATGTTATCCCCTTTCTCCCTCTCCCATCCCCTGTCCCCACTCCCCATTCTTCTAGAAAGCTCCCCCTCCCATCTACCCTCTCCCACCCTGGGGAAATGAGCCTTCATAGAACCAAGGGCTTCTCCTTTTATTGATGCCAGACAATGCCATCCTCTGCTACATAACCTTCTTAGAAGGAAGAACAAAATACTCACAGGAGGGAATACAGGGTCAAAAAGTGGAGCAGGGACTGAAGGGTCATTCAGAAACTGCCTCACCTGCGGATCCATCCACCAAACCCAGTCACTATTGCTGACCATCCAAATCCTACTCCTCACCGTCAGCCAACTCGGCCATGCCTTCTGGAACAGATATGAATGCTTCAAAATTGTCATAGATTAGAGGGAAAATACTAACGTGGATAAGATATTAAAAATCACAATATCATACTAAGCATAACTCTCAAATTCAACCAACGATGAACATTTCGATTAACTGTTCAAAGAAAAAAAAAAAGAAGCTTGGAAATTGTAGTCTGAAAACAAGCAATGATAACAATTTTAACAAAGGTGATTAATTTACTCATCGGAAACTTTAAAGAAGCGCCGCTCTCATAAGGCAAGTTCCTAATAACTTTGAAGTTTTATTCTTAGCAAATGGCATGATCCAGTCGGGATTTCCTTCACTTCTTTCTAGGTCCAGGTTCCTTTCACTTGGCTCAGTCCTATTCGTGCTGCAGTTAAGTGCTGCCTCATAATGATCTTTCACCACCTTTATCTCCACAGTCACCTAGTTAAATAACTTTGATGTCCAGCGTAGGGAACAATGGTGGTGAGGCGAAAGTAGGTGGGTGGGAGGGGGAGCACCCTTATAGAAGCAGGGGGTTGTGGAGGGGAAAGTGGGAAAGGGGATAACATTTGAAACATAAATAAATAAAATAGCCCATAAAAAGTTCAAAAATCAATAAACATTTCTTTGCACATAGCCTGCTCTTCTTAGAATGAAGTAATTAATGGATAGGGTGGGTAGTTTCAAAACTGTCATTCAAAATCGTTTATACGTGGTTTGGGTTTGAAACCACATAGATCAAGATTTTCTTGTGTGCTCTAAGAAAATAAAATACAGGTAGAGTTAGAGGAAGTTTGGGAATAGAAGTTGATCACTGATATGTTAAACTGATGTGTTTTAACCGAAATCTGAGGTTTTAAGCCAAATTAGAACCAAATGACATTGTGATCTAGCATCTCTAAACCGAGGTGTCTACAGAAATAAACCATGTTTCATCCCTTTTACCAGTCTTGTTCATATTTTTTTTCCTAAAATATATCAAAATGCTTCCAAGAGCAGCATGATTTTTAACAGTTTCAAACTTCCATTTTGTTATGATCCTGGTTCGTATAGTTGGTAGGTTCTGTTCAAGGTTCAAGGACACACCACTCCTTGAAAAAGGCTGAATGGGAAATTGAGCATCTTTTGGGAGAACACTTTAAACATGTAAAGCTCCACAAGGAATCAGACCCTCAGGGCAACCCTGAAAGTAGGTAGGACCATCTCACCACTAGCATATAACAGAATGAGGAAACAAAAACTCTGTAATGGCTTTGCCCATGTCACGAGAGCTGTTAACAGTTAAAAAAAAAAAAAAAAAAAAGACACACACAAATCTCAGGCATTGGGACTTGGGCTATTTTGTGCCTGGAACTTTCAAGTCTGAGTACATCTTTGGGATTGTGAGTGACTGAATTCTATTCCTAGGACTTCAGTGTTTTCCTATTGAACGTGTTTTGATTTGATAATTGGCAGTGATATTATCACGTATTGACAGCTCACCCGGAGCTTCTCGAGGCTTCCATGCAGCTGTTTTGACAACAGCGTCTTGTCACTCTTCCTGAGCTGTCAAGCATCTCACAAGCCTGCTCCTTGCTATGATCATTCACGGATGCTTAACTGGATTCTTCGCACAAAGGAAGCCAAACAATAAACCACGGCTCAAGAAGAAGGTCAAAGATGGCCACACCAAACTGCACGTTACCTGCACGCTCCTGACTCTGTTCATTTTAATTGCTCTACAAAAACAGACAGCATAAAGGTCACCAAGAAACATACCCAGCGATCTCTAGAAACTGGTTTGCCTGCATTCCTCAAAAATGACAGCACACAGACTATGTCAGTCAGGAGGCAAAGGTGGCTTCTAAAACACTAGGAGAAAAGCGTGTGTCCTCGAACTAGCACAATAGCTGCTGGTTTAGTCATCACATCGGCATAATTCTGAGAGCTTCAGCTTTCGTTTTTTGACTGCAGTAATAAATTTGTTACAGCTTTAAGAAAGTTCTTAAAAATATTACATAAGATTTCTACTGAGAACTGTAATTAATTATCCCACTCTCCTAGCTAGGGATTACTTCTTGATATTAATAGTTTCTTTATAATGAAGGAAACCCTTTTTATTTCAAGTTTGTCCACTAAATCTAACTCTTGATCTAATCTGCTTCCTATTTGCCTCTTTTTTAATTAGCATTGGCTGAGTTTGGCTGTTTAAAATCTGTAATGTTTCCAAAAGAATTAAGTATAGTTTAATGAATAGGCACTAAATACAACTCAGCAGTGTTTTTCTTTTGTTTTCTCGCCTCTGACTTGAGTTTAGGCAAGGCTAATTTATAGTTGAAGAACTATGTCAAAGTGAGCTCAACTGAAAATAAAATCAACATATAACTTCCCAAAACATTCTGCCTCGAATACAAGACTGCAGTCGATAAACAGCCAAATTATATTTTTAAAAAATTGCTATACCTAAAAGCATGAGTTCGGTTTCCTTTTATAGGGTCTAAATGAGGACGGGTGCATCTTGGGTTCTCAAACAGCTAAGCAGAGAACATTAAATGGCTTCCTTTCCAGGAGAGGCACCACCTAGCCAGCTGCTGGAGCAATCCAGCAGGCAGAGAGCAGGACTGGCTGGTACTATGGGGCCTAAGATCTTCCTAGTTCGGAACCCTTGTGACAGCTCGCCTACCCTCAGGACCGCCAGCCTTCCACTCCTATTGAAATGATTAATAAACACACCTAAAGACGCCGGCCGGTAAGATTGCATATGCTCAACTGTGGAACCCAGGCCTGATTTGGGTCTGTGTGCCCAGCACCAAACTCGGTGCTGCTTCTATTCGTGAGAGGTCTCTGTTGACAGACACAGGAGCCTTGGCATGAAAGGTTTGGCTTTTCTGCCCCAAATTTCCCAGGCTCTGCCCCACAGTCAGCGAGAATATTCACAGTACTAAAATCCTCACAAGGATCCTTGTCAGTCAAAGATTCAACATGCCTTAAGGCAAGCAATATCTCTGCCTCCAGACCTCAAAGACACTGGGAGACAGTCATTTCAATAATAATTGTGAAAACCTCGTTTTTAAATTTTTCTCTATGAGCCCTCCTACGCCCCAGATTCCAAATTTCATATTTTATCGTGTTGATTTTACATAGTCATACTCACAAAGAACCAAACCAAATGCTGGTCTTTATGCAGACTCACAGTTGCTGCTAAACTAATCAAGAAGTGTGCTTGTGCATTTAACAAAGGAATCTGCTACATTTGCACACTTAACTGCTGCTTAAGGAGTACATTTGGTTCTGATACACAAAGTATTAGGAAATTTAAAAAAAATAATAATTTAAAACCCAAACCAATGCTCAAGTCTTTTGAAAACAAATTTACAATTCATGGATGGACTAAGCTGAAATATTCCTTCTATAACTCACTTTCCTTAGAACTGAGAAAATATGTCTCGAAGAATCCCCTTGAAGAGCCTAGGCATGTGCCGAGACTCCATAAAACAAAAGAACAGAACAAAACAAAGCCAAACACCAAGCTTGGAGAACCACAGGAATCTTAGTGCTACTGGCCCATCTCGCGTCCGTCAGCTGAACCTCTCAATACTAAAACTGGAAAATGGACCCTGGCATTAAAGATCAAACTTCAGGGCCACTTTTGCTCTTGATTTGTGCTTAGATTTTTCTGTTGTTGTTCAATGAATCTTTGTAAAATCTATGAAGGTCCTCTCCAGAAACAGTCATATATGGAAACAAAAGACAGACACAGTAACAAACAAACCAAATAGCCATGAAAATTCAGATAGGTATCCATAGTCACTAAGGTTAGCTGTGAACCCTTATATCTATTTCTCATGGCAAAAAAAAAATCTGTACTCTGGGTCATGGATCAAGAAATGATAACTTTGAACAGGGTCCCCAATGGAGGAGTTAAAGGATTGAAGGAGCTGAAGGGGTTTGTAACCTCATAAGAACAACAATACCAACCAACCAGAGTTGGTATTGCCAAGGCTTGAAGCCCCAGCATAGGGGAATGTCAGGGCAGGGAGTTGGGAGGGGTGGATTGGTAGGGGGCACCCCCATAAAAGCAGGGGGAGGGGGATGGGATAGGAGGTTTATGGAAGAGAAACCAGGCAAAAGGATAATATCTGAAATGTAAATAAAATATATCCAGAAAGAAAGAAAGAAACAAACAAACAAAGGATAACTTCCTTCACCGTAATAAGAGGAATGGATTTCCCACTTTCCTTCTCAAACTACCCATATTGTTTTTGTAAACAACTCTGTTAGCTTTGGAATTTTATGCATGTATACAATGCAACATGATGGTCCCAATCTCTGATGTCACCATCCAATTCTGTCCCCTTCAGGGACACACTCTCACCTGTCCTCATGTCTTTTATAACCTATATATGAACTCCCCCTTTTGCCTTTTTTGCCAATATGTACACATAATTCTTAAATTTTTGTATTAGTATAGATGCCTGAATTCCACGGCAGTTTATCTAAATGCCAAGCAAAGACTCATACTTTTAAAAGGTAGACAGGAATACCTCAGCCTATTATGTTTTCTGAGGCTCAACCCACAAATGCATCACAGATGTAGAAAGTTACCGGGGAGACAGCAACCCATCTGTTGCTAGAATGGCCACGGAGGTTAAAAAATCCTTCGTGGGTATTAAATACCTTACTTTTCATTGTTCATAAAATGCAATTTGAGCTTTTTTTTTTTCTTACTGCAAAGTAAGTGTTAGCCTGGATTCAGATTTATCATTTAGAAATATCACAAGTACACTGACAAAATTCAGCTCTTCCAGCTAGAGACACTCATGTGACCTCAGACCACATCCTTGATATAGAGGTGATAATTAACCATTGATAATTTACAGAACAAGAGGCAAGCTGAGGATATGTAGACTAGCAGATATATTTCTGTATTTTCAGAATTCAAACTGCCAAAATGACTAAATATTAGTGATCTTCTAAATGGCTTATTGTAGGACATAATTATCTTTTAACTTTCATTCATCTTAAATTTCATAGAGTGTGAATAATAAGGTTTCTAATTTGCATTAAAATTGTTAACATTGTTGTTCATTGGGTACTCTAGAATCTACTATTTATCCCCTCTTTTAAATTAATTTTCTTTTTCTTTTACTTTTATTTATTTTGTAAATTCTAATTCTATTCTCAGAAGTATAGACATATGTAAATACATTCTCATATGTGATCGAACCAAAACAATACAAATAGCATCATGACAAGATGAAATTTATTCCATGAAAATTTTCTTCCTGAATTCCTATAAGTTTGGGTCCATTTCTTCTCCTTAAAATTACTTTAGAACATTTCTTGTCTCAAGTAGAATGGTTACCACGTCATCCAGAAATCTTTACATTCAGATGTTTTCAATTTTCAATTATATTATTGATAGATTTTATGGTGACCAAATTAAACTTTACATTGTTATATACGTCAGGATATGTAATTTTGTGAAATGAAAAGACCACATTATTTTTTTTTTAAGGGAGAAAGAGAAAACTGATAAAGAGGGGTTTGTTGTATTTTTGTTGATTTCTATCCTTGGGTTTAACAATTTATGGAGAAAATGTTAAGTTACCAGGCACATGTTTACAAGTTAAAGATGTAGAAACAAGGAAGAAAGATTTATGATACAAGACTTAGTGATTATGGCAAAGACATAGATATACAAAACCAATCATGTTTAGCTATAATCTAGTTGTGCACGTTTCCTCCAAGACTAAAAGATCCCATTTTGCTGGGAAGCTGTTTAACAACTCCAAAGAGCTTGAGAAAGTTCCTAAAATGAACCAGTTTCACTAGGCCATTTTCTGCCAGCTTCTGCAATAAAGCTACTGAGAGTCAGTCTCAGACAATCAGAGCAGCATGGAAGATTCTGAGACCACACCAACTGCCCAGAAAAAGTAGAAGCCAGCACAAATGCCTATAAGAGTTTTAGAAGCAAGTTACTTGGAAAAGACATTCTCCCATCTGCTTAGCTGCCTACAGGCTCTTTAGTGGGCTTTAGGTTCTCATGCTCTGAGCTTTCACCCATAATGGGTTGGCTCTTGGTGATTCAGCTGTCTTTGAGCCATTTCTCCTCTTGTGGGTAAGTCCACATCCATATTCCCTGTAAGTAACCCCAATAAAACTCACTGGTTCACCAAGTTGGAGTTTCATGATATCCATACTTTGGTCTGTCATGGGCACCCTATGTACTTTGGTCTCTCATGGGTACCCTATGTACTTTGGTATGTCATGGGTGCCCTACCTGGGGTGGGTAAATAGCGTGTTTTGCATCTCCCTAGGAAATAAATGGTTTGTCACATAACAAAACTTATAAACTCTGTTCATGACCAGTTGACATTTCCCAAGGGTATCATCAGGTCAACGAAGGGAAGTATCTTCAACAAATAATGTTTAAGCAATTCAGCTTCCACATGTGAAAGAGGAATGTTGAGATGGGACTATACCTCATTAGTACAGCCCTTGACTAGAAAGAAATATACAATTGGTTAATAAGCACATATAGCATCAAATTAGTTGGAAGAAAATGGAAAAGGCAGGAAAAAAAAAAGACTAGATGAGAGGTTCAGAGGAGTACAGGGTACACAAAAAGGCCTTGCTAATGAAATAGAAGACATGCAGTGTACAAACTTGCCATCGTCTCTCAGATGCCAGTTTGGACCAATATCAACAGAACATCAATGGATCACAACTATCCA
Organism: Micromys minutus; assembly: GCF_963924665.1. Classification (NCBI taxonomy): domain Eukaryota; kingdom Metazoa; phylum Chordata; class Mammalia; order Rodentia; family Muridae; genus Micromys; species Micromys minutus. Next base: position 10,085,012 of record NC_137965.1, read on the forward strand.
CAGAAACTCTACATACAAACAACAACACTTTGTACCTGAATCATTTCCATGATTCCAAAACCACCTACCTCTCTTGACTCTGGTCTTAAAAATATGTATACTCATTTTTTTTTCTTTGACTTTCTAAGAGAAATAGAAAGGAGGAAAAGTAGGAAGAAACCTTAATATATTTAAACATTCAAAGTACTCTGGAATGGTTAAAAAAAAATTCCCCAGTCTAGTCTTGCTGCAGTGTCCCTAGTACATGAGGTATTATGAAAAACCAGTCAGACAAAAGTGAAAAAAACTGCCAAGCACATTTAAAAGGCAAATTTCTATTTTTGCATTGCTTATAGAAATATTGAGAACTGCACTGTAGATTTTATGGGGTTCGAAGAAACCAGTGGGGATTATGTGAGCTCAAAACTAGAATCAGGTCTCAGATGGTTTCAATGTAAAGAATGTTCCCAAACAGCTCACATGTGCAAAGGTTTCTTGGTGGCTGGTGGTTTTTGAGAGATAATTAAGTCATGGAGGGACTAACTAATCCACTGATGGATTTATATGTATAGTCAACTTGGCGTGACCTGGTTTGAGGAAGACGCTCACCAATGGGATGCTTTTCAAGGCTATGTGTGCACCAGCCCCTTCCTCCATGTCTCTTTTCTATTATTATTATTTCCTGACCTCCATGAGTGGAGCAGCCTTCTTCACTCTGTCTTTGTCCATGATGCTTTGCTACACCATAAGCAATAAATGCATGTGATCATGGACTAAAACACATGAAACCAGGAGCCAACAAAAGAAAAACAACAAAGTTGCTTTTTATGTTGTTTCTCAAGCATATTTGGTACCATAGTAGGGGATGAACAGGACTCCGCAGAGAGAGGTAACATTGGGTGAAAGTACCTGGAAAACCATCATGAAATGCTTCCAAAGGCTGTTTCTATAAAGGCTATTTCTCATCACTTTTACCTCATCAGAGAAGTGGTTGCCACCCTCATGACCATAAACCAAGAAAACTGAGTCAAAGGACATTCTGGAGGAAAACTACTTCTGGGTCACCAACATGAGAGCATCTCCCATTAATAACCAGATTTCCCCAAATGATGCTGTAACACCTTAGGGCAAATGGTATGATGACTCCACACTCACACCAGAGAATCACGTGGGGAGAACCTTCTTGGACAATGTCTGAATTCTATTTTATCATGAGATTAATGCCTCAGTTTGGAGGATGGGATCAAGGCAGCAGAGCGCTATGTGATTTCTACATAGAGAAGGATATATAGCATGCAGAATAACGCAGGGAAATAAAATTTTGTGAAACCAAGCACTCTCTATTCAGCCTTCTCATCACTCTTCGGCAACCTTTCACCCACTGCATCACTTGACATTTGTTTCCTCTGTGGAATGGTAGAGGCCGCTCAGAATATGAGTCAATTGAATCTATAAATACATTTTAAAACTCAAAAAGGAAAAAAAAGCAATAGTTTGAAAGCCTAGTATTTTGATTTGCAAGAATCAAGCTCCTTTGACAAATAAGGATTTTCAGTACTGAAAGCTTGACTTATACATAAAGAGTAAAAAACCCAGAGATCCAGAAATAGAAGTTGAAAAGAATGTTGCCTCTTCAGTTTTCTTAACTCCCCCCAGAAAAGAGATTTGTAGGCTAGTGGAAGAGAATGCTCAGAGATGGAAAGGAAAGAGATTATATTAGTTATCTCCTTCAGGGTCCTCTAAGAAATGGGGGTCCTGTGGCCCATTTCTGATAAAGAGTTGAGTCTGGAGCATGGAAACACAGCTATGTCTGCATTTCAGAGATCCTCTCCAAAGTGAAGCCTGGAGGCACTTCAGAGATCCAAAGCACCAGAACAATAAAATATCTATTGCTGATGAAAATATACAGACAGATAAGGCTGTGAGGTGGTTGGTAATGCAGTTAGGTAGCACTAAAGTACTCTAATGGAAACAGGTTCTGATTCCTCTGAAGTAGTGGTTTTCAACCTGTCGGTTACAACCCTTTTGGGACTCAAGACATCCATTCATAAGAATCACATATCAGACATCCTGACTATCAGATATTTACATTACGATTCCTAACAGTAGCAAAATTACAGTTATAAAGTTGAAAGAAAAATAATTTTATGGTTGGAGGGTCAATACGACATGAGGAACCATACTAAAGAGTTGCTTTATAAGGAAGGTTGAGAACCTCAGCTCTGAGGATATAAAGTTGAAGGTGAGACTTGCACTATAAGGAAGAAGACTCCAGAATATTTGAACTGTCCACCCAGAATGGCTGACATCACAAACAGATGCCAATGGGCAGAAGATACTAAGGAACAGACCTTCAAACCCAGTAGTTCCGTTGGAAACTTAAACATATTCCAATAAGAGGTTTCAAGAGACACTGAGCAGACCTGGAGTGCCAACTCCACACCCATTCCCACAAAACCCAGAGGAAGCCTGACCCCCTGGTGCTCTAACATGCCCAGGATCATAGATGAGGAGGTCACAGCATCTGCAACAACAACCAGAGTAACTGGGTCTCCCAGGATCTAGGGACTGAGGAACCCATACCCAGCCAATGGCACAGATTTCTTCTAGTCTGAACCTCTCCGGGAACAGACCTCGAGTGATGGCTCTGCATCCACTCTTAAAACATCTAGAGGGAGCATGACTCTGAAACACCCAGGATCACAGGATCACAGAGAAAGCTCAACTGCAAGGAGATCAGACACACCTAGGAGCACAGGAGCTCTGATACAATAAAGATCACAGTTGAAGCTTCAACATTTTTTCCAATACCCAGTGGAACTGAGACCCCCACAAGAACCTGTGCAGAAGCATGGTTCCTTCTAGCTTGCACCTGTACCTGGAACAAACACAGGGCTCAGGCTCCCCACCCACTCCTGCAACTCTCCGAGAAAGCTTGACTCCAGGAGCTCTGACACAACAGAATCTCAGGAACACAGGATCCAAGAATCACAGAATCACAGAGACTGCTGGACTCTGAGGAGTTCTCACACAACCAGGATCACAGGAGAGATAGGCTCCAGTCAAAAACAGCAAAGGCAGGTAGCATTAGAGGCAAGTGTAAGAATTTAAGCAACAGAAAGCAAGGCTACTTGGCATGACCAGAACTTAGTTTCTCCCACAACAAGTCCTGGATACCCCATCACACAGAAAAAGCAAGATTTGGACTTAAAATCACATCTCATGATGATGATAGAGGACTTTAGGAGGGGAAAAAATAACTTTTTTAAAGAAATACAAAACACAGGTAAATAGGTAGCAGCCCTTAAACAGGAAACACAAAAATCCCTCAAAGAACTATAGGAAAATATAATCAAACGGGTTGAACAAAACCATCAAGGATATAAAAATGGAAATAGAAACAATAAAAAAGTCACAAAGGGAGACAACATAGAAATAGAAAATCTAGGAAAGAAATCAGGAGATTCAACAACAGAATAGAAGAGATAAAAGAGAGAAAGCCCTAACCCAAAACATCCAGGAAATCCAAGATACAACGTGAAGAGCAATCCTAAGGATGATAGGTATAGAAAAAAATTAAAGATTCCAATCTTAAATGGCAGTAAACATCTTCACCAAAATTATCAAAATCTGGAGGAAAGGGACAATTATCTAGAGAAATATTGGGTACCAAAGTTAATCAGGATCATATAAACCATTTAAACAGTCCCCAAACCATAAAGAAATAAAAGCAGTCGTAAAAAGTCTCCCAACCAAAAAAGCCCAAGACCAGATGGATTTAGTGCATAATTCTATCAGACCTTCCAAGAAGACCTAATACCAATACTCTTCAAATTATTCTACAAAATAGAAACAGAATGTACATGACCCAGTTTGTTCTATGAATCCACAATTACACTTATACTTAAACCACAAAAAGACCCAACAAAAAAGAGAACTTCAGACCAATTTCATTTATGATAATGATGCAAAAATACTCAATACAATTATCATAAACTGAATCCAAAAAACACATCAAAATGATCATCCATCATGATTATGTGGGCTTCATCTGAGAGATGTAGAGATGGTTCGGTATACAGAGATCCATCAATGTAATCCACTATGTAAACAAACTCAAAGGAAAAAAAACCACATGATCATCTCATGAGATGTCGAGAAAGCATTTGACAAAATTCAAAACAGCTTCATGTTAAAAGTCTTGGAAAGATCAGGAAGTCAAGGCCCATACCTGAACATAATAAGAGCAGTATACAGCAAACCAGTAGCCAACATCAAACTAAATGGACAGAAACTTCAAACAATCCCACTAAAATCAGGGACTAGAGAAGGATGCCCACTCTTTCTCCCTACCTATTCAGTACAGTACCCAAAGTCCTAGTGAGAGCAATTAGAAAACAAAAGGAGGTCAAAGGGATACAAATTGGAAAGGAAGAAGTTAAAATACTACTATTTGCACATGATATGATAAAATACTTAAATGATTCTACAAATTCCACCAGAGAACTCCTATAGCTGATAAATAACTTCAGTAAAGTGGCTGGATATAAAATTAACTCAAAAAATCAGTAGCCTTTCTCCACTCAAAGGCTGAGAAAGAAATTAGGGAAAAGACACCCTTCACAATAGTCCCAAATAATATAAAATACTTTGGTGTGGCTCTAACCAAACAATTGAAAGAGCTATATAACTAGAATTTTAAGTCTCTGAAGAAAGAAATTAAAGAGCTCAGAAGATGGAAATGTCTCCCATGCTCATGGATTGAAAAGATTAATATAATAAAAATTGCCACCTTGCCAAAAGCAATTAATATAGTAAAAATGGCTATCTTGCCAAAAGCAATCCACAAATTCAATGCAATCCCCATCAAATTTCCAATACAATTCTTCATAGAGTTAGAAAGAGCAATCTGCAAATTCATTTGGAATAACAAAAACCCAAGATAGTGAAAACCATTTCAACAATAAAAGATTTTCTGGTGGAATCACCACCCCCGTGCTGGTAAGATGTGGAGAAAGAGTAACATTCCTCCATTGTTTGTGGATTTGCAAGCTGATACAACCACAAAAATCACGGCGCCAAATTTCTCTGAAATTTGGACAGAAGCTGGAAAGAACCCAGATGTCCTTCAACAGAGGAACAGATCAGGAAATGTGGCACACATATACAATGGAGTACTACTCAGCTATTAGAAACAATGGCTTCATGAAATTTCTAGGCAAATAGGTGTAACTAGAAAATATCTGCCTGTGTGGGGTAACCCAGTCACCAAAAAACACACATGGTCTGTACTCACTGATAAGTGGATATTAGCCCAAAGGCTTGGCTCAAGAAGAAGGAAGACCAATGTGTGGTTGCTTCAGTCCTTCTTAGAAGGGAGAACAAAATGTTCACAAGAGGAAATATAGAGACAAAGTGTGGAGCAAAGACTGAAGGACAGGCCATCCAGAGACTGCTCCACCTAAGGATCCAGCCCATATACAGTCAACAAACCCAGACACTATTATGGATGCCAAGAAGTGCTTGCTGACAGGAGCCTGATATAGCAGTCTCCTGAGAGGCTCTGCCAGAGCCTGAGAAATACAGAAGCAGATGCTCACAGCCAGCCCTTTGACTGAGAACAGGGGCCCCAATAGAGAAGTTAGAGATAGAACTGAAGGATCTGAAGGGGTTTGCAACCCCACAGGAAGAACAATAATTTCAACCAACCAGACCCCACAGAGATCCCAGGGACTAATCCACCAACCAAAGAGTACACATGGAGGGACCCATGGTTCCAGCTGCATATGTAGCAGAGGATGGATTTGTCAGGTATGAATGGAAGGAGGGGACCTTGGTCCTGTGAATGCTTTATGCACTAGTGTAGGCGAATGCCAAGGTGGGGAGACAAGAGAGAGTGGGTAGGTAGGAGAGCATCATAGAAGCATGGAGATGGGAGCTGGGATAGGAGGTTCCTGGAGGAGAAACCAGGAAACAGAATAACATTTGAAATGTAAGTAAAGAAAATATTAATAAAAGAAAAAATGAGGTTGCAAGGAAAACTCTGGAATTGCCTGAGCATATTACTTTTGCTAGTTGCTTTGATTAATTTTACCTACATATCATCAAGTCTAGTACTTTGTCATATGATACAACTGAAAATTCAAGAAAATCTCTCCTATTTTACAGAGAATTTAAGAATTCTGCAAACTTAAATGTTCACCCATGAACTTCCTAACAATGACATGTGCTTTCTAATCCAATTGTGTTTAAAACCTAGTATTACACTCACATTATTTTATTAAATTTGCATCTTTTCACTCTAGTGATAGCACCTGCACACTTCCCCATGTGGAGCCACTGATTTCACTCAATCAGTCTTGGATAATTTGCCTCAAACTAAACCACTGTTCAAGGTGTTTGGCTTGGTTTAGATCTGAACACATGATTACATGAGCAAAAAGTGGAGTAGACATGCCTACTCTACTCTATTCTTCCCCAGGGAAGACGAGCATTAGGTTTATGAAGAGGAACAACCAACCCGCTTTTCTTATTAGTGGCTACCACGATAACATTGCACATCACAGATGTCCAGCTAGTAGTTGTGACGATAGATCTTAATCATCAGTTCTGCGAGATTTATCGTCGCCATGGAAACAAACTTCTCAGTATCTCTTCGAGGGATTTTCTAGACTTGGTTAACTGCGGTGGAAAGATAAAAACCTGTACCTGAAATGTGGGCAGCATCATGAACTGAACACTGCAGAAAGGGAACTGAGGAACAACAGCATCAATCTACTTCCTGACCATGGAAGCAATTCAGCCAGCAGCCAGCTCATCCCAACAGCAGCTTTGTCTAGCCATGACAAATTATATCTAACAGAATTGAAAGCCAAAACAAACCCTTCCTTAGGTTGCCTTTGCCTGGTCCTTTGTCACAGCAAAGAGATGGGCAACTATTACGATAGCCATGTGTGGACCTAGCTGAAAAGAAACAGAATTTAAGTAAATTGGTGCCGCCAACTTCTGCTTTGAATTTGGCCATCCAAATACTATGTGTAAAGGACTTACCTTTTCCAACTTACGACAGTATGAAACGGCCACACTCTGATGTGTAGAAAGATACATTTAAATAATGGCCACAAATGCAGCTTTTAGGAGGCATTGATGAACTTGTATGTGATTTGTATGGCTTCTACACTTCACCTGTGAAGGTACTTGGCATTCAGTTTCCTCTGAGTCCCTTGACTACCGCTAGGTCTCCTGTTGTACTAAATCTGTTTCAGTGTATGAAGGACACAACCACAGTGCTATGAAGCTCCTGCATTCAGTGACTGTCTTGTTCAGAGTGTGAATTCAAAAAGGTTACTTGGCATCTTCAAAGTGTGGGCTCTTTATATTTATAAAGCTTGGATAGGTTGCTGTAATCTAAAGTGTTCATCGGAACAAGCACTGTATGAGAATATAACTCCTAGGCTATTGTTCAAATGCTTCCAGGATAAACATGAAACAAAATCGTATGTCTCTTTAGTTTTCCTGCATTGTATTATATCTGCCTAAACACGTGCTATAGAGTAGATAAAGCTGGAGGGTTATGTATTGAAATGATTCTCAAGGACAACACTGGAGGTCTTTGTGTATCATTTAGTCCATAGTTACCAGGCTGCGTCTTTCATTTAGCATCCCTCCCTGAACTATGCTATGCAATGTGTGGACAGTCTTTGTCTTCTGATAGCTCCAAATGAAGCATCCACCAGTTCACACAGAAACAACTAAACAAACAAGATATACAAACAGATTTGAAACATAATAAGGGAAAAAACTTATTAGCCATGTGTAAGCTAAGCATAGGGCTTAACAAGGAAAAGTCTTCTAAATAGGTCAGCCCATAAAAAACCAAAATACTTAGCATATTCACATCTGCTTTCAAAAATATACAAATGAAACATGTGTGATTTTACTCCTCTGAGCTCCTCATAATCCTTTTATTTCCATTCAGAATACATTATAGACGTTTGAGAAACACCAAAAGCAGCATTAAGAGTCATACATGTCCCACCACTAATCACTCTTGAGTGCCTATGCATACTGGTTTCTGTAATTTATTTACTGGCAAATTGTTGAACCCTGTATGAGGCATGATTGCAATGCAAAATGTTATTATTTTTATTATCTCGTGAAACTCAGCAATCTACACGCACATGCCAGGGGCTAGGAGTGCTTTTCTGACCCCAAAACGGCCACAGATGTTTTCATTGCCTGTTCTTTCCTGTGTGTATTTCTGAGACTCACTTCATTTCTTAAATGTGACATTAAATAATACACCAGATCAAAAATGGAACTCATAAAGCCTTCCAGATGTTTACCATAAATAAAACCAAAAAAAAAAAAAAAAAAAAAAAAAGAAAAGAAAAAAAGAAAGATGGATTGGTAGATTAACTAACCCTCTTTTATGTCATTTAATTGGGGAGCTGTTATTGTATTTGATGGTTGAATTTATTTTTCAGACTTAGTAGGAGATCTTGCATGCATGTCTTTGTCAGAAGTTCGGCATGATACTGAAGTAGCTCTACCACAACAATACTAAGCTGCTACAATTGCCTCATTTTCTTGGTAGACTGATGTCAGTATCTTACTGTTTTCTGTCAAACCAAACAACAAAACTGGCTCATCTTGGTTCGGTTCTATCTCTATTTTCCCTCTCTGGCACACGTTTGTCTACCTAAAGGTCATATTCTCTAGCTTGGACTTTTGCCTTGATTTCATGATGCAAGTCAGCAGAAGGTCACATTCAAGACTACACTTCTACCCTGCAGTCAGACACGATGATTTCATATCTGGTTTTTCAATTAATGTGCAGTGAAATAGACAGTTTTCTCACTCATGGGTAGGCTGTAGGTAGTCCTACAACCATTCGTATTTTGATATTAATCCCACTTCCCCAAGAAGGGCTGCCTAGTCATATACTCATGTAGATGACTTCATCTGAGTCTTTCCATTTTAGTTAGTAAAATAAAGGTGAGAGCTGGTGATTGGGCAGGGTGAAGGAGGTAGAGAGAGAGGGTCAGAGGTCAGAAAGTGAGAGAGAACTGAGAGAGAAGTTCCTAGATGGATCTCAGGAAGGATGAATTAGATCCAGGTGGTTTTAATTGGCGTTAAGTAATTATGAACATTTTAAGGGTTTTATAGGTCTTATATCTCATATAGAAGGGCATTTTGTATCGTTGTCTATTTGATGTTATCTTATTGTGTAGAGGGTTTGTGGATTGAGAGTTTGATATATAAACTTGCAGGAAAAGCTATCGGGCACTAGTGTTGTATTTGTGTTGGGATTTGGGGTAAAGAAACACCCCAGGAAGGAGGCGGTAAACAGGCAGAGTAAACTGCCAAGGGAAGGGATGAGACAGAATGAGACCATGTGGGCAGCTCGGACTGAGCAACAAAATCCATGCGCACAGACCCGTACTAGAAACGGTGCCCAAGGAGTGAGACTGTGCAGCTGATAAAAAGATAAAATCATTTCCTTTTTAATATTTACTGCAGCAGGTAGGTGCTAACAGGATTTGTCTAACAGCATTAAAGAACTGAGATGTGTCCATCAAAGTAAACTAAGCAAGATTCACCATGAATTCTCTTTAGTTTCCACCCCTTTATTCGATTGTAAGACTTTGACAAAATGAATCCAACCATGTTCACTCAGCCCGTCTACCTCCTTGCCACCACATGACATTCCAGGCTTCCTCCACCCTCCCCATGCCTCAGCACACTGGACTTTACTGTGTTTTGCATACTTAGGTGCTCCGAACCTCTCAGCTTTGCTTAGATTGTTCCCTGTCACTGAGTGACCCTATCTCATTCTCCACCCAGTCAGAGTCTACAGCCCTCCAGGGCCAGTTCAGATCTCAAGTTTGTAGTGAAGTCATCCCTTAAATGACCCATGCAGATAGAATTGCTCCTTTGAGTATTTCTCCATAGGCTTTTCAAAGAACTATGTAGGAGCCACACAGATGCCCAGTATTGTGGTCACTTGCTTCTGATTTTCTTCACTTAAGTTTATATGCTATGGATAGAAGTCATGTCTCAATGATATGTACATCCAGACAGTCCAGTATCCTCCTTGACATCTTCTAAGACCTGAATAATGATGTCGAAGAAAATAAAAGCACAGCTGGCCTTGCACCTGATTCTCTAGATGATGATTCCTATCAGAAACCTCTACAAAGCTCACATCTTAATTCCCATTCCTCTAAAGAAAAAAAAAATTGTTCCATCTTCTTCAGATGAATTGGCTTCCTCTACTTTGAACTTACGCACTATTTATTCTAGTTGTCTTTAATCTGACAGTTATAATTTCAATATCTTCTTTTCATTTATCTGTGAGTCAATGTCACCCTGAGCCTAACACCTGTAAGACCTGAATGTGTTTCAAACCCCTTCCAGCCAATCCTACACCTACCTGATGACTCCAGGAAGTTGTTGGAAGACATCTGTGCTGTTATCTCCAGCTCTGAGCCTCTGAGCCTCTTCTTTAAAACTTATTAAGAACATAGATCCTCTTACTCTCCTCTACATGTTATTCATTTTCTGATCCTGGTCAGTTTAGAAGTCATAGTCACCCTCTCTTTTGTCTAATAAATAAAAGTAACCGAAGGCACACACACACACTCTTCATCTAAGGTTTTGCAAAAATGTCAAAATTGACTACAAGCTTGGAAAGACACACATAATCTCCTCCAGAGTCCCATAATGATCTAGTTAGTGGCTCGTTTACACTTTATTAACTCAGAAATGAGTGTTGATGCGTGGTCTCTAAAGTATGAAATGGCCATGGTATGGTAGCTCCTTCCTGAAATCTCAGCTTTCAGAAGGTTGATGCAGGAGGATGATTGAGAGCTGAAGGCCAGCCCCACTGGTGCAGAGTGAGAACCTGCCTCAGATAAAAAACAAATTAATAATAATGATACTAATAATAATAATGGGAGGAAAAGGTTTCATGTTATACAGCCACATTTTTTTTATTCAAAGCTCACTACTAAACAACAAGAGAAATAAACTAATTTAGTTCATGTCTCCACAATCCTCAAATGGTACCCTAACAGTGCAATCTGGAAGATTAGTCTTGGGATTTCAGGGCCCTTTTCAGCACATGTGATACCCCAGTTTCACTTCCCATCACTGGCTTCTGATGCCCTCTTCTCAGCCCTATTCCTCTTCATGATCCTTGGCTGTACTTTCTTCCTGGAGCAGTTTCTAGAAATTCCAAATTGCATTCTAAATGCAATTCCGATCTCTGCTGTCTTAATTTTTGAGCATGAACACTAAGCCTCCAATTATATATACAAAAACACCCTGGCGATCCAGCAAATTAAAATAAATCCTTATTTACGGGACATATTTCCCATATTAGCTGCTGTGTGTGAACTGAGGACTTCTTTACATATATCTGCTTTATTCTGCCAGCTAGGCTTTTGAGTCCATGAAAACAAAAACAATTTTAGAGTGTTTCAATCTCTTAACACACTGTTTTTAGAATATTATTTTACTCAAGCAGACACATATAAGCTGTTAGAAAGAGATTCTGATACAGTCATTCCCAGTGTCCCTAGGAGAGTATGCATGGGTGAACAGAGACCTACAGTGCACCGTGGAGGTGCCAGGGACTGAACTTGTCCCCCAGCCCTAACTCTGAGCACTCATGAGAATGAAGCTTTAGCACAGAAGTGTGGTCTTCATCCCAGCATTTCAGAGGCCTATCACAGCCTTCTTGAAAGCAAGTCTCACAGGAGATTCTTAACATCCACAGAAGCCGGTGGGTGAGTAGATATAAAAGACATTATAGTCTCCCTCAAAGCATATAAAAAGACAGAATGGGATAAAAAATAGATTGTTCACAAAGGCCTCTAAACCTTGCTGGTTCTGATAACCCTGCTCTGGGAGTCACTGATGTAAAACTTTAAAGAGACATTTAAACTCCGGTGGAATTTCTTTTTTTTGAAGAACACATTTATTTCATAAAGCAGTAGGCATCAGGCATGCGTGTCTATATGGAAGCTACTAGTAAATGGATCTGCATGGCAAGTTCTGCGCTATTCTTTTAATTTACCAGCACAGAGCCAGACATTTGCTGCAGGTCTGCTTGTAACGGCACAGTAATGAGGTCTCCAGGGTCCGGGAGAAAATGGCTGGAGACGTCTCTTTGAGAATATACTCCGAGTTACTGTGAATTGGTTTTGCTTTGTGAGATGCTCAGAAGATGAAGGAAAAAAAAAATCATTTCACAGTAATTTTTCCCAAATGGGAGTAGAGGCCCTCAGCTATTTTTAGTTCATTGTTCTCAAATCCAAATACGGTTTTATTACTGTCTGTTTCAAGTAGAACCAGGCACATGTTAAAAGTTATTTGTAAATTTCTTGTTTAAAGGCAATGGTAATCAGCATGTGCTCTGCAGGGAACAAACTACTTTCATACTGAAGTTGTCTTAAAAAAAAAAAAAAAACGAAAACAAAAAATTTAGCTCTTTGAAGCAAAAGCTCACGATTCAACTTTGGATCATTTTCCTCTGTTTTATGAGGCAGATCAATGTGGAGATTAGAAAGGAAATCACAACTCAAACTCAGACCACTAGAGAATCATTAAGAGAGAGGAAAGAACAAAAATAGAAAAGAATATGCTTTGCCTTAAAAATTATAATAAACCGACAGATCTGTTAGCTGACAGAGCTTGTATATGCTGTGGTGCACACAGCCCATCTGCTTGGGCTCCGTACCTGGCCACAGGAGATGCTAACTCAGAGCAAGCATTCACGAGGAAGTACTTACTTGTGCACATTCTTCTTGTGTGGCTCAATGGGTTGTTTAAACGGTATCACGAGTGCCAATAGCTGCTTTGAAGTCGGTAGTGCATTTGGCTTCATGACATATAGAAACTTTCGGGAAGAACAGAAACTATTTTCTAAGCAAATGGAAACATTGAAAGACTATGATTATCATACCAACAAAAGAAAAGGAAAATAAAGTGGGGTGGTACTCCTTTCTTCTTCCTGGAATATTTCCGTTCTTGAAACCTAGGTGACTTGCTGCCTTTTATTTTTCAAATATCACCATGCATGTCACCATCTCAAAGACATCATTTCTAAACAGAAGAAATTGCAGTCTCCTATTCCCTAGCACTATATACATGACGTCATTTCCCTTTCCCCATAGTTCTTGAATCTTCTAATAAGCTACATGGGGCAATTTTGCCTGATTCTCTTTATGCAAGCTCCAAAAAGCAAGGATTTTTTTTCATGTTTCTTTCATTTTTTTTAACCTATGGGTCATTGTATGCTCAAGAAATCTGTTCAGAAAAGAGGTAATTATGTGTGATGAAAGATGTGTGCAGATTAGCTGAGGAAGATCTCTCACTGTGCTATTTGATTGGTCTCCATTCTCCAATATTCTTAGGACTTTCCTAGGCACATTAAGTAAATAAATAAACCCAGGTTTATTTACACTTCTTTTCAAATTCCTATAAGCTGTTCTGTAAGACAACATGCTTTTTTGCTAAAACAGATAATGTTATAAATGGGATTTTTCCAAGCAGAATAACAATAAAACCATCCAATATTGTCTCCACTATAACTAAAACACCTTAGTAATTGCACAGAAAATAAAGACACAAAAAATAAATAAACTAGTAGTAATCAAAGAAAGAAATACACATTTATGTTAACTCTTCGGGGGGCATAATCTATAACCAGAATATGAATCCGATGAAGACTGTTTTCCTCACACAATAGAAGTAAACCAACATGGTCAATTCATCATTTAATCAAAATGGTCCCTGAAGTAAAGAGCCACACTAGGAGCTAAGTGTTGGCTTCTGCTCTGGACAGGTCCAAAATTCACAATAGCAGTAGCCGATTAGCCTTGGTAGCAAATGTATGGTATTTCAATATGTCACATGCAGATAACGTATACATATACTTCTAAGTCAGAAGGAAGACCACAAGTAATGTATAAAACCCACATGTTGAGATACACTGTGTGAAATTGTGTCTTTGTCCTTTTTTGCTTATTGGCTTTAACAAAATTCTAATGGGCAATTAGCTGGGCGGGAAGTAGAAGGTGGGACTTCCTGAGAGTGAGAAAGGAACTGTGGGAAGGAGAAAATGTAAGTTGAACCAGCACCATTTGTAGAAAATGCTATATTGTTTCCACTGGATGGTTTTAGTTTTTTGTCAAAGATCAAGTGACCATAGGTGTGTATTCCATTGATCTACCTGCCTGTCTCTGTACCAATGCCATACAGTTTTTTTTTTTTTAATCACTATTACTGTGTAATACAGTTTGAGGATAGGGATGGTGACTCCCCCAGAATTTTTTTTTTTTTTTTTTTTTTTTTTACTGTTGAGAATAGTTTTTGTTATCCTGGAATTTTTGTTATTCCAAATGAATTTTCAAGTTGTTCTTTCTAACTACATGAAGAGTTGAGTTAGAATTTTAATGGGGATTGCATTGAATCTGTAGATTTCTTTCAGCACAATGGGTATTTTTACTATATTAATCCTGCTAATCCATGAGCATGGGAGATCTTTCCATCTTCTGAGATCTTCAATTTCTCCCTCCTCTCTTCCCTTCCCAGTACTTCTCCAGGGCCAGTGTAACTGGTGTGGTTGGAGATTCAGGAGTCAAGGAGACTATTGCAGCCAGTTTATTCTGAGCCTTATCCAAGAGACCTAGGCAGTCACTAAAAGATAAATGACGCACACAAAACTTATATACTCAGGGCTTAGGATGACAGACACAGAGGAGGGACAGCAAGTGTCCCTCATATGAGCCAGACAGGGCAGAGCTGGAGGCCCCAGCTCTGCCTACCTCCAGTCATGGACTTTTTAATCACCTGACTGGGTGTTTACCTCTAAACTTTGAACCCCAGAAAGCTGATAAACTTGTGGCCCAAGGCATAAGGGAAGATGAGGGAGGGCAATCCTAAAAAGACTGCCCAGCCAGCTGATAGAAGCTTCATATATTCTTTGGGAAAGGAAACAACAACCGAGGAAAAGCAGACTTAAAGGGAATAAAACCCTGTGGCACTGCCAAAGAAAGTTTTGAGTCTCCACTCAGAGCTGAGGGTCTTTCGGCATTGGGTAAGATCTCACTCGGAACCTGCAGCAAACTCTAGAGCAAAGATTTCTGGTTCAAAGGCCCTAACATCCCATGGACCCTAATAAGTTCTTTCTTCTGTGCCTTAGCCCACAGGCTATAAGCGCAACACACATGACCCTGCCACTATGATAAACTCTAAAAGATACGAAAGGCTTCAGATATGATGGAGACAGAGATGTCACTCTCACAGTAACAGAGAAATCAGAGTCCCACTGTTAGAAGGACAAATGTTATTATTTTCTGTCTGTCAGGCATGAATGTTTTAATAAGTAATGGAATCCACAGAACCAGTCAATATAATCAACATCATTTTTATTGTTGCGGTTTGAATAATATCTCCTAAGGTTAAGGCTTTAAAAGCCATGGTACTGAGGGATAGAAGGTACTAGATAAATATCCTTAAAGAGGATTTTAGAGTTACAGGCTTTCCTATGCTTCTCTCTGCTTCCTGACAATTGTGAAATAATCAACTCATTCCACCTTGTACTTCTGGTCATGTCAAGAATACCAAGCAACCATGGGCTGAATGAAACCTGTCAAACTATGAGCGAAACTTAACACTTATTCTTTGAGGTTCATTATTCCATACATTTGGTCACAACGATTAAGACTTTTTTCCACTCTGTGTACCTTGGTAGTAAAGGCCCACCCCTGTCTCTCCACTCCACCTCTAGGATTTTATTATCCCCATCAAAAATGGAACATCAACCTAATGGCAGGATTTTTTACTATTACCTCAGTTTACAGGGCAAGGATCAGCAAATTTTCTGTACCACCATTTACACTGTAGCAGCAAAATTCTGTGGCTAAGTTTCATTAACATTTCATCAATGACCATTGACAAAATTTTGCATATGGCATTAGGAAGATGATTAACATCTTAGAAATGTAAAGTGTATTAAGTTTCTCCAACCATCCATATTGTTGAGGCATTGTGGTTGAAGAGTCCTTATAGGACTTACTAGGAGACAGAATCTTACAGCAATTTCCCTGGTCCTCTGTATCTTAGTATCCTACCCAGCCCCGTTCTCTGTTCAATCTGTTCTTTGAGCTCTTTGTGTCGGACAACGTCACTAAGACATGCAAACTTAGAAAAAGGAAAATTTACAGGCCTGGATCTGTAGACAAAGAACTGCAGGTAACTTGGGGTTTCTGAGAATGGGATCAGTCTTCTTCCATCAAGGAGACCCTAAATTAGTTTATTTAAAACCAAGTAGTCAGCCCTGAAATCATGTGTACGGGACACTAAATGGACTCAGCAGGTTGTGTGTGTGTATGTGTTATTTAAATATGTATGTAGTCTTTTAATAAACATTTAGATTCTTTATAAATTATTATATAATTTATGTGTAATTTATATAATATATTATATGGGTATATGATTGTGTGTGTGTGTGTGTGTGTGTGTGTGTGT
This sequence comes from Micromys minutus, assembly GCF_963924665.1. Classification (NCBI taxonomy): domain Eukaryota; kingdom Metazoa; phylum Chordata; class Mammalia; order Rodentia; family Muridae; genus Micromys; species Micromys minutus. The sequence goes on from NC_137965.1 coordinate 10,101,530, forward strand.
GTGTGTGTGTGTTTGGCCAGAAGTTTGAGAAGAAAGTGTGGGCATAGGAAAGTTAGAGAAAAGAAAGGAAAAGGATGAAAATGACTTGATCACATCTTAATTAAAAATGTTCATAAAATTCTCATGGTTTCAGGCCATAGAAACACAGGAAGCTTGTCATGGACCCACAAACTAAAATCTGACAACCTCAACACTAAATCCTTAGAATATATTCCCAAGTATTTACCATCCTTTTTGTTCTTTGATGAACTGAAAAGCAACTGGAATTCTTTGGCTCTGTTTTCTATGCACCCCCCCCCCCATAAGTAAGCTCAGTTCTCAGAGGCATTCTGTGGAATTAACACTCTGTAGAAGTAGCCATGTGCAGGGACTATCCTCAGAAACAACACCTCATAGAGAGAGGTGTACCTGAAGTGAGGAGAAAGCACAAAAAAGAGAACACTTCTCTCCTGGAACCTCAGATCACCTAGAAGGATTTCCTTTCCATTGGCCAACTGCAGCTGGAAAATGAAGGTCAGACACCACTGATCAGTCTTAGGACAGAATGAGGGAGAGCATGAGGGAGACAGATTTGAAAACAAATAGAATAAAAGGAACGTATGCAGATGTTCTCCTTTTAAAGGTATAGAAACAAGCAATCATTTGTTCTTGGCCACATGTCGAGAGATGAAACCAAAGTCTCACCACATTCTACAGCTTTGGCACATACTTTAAATCATCTGACAAGTTAGAAGAAAGATAACTTTTGGTGCTTCTTGAAAAGAAAGACGTCACTTGATTACTAAGAAGATCTGATGCCTTAGAATTTTATGTATCAGTGTTTGATAAATATGGCTAAGGAAGACAAAGTCAAGTTTTAGTAACTGAACACACTATTAAAATAAAATACCACAAAAATATACAGTTAGTAGATAAAGGTAATTCCTTCATCTTTATTTGGAGATGATCAATATAGGTCAAGCCAATAAGAACTGAAAAGTATTTATTTTAAGAGAGAAGTTTAAAAACAATTTTTTCAATGCCAGGTATCTTTCCTTTTTCCTGCTTAATTGTTCATAAACAAGACAGATAGACAGACAGACAGACAGACAGACAGACAGAGAATACTAATACCATGTTTCTGTTAATTTCTACTTTATGTTTCTGTATTTTATTCTTGGTTATACCTTAGTGGTACAGTGAAGGAAAGTATCTTTTAAAATGAACAATGATCTGGAAACAAAATAGGAGAGAAGATTCCAGCTTTCAGAAACGCGCATTCTGACTCTAGGAAGTGGTTAGGACTTAAAGGCATGAGAATTGTTTAGCATCTTCTGTGTCACAAGGACTGTCCTATCTGAAAGAGCTGCTGCCTATCTTCAGATGGCAGAGATAAGCTCCCTCAGAGTGCTGCTCAGGCAGAGCCTCAAGCTGTTTCCTAACAGGTCTTCTTGGATTCAGTGGTTTATCTCACACAGTAGGTCTACTCTTCTGCTTTTCCAGTGGTGGTTTAGTCAACTCTCACCCGAGAGGGGCATTCGTGGAGCAGTTTGAGATTCTCAGATTATCTGCTGCCTGACAACAAAGCACGAAATGACAGCTATTGGTGTATTTTTTCCTCATTTTTTCTTGAAGTCTATTTCTTGTTTCATTTGCAGATGACCTTGGCCGTCTGATGCTGACTCCATCTGTTTTGACTAATCATTTATCACCTTATTTTTATCTCTCTTTCACCCTTCCTGGTTAGTCTTTAATATGTCATTCTTTGTCTTCAGACCTGTACCCACTGGAAAGGCACCAAGCTCTCCAAACCTGTTGACATAGAGATATACCTAGTCACAGGGGTCACAAAACAAAAGACATAAATGTAGGGGGAAAAAAAACTTGTAGAAATGTGGGAATAGACAGGGATGAGAGGGAGGCAAAAGAGGTTAGAAATGAGAATAATTAGAATATACATAGATAAATATAAAAAATAAAGTTAATTAAAAATATTTTATAAATATTTTTATAATCAATAAACGTTGGTCAGTTTGAAAAGTAAAATAAATCCCTGATCTTTGTTGTATAACCTCAAAACTGGCCAATGTATGTTCTTAAAGAAAACTATCATCTCCTGGTTTTAATTTAATGATAATTAAGTGGAGAGTGATTTCAGACACTTCAATATCTTGTCTTTGATATTTTGCAACAGAATTTTACTCTGTAGCTCATGCTCTTCCTTAACTCACTACATGTCCCAGGATGCCCTTGACTTGTGCAGCCCTCCCACAGCAGCCTTTTAAGTGCTCACATTACAGACATGTGCCACCAAGCACGCTCTTATATACATATATATTTTTTTTCGAAAAATGTCATATATTTCTTTGCACTATGATTTGATCTTTTTGGTCAGTTTTCAGAAACATTTTATATAAATTCTAATTTAGTGGATGGATTATGTAATACTAGACATGAGATTTTATGCATTTGCAGGACAAATAGTGATTCTTAAAACTTACATTAATCTTGATAAAAGTATCTGATCTAATTATATCCAATATAATTATTAACACGCCAAATTTTAAGTGTGCCATTTGGTTTTGCGATTTTCATCATCTTTTGTTAATAACTTTTTTTCTTATTTACTAACTTTCATTGCATATATAATTGTATTTTTGTATTTTTCTTCTGTTAGAACAGATCTTATCTGATCCGTGTATTTGCTCCTCCCTAGTAGGTCCAAACAGAGATGCGTGGTGGTTTTCCACAGTGTTCGAAGTACAGTGTCGTTCATCACCTCCAGTGGGTTTTTCCAGACCCTTTGTGGGTACCAGCACCTCACAAATTCAAGTTGCTGTACAAGATGGTATAGTGTTGACAGACGCCCTATGCAGTCCTGTCACAGCTCCTGTCACAAATCATTATAGATTACTGAATCTACAAACATTACACGGGGTTTGTTGTTGTTGTTGTTGTTGTTGTTATGTTATTTTAATGCCAAGATAAACAGATGACCATGTTCAGTAGAGCAGTAGAGATACTTGGTTTTTTCCAGTGGCTTTCCACCCATGACTGGCTGGAACTATGGAAGCTGAGTTCACAAATACAAAGGGTTGGCTGTACTTTGGGCCTCCTTTTTTCTGGAGCATTAGTTCCTGCTGGGATCCTGAAAAGCAACTGGAGCACAAATTCTGCCTTGCTTTTCCTTATGTCTGTCTTCACTGTGCTTCGAGATACGAGCAGCCCTATCTACAATGCAGATGTGCCATTGTATTTGGCCTTCTATTCACTGTGTTTTACTACTGACCTCACTCAGGTAAGGACACATTACATTAAATACAACCTTTTTTCCCTACATATTCCAAACTCTTGTTGTTTGGGAGGTTATTTGTCTTTCATACAGTTATATTACAAACATTAAGTAGATAAGAAAATCACAAGTTTCTCTCTCTGTGTTTCTTTCTTTTTTTTTTTTTTGTGATGCTGTTTGTCTATTTCAATACAGGGTTTCTCTCTGTAGCCCTGGCTACCCTGGAACTCTCAGTAGACAAGGCTAACCTGCCTTTACCTGCCTAATGCTGGGATTAAAGAAAGGCAATGCCACCACCTCTTGTAAGAAGGTTCTCTTTTCTTTTGATATTGACATGGACTTAGCTCAAGTACAGTAGATATAACATTAAATAATCAAAGGAAATAATCATACGAACCAAAACAATCATCATTTTATTAAAATCATATTTTAATTCAGTCAAACTTTGTAGAAATTTAGACCATTGAGCTACTAAATTTGAAGGGGAGGGTTGAAGAATAATTCAAAGAAAGATTTGGAAATGGTTGTTCAAGTGTATGTGGCTGCTTGCATGCATATGTGCATTTGTGTGTGTCTGTGTGTGTGTGTCTGTGTGTGTGTGTCTGTTTGTGTGTGTCTGTGTGTGTGTGTCTGTGTGTGTGTGTCTGTGTGTGTGTGTGTGTGTGTGTGTGTGTGTGTGTGTGTGTGTGTCTGTGTGCTTTCTGGAACAGGGACTATTTATTAATTATCCTTGTATTCTTAGCTTTTAACATGTTTCCTGGAAGGGGCTCAATAAATAAATGTTGAGTTGAGTTCAATCGGTGTATTGATTGTTAGTAATTTGTAAGAAGGTCTTCCACGTGGAAATGTTTAGCACTTTAAAGCTCAGGTGAAAAGTTAAAGTTATAAAGACATTTGGTGTTGATTTATTCTTGCCTTCCTGACTGATTCCCATGAGTTAAATTTTACTAAATCAAATACATTGATACTATATATTGATTAATGTTTACAACGTTATTGTAATGATTTCCATGTACACCTAGTACATTGTAATAATAAGCAGAGATTGATTTTTCTAACCTCTCTTCTCTATCTTTGTCAGTGTGTTTAATCCAAGGAATTTTTTTTTACTCAAAGATAATTTAGATACTCTAAGATAATAAATTTAAATAATTGATTTCCCAACTGATGGCAAGTTTAAAATAAATATTCAGCACTGTTTTGACTAGTTTAAAAGGGCAATTAAGTTGGGGAAAAGGACAATAATCAAAATTATGTATGTACCGTTCTACACTGGAGTTTCTCTTTCAAATGCAGCATCTACACATTTTTTAAAAGTTAACTGGTTATTACTAAATCGCTATGTTATAATTTAATCTTAATTTGCTATGTTCAGACAAAAGCAAAGCACAGCTTCTATTTTCAAGACTGCTATGCACTCCTTCTCCTGGACATTATTATTTTTCCATCCATAAGCCCTTAAGTAGGTGTTTTTAAAGTGGAAGTGAAGAAACGCAGCTTTCTTCACGGTTTCCTACAGCCATCTTCTTTCACAGTTTCCTGTGGTACCTGATAATTCAACACTTAAAAGAACTCAAGGGATCTTGACCTCACCTTGCAACTTGGCCAAGTTCCCTGCCTGGAGACACAGCAGTTGTTGCCTTGGTGACCAGCCTTGAAGAAGAGAACATTAGCTAGTCAAGCCCCGAACTGCTTAGGATGAAGGAGTGAAGTTCACAAAGGGGGCGTTCACAAAGAAGGGCTCCTCTATGCTTCCTAATTGGTACCCCGCATCTTTCACTTCTCATTGGGAAAAAAAAGAAAGTAGTTCATAAACTACCTGTCACCCAGCTGCAAACGCAACAGAGAGGTCTCACTTCTAACCAAGAGAATATTTTGAAGCGAATCTCAGCGATTTTCTCATTTCACTTATAAATATTTCAGTGCCTATATTAAAGACAGTCATTAAATACATAATGTAAGCATCACTCTCCTTAAGCTTCCCCCAAGAATGACTAATATTCTCCACTGTCTGGGAAGGGTGCAAACCATATTGGCCCATGCATTCTGCCTTTCTGGTTGCCTTTTTTGGTTGCTTTGAGTACAGAGCCAAACACAATGCATGTACTATATTTAACATTTATGCCTTTTAGTTCAAATATACTCTCCTCTCTTAAGAACCACTGACCAACCAGACACCCCAGAGCTCACAGGGACTAAACCACCAACCAAAGAGCACACATGGAGAGACCCATGGCTGCCACCGCATATGTAGCAGAGGATGGCATTGTCTGGCATCAATAAGAGGAGAATCTCTTGGTCCAGTGAAGGCTTGTTCCCCCAGTGTAGGAGAATGCCAGGGTGTTGAGGTGGGAGTGGGTGAGTGGGAGGGGGAGCATCCTCATTTAAGCAGAAGGAGAGGGGATCAGAGAGAGGGGAACTGGGAAGGGGAATAACATTTGAAATGTAAATACATAAAATAGCCAATAAAAAAGGGAACCACTGAACAGATCCGTTCTTTCATGCAAAGCTTAAAGTCATTTAAAAGATCTCATTTTTATACTCATAAATTTTAACATATAATGTACTTCAATCTGTTCCATTGATATGCAAATGTTCCTGTTTGGCTGGTAGGAACCTTTTCTGGTTTGCTCCTGAGTCTTTCTGATGCAACCTCTGTAGCCTGCTGATCTCCTAATTCTCTTATAGAACATATGTTTCCATTCCTAACCAGGGATCAGATTTGTTAGCAGGTACAAAGGTACTTTGATCCTTATAATGGATATATGAATATATATATATATATATATATGTATATATATATATATATATATATTCATAAGCTCCAGCTAGAGCCTATGAATTGGTCATAATTTGACTTTTCTAGCTACAATTACTGTTTTCCAGTGTATTCTTCTGATCGAGAGCTATTTATGTCTGCGACTTCCTCTAATAGAACATTCTCTCCCTATTTCCATTCGTATCCATCTAACCTGCACTCATCTTTCATATTTCAGCTCAAACTGCTCCAGTTTCTGCTGCCCTACCAACTTGAGTCCCTGCAGTGCTTCCCACACCTTATCAGTGAATCCCTTATTTTCATGACAGACACTAACATCCACGAGAACACAAGTGCACCTTGGACTTTTCTCATTGCTGTGTCCTGATCTCCAACAACGTCCAGACCTACACTAGCCTTTCTTAGTGGACCAATGAGGGTGCCCCAGCATGCTTGCCTGCTCAGAATCGAATGACACTACTCCGATGAAAAGAAAGGGGGTCCTCAGACATGGATTATAGGAAAGGTAGAGACCGGCATTGAACAGCTCTAAGCAGAGGAAATGCCAAGTGCTCCTGGGTATTGGGAGTGGAACAAGGCAAGAAAGAATTTTTTTCTCCAGAGCCTCTGAGAAATCAAGGTCTTTCCTTGGTGTCACTCTGAATTTGAACATCGAAAATCCTGTAGCACTGTGAGAAAGTAAATACATTTCTGTGGTTTAAGCCATTGGACTCCTGGCATTTCCTGATAGGAGCCTTGGAAAGCTAATATAATGGATAGTCTATCATAAAGTGGAGTAGGAAGGGGCTGTTGAAAGAATCAGCGTGTTGCAGTGTTCAGGTACATAGGTAGTGTCTCCTATACATACTGAAAGTCCCCTCCCTCCACTTACTGCTCCTCCCTGTTCCTCCAAACTGGGAGCGTTCACCCTTTTAGTAGAGGCCACTGAAGATCTGTCCATACAGTCTGCACAATACTTGCTCAGGAATCACGGGGGAAGATATGAACGTTCTCTTTGAAAGTGCCGGGGAAATGGTAGTAATTTAAATGGGGACAAAGAAGGCATGGTGCGAAGGAAATGCACGTTCATTACAGAGTCAACAGGAAAGCCCGGTACCTGGGAGAAGCAGTCAGGAAGCCTGGTGGCAGAGATACGTGGTCTGTTAGATGGACGAGGTATCCCCGCCACCAGGCTTTCTGACTCCTAAGGAAGGAGTGTTATGGTAACAAGACCCACTGCATGTATTTGTCATCCTTTGTCTAACCCTGCTGTACTATAGCCATTCTCTCTGCAGCTCTGCTTCCCTGTACTCTCAGCCATGGAACCAAGCTTCCTTTCCTCCAACCCTTTATCCTGTGATTCTCACTCATTCCTGATACACATGCTTCATTCAAAATACCCCCCCAGTTGCTCCATTTGAATGTCCAGTGAATCGATTTTCATCAACAGAGGAGTTAGTTTGGGGGCTGTATGAATTTCCAACAAATAAAAGCAAAGAATTGCTTCTACAGAGCACCAAAATGAAGGCTAAATATCATTTCACATAGATACCAAGAATGTAAATTATAAATAAGGATGACTTGGCTTTTAAACCAATGCTATATAAAATAAGTTCCAATAGCGAGTCTTATGGTATCTTTATTTCAGAAACAGCCCTGGGGATTGTTATTATTTGTCATTGAGGGGGGATTATCACTGAATGCCCCATGTCTAATCATTACTCTTTATCTGACTATTGCATTAATTAAGAGGTTAGCATCCCAGGACAGAAGTGCTATTCAATATGAAATCATTAGATTGGAACCCAATCCGTGGCTCCATCACTTCCACACAGCATACAGTTGGACGGACCATTTCCGCATGCATGGATAAGAAAAGTATGTAGGCATCTAAGTTCACTGCCTGATACATGTTCACATTTAGTAAGACTGAGACTACAATTTGGTCAAGAAGACAAATGAAGACACAATGGCTGCAAGAGCAATGGTCCCACTTTCTGGTGGTCCAGTTGAGCCAACGTGGCTTTCTTCAATCTCCTCCTCTAAAGGTGAAGAACCAGTTCCTAGTGCCTCAAATACCAACAGCCATTAAAATGTACGATTTGTAAGGAGACCTTACCACATTGTAAGTGTTTGATGAATCTTTTAATACTTCAGAGGGATACTTTCATAATTCCAAACATTCCACATACTTTGCATGTTTCAAATACTATGTGACTGAGTTTAAGTCACCACAGGTTAAAATTTGGTCTTTAAAACAATAATAGTGTTAGCAATATAAAATGTAAATAAAATATAAAATTTGCTGGCAAGTAATATGTAGGAGATACAATTTATTTGGCTCTTACTCTCTTGCTCTCTTTAATAATGTTATCAAAATTTGGTATGAAGAACAAGCCAAGAAAGGCAAAGTGCATTCTAAATTCATTTTTCAGTTCCTTACTCTGAGACGTTGGAAATGGTCTTTTCTGGTTTTTCTCTCATTTCTTAATATCCAGGAGTCAGTCATTAGAGATTTGATTATTTGTCTTAAAAGCACATTCCCTGGGAAGAAAACATGCTCTCATACACAAACACCAAAGTGAAGAGGGAACTATCAGAAGTATTTCAAAAGACAACGTGGAGGCGCAAATGTTCCAGAATCAGAAAGGCTGGCTACAGAAATAGCGAGGTAATGCTGTGATGTCACTTTCTCTGATGAAGCTGCCTTCCAGTAGTGGCACAGAAGACGAGGCCTTTGTGTAAATAAGATTACCTTATATCAAAAATCACGTGTATTCTCATATCTGTGCCATCATGAAGAAAACAATGAAAACACTACAAAGTTTTTAGACTAGCTTTTAGTCCTTTTAGATTCTGTAAACAAGACAGGTATTTTGATAGCTGAACAAAGAGAATACAATACGACCATAGGAAACTTGCCCCCTCCAAATGTTTTCCCATCTATTCTGGTGCAATAATTTGTCTAAAGATGACGCAGTGCCGTGATAAATGCTCTAAATCACCCATTTTTTTTAGTTTTTACTTACATATAAAATAATATAAAATATGAATAGGATTGGCAAGTCTGACTTTTGGCAGCCACTGTCACAGCGTCAAAAAGTATAATTATATAATCACCCCCAAAACTATTTTGTCATATTGTGTGGCAGGTAAATAATAGGTGACTTTAATGAGTGAATTATTTTAGCAGCTGGTTATGCAAATGTAGACATTTGTTCAACTGAAGGTTAAGGCTCAGAGAAAGAACAGCAAGCATCCCTGTAAGCTCTGCTCTGCGTCCTCAGCCCTGAGGATACGTTTTTCTTCTGACTATATCAGAATATTGTGGCTCTTTATTTTTAAAGAGTTTATAAAATCTCACAGAAAATACATATTTTAAGAGATGACAACAGAAAATACATATTGATGTGTAGAACATTAATGTACTCGGTTTTCTCTCTGTCCTGTTGTCTTGGTGTCTTGGGTATATGTGCACACACCTCACACGTGCAGAAACAGATGCAAATAAAAACAAGTGTTCAAGCTTATTTAACATGTTAGGATACAAAGACAAGGAAGTAACTTGTGTATAATTAGCACGTTAGAAGCACTAGGTTCTCTGTCCTGTAAGAAAAACAAAGAAAGAAAAGTCTAACACTATGATCTTTGCATCAGCTCAGGGAAGAAGGTTTTCAGAAGTCTTCAGAATCAGGACTGTTTCATGCTAACATCACAAGGAGTCTAACTGATTATGTGTATGCATGTGTGTGCATGTGTGTGTATGTGTTTTCCAAACATGAATCTTAGCTATTTGTAGCTCAGTTTTCCAGCATAGCATCACATAGGTGTATTCACCAAAGCCAAAACAATGGCACCGACAGGCGGACTTTGAAGTTAGTTAAAAGTCCAGTTTAAATATCAGATTTTGGTGAGATTCTGAGACCTTACCCAATGTGGAAAAATACACTGCAATTCCCAGGAAGTCAGCTGCAGAGCTTCCATGCCCGAGTGAGAACGGTTCTTCCCCTCAGTAAAGAAGAGGATTCCTCAGAGGATGTACATTCATATTCCTGTGATTTCTGACACTGTTCAGCTACCAGAAAGTGCAGGTCAGTGTGATAAGAGAAACAACAGGATCTGGGATGTGTGAAGCCTTTCCCCCACAAAATTCATTAAGTCAGAAGAGTCGTCTGAGTCTGCGGTATGACTTGGGGTTTAATGTGAAGGTTGCCATCATAGACCTGAACTCGTGAAGCCAACAGGGGAACACACTTCAGCTTTCTGTGACACAGGGTCCTGCAAAGAATACTTCCAGACAATGAGTCCAACATGACAGGCTGCAAGGCAAAACCATAGAATCATTGACCAAATCATAGGACCATTTAAATGGGTGACCTAGCTCATGAGGTTACCGGTATCCCGTGAGACAATAGTGGGTGTCTAACATGATGGCTGTTTACTGAGATGCTCAGTAAGAGGATGCAGCTGCTTGAGCACGGGGTGGGAGGGGAGGACGGCCTGATGGAATTTAAAGGCAGCATGGAAGATCTGAGAGCAAAGACAAAGGAGAGGCCAAAGTGGTGAGGAGAAAAAGGAGGAGCTTGGGCCCTACCCACCTTGTGTGAGCTGTGGTGCCTGCCCCATTGTCTTCAGTTTCCCCAGTAATAAACTGCAATGAGAAGACCTACCTAGGATTGTTCTCAGTGGCCAGTGAAATGGGTAAGCACCTAGCACAATGGTACAAACACGGGGAACGACAGTAGTAAAAATACCTCACAGGATAAATCTTCTTGGCTTTTATGTGAAACGGACATCTCCAAGAGTTGAAGTCAAGCTGAAGTTGCCCTTGGAAATCAGAATGACCAGCGTGGGTCTCTCAGACCTCTCCCCCTGGCTTGTGTCAACAACAAATGACCAGTACAGGTCACATGGAACACACATGGAACTAGGGGGAGATGCCCTCAGATGGAATTCTGTCAGAGGATTTCAAACCCCATAAGGCCGTCCTCCCCTCCCACCCTGCAATCAAACAATCAAACGAGTGTTGCCCAAGCCATTGCAAGGGAAGGAAGTAGTAACTGTTAACGTTGTCTGTAGAGGCTGCGGGAGATATGCAAACGTGCTGAGCTTCTAATAAAAGGGAAGAACCAGGGCATGGCCACAATCGAATCAAAGCAAAACCAAACTTTAATGTGTAAATAACTCAATATTCAACGCCTGGGGTTCACTCATGATCTCCTAGGCTCCTCCAAGGACCTTGAGTCATTTTCCAGCTCTGCCCTCTGTAGCACACGCGCTTATATTTTAGACTTCCGCTGACTGTGTTCTGTAGCTGCTACTGTGCTCGGACAACCCAGTGTATTGGCATCTCGGAGATGCTGGAATCTTCTGGAATCTTCTGCTGCAGTAGGGCTGTCATTTCACCAATTGCCTCTCCTAGGCATTCTTCATAGTGCCAAGCCACACTTCTCTGAACGACCCCTTCAGTCATGGGCCTTCAACTACCAAAGAAGCTGAAGCTCGCCTCTCCTTGTCCTAACTTGTCTTCATTACAATGTTTGAGCACAAGCACAAAGCAAGCTGGGGAGGAGAGGGTTTAATAGCTTTCTACTGCCACGTTACTGTTTACCATTGAAGTAAGCCAAGACAAGAACAAAAACCGGGCAGGAGCCAGGATGTAAGAGCTGTGCAGAGGCCATGGAGAAATGCTACTTTCTGGCTTGCGTCCCATCGCTTGCTCAGCCTGCCTTCTCCACCAGCCCAGGGACGGCTCCATCCACAATGGTCTGGGCCCCCTCACATCCATCACTAATGAAGAAAATGCCCTACAGGCTTTCCTAAGCTTCTATCCCACGGGGGCATTTTCTTAACTAGGGTTTCTTCTCAGGCTACTACAGTTGTGCCAAGTTGACATAAAAGTAGCCCGTGCGATGACCTCTACGGGTGACCTGGACCACACACGGTGTTTAAGTAGGAAGAGAGGTTTGAACATGGAATTCCCTCAAATGGGTCCAAACCCCATCACCCCATGATCAAACAGCACAATGGTCTTCGCCCTGTTGCCCAAGCCACTGAAAGAAGAGGAAGCGATAGCGCTAATGCTCTTTCTGTGGAGGCTTCGGGAAGTTTGCAAAAGCATTACGCTTGTCGCAAACTTCCTGACCTCTCTGAAGATATCCTCGTGGCAATTGCACATCCTTTGTCCCTTTCATAATTGCCCACACCAGGAGAATCTTCAGAGCTAGAGCAGACCTGAGACTAGAGGGTGAGGACTGGAGTCTGAGCTGTATACTGAGTGGGAAGGAGGAGAATTCTCTATTATATTTCACCATTTGTTAGTTGGGCGGCATCTGTACCTAAGCAAAGGATCTGAGGCAAAGAATGAACGATGCGCTACGAACGATGTAAAGACACAACTGTGTGCATCACAGGTTCAAAGAACAAAAGGAAAACATTGAGAGTCCATAACACCAGAGGACAAGCGAGCACACCCTGGATTCAGTCTCCACCCATCTTCTTTGCTCCTTAATAATCAGAGAGTGAGCTCAGTCCTGCCTCTAGCTGAGAACAAAAGGCAAAAGGAAGGATCTTTTCTCCTTTATTTTCTACTGTACTTAAATTAAGGTCCACAGGAAGCAAACTGTGCAGGAGACAGCGCAGGGAGACTATTCCATCTCTTAAATCAGGCTTAATGACTCCTCTACCCAGGAAATATCCTGGCAATGCACCCGAAGCTAAAAGATGGCTTGCTTCATCGTTTTGGTTTTTTTTGAGACAGGGTTTCTCTATGTCTTGATTCACCACCAAAGACTTCACCTTCTTTGAGCTTCCCCTGCCCTAATAAATACCTAGGATGCATCTGAAATTTGGGGGGGAAAAGAACACAGTTCACAAAATACTGTTTCTCCATCAATGCTAATCAAAAAACATGCCTTCAACACATTCATAATGTGTTAGGATCATGCTTTTCCTGACAACACAGACTTTAGTCCTCATCACATCAGGAGTTATAATTTAAACCAAATAATGTAGTTGTGAGGTTTCATTATATGGACAAAGAGTCTGAACACACTTAGGAAAGAAAAGGCAGGTAGACTGGATGTCATCAAAACCAGAAACTTTTGTACAACAAAGAATTAACAGAATGAAACAACCCAAGAGTTTGCACATGTGATAAACTTGTATATGAGATTTTAAAATGTATATGTGATATACAATTGACCTGCAGAATATATAAAGAATTCTTCAGGCTAACAACAGTGCAGAAGAGCATCGCCACAAAAATAAGAAAGGAACTTGAATAAAAGTTTCACCAAATACTTGGTTGGTCCCAGGTTTAGTCCCTGGGAGCTCTAGGGAGTCTGGTTGGTTGATATTGTTGTTCTTCCCATGGATTACAAACCCCTTCAACTCCTTTAGTCCTTTCTCTAACTCCTCCATTGGAGACCTCGTGCTTAGTCCAATGGTTGGTTGTGAGCATCCTCATCTGTATTTGTCAGACTATGGCAGAGCCTCTCAGGGGACAACCATATCAGGCTCCTGTCAGCAAGCACTTCTTGGCATCAGCAATAGTGTCTGGGTTTGGTGACTCTATATGGGATGGATCTATAGGTGGGGCAGTCTCTGAATGGCCTTTTCTTTAGTCTCTGCTCCACACTTTGTCTCTGTATTTCCTCCCTTGAGTATTTTATTCCCCCTTCTAAGGACTGAAGCATCCACTATTTGGTCTTCCTCCTTCTTGAGCTTCATGTGGTCTGTGTATCTTGGGTGTTTTGAGCTTTATTGATATCACTTTATTTGATATAAATGAGCCTCTTCCTTTTCTGAATCCCAGATAGAATATTATCCATGTACTACTAAGAACCTACTGAGTGAAGTATTCACGCGCCAGGATGTATCTGCTCACAACCACTGGTTATTCTTTCGACACCAAATATAAATCGGTATTGATTCCTTCATATTCTTGATAAAAGGATCCTTAAGCAAAAACCAAACATTTATAAAGAGCTGGCTAAATTGTCTTCAAAAAATATATATAACTCACATTGATATGATACAATGCAAAGGGAATCAAATAATTATTACCAGGTTATTAGGTCATTCTAGCCAGCATGGAGAGTCAGCCACAGAGCATAAAACCACATAACTATTTGGGACAGAACCACGCAAAGAAGAATAAGTTAACTAGAGGGCAAAGCCCATTTGAGGAGCACATAAACTGAAATGTGACAGACAAAAAAACACAAGCAATAAATTCTGAAAGAGGTTCAGGACCCACTTCCAAGTGTCAAGGTAAATGTGTAAGGAGGCTATTGGTTTTGAGTTTGGGCCATGACTTCTTTGGCTTTTGCTAATTCTACTTCTGATGAAGGTAATTTAAAATAAGTCTCTACCTTTAAATTAGTATAATAAAATATTAACATCATTGTTCAAATAGAATGAGTGATTTCTGAAATGTTCAGGTTTTTCATGAGGTTTGCCTAAGACCAATTGTTAAAACCTTGGATTATTGCTGTCTTCTGAAATAGCCTTCTATCAAAGTGAGAACAAATTCTTTTAAGGATTACTCCTCCAACAGTTTGAGTGACTCTTTCCCACAGTTATCTTTCTCAGAACCCAAACCCTAAAGCCTCATAATTCCATTAAATCAATGCACAGCTGGGCAATTCTTTCTTTGCTCACATTATAGTGATCCCCAGGGAATTTATGTAAATCTATGGAAATTCATTTTAAAGGCAGTACTCAGAAAGGGTGCATCCTCATTAACTGAACGATTATCTCTACAAACAAGCTAAAAGCAACATGCGGAAGAGCTAAATTAAATGTTCCATCAGGAAAACTAAGCCACTCTCCTTCTTGTTGAAGCTTTATCGAAATACAATCGAAACTGTAAGACAAAAGACCTTGAAGACATACAAAGAGATAATGGGGAATGTAACCGCTATCAGGCTGCAGGGTCTGACTGCCTGGCTCTTTATTATGCTCCTTGCCTAGACTCCACTGTGCAATGTTAATAACAAATGACTATAGTGTTGTAATACATGGGCTCTCTGGAAAGACTTGGATTAGAAGAAATAACCTTCCCATGTACTTCAAAGGATACTAAAGTCAATCAGTCCCAAGAATCTTCAAGAAGACTGGAGTTGACAAATTAACATCCATGGTATCGTGTGCTTGAAAGAGGTTTTATATTTAACTTGCCTTCATCCAACCTAGTTTCCTTACTTATTAGCTGACAAAACCATCCAAACATCAGGCTTTCTTTTCTTAATGTGTGGACTGCGGATAATTCTTGACAGTTTAATCAATGTCTTATGAGGTAAACTATACAAAGGACTTAGACCAACCCTTGGTACATAGTTGACATGCAAATGCCTTCATATGGGGGCAGAAGTGTAAGTGAGCAAATTTAAGCTATAGAAATAAGGAGCCTAAGCAGAAGAGAAAAGAAGAAATTCCTCCATTTAAATGTTTTGGAGCCTCTAGCACAGTGGTTCTCAACCTGTGGGTCATGACCTCTTCACAGGGGTCAGCTTTGGAAACCATGAATATTGAAATCATGATTTATAACCATAGAAAATTACAGTTATGAGGTAGCAATGAAATAGTTTCATGATTGAGGCCAACCCCGTCATGAGGAACTATATTAAAGGGTCACAATGTCACACATTAGGACAGCTGAGAATCACTGTTCCAGTAGCTATAATGCCCCACAATTCCATCAGATAGATGTGTGATGTCCTGTGGCTGGAAGGTGAGAAGGCATCTCATTCTAATGCTATCTGCAGCATCACTAGATTCTTACTAGGTCATTTTTAGGCTTTTCTCTTATTGGAGTAGAATTTTCTCACAACCCAAACGTCTATATAAAATATATAATATCCTTTTTGGATCCAAAGTTAGAAACTAAAACTGAAATTCTCAAACAATCAACTCTGCTTATGAAAATCCCTTAGGGCGTGGTTAATGAGGTGGTTGGTGGGTGAATGCCTCAAGCATGATCGCTTGAGTTCAGTATTCAAGACTCATGTGTTAGGAGAAAAGAATCTGCTCCTAAGAATATCCTCTGACCTCCGGAAATGTTCCCTGGAACAATTTCTCGGTGAGACTAGCATAGGCCATTTGTCATCCATTATTGGGACAATTAGCTGATTCTTCAGTTGATCTGTGAGTGAAACAGATGAGCTTATTTGTGACTCATACTAGCTCAGAGCAACTCTCTCCTCTTCCCTCACCACATACACACTTTTGTAACTATGTCTATCTACCCCCATATAAAATGCATAAATATATAGAGGGACACATATACGTGTATGCAGAACATTTCGTTTAGTTAGCTGATCATAATCCATAAGAAGTAGCCTAAGGAAGGAACGGGTCTCCATCTCTATGCCAACATAAGAGAATAACTGATTGAGTGAATTGCCCTTCTTTGTGGTAGATGTCTAACCATGGAAGAAATATGTGACATATACATATACAATATATATATATATATATATATATATACAAATATGTCACATACACACATATATACATTATATATGCATAGACATTACACATATACATATATGTATACATATATATCATTTATAAATATACCATATACATATACATTATACATATACATAGCATGATGTGAGCAGATGTTTTACCCCAGTACCCCAGAAATCAGAGCTAGTTGCAAGTAACTTAAAAGCAACCATTTTCACTAAGAAAGTCAAGTATAAACACAGAAAGAACCAAGACAGGCAAGAAGGTCCTGATATACAGAATATATAACTCTGATATATCGCATATATAGCTATGATAAATAGAATACACATGTGTATTCAAGTATACATGTGTGTAGAGGCAAAGGATTTGCATCAGGTGTCCTCTTCAATCTCTCCTCTGTATTATGTTGAGAAAGGGGCTCAGGGTCTGAGGGAACAAACCCAAGTTCTCACGCTCCTACTGAAAGTTCTCAATGGATTAAGTCATCTGCCCAGTCCCAATTTTCTATAAAATACAATGCACACTTTGGCCTTAAGTTTAGATGATCAGATTCTGACACTTAATCTTTCACTCCGAGTCTAAATGTGAACAAAACAGACTCAGTTAAATAGAAACCTTGGAGTCCAAGCAGGCCAACCTCTGTGATCTCTAGAACAGAACTTTTACCTTAACTCCATTGTGACCGATAGACTATGAAGTCACTGTAAAAACTCAACAGGCACTCAAGTCACACCACCAGGAGGACAAATCAGAAAAGTGAAAAGCATGTTTAGAAACACAATAGTTGTAATATATATATATATATATATATATATATATATATTGATATATATATATATATATATATATATATATATATATATATTGATATATATATTGATATATATCAAATAAAATACAAGTAAAATATCTAAAGAACTGATGAAAATGCAAAAGTCCGGGGCAAGATAAAAATTTCTTTAAATATTAATAGTTAATTGTTAAGCAATATTTTTTTTTTTAAATTTTAGAATAGAAATTATACTAAAAGGAACCATAACAAAGTTTTCTATCTCAGTTCGCTTGCACCTTACATGGAGCTGGAAAGTGCAAAGGACCTCCCCAAAGAAATTACCTAATGAGTCACAGAGAAAACAGTAACGTGGGAAAGCAAGGAATTTCGGAGGGAAAGATGAAGGTGTCATGACACTACGTGTCAATGAATGAGGAGCAAATGATCCAGATGATGAAAATGTGAAAGGCATGTGACAAAACACATACCCCTTTGTGCCTGTCACCCAAGCACAAGCTGAGCAGATACTGAAGGATTGGGAAGGTCGGGAATTCAAGGCTGACTTCCACTACACAGTGATTGTATGCTAGCCTACGTTACATACAAAACATGTTTCACAAAAGAAAAAGGAGGAGAAGGAGGAGGAGGAAGGTGACTAGGGGGAAAGAATGGTGAGCAGGATATCAGCTTCCATTTCCCAAGCTGGAGTGTGAGAATCCAAGAACATAAATAAAGAACCCAAAGCTAAAATTAAGAAAGGCTTGTCAAAATGAAGAACTAAAACATAATCTAGGAAAAATGGCTATAATCAGATTTTTAAAGTCACTTTAAATTTTTGTTCCCTACCTCTGTGAAAAGAGAGATCTATTTATCCTCTGGGAAATCTATGTTCCATGGCTGCTTTGAAAAAGTTTATGGCAGGCATGAAGCTCTCATACAGGTGTGTCTGGGATTTTAGAGGACTAGGAGTTTCTATTTTCTGTTCCTAGGACAATCTTGTAGAACTAGTTAAAATGGCATGTGACTACTACCCTTCAGTGGGGGGCGTGAGGCAAAGCTCTGTTGCTACAAGGAATGAGAGAGCTGGGTTCAGCTCTCCATGAGTCCTCACCAAACCATAAGACACAGAAATGCAATTGTTCTGGACTCCAGGAACCTTACAGCATCATGTTTCTGTCATGAGAAAGAGTGGTCAATTCCACATGGGCAAAGAGTGAACTGGACATTTCACTTGACGGCTCAGCTTGCAAAATCACAAGAGACAATAAAGCAGTGGTTATTTTAAGCCGATAAAATGTCCCAGTATTGCATTAGACAGCAAAAGACAAAAGGGGCAATAAGCAAATCCAAAGGTAGCCAAAAGTCGATTTTTAAAAAACCTGACATCTGTGCGCCATCTCAGTGGCTAGGGCTAGAGACGCACAGCCCAGCAGCAGCCTTGAGCTGCAGATGTGAGCTCTCGGTTTAGTTTCCAGCCAAACTTAAAAAGAGAAGCATAGATTAGGCATTTAAAGGCTAAGTAAATGCTTAAAAACAAACAGGTGCATTTCTAGAAAAATGTATAATTTCCCAAAGAAAACTAGTTAAGGAAAAGGAAAAGTGGAAAAATTGAATATTTATAAGCATTGAGTACAAATTATCAGTGTCAATAATTTCGCATTTCTCTTCAAACAGACAAGAACACCGGTTCCTACAGCATCACGGGCATTTCTGCCGTCATGAACAGACTCATTCCTCTTCCAAAACCAGGAATAACAAAGGCCCACGCCGCTTTATAGAAAACTTATCAGACACTGAACTACGAGCAACAGATACAATTAACTTTCCTGGAGAGAGAGAAAAGTGAGGGATACGAGCAATAGATACAATTAACTTTCCTGGAGAGAGAGAAAAATGGGGGAAGATTCCAAACACATTTTTTAAAGGATCATATGATTCTCACTTCAAAAATTAAGGATAAGGACGAAAAGGAAAATCTCTCTGGAAAAGAGTCAGAAGATTGTGAATCCGGTGTCATTAAGGTGAACCCAGATGTGCAGTAAATGACACTGTTGTGACTGTGCTGAGTGGAGGCCACCAAGGAAGGATGGGGGAGGGGGAGGGAAAAGGATGGGAGGGCGAGGAGACGGGAAGATGGAGACATTTTATTCGGTGGTGGAAATTCTTATATGCAGCCCGTGCTCTTGGCTCTCTTAGTCTTAATAGAATTCAGTGGGTCACAAGGAAAAACACAAGAGACATGAAATTAGAAAGAACTTTAATTAGAAGAACCCTCACTTTATAGCAAATAGTGTTTCCTCTGAGGTAGAAACATCCTAGGAAAGTTCATTAGGACAGAAGGGAAATTAACTCAAAGTAGAGCAGATTCAATAGGTTTCTCCCTTCCCAAGAGTAAATAGCCAAGACCACTGAGAGTCTAAGAGAAATCAGCTCAGATGCCCACAAGAGGTTTAGACCAGCTGAGTCACTTGTAAGGACATTATCCAAGCTGTTGAGATGCCCTATAGGCTGCACAGTGTGCTCCAGGTTTTCTAGCAGCTTTCATGGGCAGTCGTCTATAGTGGGTGGACTTTGATGATACAATTGTCCTTGAGTCGTTTCTACCTCTAAGTAACCCCTCATTCATATAGCTGTATGTAACTCCAATAAAACTTACTGGTTCTTCAGGTTGGACTTGGGTGGCATCTTGCATCTGAGCTTTGGTCTGTTGCAAGCTCTTTCTAGGGTACATTTTGTGTGTGTGTGTGTGTGTGTGTGTGTGTGTGTGTATGTATGTATGTATGTGTTGGATTTCCCCAAGAAAAAGGCAGCCACACAATAAATGAATAGCATTACCACTACTACCAACGCTGTCACCACCACCACTAACAAAACTTGAGAGGATGCAGAGATCAACAGATACCGGGGAGTCTACCCCCATAAGATACATCTACACGCCTGCATCTACACAACTCCTGCATCTATGTCTTAGAAAACATAACCAGAGTAAGGAAGAATTGTAAGAGGCAGAATACCAAGAAGTCTCTCATAGAAATGACTTCATAATCAAGACTAGAACAATGATGTCCCTAGACAAAAATATAGGCAACTGAGAGAGAGAGAGAGAGAGAGAGAGAGAGAGAGAGAGAGAGAGAGAGAGAGAGAATTAAACTCTCCCAGAGATGAGCCCCCGTTACTGGTTGTACAATATAAAGAGAATTGACCCTGAAACCAGATTCATGCAAAGCCAAAACAGACTCATCAAGCTGTTTCTATAAATATCTGTGCACAGGCACATGTGCATATATATGTACAATAATCATCATCATCAAAGAAAAAGGAGGTATCAACTTGAGAGTGAAGAAGGCATGAGACAGGTTTGAAGTGAAGGTAACTGGGAGAAGCTAAGAAGGTAAGAGAAGATGATATAATTATTTCAATTAAAAAAAGTAAAAAGTAAATACATATTTTTAAAAAAGGATTGGAGAAATGAGGTCAAGAGGTGGTAGTAGGTGTTAAATGATTGAAATATATTATGCACTTGTATAAAAATTTTCCAATATAATATACCTTTATATATAATAAGATTCATAATTAATGTATATCAATATATTTTAAAACAAAATCAAATTAGCAGGTATATAAAAATACAGCTAAAAAGTATTTACTGGACAAATTTTTATAATGCTCAGAATAAATTAATCTCAGAAAACTAAAAATAAAATAAAATTTAGCATCTAGGATAAAAACAGCAGCTCAAACAAAACAAGAGGGCATATTTTCTTTATCTATACTCATTGAAAAACAGCAGACATTTTCTAATTCATTTTGCTAGGTTATCACAGTTATACCAAAGGCTTTAAGCAATAATTAATAAGTAAAGCAGTATGATACCAACATTGGATCATGGAACAGAATTATAAAAGCCACAGACAGACCGGGGGCATATAACTCAATCTTAGGCAGAAGGCCAAGAAGCTGTCAAAGTCAGGTTATGAAAAAGAAGAAATGTAAAACAACTGGAAATTTTTCAAATGAATTTTTACTCTATTCCAACATGTTACATGAATATATACTCCAGATGAAATCAATGACAATACCAGGAAAAGTACACAAATGTCTACCTTACATATGTTTATGTAAGCACATGTGTGTGTACATGTGAACACCTGAGGTCAACATTAGGTGTCTTACTCAACCACTTCCCACCTTAGTTTTTGAGAAAAGGTCTCTCACTCAACCTAGAACTTGGCAATTAAGCTAGAAAATCTTCCTGTCTCCATCTTTCCAGTGGTAGAATTAAAGATATGCACCCTCTTTGATGCCAGTGCTGGGGGCTGAACTCATGTCTTCATGTTTGCATAGAAAATACTTTACTGACTGTGTCACCTTCCCATTGGATGGTACGAAACCCAGAACAGAAAGCACATAAAAACATGAAGTAACAAGAAGAAAGGGACTATGAAAAATGGCAAAATTTGGGTTTCATTTGAATTGAAGTGAATGCACACACACACAAAAAAAACATGTCTAGTGCCATGGGATTCCCAAGTGAAGGAAACAAGTTTGTTGTAAATACTATTTTCCTCTAACAGTTTGCTATAGCTAAAAATTATGCTCAAACAAGTCTCACATTTTTTTCTGTTTTTTTTTTCTTATTGGATATTTTCTTTACTTACATTTCAAATATTATCCCCTTTCCTAGTTTCCCCTCTAGAATCCCCCTATCCCATCCCCCTTCCCCCTGCCTCTATGGAAATGCTCCCCCACCACCCACTGCCTCCCATCTCCTGCCCTGGCATTCCCCTAAACTGGGGCATGGAGCCTTCACAGGGCCAAGGATCTCTCCTCTCCTTGAAGCCTGATAAAGCTATCCTCTGGTACATATACAGCTGGAACCAAGCGTCTCTCCATGTTTACTCTTTAGTTGGTGTTTTAGTCTCTGGGAGCTCTGAGGAGTCTGGTTGATTGATATTGCTGTTCTTCCTGTGCAGTTGTAAACCCCTTCAGATCCTTCAGTACTTGTTCTAACTCCTCCTTGGGGACCTCATCCTCTGTCCACTGGTTGGTTGAGAGCATCTGACTCTGTATTTCTCAGGCCCTGGCAGAACCTCTCAGGAGACAGCTACATCAGGGACCTGTCAGCATGCACTTCTTGGCATCCACATTATTGTCTGGGTTTGGTGACAGTATATAGGATGGATCCCCACAGTCTCTGGATGGCTCTTCCTTCAGTCTCTGCTCCAAATTTTGTCTCAGTATTTCCTCATGAAAATATTTTGTTACCCCTTTTAAGAACTGAAGTATCCCCTCTTTGGTCTTCTAACTTCTTGAGCTTTATGTAGTTTGTGAATTGTATCTTGGGTAATCCAAGCTTTTGGGCCAATATCCACTTACCAGTGAGTGCATGTCTGTTCTTTTGTGATTGGGTTACCTCACTCAGGATGATAGCTTCTAGTTCCATCCATTTGCCCAAGAATTTCATGAAGTCATTTTTTTTAATAGCCAAGTAGTACTCCATTGTGTAAATGTACCACATTTTTTTGTATTTATTCCCATGTTGAAGGACATCTGGGTTCTTTCCAGCTTCTGGTTGTTACAAACAAGGCTGCTATGAACATAATGGAGCATGTATCTCTGTTATATATTAGAGCATCTTTTGGCTATATGCTCAGGAGTAGTATAGCTGGGTCTTCAGGTAGTACTATGTCCAATTTTCTGAGGAACTGCCAGATTGATTTCCAGAGTGGTTGTACCAGCTTGCAATCCTACCAACAATGGAGGAGTGTTCCTCTTTCTCAGCATCCTCACCAGCACCTGCTGTCACCTGAGTTTTTGATCTTAGCCATTCTGACTGGTGTGAGATAGAATCTCAGGGTTGTTATGATTTGCATTTCCCTGATGACTAAGGATATTGAACATTTTTTAGGTGCTTCTCAGCCATTTGGTATTCCTCAGTTGAGAATTCTTTGTCTAGCTCTGTCCCCCATTTTTAATAGGGTTATTTGATTCTCTTGGGTCAAAGGTTCTTTGTATATGTTGGATATTAGCCTTTTATCAAATGTAGGATTGGTGAAGATATTTTCCCAATCTGTTGCTTGCCATTTTGTCCTATTGAAAATGTCCTTTGCCTTACAGAAGCTTTGCCATTTTATGAGGTCCCATTTGTTGATTCTTGATTTTAGAGCATAACCCACTGGTGTACTATTCAGGAAATTTCCCCCTGTGCCTATGTGTTTAAGGCTTTTCCCACTTCTTCTTCTATTAGTTTTAGTGTACCTGGTTTTAGGTGGAGGTCTTTGATCCACTTAGACTTGAGCTTTGTATAAAGAGATAAGAAAGGATTGATTTGCATGCTTCTACATGGTGACCTCCAGTTGAATCAGCACCATTTGTTGAAAATGCTGTCTTTTTTCCACTGGATGGTTTTCACTCCTTTGTCAAATATCAAGTGACCATAGGCATGTGGGTTCATTTCTAGGTCTTAGGTTCTATTCTATTGATCTACCTGCCTGTCTCTGTACCAGTACCATGCAGTTTTTGTTGTTGTTGGTTTTTTTTTTTTTTTTTATCACAATTGTCCTGTAATTCAGCTTGAGGTTAGGGATCGTGATTCTCCCAAAGTCTCACTTTTATGATTGATTTGTGACTATCAATTTATGTGCTTCTGCAAACCACTTCAAAAATAAGTATGAATATTTATATAACTTTTCTTTTTTTCTTTTCTAGCAATTCCACTTTCTAAGGTTTTATAGTCAAAATAATTAAGTGTCTATCAATTATACATCAAATAATTTGAACACTCTCTCATGTAAAAATCATACAATACCTTAAGATTTTATATAAAAGGAATTTAAAATTAAAGGTGTTTTAATATATACATGATGTCAGCAATAAAATAAGAAAATGCTATCAAAATGATTAAGGTGTGTATATATATATATATATATATACATACATATATATATGTATATATGTATATATATATATATCTTAATATAACTTTATGTTACTTAAATTAAATTATATAAATACAAAAGCCTAGCCACGTAATACTCCTATATAAAAAGAGTAACTTACAAACCAATGTGAAGTGTATATAGTCATTTCACTTAAAAAAAAAAAAAGATTGAACCTTACATTTAGACCTAAATTTTTAATGTATGTTTTTGTCTGTCAGTGTACACATATGTGTGCAGGTACCCTCAGAGGTCAGAAAAGGGTACTGGATCCCCTAGAGATGGAAGTCGGGCAATTGTGAGCTCCGGGAACTGACCTCAAGATCTTCAAGAACAGTAAGTGCTCTAAACTGCATAGCCAGTCCTCCAGCCCCCTTACCCTACAATCGTGTGGGAAATAAAATGCACAACATGGAATAAACACGTGTTCAATTGTGCCACCATCCTGTGTGTTCATAACTATTTTACATAGTGTGTCAATCATAAACATGAATGGTTGGTGTGTTGTATGATGAGACAGAACAAGATGGTGAACAAAAGCAATGAAGATGGAGAAGACTGACTTCGGTCAGTCTGTCTTCCACTGAGGAATGCTCTTTGTCTACACGCACAGCAGCACCGCACCTGGCCGCCCACGTTCTGGAATCCTGTCAGATCGTCTGCATAGAGTTTTGACAGCAGGATGCCAGGAACTTGATTTTGTTTCCTAATTGTTTTGCCTTCCAAATCAGTGTCACTCAGCCAAGTTTTATAAATATTCTTAGACTACTTTCCAACACCATAACATTTCAAAACGTTAAGTGAGTTTAACTGAATCACCATCGGCAGCCAACTTTAGTTTTTAGTTACAAACTTTGCCGGAAGAACAGAACCTGAAAGATAGATGGTGCAGAATTACCGAGGGTTGATAGAGCAGTGACTCTGGATGGAAGTCGTTGAGCAAGACAAACTGAAGTAACAATATGCTTGCACTTAGCGGAGGTTTAAATGCTTCTGCTGGCTAACTTAGGGAAAGGTCCCAGAACGGAACAGATCATATGAGATGCGCATCACAGATCTCCTCTCTCTCTCTGTCTCTCAGGCTCCCTGTCTCTGTCTCTCCATCTGTCTCTGTCTCTGACTCTCTGTCTCAGTCTCTTTGTCTCTCTGTCTCCCTGTCTCTGTCTGTCTGTCTCTGTGTGTCTGTGTCTGTCTCTCTCTGTGTCTGTCTCTGTCTCTCTCTGTGTGTGTCTGTCTCTCTGTCTGTGTCTCTCTCTGTCTTTCAGTCTCTGTCCCTCTGTCTCCCTGTCTCTCTCTCTCTGTATATGTCTGTGTCTATCTCTCTTTCTCTCTGTCTATCTCTGTCTTTCTTTGTCTCAGTCTCTTTGTCTCTCTGTCTACCTGTCTCTGTCTCTCTGTGTGTATGTATGTGTGTATGTGTTTATCTGTCTGTCCATGTCTGTCTTTCTCTTTCTGTCTCTCTTTCCATCATCATGAATTTTTTGTGTTTGTGATTTTACAGTGCTTAGTGTTTGGTCCTTCAAACAACTATATTTTAGGAACAGTGGAATTGACAGAAAGACCAAGTAGGATAGAGATTAACGACCAAATCAGTGTTCCTCTTCTGAACCTAAGATTTAAACAAAATATTGACCTATATTTTAAGAAGCATGTGAACACTTCACCTGTCATCCATCACATGACGTTCAGCTTATTCAGAAACACACCCAACCTTGTGCCACATTTCACATTTTTTCAATATTAACTAAAAATTTCCCACGAGTTGAAAAGAAAGATGTATCCTTGGGGAACAGTCAATAGAAAATGGAAATAATGAAGTTCTGTGGCACAGTAACATTTTGCTGATGATTTGAAAGGATTGATTATGTGGATAGGGGTATGAAAGGTTATAGCTCCCTTTAATTAAGATGCTTAACCATAATAATTTACATTAAAAATTAAAGCCTGTGTCTCATTCTACCATAGCCTCTGAAGAGCAAATTGATTGTTTTAATGTAAAATATTCTTATCTCAATTCTTAAATGCAGCGTATAACAAAAAGTACTCGATAAATGAAAAAAAAAAGTCATAGAAACACACGGAAAAGTTCACTTTTTCTTTGAAATGGGACATAATTAGTTTTAAGATTTTTTTTTAATCTTAGATTAGAGGGGCCATTCCCCTGTTTCCTAATGAGGATCAACATTGCCATGGTAAAACTGAGAACTATTACTTATAATAGATACCAAGTAAACATGGGAAGCAACTCACCAATTAATAGACACAACAATGTTTGACTCCACACTGAATGCTGCAGAAGAGCCTTTAGACGGACACAGCAGCGTATGAAACTCATATACGGGTTTTTTATGGAAATTGACATTGAAGAGTCAATATTTTTGTTGTTGCTGATGCTTCTGCCGTCTAGGCAACACAACCTTACAAAGTAAACAAAGAAAGCCTAGCAGGGTGCCTCTTCCGCATTCTCTTTCTGAGCTAGCTACTTGCCTACTTAACTACAGAACATTAGTACACTTTTTTTTTCTTTCTCAATTTTTAGGACGTTTCAGCATTATTTAGATTTCTAATAAATACAAACCATTTTGGTATTCTGAGTGTTTCCCCTGCCCTGTCCGGCCCAGACAGGAGATTTTTTTCCCCCTTCAATTCCCAGTGCACACACGTAAACATGATTACTCAGAGCAAGGCAACAAGTGAGAGGCGCGGTTAAAATAAGAACTCAGGCGATCTGACTCACAATCCAGCACTCAGCGCTTAGAGCTTGCTGCTTCTCTTTGTCCTCTTTGCTGTGAATCAAGATACTTGCTCCTTAGCAGGGTGTCTCTGCTGCAAATCCACTTTCTACCACTGCAGTATGCAATGAAGTCAGAAGCCTGAGCTGGTGACATCAATACAGGTTGCTATGGTTACTCCTGCCATAAGTATTACAGGTTCGGGTAGGCTCAGAAAAGGGGGGGTTTCAGTTGAGAAGCAAAATAAGGAGCATTCTCAGCTTACATTGCAACAATAATTGGTGGGAAAATATTTTCCAAATAAGCCATCAATTTCATAATTTCATGTTGGTATATTATTATTGAAATCAATCCTTTAATATCTTATTTTAAAAGAAACTTTCACAACAGAGAAGGCAATGCTGCTGGCCTCCCAAATAACACAGTCACATGATCCCTGTCCAAAAAAAAAATCTCACTGCAACATAGCAAATTATCCCTTTGTCTTTGTCCTTAGAGAAGTCAAGTGGGGTGTGTGTGTGTGTGTGTGTGTGTGTGTGTGTGTGTGTATACATTACCGGTTATGCATAAATCCATAATGGAATAATCACAACAGTTTTCCAATCACCAGAATTATAAAGGGGCCTCAGCATTGCATGTATGAGAGCAGTTTTAAAACAGAAGTCTATGTTTAGCAAAGTAGTTGTAAAGAACACCTTCCTTATTTCCCTAAAATATCTCCCCAGTGCCTCACTTTAAGTAGTGAGATGTATTACTCATGGAGTGTTTGTTTTAAAAGATCCTTTTGGCCTCACATTTTTCAACCTGAATTGTAAAGCACACAAGACAATAATTCCCAAGACTGGACTCTTCCTCAGATCCTTTGTCTGTTCACCACTTACATTGTCAACAAGAAAACCTTAATTCAATTCTGCAAACATCTCCGCCCGGGCTACAACCTGTGGCACCTTAGGTATAAGATTCAGGCAACATAAAGGTGCCCATAAAAAGTTCACAGGTGACACTGATAATTACAACAGTAATAACACAAATGATCACAAAAAGCACAGCAATTGCCACGCACACACTTAACTCTAATCTGTCTCACTTAATACTGAAGCTCCAAGTGTCTTGCCTAAAAGTACATAGCTTCTAAGAAATATGGATGGCACTTGAATTTGGGGTGGAGTCCAAATTTTTACTAACCAAAATTTATAGACGGCTTCTGATTACCAGGATAAAATTGGAAAGCTGTACCATGATGAAACTGAGCAGCCCATTCCTCAGTAAAGAACTGGTCGGCACAAAGAGCCCTTTGCACTGGATGAGTGCCATAACTTATTTTCTTATTTATAACATTTGGCAGTAAAATCTATGTTCTCCTGAAGATGCTGTTTTACACTTTGGACAGAGGATGAAAATACACAGGCTTCTCATCAGAAGCTGGAAATGCACATACGAAAGGAACAGCAGACATCCAGTCTTACACCACACACACACAGAGCTCACAATGAATTAAAGATTTAAACATAAATGTGAAGTCCTGTGGGAAAAAAATAAGAGAAGCCTTTGGGGCCTCAACTTCTGAGCTGGCCCTCTTTTGGGGAGCATTTGTCCTTTCTTAAGGAACCGTTTCTCTCCTTGCACCCCCACCCTCCAGCATTGACGTCTGGACTTGCACTAAGCAGCTCTCAGCACAGGAGGCAGTAATTACAAAGACTGGCCTGCCTCCTTTCCATCACAGAGCCTTTGTTTTCAATTACCTGCCCTCCTCATGGAGGAGCCATTAAGTCAATTTGCAACACCCTTGGGACAGTGCTGGCACTACAACCTGTGGCACTAAATTCTCACCTTCCACCCTTCCAAAGCTGAATATGCCTTTTCCTCAAGAACCTAATTTTAAAATGCAGAAGTTTCTCCCTGTTTCTTTCTGCCTCTCTCCTGTCAGTTGCCAAGATTTAAAGTGTCTGCCTTGAATTTCTGGCCAGCTCTTATCAAATGCTCCCCAAGCTTTAAAAAACAAGCAAGCAAGCAAACAAACAAAACCCTTTTACCTGACTGTTTCAATCTGATACAAAAGACATGAACAACAAAATCAAGAGCTACTTACAGAACAAGAGAAAAATATTTGCAAGTTGTATGTTTATCCAATAAGCATGAATTTCGAGGATATATTTTATACAACTCAATAGCAAGAAGATAATAATCCCAATTAGAAAATGGGAGACATAGCTGAATAGACTATATACAAAGACACGAAAATGGCCAGCCAGTATCCGAAGAGACATTAGCATCACTAATGATCAGAGATCAGCAAACCAAAACCACAGCTTCTTTGCCTTTTTAAGACTGGCTGTGAGGAAAAAATAAGACAAAGACAACATGTTGGAAAGGATTTGAGTAAGAGGGATGATTTTTACACTGTCTGTGAGACTATGAGCTGATACAAACATTACAGAAATGTAGGGGTGGCCCTCCAAACTTAAAAAAGAGAACCGATACATCATCTAACAATTATGCCGCTGAGGGTATTTCCAAAGAAAATGAAATCTTTATCTCATCGATAAATCTCCACTTCCATTTTCTTTGCAACTTTATCTACAATAGGCAAGACAGAATAACAACAGACTGTTCATCAAGAGATAAATGGATAAAGAACAGTGAGAAACGTGGATACACACACATACACATGGAGTCAAATAGTATATAGTGCCCTAAAATTCCCATTATTGTAACAATACAGATGGATGTGAAGGGAATCTTGCAAAGTGAGAAGAACTAGACCTAGGAAGACAGTTTCCCTTTCACGTAGAATAAAGAACAATGTACCCCTCAATCCCAGTAGAAGAGTGTTTTCCAGGAACCAAGATACAAAATGTGAAAACATACCGGTGTCAGCATGAACGTTTTTCAGTCATAAGTCAGTTCCGGACCTGGAGAGGTGGCTCACTTGCATTTACTGTCAAAGCATGAAGACTTGAGTTTGATCGCCAAGATCTACATAAGACACACATCTATAGTCCCAGAACTGTAGAGCCAAAGACAGGAGCAGCCCTTGGGCTTGGTAATCAGTCAGTGCAGCTGAATTGAGTCCAGGGTTCTCTATCCCATACACATGTGGAAATGAGTAAGTTCTAAAGTTCCAAAACACACCGTGTTGACTATAGTTAATAATAATGTCACATGCGCTTGGAAACTGCTAAGACATATCTTAAATGTCCTCATCACAAAAGTAATGAATAAAGTGAATTAATAATAGCTCTTATAATAATAAGATTAGTGCTGGCTAATCTTATGCCAATTTGACCCAAGCTCTAGTCATCTAAGAGGAGAAAATGCCTCCTTAAGACTGAGTTGTAGGAAAACCAAACCTGTAGTGCCCTTCCTTCCTTCCTTCCTTCCTTTCTTCCTCCCTTCTTCCCTCCCTCCCTTCCTTAATTTCTTTTTATATTTTTGTTCTTTATTTTTAAGGTCTTATATTTAAATTGTTTACTGTTTCATTTATTCATTATTTCCATATTCACCAATTTCAGCTCCCTCTCTCCTTCTCCCAGTCCCTCTCCTCACTGTCCCTCCTCTTCCCCTCAGAGAAGGGAGTGTACCATCCTGCCCTGAGAAATCCAGTCACAGTAGACTAAGCACATCCTCTCCCTCTAAAGCCCAACCAGGCAGTCCAGTTAGATGAAGGACATTAGTGATTGATGTGGGAGGGCCAAGCCCATTATGGGTAGGTGGTTCTGAGTTCTATAAGAGAGCAGGCTGAACAAACTAAGAGGAGCAAGCCAGTGAACAGCATTCTTCCATGGCCTTCTCATCAATTTCTACCTACAGGTTTCTGTCCTGCTTGAGTTCCTGCCCTCACTTTATACGGACCTGTGAGTGAAATAAAACCTTTCATCCCCATATTCCCTTTGATCACAATGTTTCATTACAGCAGTAGTAACCACAGCTAAGACAGTCATTTCATAGTTCATAGATATAGAAATATATACAAACATTGCAAAGTGTACCCCAAAATGTCATTTTATTTTGTTAATCGTACCCCAATAAAGCTAGGGAAAATGTTGGATTCATAACTTTGCACGAAGTTATTTTAGTATTCTATATGCCTCAAATTGATATAGTATCTTCAGCTTAAACAATATGTTGCATGGTAGCTGTTAAATAATCATTAATTTGACAAATATTTATTTGTTGAGTCCTTGTTATGGGTCAGTTCCCACGCTAAATGCTAAACACTATGTACAGATAAACCTGAAAAGGTAATCCAGGTAAAGGAGCATACTTTTCACAATTAGAGAAAGATGTGAATTATATGACAATATAAAGAAACATACAATCGCAGCAGGACTTATTTAGCTAGATGCTTTACTTTCCTAATCCCACCCCATTTTGCTTTGCATTCTAACTTAAACTCATTACTTCTAACTCCTCATCCAGTGTGACTGAGGGTTTCAACCATTCTTCCAAATTTGCCTTCATCTCACTGAACTCAATTCCATCCATCACCTCGTGCCTTAACACTCATCACTTCAGGCCTCAAGTGTCACAAGAGCTCCCGACACCTCTCCCTCATCTAGTGTCTTCCCTAATACGTACTAGCATATGTCCCTGTAAGCATGTACCATGAAACATTGTCATGGCCTCCATGACATTAAAGATCCCACCTGAACCACATACTTGAGCCACCATTCTTGTCAGAAGATTGAAATACAACTCTTTGACTTGGCATTCCAAGTATGGGGGAATCCTACCCCATCTCACGATCTATCACTCCCTTGTAGGAATCATCTACCAAATCAAATGGATGAATTGTCTCTTCAAATACATATTCACTCTTCAGCCAGTGAGCTTTGGCAATGCCGTGTCAACCATCAAATTCCACATTCCTCTTGCCCAGTGCTTCTCACCCTTCAGTATTCCAAGCATCTTGGATACATTGTTAGACAAATTATTGTACTGATCTTTTGTTCTTGGGTTTATGTATATATTGCATTTTCTCAGCTAGACTGTGAACTCCTGAAGAAAGAAATCCTCTAAGTATATATATTTTATATATATGTATATATGTGTGTGTGTGTGTGTCTAACTAATGTTTATGCTTCATCATAAGACAATGAAAGCTTATCCTGTAAGTTATAAGCCACAAATATTTGCACCAGTACTGTATTGCTTGTGTTTTTCTCTGATCATGATGGATTCAGATACGTGTATTTGTTTCAGTAAAATCTCATGTAATAATGAAAAGAACAGAGTAAGATTTTGCACTTGAATATTCAGAGAGAAAACCCAGATTTTGAATTTTAAGTGACTTTCAGGAGGATGTTTCAAACACAGAGAGTAGAAGCTGACGCAACTTGTTTGTTTCAATCAGAATTCTTACAGTCACAAAGGACAAAGCCTAGCTTACAATTAACTTGAGCGAACAGGGAAGATGATTCATTGGTTTGCATAACTGGAAGGCCATGTGTAGCTCTGGCTTGAAGCACAGCTGGATCCAGGGGGTTGCTTAATGGTATTAATAAGTTGTACTGTCTTTCCTCCAAGGGTTCATCTTGTTTTTTATAGCTGTAGACAGACAGCCTGCATGTGATAAAGACAAAGTTACTTATGATGCCAACACCATGTTAAGTAAACTGAGCATGTTAATTAAACAGGAATCTTCCTACCTACCTTTATCTGTCTCTCATTCACCACCACTCTGTACCCAGAGTTCAGAAAAAAAGTTTGAGGAGGTAATTAAATCTTGAATAGTTATATACATAACTTAAAGTCACTGTACAAGAATGAGAACACCATGAACAACACGTGAACTATGGATTTGGGGAAAGAGAAAACTGCTAGAGGCTGAATGTGTGAGAGACACAAAAAAACGTTGCAGAAATACAAGAGAAAATCAGGAAGGTCTTTGGGTTCCTGTATAATTTAGATTGCTTTACATTCCATCCCCCAATGCTTACTCAATGCTTACTGGGTACCCCTTTATGCCCAGGGGCCCTGATAGGGATATGAATAAATAGAATATATCATCTTCATCATGGGGAGGATATATTTACAGATGACTCAAGGTATTACACGCAATACATCACACACATATGTAGCAGAGGATTCGGGAATAATATACAGATGACAAAATAGGTGGAAGAAGATAAGATGGCAGCTATGGAATGAAGGAGACTAAATATTATTTCAAATGCTTATAAAAGGAAACTCATTGTCCTAAGATCTTTCCATGAATTGTTCCGCTTAATTTTCGAAGGAATTCAGTGAAATGGGTTAATATTCCCACCTAACACATAAAGATACTGTGATGCAGAAGCATTAATCATCTGAAAGAAATGAAGTGCTGGTTTCTTAGCAAGCTGCTCCAAATCTATAATATAAGCTATTTATCATATTACAGAAAACATCACTCCATGTAAGTCAAGATACAAATTCCATTTCACAGAACTTCCTAGAAACACGTCCTCTGAATTCGTAGCATTATCTCTCTTCAGTCCCTTGCCTAATGCATATCCAACCTCACCCCTTTCTAACCTATTATGATGGCTAAAAACAACAACAAAGCTCCTGTTTGTCCAGACAGTGAATAGGAAAGACTAAGGAAAAGAAGAACATGGTTACATCATAGAATACAGTTTGGGCTTTGTACTATGGATTATGCATCAATAGTGTGTACTCCAAAAGACAAATGATGAACTTCTAAGCTCTAATGCTTTATGATATTTGTGACCTAAGGTAATGGGAATATAGCTTCCTGCAGAGTGCTTACCAATTATGTGTGAAGTTCTAGGTTCAGTCCCCAGCAAGTAAACAAACAAACAAAAGCCAAACAAACAAACAAAAACCCAGCTCGAATAAAAAGATATAACTTTACTTTGAAACAGTGTCTTTAAAAGGACATCAAATTAAAATGTGGTTATGAGGATCCGTTCTAATCCACTGTAACCGGCATTCTTTAAAAGGGGAGAACTTTAGTTGCAGATGCTGAGTTGCCCAAGGAAAAGATTATGTGAAGGGCTATAAAAAAAAAAAAAAAAAAAAAAAAAAAAAAAAAAAAAAAAAGGTCAGGTAAAGATTAGGTTAGAACCAAGGGTGAGGCAATATACAAATCCAAGATTGCCAGAAAACTACTAGAACCTAGAAAGAGGCACATGAGAGATGCCTTCAGAGCCCATACTAAGAACCAGCCCTGGTGATACGATATCTCAAACCCCCACATCCTGGAACTGTTAAATCGTATAACCTAAGCCATTTCTTGAGGAACAAGGCAAGGTCCGCTGCTTTCTTTCATGGGACGCCACAGCACAGCGTGCTGCTGTATTGCTTCACACAGAATAGCCAAATGGTTTTATGACCTCCCAGCAAACACTTGCAAATATTCTGCATATTATGATTTCGCCTTGTATTACATGTTTTCATATTTTGTTAAGAGAAGATGAATTTTTTTTTTTCTGGGAAAAAAACGCTCTTCTATCAGAAATCTGATAACAGATCCATAGTGATCACTAAAGGATTCTATGCTTTGCACCCAAGACCTATCTAAGCACTCAGAAAATCAATGTATCTGCTCATAAGTTAAAGGCACACTAAAATATTCTCAAATGTTGCGTTTTATTTTAACAGCCGTCAGTAGTTCATCTAATGGGCTAATTGCTTTGGTGGAAAGCATTATAGCACAGGCTTATGTAAGTATTTTTTAAAAAGACAAACATATGGCATAAGTTTATAGTTGACATCTGTATTAATAACTGTATTAATAACACCAAAGAATAGACAAAATTGCAACACTGAATATTTATTACATTTTTGAGTAAACTGTCAATGCGACTATGACAAGTGTCATTATTGGGGTGATGAAATGGTTCTGCACAGTACTACAATGGTGGATATGTGACCCTACACACTTGCCAAAACTCATAATACGGGCACTATCAATCTAATTAGATATAAGTTTTAATTAAAACTATTTTCAAAGATGAGGTTAACCCAAGATGGGATGCATAATGTGAC
Organism: Micromys minutus; assembly: GCF_963924665.1. Lineage (NCBI taxonomy): Eukaryota > Metazoa > Chordata > Mammalia > Rodentia > Muridae > Micromys > Micromys minutus. The sequence goes on from NC_137965.1 coordinate 10,136,472, forward strand.
AAAAAAATTAATTGGACTGGAAATATATCAAATTAACAGAATTAAAGATAAAAGTCACATGGTCATCTCAACAGATGCAGAAAAAGCTTTTCACGGCGTCTTCCCTGAGGACAAGTAATGTAATTACAATTAATGAAAAAAAGAAAAAAAAAGAAAAAATTCAGTGTTGCTAAAAATGTACAAAATATCCTTGCCCCCCAAAAACTTGAAGAGGAATGATGACCCAAATAATGTTGCCAAAGGCAAATAACTTGTCTATAAGTTTATTTGTAATATCTACTCCAGACAATAAGTTTGTTCTCCACGATGTTGCATGCAACACATAGTATTAACTTATATTCACTAGAACTAGACAATGAACTTAATACAGATAAAATATGGTAGAGGTCAGTTTTCTCGCTGCTAGCATGAGAAAAGAAAGACAAGCTATGCACGTGGGGGTCGATGGGAGTTGAAAACATCAGTATGAACCCACATTTCACATATAAGAGGACACACTTGAAAACAATTTTAGATATATATGTATTATCATATATGCCTTCTTTTGGTGACAATCTAGATAGTTTTATTATTCCATGTTACTTGTTTTGGGTCCCTGTGGAACAATGCTACACCCCCTACTTGGACTGACTTAATCCACCTCTTCAATGGTGGGGCCTGAAAAAGTACTACCAGATGGAGGAGCTCCACCACCAGGGAAGCCACCAGGCATTCCTCTAGACATGCCACCAGCACTCTGGTACAGCTTGGGAATGATAGGGTTGCAGATGTTCTCCAGGTCTTTCTGCTGATGCTCAAATTCTTCCTTCTCTGCATCCAGCCAGATGATGATGTCATTGCACTTGTCAGGAATCTTCTGTGTGTCTTCATCATTGATCTTGCCTTGAAGTTTCTCATCTTCAACAGCTGCTTTCATGTTGAAGGCATAAGACTCCAGTGAATTCTTAGAGGAAACCTCATCTCTCTGTTTCTCATCCTCAGCCTTGTACTTCTCAGCTTCTTGGACCATGTGCTCAGTTTCCTCCTGACTCAAGCGGCCCTTGTCATTGGTTATGGTGATCTTGTTCTCCTTTCCTGTGCTCTTGTCTACAGCAGAAACATTGAAGATGCCATTGGCATCAATGTCAAAAGTAATCTCAATCCAAGGAACCCCACAGGGTGCTGGAGGCATGCCTGTAAGCTCAAACTTTCCTAGCAGGTTGTTGTCCTTGGTCATGGCCCTTTCACTTTCATACAGCTGGATGAGTCCACCCGGCTGGTTGTCAGAGTAGGTGGTGAAAGTTTGTGTCTGCTTGGTCGGGATGGTGGTATTGCACTTGATGAGGACAGTCATGACTCCACCAGCAGTTTCAATACCAAGGGACAGAGGAGTAACATCCAAGAGCAGCAGATCCTGGACGTTCTCAGACTCATCTCCAGATAGAAGGGCTGCCTGGACAGCTGCACCATAGGCAACAGCTTCCTTGGGGTTAATGCTCTTATTCTGTTCCTTTCCATTGAAGAAGTCTTGCAGAAGTTGCTAAGTCTTGGGGATTCTGGTAGAACCACCCACCAAGACAATACCATGGATCTGTGACTTGTCTAGTGTGGCATCTGGAAGGGCCTTTTCTACAGGGTCCAGTGTGCCACAGAACAGGTCAGCATTCAGTTCCTCGAATCAAGTCCAGGTAATGGAGGTTAAAACGTCAATTCCCTCATAGAGAGAATCAATCCCAGTACTGGCCTGGGTGCTGGAGGAGAGGGTAGGCTTGGCTTGCTCACAGGCAGTTCAGAGATGCCGGGCAACTCTCTGTGCTCACTGATATTCTTCTTTTGTTTTTGCTTAAACTCAGTGGTGAAATGGTTGACTATTCGGTCATCAAAGGCTTTTCTACCCAAGCGGGTGTCTCCAGCTGTTGATTTGACTTCTGAAATTTTATCCTCAATAGTGAGGATTGAAACATCAAAAGTGCCACCTCCCAAGTCAAAAATCAGCACATTCCTTTCAGTTCCGACCTTCTAATCTAAGCAATAAGCAATAGCAGCAGCAATTGGTTCATTGATAATTCAAAGTACATTGAGGTAAGCAATAGTTCCAGCATGTTTTGATGCCTGCCACTGAAAGTCACTCAAGTAATCTGGAACGTGACCACAGCATTGGTAACAGTCTTTCCAAGGTAAGTTTCTGTACTTTCCTTCATCTTTGTCAGAACCATTGAGGAAACTCCCTCTGTGTAGAATCTTTTTGTCTCCCCCTTGTATTCAACTTGGACCTTGGGCCTGCCTGCATCATTGACCACCATGAAGGGCCAGTGCTTCATATCGGACTGAACAACAGCATCATCAAACCTACGTCCAATGAGACGTTTGGCATCAGAAACTGTGTTGGTGGGGTTCATTGCAACCTGATCCTTGGCCACATCCCTCAATTAATCATTCTGTGTCAGTGAAAGCAACATAGCTTGGTGTGGTGTGGTTACCCTGGTCATTGCCAACTATTTCCACCTTTCCATGCCGGGAGACACCCACACAGGAGTAGGTGGTGCCAAGATCAATGCCAACTGCAGGTCCCTTAGACATGGTTGCCTGCATGTAGGCCCCGCTAGCTATGCTGATGACCACACAAATGCCTGAGAGCTGGCTCCACCTTCAGTGAGCTTATATATGCATTCTCATCTCATATCCTTGCCAACATGACGGGCCAGGAAGCAGCGGTACCCAGAAGACCAAAAGGGATACCATCATGTTTTCTAATGCTATGTTCTAATAAAAGCAATTGGGGATCCTTGCCAAAAGACTCTCTCCTGGAAATCTATTTAAAAATACATGAGCATATTTGTGTCATCATTTGGTCTGAAAAATTATAGAAAATTCAAAAAGAATAACAAGAAAACAAGTAAGAGAATCCACAACAATAAGGTATTGGGGAGACACAGTAACTGACTAAAGAGAATTCTTAATGGTCAAAGCTGAATTTTTTTTTTTAGCAAAAATAAATATATTCCAAAGTGTATATATATATATATATATATATATATATATATACATATATATATGATTCTATAAGACACAGCTAAATAATTCAACAAATTGGAGAAATAGACAAATACCCCTTGCAGAAGAATTTTTGAAATATGTAAATAACTGCTCTTCAGGACATAAAACATAAATCTCTGCTCATTGAGCATGGACTCCATGCATTAGCTTTCTTCCAAAGAACACAGTCTTGGAATGGAAGGGGGACAGAACTTCACAGAGAAGAAACCCAGCAGATACCAGTTCTAACAGCTGATCCCAATGAATCAGCAACAGTAATAGTTCACGGTAAGAGGACACCGATTTGGTGTTACATGCTAAGCGTGACACTTAACCTGCTAGACTTTCATCCCAAAGCTCTACAGCTCCTGTCATAGAATAACGAGTATCAGACAACTCCCAAATGAGGTATATCATGTAAAATACCTGACCAGTATTCTTCAAAACTACCAAAGTCACAAAAAGTCTGAATATCTGAGTAACTGTCACAGCCAAAGGAGAGCCAAGAAGACATGATGACAATCTACTGTTGCACGGCGGTTGGGAGCTTTGAGCAGACTAAGACTGTGGATTCACACACCTGCAATCTAACACTCAGGAGGCCATCAGGAGCAGAGGGATGTTCAAGGCCAGACAATGTGCAACAATGTCTCAACATATCAAAGCACAACAATGTCTCAACCTATCAAAGCCGAAGAAAACAAGCACCAAGGAGAGAGGACCAAACTACCGGCTTTAGTTAAACTTTCCAATCATGACTGTTCAGTACAGATGTGCAACTATAAGATCATAAATACACCAAGGGATATGAGAATTTGCAATAAGACTTCTTGTTCTAAAAAAAAAAGGTTGGCAACTAACACATTGAGTCGAAAAGCAAAACTGCCAGCCAACACAATTAAGCAACTTTTATAATTTTAGATGACAGAATAAGGAACATTCAATAACCATTAGTGTTTCCTTAAATCGTTTCCTCATTTTTATTAGATACTCTGTATTTACATTTGAGACATTATCCCTCCCCCCTGCCATGTTCCCATCCCCTTCCCCCCATTTGTCTTCATGAAGATGCACTCCCACCTAATCACCCTCTTCACCCCATTGCCTTGGCATCCCCCTACATCAATAAAATGTTCCCTCTCTGGACCAAAGGCCTCTTCTCACATTGATACCAGACACTGATATCTTCAGCTACATATGCAACTGGATCAATGGGTCTCTCCATGTGTGCTCAATGGTTGGTAATTTTGTCCATGTGAGTTATGGAGGGTTTGGTTGGTTGATAATGTTGTTCTTCCCATGGGGTTACAAATCTTTTCAGCTTCTTCTGTCTTTTCTCTAACACCTTCACTGGAGTCCCCATGTTCAGTCCAATGGTTAGCTGCAAGTATGCTCAGCTGTATCTGTATGACTCTGACAAAGTTCCTGAGGAGGCATCCAGATCTGGTTCCTGCCAGTAAGTACCTCTTGGCATCAGCAATAGTGCTTGGATTTGGTGGCTGCATATGTGGTGGATTCCTGGGTGAGGCAGCCCCTGAATGATCTTTTCTTCAATCCCTGTTCCTCTATTTGACCTTGCATTTTTTCCTGTGAGTGTTTTGTTCTCTTTTCCAAGAAGGACTGAGGCATCCCCATTTTAGCCTTCCTTCTTTTTGAGCTTCATAAGGTCTGTGAATTGCTTCTTGGGTATTCAGAGCTTTCGGGGATTAGTATTCACTATCAGTCAGTGCATATCATGCGTTAAATCATTTTTAATATTGCTTTAGACTATACCATACTAATTCTTATCCTTGGTCTAGGTCTCTTTGAGTCTTAAACTTAATTTTTTCAATTAATCCCACTTGGAATTTTATCTAGAATGTTCATTGCCTTTGCCAAACACTTCAAAGAAATAAATGTTAGCAGGCCAGTGGCCTTTATGTTCAATTATTGGCCCCTAGCCTTCTGAATCCTCTATTATCCAGCAGTTCTTCATCTATAGATTAGTGCACAAATTGCTTGCTATTAATATGTATCAAAATAAAAGCTAAGTCACACATTAGGTTGATTTCTAGTGACACAAATCCCTGCAGACCATTTTTGGTAACAAAACTAATGTCACTTGTCTTTCCCTCCTTTGCTTAGTTCTTTAATTACTAAAGGTGGAATTCACATATGTAGTTTGTTTTCAAGTATATCTTTAGCAAACTTCACTATGCATGATAGAATTTACACATCTCTTTCTTTTAAAAATAATAAAGAATAAAGATAAAAGCTGCAACAGGAATAACTAAAATACATATTAAGATAAATGTAGGTTCAATAGGTGGTAAATCGCTGTGTAGAGATTGTCTATTCTCACAAAGCTGCCCCTTCTTTTTCACACAATGAACTAAGTGTGCCTGGCTGGCTCAAGTCTTGCGTGAAATCTAGGACAGTGATGATGGAGCAGCGAGATGGGGAGGTGACTAAACTAACTCTACAGTGTTTGACTGAGCCATTTGCCTTGGCGTTCCATCTCTGTCTGGCTTCCCTCTGCACTTCCTGTCACAAGTCCTGCTTCTCCCTCTGTGGCTCTCGGGTCTTACAAGTCTAGCATCTGGGTATACTATACACATAGCCTAGAATCTTGTGGTTATTTCTTTTATTAATAATTCCAATCGTTTACATCTCAAATGATACCCACTTCTGGGTGACCCTTCCACACCTCTCCATCCCACATCTGCCCTCTCCCCCCTTCCCCTTTGCCTCTATGAGGGTGCAACCACCCACTCTCTCTCCGCCACACCGCTCCAGCATCCCCCTATCCTGGGGCATCAAACTTCCACAGGACCAAGGGCCTCCCCTCCCACGGATTTCAGACAAGGCCTTCTTCTGCTACATATGTATCTGTTCTCTTCTTAGCAGATGAACTTTCCTGTAGTGACTATGCCCTGATTCCTTTTTATTATTGTTGTGATAAAACACACTAGTAAAATCAACTTAAGAGACATTGGGTTTTGTTTTTCTCAAAGTTTTAGCTATGTCGTTCATTCCGTGAAGGAAGCCAATGTAGCAGGACCTTGAAGTAGCTAGCCATAGTGCATCTGCAGTCAGACAAAGAAGAAAACAGAGGATAAAGGGACTGTCAGATTACTTTATTTAACAGCCAAGGATGCTCTGCCCATAGAATGTATTACATCTAAGGTCACACAAGGATGGATATCTAGGAAGCTAAGCAAGGTTGGCCATTAAATTTATAAACATAAGATGTCTGCCTTTTTAAGGTTTTCTTTACTTTTAATATATTTTGTGCACAAGTTGTGAATTTCTTTGAGTAAACTTAATTCTAGATACTTTGTTACTTCTGATTCAACAGCAGTTAGAATTTTGTTGTAGGATTTAATTGCTGCTACACAAATGTGCAGTTAAGTATCTTTGCATCTTAAGTTTTATACCTTGCACTTGCATAAATAAGATTCAATTTTTCTCCAGCTATAATGTCATGTTTGTGTATGGTCTTCGTGCTTTCTACATGCAGGGCAGTGGCTTTCCAAAGATATCTGCATGATTTACCATTTGATCCCTTTCGTTCCTGTCTCCAACAGTCTTACACCGTTAAGGAAGAGAAAGCCAACAGCCTTGTCTTGCTCTTAATCTTCGGGACAATGCATTTAGCCTCTCCTCCGACGATAACATTAAACATTGACTTAGTTTAGCTAGTCTTAAGTAGACTGAGGAAGGTTTCCATAATTTCTAACTTGATGAGTATTTTATCCTAAAAATGCCACAGGATTTTGTCAAGCATGCACAGCTGTGAACCATGTACATTTCTGATGCTTCAGACGGCCAGATCCCCTCGACTGGAGTTACAAGGTCCTTGTAAGCCACTGTGGGGGTTCTGGTGCTCAAATCTGGGTCCTCTGGAAGGACAGGCAGCATTCTTAGCCACTGGCCTATCTGCCCATTCCCACTCACTGAATTTTTGATATAAAAATTCTCACTTTGTACAGCTGTAAACATTTTAACACATCTTAGACTTTATTTGCTAGTGTTTGCTAAAAGTGTTGGTAAGTGTAGTCATACAAGTTATTTCTGGGCTGTACTCTACTTTTCTTGTGATGTTTCTGTTTTTTGTGTCAGGGTATGAGTACTCTCTGGATGAACTAGGAAATAGTTTCTCTTTTTGTTGGAGGGCAGGCAAGTTTATAAAGGGTTTCTGCTAATAAGGCTCTAAGTAGTTGGTGGGATTTTGGCAATAGTTGCTTTCTAATTGTGACTAATTCTGTATTTATTGTCCTTTGTCACAGGTGGGCTGTCACAAGCTAGCCTAGTGATCAGACATTTCTAAGTGCCTAAAATCAACATGGGTTTCAATCATTATTGAGGGAGTGTATGTTCATGCTGGACTTTGCTTTCGGTATTTAGTTTACATCTCCTGTTCACTTCTATTCCCTGCTGTAGAGAGAGCCACACAGTAGCTAACCATAATTCCATGTTCAATAGTCCCAGGCCCCTACATCTGTTGATAGCCTTCTAGAATCCCCAGAAATTTGTCGGTTTTTCAAAGCTCTTTAGAGACTCCATTTTTTTTTATGTTTTCCATATAAATCCTGTGATCTGCTATTTTTCTTGATCTTCTAGCCTTAGCCTCTAGTTATCACAAGTTTCAAACACCAGCCCGAAAATACTTTCAACAAATGTCTGTGATGGAGTAGAGACTTAAGCACCAGAAAAGCCTGGATCAGTTTAAATAAAGACAATCCTTTCCGGTTGGGTCCCCCGGGGAATTATCAGGCAAATAAATCCATGTTAACTCTTTGGGAATGGAGCTTTGATAAAGCACCACAGATGGTCTACTTGGATGCTGACTCTTCCTTTGCTCTCCTGTTTGCTTGCTGAACTGGGAAGAGAGATAAGATTAGGCTAAAACACCCAAAAGCTTAATATTTAAACCACAGTTCATTAGTTTTTCCTAAATAAAAAAAAAAAAAAAAAAAAAAAAAAAAAAAAACCTTCCTAGGTTATATGAAACATTGTCTAATTTATCATCTTTTCTGTTTATGCCATTTCAAATGTACACCACTATTAATAGTAATAACCTTATCAAAGTAAAATAATGAATTGTAATAAATTCATCACTAATTCCTTGTAAGCAAGTCATTGCATACTAACAAATATGTAAGATATTAAATATTAAAGCAAACCCTGCATTTCAATATTTCAACTGTGAAAGTTATCACAAAAATTGTGACAGGAAAACATATAAAATGAAGAACATTTAAATATGACTAGTCAGGTATCCGAGAGGCAATTCAAAGAAATGCTATTCATTAATAGCTCTAAGAACTAAATATAGCAATCTCTTTAAATTAGGATAAAGAATTATAAAGTAGTCTGTAACACAGCTTAGCAGGTACCAGTCCCCGTCTCCATGCCCGAAGTCTTGAGTCTGACCCCACATACGCAAATGTTGGAATGAGAAAACTGAGCCCCTCCTTAGATGTATATACTGTCACATGTGCACATCCTGGTACATACATCCACACACACGTGCAAGCAAACACAAAATAAATTAATAAGATGATTTTTTTAAAGATTGTAAGTTACAACCAACATATTAATAGGAAATTGTACCTATGATATCATTTTTTTGTGGCTGTTCTTGCTATTTGCTGAACAGAAAATGAATCCGTAATTGGAAAACAGATGCATCTAAATATGTGAATATTTTATACTAACACAACAATTCAGAAAATTCTAGGCGTGACAACAAACTTGATTTTCCAGTTATTGCATGTTCTGTCTTTATTAAGTTTCACTTTTTTCAATCCGGTTTCTCTGGTTAAATGAGGATCGGACTAGTAAATATCTTTTACACTGTTCCTCAGAGTAATTGATGTGGGCGATCGGTGTTTAGAGCGCTGCCCTATAAAGCAGCGGCTCTCAACCTTCCTAGTGCTGCAACACTTCAGTACAGTTTCTCAGGTTGCAGTGATCCCCCAACAATAACATTGTTTCATTGCTAGTTTATAAACTCTGCCGGGACATCACTCTCCCCTATAGCCCCTCCCCTCCCACCCATCCCAGAATTCCCACAAAACAGTTGTATTTCTGTCTTCATGTTTCATGTCCTGTGTGTCTCTCTGTCTCCATCTATCAATCTATATAAATGTATTCACTTGCAGGGAAATGTAATATTGTGTCTCTCGCCACTTTACCTTCTGTTGTTTCTCCCTACCTTTAGTTCATCTCTGCCAGAACAGTTCCCGCCCCCCCTGCTCTCTCTCTCTCTCTCTCTCTCTCTCTCTCTCTCTCTCTCTCTCTCTCTCTCTCTCTCTCTTTCTCCCTCCCTCCCTCCCCGTTTGCTGTGTGTGTGTGTGTTAAGTCTAAACACTACATATGAAAGGAAAAGGAAATAGGGCATTGTTGTACTAAGTTTGGCTGATTTTACTTTCTATAACCATTCCCAGCTCTATTCCTTTTCTATCCATACATGTAAATATATCCTACTATATTATATTGTAAAATGTATGGTATATTTTCTTTATTTTAATGAGGGGCATTTAGGTTTTGTTGTGATTAGTGTTATAAGAAGCAGACCTATGAAAAAAGTAAGCATTTGAGGAAAGGAATGAGGCAGAGGTTAAGAAAACGGTCCCAAGAGGTAGAGAAGGAGCAAAAACTGTGAAATATTTAAAAAACAGAAAAGTCTGTTGTGTGGCAGGTTTGGCGATCATTGGCACAGCATGGACATGCAAATGTCAGAGCCGTAGCAGTTAAGTGGGTATATATGCGCAAGTGGCTTACCTGGACCACAACATCATAGCTCTGCTTTCAGGTCTTTGGGGGACCTTCCGTATTGATTTTCTACTTGTGATGTCCTTCCCTCATACCCTCACAAGCATGTGTTAGCTTCTGATAGCATATGCCAACTGGAATGCAGTGAAATGAAGGCTGTCTTAAATCCCATTTCCCTGGTACATCCCCCTAAATTAATCCTTAATCTCTGACTTTAAATTAGATCATAAGCAACTTTACACAAATAGGTATGTCTTCTATCCTGTTTTTCTGCTTGTTGGTTTAAGATAGACTCTCACCTACAGCTCAGACTTCCCTAGAAGTTTCTATGTAACCTATGGCAAACATCCCATCTCAGCCTCCTAAGTCCTGAGATGACAGGTATCAGAGACACAAGACAGTTTTGTGTCTTCTAAGTTTGTCTTTTCAACTAGCTAGAATCTTTCAATTTCAAAAACAGTCTTCTCTCCTTGTTACTCAGGAAGGAGTGTACCGTGAGAACTGTTGGCTTAAATAGTTATCCTGACACTGCTTACTCCTTACAACCTAAAACACTTTCATATATAATGTCGTGGAGATCATTGTGAAAGCCAGAATTTGGCCTAACCTTGTCTCCCTAAGCTCCGTTCCTTCCCATAATCATGCTATGCATTGTAAGTGTTATTAGTTTTACTTTCTCAGAGTATCTCACATTCAACTGCTTTTCCGATATTCACATCCCTTCCTTGTTTAACTCTTAGATGGCTGCAGTCATTAAAATGGACTTGTCTAAGTCTCATGGAACACAGCTACCCATGATGCCTCAAGACAGAGATTTCAGATGCAGGATTAGTTTGTTGATCATTTCCTACGACATCCTGGTGCCTGCTAGGTCACAGCTCAGCCTGCACCTCAGACTGCAGGTCTGATTTTCACACACTGAAGGCTCCTTGGTGTCTTGTATTTGCTATGGCAACCCTCCAGCCTCCCAGAACATCTTCTTCCTCATGGCCCACAGTATCCCCCATTCCTCACTGTGTTCTCCAAGGCTGTTCTGTCTCCCCAGATCCTGCCTTCTTCCTCTTTGTTTAAATTACACTGATCGAATTTCTAACTTCAGTTTGAATAGTTCTTTCTGCAAGAAGTCTTCCCCAAACTATTTTTTTAATTTTTATTTTAAAAAAATGTATGAGGCAGGGGAAAAAAAGCGAATGGAGTCTCATTTGAAAATAAATCATATCTTAATTAATCAGTCTGAAAACAATACCAGGACTCAAAATGTTCCATGTAGAGAATAAACAATATAGGTCTGTAAAAACTTTAAAGATATATATGTACATATATCTTTAATTTTTTTCATAATTGGAGTTTTTCATAGTTACAAAGAGAATGAAGAAATACAGAAAACAGCAAGATTCATTTTTCTTTTAATAACCGATCCCTGTAACAGTAATAGAAATTTACTCTAAGCTTCCTCTGGTTGTGAATTTTATATCCTTCCTGGAAGATCTCAGAACACTATGCCCCAGCCACATTCATTTTGGTGCACTGCAATGATATGTCAGCTTTATACATTCTGGGAGACCGGAAGCCAGACCTGTGTCACCTTCCATGTGACTCCCACAAAAATGACTCTATTTTTTGGATCAGCATTTTTTCCTCTTCAGTGACTTTTTTTCTATTAGCATCTCCTCCACCACCTCATTTTGAACAACAACTAAAAAAAAAAAAAAAAAAAAATCAGAAACGGAGTTGAGGGACTCACACAAAATGCTTTACTCAGCATGTTGATCACCCCATATTTTGTACATAAGGAAGCTGAGGTTCAGTGGCTTGGGGACGTTTTTTCAGGAGTCATCTAGCAGAGAACAAGAGCAGGAGAACAGGGGCATGCAGCTGTCAGGGCTGCTTCCCAGACGTCCTTCCTTCGAAATGTAACCACCTACTGCCCTTCCAGGAAACCACCATCTGCCCCTTCCCCATCTTCCCTCTCCTAAAATTTCCCTTCTCAAATCACCCGCTCAGTGGCCCATAAGGACAAAGCTCAGCTGGAGTTGACCAAAGGACTTTTAGTGTTCCCATTGGCAGTTCCAGCTCCGCTGGCTGCCCCACCCACCCACTACTAGAAAGCTGACATTTTCACTTCACAGGGGAGAGCAGGCCTGCATTAAACAGACAGGATCTCTTTCCTGAGTATTTTTGTTGCTTATTTGTTTTTTGTTTTTTTTTTTTAAGTTTAAAGACTGGATTCATTTGAAGGAAAAATAAAATAAAACCTTAACCCAAAGGATGAAATTTTGCATCTCAAGACAGATCCCAAGTGACTGCTACAGATTACACATCATTTTCATAGAGGATATTTTTGTGCAAAATTTACATGCATCCAGGAGGATGTAAGTCAACCCCTGCTTTTATTTTAACAAAAGAGAAAGGTAGGAGAGTGGGGCAACACAGCTGTCTTTTGGGTGCAACTATCAGGAAGGGAAATAGACATGAAGAAGGCAAACTACCTTCTAACTCTCCAGCCATGGTTTAAAAAAAAAAATTCAACTATGGGTATCTCTGCAAAAGCCCACTTCCTAGCTACTAGCAAATCAAATCCACCAGAGAACCGACTCTATAGCACAGTCATCAGTGCTCCTGCACAGCAGGCCTAGGACTTTGTGCTAAGACCAAAGTATCATTTGTCTTTGAGTACCATCTCTGGAGCTGCCCCTTACAAAGGTGCACAGACAGGTCAAGCTACAGTGTTGCGAGAGAAACCAGGACCTGGCTCACCAGTTCTTTGAATTCTCCTATATTCTTGAGGGGAGTAAAGAAGCCAACCCTCCTAGGCAGAAAAACCAGTCAAGGTCACATACATCATAAACTCATGCACCAGCATGGGGTCCCAGTGAAGGACATTTCTAGAAACCTTAAAACACTCCAATCAAGCCTAAGGGCCCCCAACTCACCCCATTTACACCCCTGTTCATCCAAGCTCATCAGTTGGGGAAGAGAGCAGCAGGAACAGGCAGACAGGGGCAGGAATCAAAGACAGCTCTTGAGAAAAGCAGCGAGTTTTCCTGAGTGTTTAAGGCAACTTTTCTGTGCTTCGCCTGAACTGAGAAAACACGTGCCTTCAAAGGAAAATGTAAGGACCAGGGTACTGCTTAGGTTGAGAGAGAGAGAGAGAGAGAGAGAGAGAGAGAGGGAGGGAGGGAGGGAGGGAGGGAGAGAGAGAGAGAGAGAGAGAGAGAGAGAGAGAGAGAGAGAGAGAGAGAGAGAGAGAGAGAGGATTGTTGATAATACTATATTCAGTCCACCCATCCTTTCTGCTACATATGATTCTAGCCCATCTCCTTGGCAAAGACATGCTCTTTGGATCCAAGCACAAAGACTGTTTTTCATCCTTAGATGCCTAACTTCAGGTACAGTTCCTTGGATTAATAACTGTTTAAGGAAAGAATGAAGCACTTGTGCATATAATAAGCCAAGGACGAGAAAAATGTACATCCATGCAGGTTTCTCCCACAGCAGGAGAAACCCCACAGAATAGCTAAAACAGACGTCAGTCAGTCTGGAAAGTTAAATTTCTTTCTCTTCTGTTGCCTCTAACCTTCTGAGGACAGACAGTCATTCCACCTCCTTTCTAGTGCACCCACAGTTTTCCTGTGACCCTTCGCACCTCATTGTCACAGTATGCTAAGCTTCACTCTGTACTCTTGCTTCTGGGGCAGCCTGGGTTCAGCCTTTCACTTTATAGACCAGCAAGCCTCTTAACACTATTCAGTGCTTTCTGGTGATGAGGTCACAGACTCTCTCATCCAATGTTAACAGAAGTCGGAGACAAGATAAAATGCAGCTCTGAGAGCCCATCGGCTATTCCTCATTCTTATTTCTTCTTCGGGCATCTGCCGCCCTGGAGACACTTGACAGCAGGCTGGAACGATCAGTTCTTGAGAGGGATGAGTTTTCTTCAGTCAGCACTGTGATGCACCTTCCGGAGTAGACATATAGCCTCAGAGCTGAAGCTTCCCGAGAAAAGAACGTCCTGATTATTTGAACTGTATTACTGAAGTTCTTCCTAACTACCGGTGATTCAACCCTGTTTGTTCACGGCAAACACAAGCAGAGTTACATCTTAAGGGTGTTCCTAGTTAAACACATATATAACTTCCTCTATATTAAGACAAATATCTGGCTAGAAACCACAGTTCATTTTGTGCTGAGTGTCACACAGAATGAATACTGAGAGAGGGAGAGATATACGTTCATAGAGGTCGGGCGACACATGCATTTTTCTCCCTAAGGAATCCTGTCGGGACAATTATCAAAACTTAAAAGCGTAATAATGTTTAAGGGTTGCTGTAATATCTCACTGTCCAGTTTTTAGTCGTTTTGTGTGTGTTTTTACTGGCTATCAAGCAGATTGGAAAGTTTTGTAAGCAACAGAGAAACAAGGTAACTCTTTATTATCCACACGGTGTAAACAACCCCCTGGCACAGGTGCTACTGATGGAAACCGCAATGCATCATGGACGAGGAATCCAACAGAAGAGGAGAAACTGCTTCTTGAGGTTTTCACTACCAATGACACTTCCTTTAATACTGCTGAAGACGCACGAGGGCTCAAGTCACAGGGAAGCAGATTTAATCCCACCCTTTCTTCGCTGAGCAGAACTTGAAATGAGAAGAGAGGCAACCCCATTACAGCATCGAATTCTTCCAGCTCAGCGCTGAGCGGCAGATGACTCACTACCGTGGGGCATCATGTCTACCGAATCTCTAAACCGCTACCTGTGTCATTCAACCTAACTCAGTTTAGCACATTTTGAGTAAAGCTAGTTTTTGACCGGGACACATTCTGTCCCGGCTGTGTCCTCCCTGCCTGCAGTAGTGGACCGCATAGCATCTCACCATTCGAAGAAGCAGTACGTACGAACTTGGCCTCGTGGGGCATTTTGCCATTTTCCTATTCCAATAGCACGTATAGTAAATGCACGGATAGTTATCAAGTTCAGTGTTCAGTAATCCATGGTGGTGGGCTATGTTAGAAAGTGAGTATACATTTCCTAGAGGTGCTAAAAGTGATGGGAGATAATGAACATGGGTAAATTCCAAAATACAGACATACAAGACATAAATACATAAGAAATTCAGGCATGCCTTGTAACAAAAGGAACTCCTTTTCCCTTTCCCCATGCTAAAATATTTCAGTCTCCATCCCTTCCCTTCTCTCTCCACTAGCCTCTAAGGCTTCAGGACCTACTCTAGGAGCTCAGGAAATTCATTTCCCTGGGAAAGTCAACATACTTGGAGTATTTATATACATATATATATATATATGTGTATATATATATATACATATATATATATATATAAAGAGAGGGACAGAGAGAGACAGAGAGAGACAGAAAGACAGAGAGAGTCAGAGACATAGAGACAGAGAGAGACAGACAGAGAGACAGAGAGACAGAGGTACCTTCCCCCAGGTTGAGAAGCATCATAGTTCTTATATGGACGTGGCCCTGTAAGCATCCCTCCCAGACCTCATCTCTTCTCTCACAGTAGACATAGGCATAGGTCTTAGAAAGCAATGGTAACAAGGAAAAAAACTGAAGCACAGGAAAAGAGAGAGGAAGGACAGGTTAAAGATTCATATTCTCTTTGTCTTTGTCCCTCCCCCTCCTCCTTTCCCCCTTCTCCCCATCCCCATCCTCCGTTCCTATCCCCATTACTATCACTATGCCATTCTCTCCTCCGTGACTTTGTCTCTCCAAATTCTGCCCGACTTTCTATCTTTCATTTCGGAGTAGCGATAAAGGAAGTTGCTTCCTGGTCCTTCTGCCCATCTTGCCTCAGCTGAGAGGCATCAGAGCCCCCTTCCCTCCATTATTCACCCCACTTTCGCTCAGAAAAGAAGGTCACTCAACCATATTGGCACTAATCTCCTTCCCAAATATATACAGATCCCCAAATTGAATTTATTAGGATCCTTTGTATCTGGGTCCTCACCAAGCATCCCTTACTGTTAGAGTCCCAGCTAGGATCTTGTACAAAAGACAGGCTGCTCCTCACCTCCTGTCAAACTGCCCACAGGCCCCAGGGGCTGTCTGTCCTTAGATATCTCAGCTTCAGAGAACTGCATGGTTAGATATTGGGGTAGTTACAAGCATACTGGGACAAGGATGCAACATTTGAACTTCATCTGTTAACATGCTAACTTTTCCTGTGGATCCTCCTCACCCACACCCCCAGCAAATGTTCTAAATCCTCTGCAAGGGTGGGGCTTCGTATTTTTCAAGTGTTGCCTTGTAAGCGCCTCTGTGAGTAATTACAGCTGCTCAGCCATCAGTAGGGCAACCTGCATGCTAACCTCTTAAGATGGAGTTCAACGACACCTGAATTCTCTGGGCAACTTTTCACACTTGAACGCCCTGTTCCCCCTTTATCCTCTTTCACCAAACACAAACACCACTCCTAGGACTTTTCAAAACTGCTGCCTCATCTGAGTCTCCTTCCTATCACAAAACCAAAAAAATGGAGAACTAGGGGGTGGGGAGAAAGGAGAGAGGAGTCAAGATAAAGGAGAGGGGAGGCAGAAGAGAAAGATGAATAAGAAAAACTGGGAATACTCTAGTCATGCCAAATTGTGATTAGTCACAGGAAATAGTGCCTACCATTACACAGGCATTTGTAATGAAAATGCTCATCAGGAACTTATTTTCATCTTCCTAAATATTACGTCAGATGCTCTTAGGAAAGACTCTTCCTCAGCTGTTGTCTGTGCTGTTGCTGTTATCTTTTTGTCAGGAGATCCCTATGATCCAATGGAATCTTATCAAACCTTGACTCAGATATTCCGAGCTACTTTAAATCACTCAAGTTTGCTTGGGATCACGAGGAAAACCCTATTGTGGTTCAGTAATGCATCCTTCAAAGTGCAATGGTTATTATTTTTATCTTGCCCTTCTAGAACGGAACTGAATCAAAACCAAGGAGCAACCTGTATTCGGCTGTCTGTGGCGCCTCAAACTTGTACTCCAGGTATAGAAGCAGATCTCTTTATTAATAAACTGCTTGCCGCTCAGACATATTTGGATACCTCCCAAGTGGAAACGCAGTTGGAAAAGAATATAATCTACAATTTGAAGGCTATCTTTTAAAAGAAAGTTACTAAACTGAAACAGAAACAGACAGAACAAACAACGCTTATGTGCACTTGGGATTTCCTATGTCTTTACCCTAGAGAAGATCTCTGCAGTGGGACGTCCCTGAGTGTTAAATGTTTCTTTCAGTATACTCTATCAATATAGTTCGGTAAACAATAATGTTGCACATTTTATGAGTTGCCATAAATAATGTCCAAAGCAAATATTAAATTTTAAGCCAATGGCTAAATAAGCTGCTGTGTTATTTCTCAAGAACTATTTAGAAAGAAGATGGGTTTGAGTCAACAGTTCAGCAGCTGTCATGACTCAGACTCAACTCCCAGATATAGGGAGCCAGGTTTAGGATACTGAGCATAGTGAAATGCTCTTAGTTTGTGCACTGAGCTTCGTGAAGTATCTTTCGTGTATCTGGGCTGACTCATGAGCAGTCAAGGTCCTTACCAAAGTTCCCAGGCTCTGTGAACACGCTCTTATCTCCTACTGGACATTTTACACAGCATTTTCTTTTATTTCATGTCTTCATTATTGAGCAGCACAATCATTCCTTCCTATCTGATACTTTTCTCTATACTACAATTATTGTAATACAGAAAAAAAAAAAAAAAAAAAACTTCACACCAACTTGTTTCCTTCCCTTCAAAGTAAACATAGGAAGAAGTCCATGCTGATAGTAAAAAGTAGTTGAAAGGTTTCAAAGGAAAGTCCATTTTCCGCTTAGTGTTTTTCAAGGAATGGCCAACAATATGTATAATTGATCCACTTAATCATATTATATTGATTTGCTCGGTAGAGTTGCATGTAAAGCAATGAAAATATAGTTTTAAAATTGCCGAACTGGTAACACCAGGATATCAACAAGATTATTTGTAAATACAAATCTTTAAATTGTGCCACAAGCCACCCATTTGACTTATGCACTGCCAGCTGCTAATGTAGAACCTGATTATAGTAACAGAGAAATAAGTGTTTGTTTACACTCATAAAATTAAGCAGAAAACTCAGAGAAAATATCTAGCTAAACATGTTTGCATGTTAAGGGAACGTGGAGATTTCAAATATTTTTTTTTTTTCTTTTCTAGAAGATAGAAATGATTTCTATGCAGCCAACTTTAAAGTAACTTGAAATCTTCTTAAATTGGTGTATATGGGACACCAATGCTCAGTCATTAGCCCCTGCTTGGATGAGAGACCGCAGCTACTTTGTGTGCTATGAAGTAACCTCCGTCTGTACCATTGGCTCTTAACCTCCAAACCACACTGCACGCAGCCACTTCTTGGAACACAGCTCCTAGTGCAGAACAATTCTCCAAGGAGGAATAAATTAAACATGTTGCCATTTTGCAAAGTGAGTTTTTCTTGCACAGCACTCTAAATATTTATATAGCAAAGCCTCTGGAATGCTCTGAGATTCTTCATCAGAAACACTGAAAGCTGTCCTACGAAGGCCCCTTTTAGTAGACAATAGGTAAAATGCAAGCCAAGAACCCATGCTATGGGGCTGATCCATCTCGTGATGCTTTATAATGTCACTCAGTTTTCTTCCCACCTCTCTCCAAAACATTATAATCCAAGAGCAATGTTCCAACTTAAACATTATGGGACATTTAAGAGACATGGGAGAAACAAATGACCAATCTGAATGACAAACGAGATGCAGAGATTTGGGGTCTGCTTAAGACATGTGTGAGAAGAGGGGGTGTTGTAGGGGAAGAGGCCAGAAAGAAATAGAGCAAGTGGTGGTCATGATACAGTTACCAGCCCAATCCAAAGAGACAGGATGGACAGACCCAGGAAGGCTTTCCTACGCTTTGGAATGTGTTTGGGGGGGGGGCTCAAATACAGTTAATACACAGAGTTCAAAGATGGAAAGAGGTCAGTAGACAGGGGTGTGGAGAGAATGTGAAAGACAATGCCATGACCCACCTCACGCCGACATCAAGCACTGTTATCAGATTCCATTAAAAAAAAAAAAAAACATTAGACTTTAAACGCTTCTAGTTTGATATAAATCTCCTGAAGATCCAGCCCGAGCTAGCTGAGACAATGGATAAATGCTAAAAATTCACCCCATACTACATTCTGCCACTGGCTTCCTTTTATCTTTCCAATCTTCGTCTGAGGAGAAAAACCACAAAACTCTTTTTTGTTTTTTTCCTCTTGCTTATAAGTCCTTATGAATGCCGTTGAGATTTCTCATCAGCAATTCTGAAGACTCTGGGGTCACGAAGGAAGCACACAGTTTCCTCTTTTGAAGATGTGTGTGTGTGTGTGTGTGTGTGTGTGTGTATTCATGTGTTTTCTATGTGTGTACAGGTACCAGCTGGGGCCAGATAAGGGCAACAGATAATCTGGAGCTGGAGTTGCAGGTAATTTTGTGTGTGGCACCTAACATGGATGTTAGGAAATAGACTCAGATCCTATGAAATCATCAGAAGCAGAGAGTCCTCTTTTCAGCCTCCACAGCATACATTCTAGCAATAATTTTCAATTTTTCTTCTATACCAAATAAAATAGTGTAGATAATATATTTTAATATCATCATACACATTTCTTAGAGATCTTATGGAGAGATTAAATTCTTAGTTTTAAAAACTGATTGTGGATATGAAAAATCATATACAACACAGTGTTTATAAAATTAATGAATACCCGAATTCTTAAAAAGTATTCTTCGATGATGTGACCCCTGGTAGATCAACCACACTCCAGGGAACTCCCCACACTTGAAAGTAGTTGAGTTACACACGTTGGACTTAATGGGGGTAGGGTGAAGAAAATACAACATTGGGTGTGTAAAGTTAGAGAGGGTAGACATAGAAGTAGGTAGATACAAAAGGTGAATATGATCCAAATACTTTATATGAAGTTTTTGAAAAATTATAAAAATCATGTTTAATTGCATCATTTCAGAAGAAAATATACTAAAATATTATATTTATTTTTGAATATTGAGACTCTGGCTTTTCCTTATTTTTTCCTAGTCTTCTGAAATATTTTGACCATGAAAAGGAGTCCTTTTTACATCAGTGAGTGGTATTGAAGAGATGTCTGAGGGTCACACTTGGTAAAATTGTTTTTGTTATAAAGTGGCATCTGGTTCATCCGAAGGCAAGCAAGTGAGGGCACTCAGTCCCCTTTCGATGTGGAATAGATACCTCGCTTCCTAAACTGAAGCAATTTGATTCTTTGAGACCTAAGTACATATTCTATCTCTTCTTGAGAAACTCAGTCAGTCCCTCTCAGAATTTAAGTATATATACCTCATAAAGGAAACACATTAGGTTAAAACAAGGGGAGAAAGAGGAAAGAATTATAAAAAAATAAATAAACTGAAGTAATGAGCACCTTTTGAAAACATACTTTTTAAACAAATTTTTATTATGAAAGATTTATTGAAGTCACTTAAAATATGGGACTTGACTGCAATCCTCCAAAACTGAGTGACACCTGAGACACCGTTTTAAAAACAGCTTTCTAGAGGCCTGCTCTTTCAGGATGCTACCCCACTTGTGGGCTATGCTCGCTGGTGTGTTTCAATGCATATCACAAGTATCAGTAAGACAAGAGATTAATAACAACTTCCTTCCCATTCTAAAACTAAACCTCACCCTAAACAGATGTGTACATCTCATGGGTAAATCTCTAAGGGACTAGCAGAATCTCCTTAGTATATGTAATAAATATATTGGTTTAAATGAGAGGTCCTCTATAGTATTAGGCTTTTGAATACTGGGTCTACTATTGGATAATGCTGTTTGTGAGTTTTGGGAGGTGTGGTCTAGCTAGAGAAATCATGTTGCTGGAGGCGAGCTTTGATGGTTGAGAACTTGTGCCATTTTGAATCTGGGCTGTCTTCTGCTTGAGGTTCATGATGTGAATGAGTTCTCAGTTTTTATCTGCAGTTGTAGAACTGGCCACTTTTATGCACCCTAAAATCCTAAGTCCAAATATACCCTTTCTGCTATATGTTGTCTTGGTTATGGTGTTCGATCATAACAATAGAAAGTAGTTAATCGTATATTCTGGATAAAAGTGCCATCAATTTGTTATATACATGCACAATAAAAATACACCTGTCTTTTCTACCTCAGGCAATATGTTAGCTAAGTAATGAAATGAGTAAGAACATCTCCTACCCTTAGGAACTTCTCGCTCTCCTTTACCCAAGATACTAATAGAACACAAAGCAACATGGTTCTATATTTGCCCTGAGCCTTAACTATATAATTAATAATATTTTTGTAGCTTTGAAAGACCATTGATCTTGTTTCAAAGGAGTAAATTTGTTCATTTCTTTTCCATCTTTCCTTCCTTCTTGCTTGCCTGCATTTTGTTGTATCAATGTTGGCGATTTTGTGCTAAACTTAATGTATGCACTGACTGTATCTGATATATGGTTACACAACAAATAACATGTGGCCAGCAGAATTGTGTGCTTAATATAAAGGACACAACCCATTTCACAGATTTGGTGGTTTTTAAAAAGAAATGTAAAAATGACATCAATTTTCCCAGTATTTACTTACTGAAATAGTTGGGTAAAATATATTAAAGTTAATCTCATCGTTAAGTAGGTGGATAACACTTCTGTCAATGCAGCTACTAAACACTTCAAGACTGTACACATGCCCCACACTCTTGCAGAACACTTGCATTGCACTAAGTGCTTATTGCTCCTTACTCTAATTGGCAAAACACAGCAGCCTGCTGCTTGTCATGAAATATCTATGTGAAGCATGAAGGCATAGGCTTTACCCAGTAGATTTTTATACGGGTCAGTGGGTAAGCACTGTGCACGACTCAACCATAGATTTGCACATATGACATTTGTATATGTATATATATGTGTGTGTGCGTGTGTGTGTGTGTGTGTGTATGTGTGTATGTATGTATGTATGTATGTATGTATATGTATATTAGAAATGGAACAATCATGTTTTTAATAGTAATGGGAGAAATTCTTGTCTTCTAATATAGCTTCCTTCAACTTATTGAAAACAAGCACCTCATTTGTAAATTTCATTAACAGATCCACTTTAGTGGGTTTTTAAATTTATACTTCTCAATGGGACTATCTGGTATTCTAAATATGAATGCTGTATATGGATTGCTATAAACACACTTAGACAAGAAAACAACTTCTTGTAGACATGGTGCTATAAAACCAATAGGAAGGAAACATATTACCTCTATTTCTTTGTAAGAGTAGAAAATATCAAAAATTATTTCCAGTTTAACCTGAGTCTGAATTGGTATGTTAAATTGGTAGATCTAAAAGAAAAGTACTTAAAAGATTTTAAAGACTCTGTAGCTTCCTGCTTACCCACCCTAGGCGAATCAATGAGCTCTAGGTTCAGTGAGAAACTCTGTCTCAAAAAACAATGTTGAGTGAATAAAAAAGACATTTGAAATTCTACTCTGGCACACGCACAAACATGCATGCATCCACATACACATGCATACATATACACATGCACATATACATGTACACACATGCACACACACACATAAACACACACATGAACATATACATGCACACATATACACATGCATACATACACACACATGCACATATACATGTACAAACACATACACATGAACACACCCACTGTCATCTTAACCATCATCTTCTGCATAAATCTCATATAAAATTACTTTGAAACAAACAATAATAGCAGGCAATATAAGGTGAAGAGGAGATTGTAGTGGCAAAGGAGAAGAAACAATAAAACAAAAACTAGTATATGCAACATGTCAGAAGAAAATTAACCCCATTTGCCCAAGGTACTGAAAATCAGAGGATTCAGACCCATGTGAGCCAGGATTATGAAAGAGGAGGCTGAGGAGAATGACAGATGGTATAGTCAGCCCAGTCTAATGGGCTCCTTACTTAGTAACTGGAACGTCAAAGCCAGGATTTGAAGGTCACAGGTCAGTGGTGGTAATCTGTCAGTTTGGTTTATTGTACATTGTAAAAGAATGTACTTGCTTCTAAAATATGTAAGTAACAGTATACAGGCAACTAACTTGACCATGACTTGTTGGGGAGAAAGATGCTCTTTGTAAGAGACTTCCAGCTTTTAAGTATGCAGGGAATTGTTTCCAGTAGAAGAAAAATAATGTTGAATAGTGAAAGTCTTTCTCTTAAGCCTCTAATGATCTATTTCATTCAGAACTAAAGCAAAGAATAAAGAGAAAATTAATTGTCCTTTTGTTGTATTTTGTTTTGTTTTGGGTGGGTTAGGTTGGGTTGGGTTGGGTTGGGTTGGGTTGGGTTGGGTTGGGTTGGGTTGGGTTGGGTTGGGCTGGGTTGGGTTGGGTTGGGTTGGGTTGGGTGTTGAACCCACTATGGATCTGAGGCTGGCTTTGAAACCCTGATCCCCCTACCTCCACTTCTGAAGTGATGGGATGACAGGTGTGCATCAGCATGCCTGACTGTGGAACACAATCATTTTGAGGTGTTCAAGAAAAATTACTTGTGAAATTATGTATCCTCCTCTACCGAGGCTCATAATGTATCCTTGAACACGTCATTTTAGGGGAAGTTACTTCTAGGCTTGCCTTGAATTGGACTTTTTTCTTTCTCCCTTTTATTGTTTTGTAACAGGAACTGGTTGGAACAAGAAGTACCCACCACGGTAATGTGCGTGAATGTAGTCCTGGCTGGTAGCCCTGAGAAACTGTGGACACTTTTAGGCTTTGAAAGTGAGCCTCACTTCCAGTTTTGTCCAGACTTCCCTCTGGTATATTTTCCTCTAAGATGGAATAACTATTGAAGGTTCCTGCTGCTCTCCACAGAACCATTGTAGTAACTGTGATTTGACCACTGAGGAAGGACTGATAACCCTTAAAACCGTGAGCCAAAGTAACCACTCCTTCTTGTGCCTGTCGGGTATTTTGACATTAATACACAGACCCTCCCTGCACCACCCCTGCTCCTACATCATGCTCTCTGGTGTATGGCTTGTGCTAATGCATCCAGCCAGGATTTCTCTTTACTTCCCTTTGATGTTATTTTAATTTTTAATTAAACTGGTTTCACCCTTAGCTGAGCACATGGTGCACAGCTTCTGGTTAGCCACCCGAGAGTCACCTTTTCCTCATGCCAACAAGTCAGTCAGGGCATAACTGAAGCATTCCATTTTCTCCCTTCTCTAACGCATTTCCCCTTCCTGGTCTTCTGCTCACTTCACGCCTGTGCCAACACACACCTAATGAAGGCTGACTCCAGCTCCAAGTACACGGCCCTGGTTGATTGTCACGTGGCCACTCTCCATTTATCTCCACACCAGCAGACATGGAAACTTTCATGCTCACTACCGTCCATTGCAATAACGTCATGGGCAAATTTACCGCAACTGTATTTTTTGGTTAATACGTACTTATCATTTATTACATCAAATCATTTAATGCCATCATATTATCATGAAATTTTCAGTTGTGTTAGTTGCCTTGTAAGACCTAGATATGGCTAAAGAGAAAATGGAATTTAGAAGGCTTATAGAAAATATTCACAAAAGCTTCCTACATTGTTCGTCAGAAATGAAGGTGAACTTTCCAATAGTAATTCATACTATAAATTATAGCTTCTCTGAATCTTGCATGTAGAAATGAATCACTACTAAAGGGTTTAAACTACGATGTAGTTTCTTTATTAAAAAAAAAAAACATGATTTGTAAAAAGGCTTTTTACATAATTTGCTTAACAAAAGGGTGTTAAATTTGAGAATATAATGTATCTTATTACTGCAAAAGCATGTGGTAGGAGGTGGAAAAAAACAGGTCTGGAGCAGTAGAATGCCATTAGTCAATACAGGCTGGAACTGCAGCAGAGGTCTCAAGTTGAATGCACTCTTCTCGCAGTGAGCTGCTCCTAAAATCTGTGACATGGAGACATTTTAAAATTCAAGCCACGAATCAGAAGAACTCATTTTGCAAGACAGATAAAGCAACTGGTAAATTCTAATTTCAGTGTTTTCTGGTTTTTGCAGATAGCAGCAAAACCATTTCCAAACTGCAGCTGCTTCGCCCTCTCTCTCTCCCTGGGTGCTGGCCTACTTCAGCTTTTTCAGCTCTGCTCAGTTCTTTTCTTCAACCTTGCTCCTCCCACTGGTCCAGCCTGCTCTGAGGTGGAGGTGTGGGCTGCTCAGTAACAGTCTGCACAGCAGCCTAGACAGAGCCTTTTAAAAATGCAGATGACTGGGTCTGTCTGTCAGAATTCCAGGGGGTACAGTGAATTTCTGTTCAGGACATTTTAGGTAATCTCTGCATATCTGTGTAGAAAATTATTACTAGACAGAATGATCTACCTCAGAAATCTCAGGGTCTCTTGGATTCACAGATAAGTTAGTATGCTGATAAGATAAACTGTATTTTCTTTCATTTTGCTTCTCATGTGAAATCCAACTGTTTTCTTGAAGTTTTGGTAAGATATTGTGGCATTTTTTTAATCGCTATTGCTCTGTCATACAGCTTGAGATCAGAGATGGTGATTTCCCCCAAAGTTCTTTGATTGTTGAGAATAGTTTTTGTTACCCTGGGTTTTTTGTTATTCCAAATGAATTTGCAAATTGCTCTTTCTAACTCTAAGAAGAACTGAGTTGGAATGTTGGTGGGGATTGCTTTGAACCTGTAGATTGCTTTTAGCAAGATGGCCATTTTTACAATGTTGAGCCTTCCAATCCATGAGCATGGAAGATATTTTCATCTTCTGAGATCTTCTCCAATTTCTTTCTTCAGAGTCTTGAAGATCTTGTCATACAGATTCTTTACTTGCTTGGTTAGAGTCACACCAAGGTATTTTATATTATTTGTGACTATTGTGAAGGGTATCCTTTCCCTAATTTCTTTCTGAGCATGTTTATTCTTTGAGTAGAGAAAGTCTACTGATTTGAGTTAATTTTATATCCAGCAACTTTTTTTTGCAGTTTAAAATATACATTTCAGGAACACAACGAAAATTACCACAGAACAAAGCCTAGGTCACTCTGAGAGAAAGGAGCCTGGCTTTGGAGATTAAAGCCATGAGTGGGCAGATCAGTCTGATATGGTGGGCAGTTCTCTAAAGTCTGATCAGGGATGTAGACTTTAGCCGGTTTTATCATTCTGGCTCATTCATCTTCCTCCAAGTCCAGTATGGTGGCTAAAGAAAGCCATTATAGGCAGAAGGGGAGAGATAAAAAGAGATAAAGAGCCTATACCAGTTGACTTGTAAAAAAAAAACGTTACTTGGGGTTCAGAAGTTAGGAATGCTCCAACTGGGAAAAGATCTTTACCAATCCTTCATCTGATAAAGGGCAAGTATCCAATATATACAAAGAACCAAAGAAATTAGACTCCAGAGAAGCAAATAACCCCATTTAAAAATAGGGGACAGAGATTAACAAAGAATTCTCAACTGTAGAATATCTAATGGCCAAGAAGCACCTAAAGAAATGTTCAACATCCCTAGTCATTAGGGAAATGCAAATCAAAACAACCTTGAGATTCTACCTCACACCAGTCAGAATGGCTAAGATCAAAAACTCAAGGTGAGGGCAGATGCTGAGGATGTGCCTTATTGCAAAATAGTATGAAGGGATAAGGGAAATCTCTTCCCATGCAGTGGTGTTACAGCTCTTATGACAAACACTCTACGATGATGGAATAATTGCTGCACACTTTTACTTTCGGGACAGGCCTCATAGATATACAGTTTTGGGGATGGTTCAGAGTCTGACAACAGGTGCTTCCTTGGCTTGGCCTGAGGACTTGAGAAGACCTTCTCTACATATTTTGGGTTGGTCCTGCTTCTGTCCTGAGTTTGGTCACCTCCTCACCTGAGGAGGAGGGACTTGTGTGACTTACACCAAGTTATGGGGAGCTGTGGGCTGCAAAGAGGCCTATTTTCTCAGGAGACTAGGAAGCGCCTGCTGTCTCACCTTAACCTCCCAGGGCTTCACTTATCTTGACCAAGAATCAGGATATCCTTCAAGCCCTATTGCTCCCCCATGATTCATATCCTCTGGTTAGAATTCTGCAGTCTCTTATCAAGGGTCAGAAGCCTAGTGACCTAGAAAATGAGTTACAGTGGCTTCTGCCCTCACCAGCCACTGGTTCCAACTCTCAGCTTTTCCTTGGATACAGTTGCTGATGCTAACTATGTCCAGGAGACATTTTCAGACCTGAAGATATGCCAAATTGGTTTTTTTTTTTTTTTTTTTTTGTTTCCTACCAAAATGTCTAAATATTTTGTTTGACTTTCTACTTTGAAGATTCTAGGGTACCTAAATTGTGTGCAGCGTATGGACCCAGTGTCTAGCAGATGGATGTGGGAAGTCAGTAAGGATGGAGCGTGTGAGCGTCCAGGTGAGTAAACACTGAAGCCTTTTAGTGCAGGAGACAGTAATTTACACCCTGTAGGTCACATCCTGCTGTGTCACCTGCTTACCTAGTTCACAGCAGTCTAATGAAGAACGCCATTTTAAAGTTTTGTGAGCATGCACTCTTCTGGCTCTCTTTTCACTTCCCTCCCCGCTTGTCAGGATCAAAACCATGGCCTCACACTCACTTGGCGAGTGTGTTCTGCCAGTGAGCAACACTGCACGCACACCTTATCTGAAGCCCTTGGGCTTCAGATCTTTACAGCTCCTTTCCCGGGACAATTGTATGATTGAGTGCTTATGGCGAAAGAGAACAAAAACAAACATACAACAAAAAAAAAAAAACCCCATAAAATAGTTACTATCATCTCTTTACAGAAATATCTGTCTGACTCCTTTTCTAAAGCAGTTTCTCAGGCAACGTGAAAAGTAAAAGGTCATCTGAGCAAAGAAAGTGAATGGGCCTGAGTTGGGCAATTGAAAAGGAAAAAGTAAATGTGTTCCATTGGACTCTCTTAAATTCTCTTCAAATGGCCACATCCTGGTTAGTTTTAGGCTCCAAGAGCATTCGTCTCTAGCACATGTAAACTGCTAGTAAGTGTTCATGAAACGCTCCATCTTATCTCTCACCTTTTCTTAAGTCATGTTTATACATTTAACACACATATGTAACCATTTCTAGATGTATGTGATGTGTTTCCGTCCAGAAGTTGTAAGCTCCCACATAGTTAAAATAAAACCAAAATAGACAACACTCACATTCCTGTCTGTACTGGGTAGTTTGTGTGTCAACTTGACACAAGTTAGAGTCATCAGAGAAGAAGAAGCCTCGGTTGAGAAGATGCCTTCATGAGATCCAGCTGTAATGCATTTTCTCAATTAGTGATCAATGTGGGAGGGCCCAGTCCATGGTTGGAAGTTCCATCCCTGGGCTAGTGCCCTGAGTTCTATAAGAAATCAGGCTGAGAAAGCCATGAGAAGCAAGCCAATACGCAGCACCCCTCCATGACCTTCTACCCTAGGATCCTGCTCTGCTTGAGTTTCTGTCCTGACTTCCTATGTGGAAGACTAAGCTGAATAAACCCTTTCCACATCAACTTTCATTTTTTTTTTTTTTTGGTCCTGGTGTTTTGTTGATAGCAGTAGAATCCAAACAAAGACAACTTGTATTTGTATAATT
The DNA here is from genome assembly GCF_963924665.1 of Micromys minutus. Taxonomy (NCBI): domain Eukaryota; kingdom Metazoa; phylum Chordata; class Mammalia; order Rodentia; family Muridae; genus Micromys; species Micromys minutus. Next base: position 10,164,920 of record NC_137965.1, read on the forward strand.
TCTAAGCCTTAAATGCTGCCCTTATGTAAACGTGCTCACAGTGAAGATGAAAATGTGTCTGCTGACTTATAGAAAAAAAGATGAACCAATATAAAATACGTTTTTATATTTTATTGATTACAACTGTATAAATTTTGATAGAGCTGAACCCATTGGATGGGTTGCAGTCTGGGAAATCAACAAGTATCTAATAAAATATGTGTTCCTTTGCTTATGCTACCTGAAGAAAAGGAGAAACTACTGTGTACTTAGTTGTGTTAGTTGTTGATGTTGCTGTGTATGTACCTGAGGTATGAACGTTTGGGAGAATTCTTTAGGACCCAATCACTGTGCTAGCATTACAAGCCAAGTGTGTGCCGAAATCTTCAGATTTGATGTGGATTCTAGTCATTGAAGCTGGGTCCTCCAGCTTCTGTGGCAAACACTTTACCAATTGAACTAAGTTTTCAGTACCTCAAGAAGAGCTTGTCTTAGTCACAGAACTTATGGAATGTCTCTATATTGAGGGAATCTATTGTTGTAACTTACAGTCTGTAGTCTAAATAACCCCGCCAGTGGGCAGCTGTGGATGAGAAGTCCAAGAATCTAGTAGTTGCCCAGTCCCACGAGGCTAGTTGTTTCAGCCAGGCTTTTGGAGTAGGTCCCAACAGATATACTGACAACTAAGTGCAAGCAGGTGAAGAAAAGTGAATCCTCCTTCTCCCAAAGTCCTTAGGAAGGTCTCCAGCAGAAGGTGTGGCCCAGATTAAAGTACCACCACCCTTGGACCTGGAACTTGCATTGTCCCAGGTTGACCTTGAACTCAGAGATCTCCTTGCCTTTGTCTCATGGGATTAATGGCATGTACTATCTTGCCTGGGCTTAAACTTTTCATGGCCACTATGCTTCGAGATCTCCATGCCAAGATTCTGATCAGAAACTTGTGTTTTCCAGCCTCAAGATCTGGATCACAGGTGAGTCCTCCAGTTCTGGATTGTAGTTCATTCCAGATATAGTCAAGTTGACAGCCAGGAATAGCCATTACAAAGCTCACTCTATTTCCTTTTCTTTGACACTCCATTTCCTTCCAACTTTCCCTGCAACACACACACACACACACACACACACACACACACACACACACAAACACACACACAAAGAACACATGAACACAGGAACACACACAAAAGAACACAGGAACATATACACACACAAAAACACACGATCACACACAAGAACACATGAACACACACACAAGAACACAGGAATATCTACACACACAAGAGTACATGATCACACACACACAAGAACACATGAACACACACACAGATGAACACAGGAACACACACACACACACACAAGAATACATGACCACACACAAGAACACATGAACACACATGTGTACCACATTAATAATTCCACTCAGGTCCACTACAAAACAGGAAACTTTCTAATAGTGAAGCAAAAGTAGAGAAGAGATCCATTTCTCTATCACAAATGAGCTCATACTAAGCCACGAGAGCTAAACAATCACAATTCCACACACTTCTAGGCAATAGAGTGTACATGTTTAATTTTCTCTCATGTTCTGGTGCACGATTATTGTGCTACTTCTATTTAATGAAACAAGACATCGCTTGCAGCCGTAACCCTCCCTCTTGTGAGCCTGTCTTACTGTGACTTAGTGGATATAAATTGCTACCATTAGAGCTTTAATGAGCTTCTGGCTGACGAACTCAACTGGGACCTGTTGCAGTTGTTAAGTACACAACTGGCCAAGACACTCTTAGCTATGTTTGAACATCATCAAGAACAGGAAGTAAGCTTTTAAGTAATTTCTAATAGGCACTGTCTGAAATACAATTTGAGAGCTTTAAGAGACTTAGGTAAAATTACAGGTTACCCCATTTAATCTCAGAGAAAAGAATTACACATATAGCAAAATCTTATTCACTTGTATAGTCTATAAATGGTAGGAAAGACACTTTAATATACATGCCTACAAGTACTTCTTCTCTATAACCAATAAAGTGAAATGGAAAGAAACAGGTAGGAGGTAGGAAAGACAATATTGATAGAGAAGAAAACAGCTGGCCAAGTGTGATCTAGCTTTAGGAGTACTGAGAAGTGATATGACCATTAATTCATTAAAAATCTCATCATCTGTTCTACTACCACGTCAAGAGTTTGATGAGATGAAGATGGTGTTATACCACCATGTAGACACTCGTAGCTTGGACTGAAAATGATGTGGCATTGGCTACTTTGCTAGAACCTTTCAAACTCAAATTGAATGAAAGTTTATAAATATCAGTATTGTGGATCAAACTGTCAAGGGCAAGCAATCATTAAATAGAGCCCCCCCCATCATAAATGGATGGCCATCACCATTTCAACAATCCTCAGGTGGGACTACAAAGCTGACATAGGCCAGCATGTGGCAGATGTTCAGTAATTGTCTTAGGCACTGTTCTATCACTGCGAAGGGACACAATGCCCAAGGCAACCCTTATAAAAAATGTGTTTAATAAACCAGGAGCTTGCTATGATTTCAGAGGGTTAGCCCATTATCATCATGACTCGGAACATGGCAATGAAGCTGTAGCTGAAAACTATGTCCTGATCCATACACACACACAAGCACAGGCACACACACAAAGAGAGAGAGAGATTGCTGGGCCTACTATGGCCACCTCAAAGCCTGCCTTGTAACACACTTCCTCCAACAAGACCACACCTTCTAAACCTATCAAATGGTATCACACCCTTATGACTAAGCATCCAAATATATGAGCCCATGGGGGTCATTCTCATTCAAAGCACCACAAGGAATCATCAAAACAGAAGCTTTTAGCTAATTAAGCTTCTTAGCTGAACAGGCTAATAGCTAGCTGGAAGCTTGGGTATATAGCTCCACACAGTTACTTTCAGTCTGGTTAACACAAGGCATGGATTAATGCTCAGGGTCAAACTAAACAGGAAGCCAAGGAATGGTCCAACACCAGAAACTTTCGGAGTGGTACCATTATGTGTGGAAAATTTGATACCTAGCCTCAAGAGGTAGGTCACAACAAGTATGCAAATACTAAAAATGCTGCATAAAATTGTCCTCAGGTATGGATAATATGGTGTATATAAAACAAAATCCCACTCTCAAGTTACGTGATTCTGTATATGTAACCATTGCACGCACACCTCTGTAAGGAATCCTAACTATTGCCAGACCTGTGAATTTCAGTTCAAAGTTACTGAGCTTGAAGAGTGAATGTGTGCAAACCTTTCCAGCCATTATCCACCATGTGTGACCCATGTACAACTAGTTATGGGGGCAGTGGGGAGGATGTTTATAACTGTGATGAAAACATCGTATTATGAAACATTTCTAAACTAAAGTCTGTTCTTGCGGTCACTCCAAGAGGAATTGTTTATTGAAGAATTAATGTCTTTTAGAGAAAGGGGAAGCAGTTGTGATTGGCTCTAGCAAAGTGTCCTCTGCAATTCTGCTAAAATGTGCATCTTCAATGGAGACGAATATATGGACAATAGCATTAAAGATATTTCTTTGTGCCATTTCAGTGCGACTCTATCTAGAATCTAGGGAAAGGGCCATTTTGTTATTCTTAAGAGTTGAGAAACTGACTTTAATCACCTATGATACACAATTGAAATAAATATATGTCTTCTATACTAAAAGCAACCCTTACAAATTGCATGAATTCGCTTCCATTCATCCCTTAAAAATAATGTTTTATACGTGACCACAAAATCAAATGGGTAAGGGGTAAAGCATAAAAATTTGACACAGTGGAATGATTCCTGGGGTTACAATGTGACACTCAGGCCCAGGTTTGTGAGAGAAAATGGTGGCGACTTTGGTATGAAGGCTCTTATTTTCTCAGAGAGCAGAAATTCAGATCTGTGTATATGGCTTTTAAATTTTATTGTGTCTATTTTGGTAACTAATTAAAATGTAGGACACTATAAAGGTCAAAACCGCAGGCCAGACAAAGCTTGTCTGTGGGTTGTGTCTTGCAAGGGGCGATGCTTCACTTCCCTTTTAAATGACCAAATTGAGCTAAGGGAATATTTCACTCTTTATCTTGACTGCCTTCTAATTTATCAGCAATCCATCACATTAAAGGAGCTACATGAATGCTCTCAGTAATGCAAATGTTGATAGAATAACTGCCCCTCCTCCTCCTAGCATGTCCACTTAAAAGGACAAATGATTTTATGTTGTGAAGGAATGATAAATGGAGAACTGAAATTCTAGAGTTGCATTTGAATCACATATGTGACAATGACAAGCCAAGTAACCTTATGAAAGGGAGTGAATCTTCTGATGGTTCAGTTATACACCTGGGAGACGGAAGTGGTGACAAAGGCCATTACAGTGTCATGATTAAATATGTGTGCATGCACGTGTGTATTACGCACTTGCTTACAAATGTTTGTAGTATGTGATAGTTATTATTCACTAGCAGACCCAAGCTTTGACATCAATTAAGCAGCAACTAATATTATATGTTGCCTCAGATACCATTCCTCTTCAGACAGAACACATGGGAGAACCAGGTCCCTGTGGCAAATCCCTGCTGTTTGTTCTTAGCATCAGATATCATAACTGCACATGTCAATAGAGGAGATATACAGTGTGTTTCAGAAAAACTAAAAATACAATCAGCTAATAATATGTCACAATCTCTATTTGTTTTACTGTTTTGAAGACAATCCATTTGAAAGTTAGGGAAATTTTGTCTGTGGCATTGGAAAGCTTGAAAATCCAATGGATTATTTTTTCCTCCATGAGTTAGTGAAGCATGGACACTTACTGACAGATGCTTGAACTAGATATAATTTGCCATGTTAGCTCAGTCAAGCTCCTTTTTGCATTAAATGACTAGTGTGTTCAATTTCCTAAAGGGATACCAAAAGGTTTTTGAATGCCTACAAATAAGAAAAACAGTCACATGACCTCATCTCTACTCAGAGGATCAAATGAGTTTATCAGCTGTAAAGGATAACCTAAAACTGATTCCCAGGCAAACATACTTGTTCACTGGAACAGTTCAAATGCATTCTGCCCTCTAAAGATCTATAACTTGTTTTCTTGTTCCATGGATTCCTACAAATAAATAAAAGTCAGACCTACTGTAATTCCCACCAAGTTTTCCTTTTCCGGTGTCGTAGAAGACAACCACAAACTCTCCAACGTAACTCTGATTTAGGTAGGTCTTTGAAACCCATTTCTCTCTTTAAGTGGTCCTTTTCAGCTCCAGTAAAATCTAACCAGGAGCTAAGGAGAGCACAATCCCAGAGGATGAGAAAGCATCACTGTGTCTTTCGTGTCTGAGACGTGATCAAGACACACTCGTTCGCATGTGCCCTTAACAATAGAAGTAATGCAGAGTTCACAGCTCACGGCACTCACTGCAATCAAACCTAATATCAACTGAATACAATATGTGTCCTCTCTTGAAGTGAGTCCACACGTCTTCTGTGCCATATTAAAATCGAGAGTGCATGACTTGTAAGCCAGCTGTTTCTTCTCTCTAAGCCCTTTAAAAGTCTGTCTCTCCTGGCAGTGCACACACGTAACCGTAGCTACTCAGGGAGGCTGAAGCAACTGGAGCTCGAGTTGGAGATCAGCCTGAACTACTTAGTGAGGCACTCTCTCAAAAGATAAACGTGGAAGAAGGAGGAGGAGAACAAGAAGAACAAGAAGAGGAAGAGGATGATGAAAACAGAAGTAGAAAGAGAAGATGAAGAAGAAGAAGAACAATGACAACAACAACATTCAGGGGTGTGAGTCAGCACTAGAACATTTTCTATATGTATAAGACCTTGGGTTTATTCTTCTGTCTTGGGGGAAAAAAAACAAACAAAACAAACTGATCCGAATATGTTGGGTAGACTTTCAATATCACATCCTTTGAGGTCTTGTTAGAATCTCAGAGTCTTCCATTCACCCTAGATCTGCTAGATGGGTTAGTGTATAAAATCTGAAAGTGCACAGTTCTGAAAGACAACTCAGGGTGTTGTTGTGAACAACACTTAAGTACTGTTAATATCTAGACTGTTATAAATGCCAATACACGTGGAATGGTTAAAACTGGAAAAATGCCTTTAATTTTCTTGAAAACCAATACTAAAATCTCAGATCTTCATGGTTAAGCTGCTAGTACATTCCCTAGAAATCCAAACCTAGGTCTTAATGGAAGCACAGAGCTTATAGTTGGGGTGAGGCACTGTGTATTATATTTTGCTGTTTAAAAGCACAGCTAGCAGTTAATCTTGTAGTGTTTCCCAACAAAGACAGTCTAAATGCTGCAGTTATTTCAAACCAAAAGAATGGTTTAAAAACTGTCATCAAAAGTAATGACTTTCAGTCATATCACTCTCCCTATTAATGTAGTTCCTACTCTACAAAGAAAATATCATAATTATAATTAAATACTACTAAAGGTTAGGTTAAAGTTATGGGTCAAAATTAGAATCACGATATTAAAGTTTAATAAACCAGGAAATAACACGTCAAATCTACAATCATTTATTACTCTAACTTATTTCGTTTTCTTCTCTGAAGAATTAATACAAATTAATGCCTTTGACTCATTTATATCTTAATATAGTAATCATCAGTAAGATCCCCACTAATGTATGCTCAATGTTTTATAGTTCAGCACTCTCTCACTATTTTCTGAGTATGAGTTAACATTACGGGATTGCTCCTCTGTTAGAATTATGGTATACTCTTCCTAGTATTCACAGTTCATCACACTGGAGCTATTGATGACAATTAATCATTAAGAAGTTGGAACATCATGGCCTCTGTTTATAGGTACTTAGGATAATTACATCTTAAAGATAATTAGAGGTGTAATTCTGAACAATGATCCAACAACAACCTAAAGAAATGAAGAAGGCCAAAGCTATTATTATTTTTGTAATTTAAATACTTGGGAGGTTAAGACAAGAGAAGTGTGAGTTTGTGGTCCTATGTAAGTACACTATGAGTTATAGACCAGTCTGGACTACAAAATGAAACCCTCTCTCAAAAACATGAGGCAAAATTGAGAAAAACTATGCATATTCATACAGTAATATTCCTTATGAAGTTTTTGAGTATTTTTCCATTTCTGTTCACTGTTGTATAAGGCAGTATCATCTTAAATGTTTTAAAGTATTTTTTTAACCGAGCTATTATAATCCAGGTGGGTTTCGATGATAGTTTTCTATAAATAGCTATTGAAAACCCTTAAATAAACTAGACAGCGCTAGCTAAATGTTTGAGTATTTACACTGGATCAGTTCTACAATATTGGGAAAGATGTCTACAACCTTCTCTAATGAAAACTGCTTATTGGTGTTTGTGGGATGTTTACAGGCTAAGTTCAACTCATTAATAAACACTACACAAGAATTAAGCTCAAGTGCATGTTAACTCCTGTAAGACAAAAGCAGGGATCTAGAGCCTTCCTTTCCTCAGGGAATGTTACAGACAGGCCAAAGCAGGGCTTGCTGTGAAATTCCACACCTGAAAACACATTTCTGCACCTGGCCAGCTTCCCACCTCTTATCAGTAATGCCCTCCTCTACACTCCAGCCCAGGTCAAAGAACTGAGCTACCTCTTACTTCTACACCTAACTCTCCAAGAGCCCTTACGTTAGGGGCTGTGTTAAATGCATACAATCCAATTTCCTTTTACAGTTGTTAAACACTACTTTAACAAAGAGATGGGGGGGGGGGGATCCTCGAGCTTGCAAGGCTGTGGTACTTAACTAGAAGCTTCTTTTTCTGGGGCTGCTAGAGTATCTGTGGGTTGATGGGTTCCTCAACCTTAGCAAATATTCTCTGGAAGGATATTGCATGTAAACCGTTGATGTTTTCAAAGCATCCATTTTTATCATTGGGGCTCTGAGATAAGTGTTAGCAAACTGTGGTCCTTCTTCTTAGACAACTGAAGTTGCAGGGGGTGACTGCATGTGACGGTTTCATCCTAAAACATAGAATGAAGAAATTGGGGAAGCCCCTAGGCAGCTGCCATACCCTGGAACATACAGTGAAATCATAACCAAGCTAGGTCTGGAACTTGGCCCTTCAGATGATTCATTCAATATTTTCCTAGTAATCTGTCCACAAACACTTCTTAAATTTCTACTCATTCAGTTCTTATATCTTAAAACTTCTATGAATGTAATTATTCTGGAAATATACAGCTCAGCTGGAATATGGAACTAAGCTCAAAGAAGATGTAGGTGGAAAAGAATATATATATATATATATATATATATATATATATAATCTCCACACCACATCTTAAGCATGAAAGAAGACAGTTTCTGGAATACTGGGATTTATATCTGCAAAAGAAAAGAAAAGAAAAAGGAAGTAAGGATGTAAGGCCTCCCTAGGTTTCGGTTTCTCTAGTGACAGCATCTGAAGGACAGAGCATCTTGTTCCATGCTGGCCCCCAGCTGCCAGCCATTGTCATTCTGAATAAGAACTGTAAAGAAACATGTACAGTAAAAGGAACACACACCTTAGCCATTCGCATTCATTCGATTAATGATTCAATTCCTGTGCAATTCACCAATAATCAGCATTATCAGAACTGTATTTATTTATTTATTTATTTATTTATTTATTTATTTATTTATTTATTTACTACAAATCTGTACAGCTACATGAACAACACCATACACTGGGGACGAGCCTCTTTTCAGTTACTTGCACGAAGTTTCTACGTTAGTGAATCCCAGTTCAAATCCATCAAATAATTGCTCACTTAGTTTGGTTTCTGTCCAGTTTCTTATTAAATTTCAATCCTATGCCTCCCACGGGATCCTATTTTTCTACCTGTTTTTTACCACTGCTTTTCTATATTCTACCGATGATTTCATATGTGTGAACTTGACATGTTCTTTCCTTTTTAAGGCATGGACTCTGGCTCTAAAAAGCATCCATGCCTCATAATTTCTGACTGTATATTCATCAGTCAAAGCTGCATAGTAAGTCGGTTTGATACAACAACTTTTCTTGGCCTACTGTTTACATATATGTGATTCAGATATAATAAGTAATATAAAGCCCCGTATAAATAATGCCAGGAAAGCCAGGATAATTGCTAGGGAAAAGAAGATGGGAAAGGAAAACACCAAGAATGTACCTATGTAGTAAAACTCAGTTGATTATCCTACTTGATGCAATGAATGAGAAGGTATGTTGTTTTGAATCTGCATAGACATGCACTTCAGCTAGACCACAAAGCACTATGGGAAGTTTGTGAAGGTGGTGAATGCAGGAGTCTATCTATGTATTCAAACTGAGCTTGGAAACGTGAATGGAAAATACAGGGAAAGACAGTGAAGCAGGATGCTCATTCGGAGGACCCGGCATGCACAGGGCTAAAGAAGTCTGGCATCTTGCAGCAACAAGTAAAAGTATCTAATAAACCTCATCCTGGGAAGGTAATAAGACCAAAAATAAACCTGGAGGACTAACTGGGAAGTGAATTGTGAAGTATTAGTCGCTGGGGAGTTTGATTCTATCCTGGAGTCAATGCTAAAAAGAATTATGACACAGAAACATCAATTCTAATATAAGAATGTCCTGGGACTAACAGAGCCAAAATGCTAATGACTGTATACATCATAATAGCTAGCGTATATCTCAGGCACCGTGCTAAGCGCTTGACAGGCATCATCTCAGCCAGCTCTAAGGCAACTCCATAACACAGATGCTGTTATCAACCCTGCTGTCTAGCTTGATTGTGTTAGCAAATGCAAGACCACCATGGAATCTAAGGGAGATGAGATTAAAAACCAAAACACAAACAAACAAACAAGGATGGCCATCAACATTGTTGTATTATCTCTGCCTGGGAGGACGTCATCTTAATACAAAACATTAAACTAGAAAGCAGAGAAGAAAACTGACAGAGGAGGAAGAAACGAGTCAGATATAAGCAAAAATCTTGTTCAGAGTAGATTCAGACAAAAGGAAAGAGAGACAGTTGATAATGGCCCCACTTACTGACCTAGGAAGGTAATAGAAGCAGGAGAAAAAAAAAGAAATTTGAAGAAAATAAAATATGTTAGACTTGAAACAATCATAGTGTGAAAAGTACAATTGTGTCATGAGCAAATGAGAAGGTATTCAGAAGAAGCCTGAGAAAGAAGATAGGTCACATGAAACAGAAGGTGATTCAGATACAATCACATAAAGCATCGGTATTTCGGGTCAGTGACTAAGTCCCATAATTCTCTAGCATTCTTGCTTAGAAAAGTGCAATCTAAAGTCAGATAAGTCGGCAAGTAAGTAAAGGGTGAATCGTGTGCCTTTCTTTCTAGTGAGACTAGAGTCTTCTAGGAGGCACTTCGTGTCCACATCTACTGCAATGCACCCCCACATAGACAACTGTGAAATTCTATTGTAATGGGAAAAGGACTAACTATTTCTTTACTCTAGAAGAGTCTTTGGAGAGTTTAAAGACATAGTAGACTAGATCACTTAGAAGAAGAGGACACACACACACATATACACACACAGCCACACACACCCCCACACACACCATCAGTACTTTCCAGCATCATCAAAGTATGAAAGTCAGATTCTCTCTTTTTTAAAAAAAATTTTTCTAGCATATTTCTTACTTTACTTTCATTTTCTTTCTTATAGTACTTAGTGCCTGTTAATTTTCTTTTTTATAAATTACCATGGCTGTGATATGAAACAATCCACAGTTCTTCCAAGGTGAACACACGCACACACATTCAGACACATATACACATATACACACACATGCTCACCACACACACACACACACACACACACACACACCAGCATGCTGCACCTTGATACATCCATATCTTCTGATTGATCTGATGTGGAAATTAGCCTAAGCACAGAACAAACATATTCTAAATGTTCATATAACAAGTTTAGAGGAAAAATTAGTATTTAGCTAAACTATAATCAAAAGACTTTGAGGATAGGGAATAGTGACATTATAAGATTTGACAGGCTTACAAGCATTAGAGTTTCTTAAATTTGAGTACATAAGGAGAGATGTCAAAACCATTTTTCAACATCAGTTAACAAGAAAGAGCTTGATTTTATTTGACTATAAGATCAATATACAAGAAGTCTCTGATAGAGCTGTTAAATCTTACCTTTACTTCTACAAGTGCAAAAAATATTGGTACACAAAAGAGTGCATTCAACACTAATATAAATTTCTTGTTTCTTTCTTTCACACAGCACCTAATCACCATTAAGTCTCATCTATTAAGATAGTTTATGGTCCTTTATGATACTAAATCCCACTTTAAAGTAAAGAGATAGGAATTAATTCTCTATTGACAATGAGGGTCCATAATCAGTTATTAGCTTACCATACATCTCTAGGCAAGAAAGAGGCATAGCTTGGTCAATAGTCTACAGTCCAAGTGGAAAGACATGGGAAAGGGCAGTAAACCAATAACCAGGACACACACAAGACTACTTTCCTGTTTGGACAAGTGATGCATGGCCTATCCAATTGTGCAACAGACATGTTGGACACTTCTTGGTTCTGTGCATAATGAGCTCACAAATAACCCATCTCAATGAAGACCACCTCAGTCTCTATCCAATTTCCACCATAAATCTTTTAAGTAATTGGGCAAAGCAGCTCATCGATTCCTTCTCTTGGAATCCTTCTCACTCTTAAATACTTTTACCTTTTTTTAATGTTTATTTTGCTCACTCCCAATCCTTGTTTCCTTATGCTTCTTGGGTGTGAGGTAATAAATCCCAGAGCCATCTCTTGGGGTGACTTTGATGACTGTCAATTATCATAAAACACTAGCTCTCCAAGTTCAGGCTGACCAAGAGCTGAGACTCTTCTTGTCTCACTCAAACACCTGACATCACTATCAATATTAAGTCACTGAATATAATTATACATTATAACATAATGCCCACATTATACAAATAATACATGCATAACCTGGCAGAAAGAAATATATAAAACACAAGCCCTTATGTGCTTTTTAGGAAAAAAACAGAAGACCATTAGCATATCAAATGTAGAGATGTTGGTTTCTAAATATTTTTTATTAAACAAAAAACAGAGATTCTAAAAAGAAATAAAGACATCATAGGCTGGGTTGGAGAAACTCTTAAATGCAACTAAAGTGTTTCTGCTGTGTCGGGAACTAAGAAAAATCCAAAATGTTAAGTATAGGTAGAAAAAATGAAAAGAACCCTAAGACTAGTAGAAATAAAAACATGTTTGATGAGTAAGAAGGTATTTACAAAGTAGTTTCAGGGTAACCACCTACAAAGTACTTAATTGCAAAGAGAAAATAGTAGTGTTTTGATAGATTAGCCTAACAGTCACAAATTTTAAGTAATGGGAATCACTATGAGTAAACTCAGAATGAATTGCCATTATGAGTATTTTATGCCAACTTAACACAGGCTAGACTTATCTGAAAAGAGGGAACCTCGATTAAGATAGTGCTTGGTCTAGCTGTAGAGCATTTTCTTAATTAATGATTGATGAAGGAGGGAAGGGCCCATTCTATTGGAATGGTGCCAACCCTCCTGAGCTGGGGGTCCTTGGTTCTGTAAAAAGAAGTCTGGATGTGTCAGTAAGCAGCATTTCACCATGACATTGGCATCAGCTCCTGCCACTGGGTTCCTGCCCTGACTTCTCCCAGTGATGGACTGCAATGGGAAAGTGTAAGCCTAATAAACCTTTTCCTCCTGTCTTGCCTTTGGTCATGGTGTTTGGTTATGGTATTTCACCACAGGGTTAAGACAATGGAAGTCCATAGAGGACTCCTTGAAGATACAAGACCACTCGAGTAAAAGCAAACATACAAACCCAACACTAACTGTGAGGGAACATGAAAGAATATTCTACAGACTTGCAGCTTTACTCTACCCAAAGCATTATAATCATAAAATAAGTCTGAGGAACTCTACATGTTAAAGAGACGAGACAGTGTATACGCCTTGAGAACTGTGAGCAAAAATTCCTGGACAGAAACTGTATCTGCAAAGACTGATTGATGAGAGTGTACAGACTGTTGCCATCTAGACAGCTCAGCAGTTAACAGCACTTGTTGTAGGAGAACAGGGTTTCACTCAAAGTACCCACATGGTGGCTCACAAACATCTGTGATTCCAAGGAATTGGATCCCCGTTTGACTGCTACAGGCATCAAGTATACATGGTGAAACACATATATGCATGCAACACATACATGCAGGCATCAAGTATGTCCATGGAGCCATACCCACATGCAAATAAAACATGCAGACGTAAGTTAAAATGAACAATTATAAACAAAGATCACAGTGATGTTGCAAGCCAGAGCCCAATTCGACTTTATTCTGAGCTAATCTTACTCACCTAAATAAAACCATTCCATGCCTACCCCTGTGTCAGAGATAACATTCTGTGATGAGTACATTTAAAGTCTTTTGGAATCTTTCAACTCAGCAAACAATTAGTTTTCACCAAGCCAAAAGTTAAGACTGTCACCAGATAGCATCTGGGGCCTATAGGAACCATTCCTCTACATTGCTGTAACCAGTCAGTGAATTTCCCATCAGTCTATTCTTTACTCACCTTGATTGACAGATCTCTTTGCTCTGTGACTACCAAATTCTATAAAACTGTTTCCACCTGGGAACACGGAACATGGAGTAAGCTACCTCCAGAGCAAATGGTCTCTCATTTCCTTTAAGGTGAGAGTTGTAGTTTTTGTGAGGACAGATCAAATCCTCATTGAATGCTGAGCCAGAATTTTATTTTAAAGTTATTAGAAGATCATTCTAAGCTTGTGAGATTTAAACTAGTACTGTGAAATCGATAATAATATTATATTATGTTGCTAGCTGGTACAAAAGTTCTTTGGAGATGGACGTAAATCCCGTGTATTTATAATACATTGGCATAAAAAGAAAGGAGAATAAATGTTAAGCAACTGGAGCAAAATGTTAAGAATCCATTACAGTAAGATCATTTTTGTGTTTTATTCTGTAACAACAACAACAACAAAAAGGTTTAAATGTGACCTAAGGAATTAGCAAGTTCTGTTTTCTAGATCTGGTAGATAGGGCCAGTGGGTAATGCGTCTTTATTCCACTAGTCTGGCAATTTGCATCAGTGGTTTACAAACATAAAAATATAGGAAAGACTATGGCTTCTTTTGTTTACATCAGCCTTGTACTCTTATTTGATATAATTCCTGTTTTAACCCATCCTGACAAGATGATTTTCTCATTTAGCAATCATGTAGTTGTCAGGCTTCAATAGCATAATTTTGAAATAAGAAAAAAGTTCGATCTGAAAAAGTATGATTTGGGATAGTAAGAAATCAAAACATGCTACAGGTATCACATCTCAGGCCATATCCACCCCCAGTTGATTTGAGATACTGAGTGGAAAAGTCTCTTCAGAGAACCAGAAGTTTCGGTGAACTCATCCAGCTGTCCTAGCCACTAGACAGATGCTTAAAACTATCTCATGGAGTTTCTGCAAGTATACTCCTAAAGGAACACTATAAAACATTATTATCTAAATTGTATAAATTAACCAAGGAAGGGCTAAGGATACAATTCAGTGTCAGAGTATTTACCTAGCATGCACAAGACCCTGAATTCAATTCCCAACACTACCAAAAAAAAAAAAAAAAAAAAAAAAATTCAAGTAACAAAGTAAAGATATATTGAGGGACTTTTACAAGTTCACAACCTGTACAAACTTTGAACTAGAACTTTGTCCTACCAGCAAACACAAGGACAATTCTCTTATCACCCTTATTCTGCTCTGTGAATGACATGAAGACCAAAGACAGCAAACAATTCCAAAAAGACGACCGAGTTGGGAGACTGAAGAGAACTGCACAAGAGGGCCCAAGTGCTATACCCTCTCACCCAACAGTGCCTTTCCAGACTCTTTCCCCAAGACACAGCCTACACTGTGTAACAGAAGTCACACCATAAACAGTTATAAAAAAAAAAAAACTGAACCGTCAAATAATGAAATCATTCAAACATACAATAAGCTCAATAAAGCTGGAGAATTTTAGTAATCACAGTAAAATACTATGTGTTTCAGTTTGTCTTCGTTGATATGATGACCACCATAACCAGGAGCATCTTGGGATACAAAAGGGTTTGTTTCGTCTGATACCTTACAGTCCATCATGAAGGGAAGCTAGGTCAGGAAATGATGCAGAGCCCATGAAGGAATGCTGCTTACTAGCTTCTTTCCCATGGCTTGCTCAGCCGACAGTCCCATATAACTCAGGACCACCTAGGGTGGCATTACCCATAAAAGCCTATGCCTTTCTGCCACAACCATTAATCAAGAAAATGCCCACAGATGTGCCTTCCCTTCAATCTAATGGAAGCAATTCTTCAACTGAAGCTCACTCCTCCCAGATGACTCAATCTGTATCAAGCTGAGGGGGAAAAAAGCACTAACTTTCACATTATATTTCATGAAAAATGAGAATATAATGTTTTTCAGAAAGCATAGTTCAGACTGTGTAATTATATGTTTGGCACAATTGTGTTTGTGTACACACACATATGGGGGGTAGAGACAGAGACAGATGCAGACAGACAGACAGAAATATATAGAGAGTGATCAATACTAGAAACAAGAACAAATGCTAGCATAGTAATCAGTCACTGCTGCAGACTGCTTTGGCTTGTTATTATGAATGTATGAATGTTGTCTTCATTTTCCATAGTTTCCAATATTACTCTTGATTAGTTTTGTAATTTTTAAAACTTCTTAACAGTGTTGCAGAAAATACAGTTAATTAAAAAAAAAAAAAAAAACATTGACATTCATGAGAATGAGACTTTCTTATAAATTCGAAGATGAAACACAGTGTATTGGAACATATTTATACTCCCAGGCCTCGGGAAACTGAATCCATCTTGGGCTGCATATAAAGCAGACTAGGGAATATGAAAGACCCAGTCTTAAGTAAAAACAAAAACACAACCCTGAAAGGCAATTCGTTAATCACTCCAACTGTGTCATGAAATCACTGGGACAGGTTTAATTGGGTTAATTCAGTTTGAGTGAGATTTCCTCTAATTGCGTGGAATTGAAGGTCTCTTATCCGCCACTGTATTTTGATGCTTAAATTACCCGAGAAGGAGAATTAATGTTTAGGACTGATTGTGTTGACAGGCAGGTGAGAAGATGGACGGATGCAAAGGAAGAGGGAGAAGGAGCCCAGTGTGAGCTCCTGACGATTTAAACAAGTAAATGATGGTCTTGTCCTTTAAGAGGATGAAATCTAATGGTGATGGATAAGCCAGATGTTTTGTGATATTCCCTCCTGTAGTCTAGGGAATGAATGGTATAACTCAGAGTGTCTCAGCATCCATGAAAAAGTTACAAAACCAAAGAAAGCTTGGAGAACTGCATGGCTAAGTGTCTTGGAAGAAATGACAGTCTTCATAGATCAGATGGCAGAGGACGTGACACTAGCCAATGAAAGAAGCGAGGCGTCTTAGAAGCACAAGCCGAAAACAAGACTTGGCAGGGGAGGACAGCTCTCCATATTTCTGAAATTTGAAGCGCGCAAGGTGGGCAGTGGCAGGAGGAAAATCGGAGGAACAGGCTGGGAGCGGATGGTGAAGATACAGAGAATCCTACTGGATCCTGGAGGCAGGGAGTGAAGAAACATGCAGAGCTTTGAATAAAGTCAGACGTTAGTAGGTGCTGATTTATAAATAAATAATAAATGAATGAACGAATGAATGAATGAATAAATAAATAGATGATGCGGTTTTGTTGAAGACGTGGCTAACCCATGTGAAAGTAATCGAAGTGAAATAGTCAGAGCCCACAGTAAAGAGTGGCAGGAGACAGAGTGCTGCGCCTTGGTAGCCAGAAGCCTAGTTCTGGAACTTGGTGACTGGGTGTCTAGTGCTGGAGGGCTTTGTGTCTGGATAAATAGCAATGGTCTTGTGTGAGGGAAGCATAGAGAAGAAATGGACAACCCGGAGTCTGGGGTTCTGTATGAGGAGTCCCTGTGTAGTAACCCTGGAGGAATAGTCAGATGACAGCTGGCTGCGACATGGATGAATGGGTGTCTTCAGGGTGGACAGCGTCCCGAGATTTGTTAGGTATATACATGGTGGATCAGACAACCTGCAGAAGACAGTGACTTGGTATCTAGGGACTGTCCTTGAGGGGAAGACTGTTGCGGACTGAGGGGCATCTGTTCCCTCGCAGTCAGGATGATTGTGTATCATTCAAGGGCAATTAGAGACCTAAACTTTACATAAAACATGGCAAACTGGCACAAACCAACACCCTAGGCTAAGGCAAATAAGCATGAACAAGTATGTATTCTGAGCAGTGGGAAGCGTGGAGAAACAATGACGCTCCCTTCAAAGTGTATTTTCAAAGCTTCATTGAGGTCTCAAATTTTCAACTGTTTATAGAATGTTGGGTTTGGTTTTGTGGAAACAATAGAACTCTAAAAGAAAAATCCTGGAATGACTTAAAAGAAGGGGTGAGATAATTGATTGAAAATCATTATTAGGAGAGGAATTCATAGGTAAAAGATGGAAACCCTGCACCCCAGAAGGCTTTGCGTATCAATACTGACACAGCGTCTCTGCTCCACGCTGGTACCTGTTCCACTGGACTATGCAAATGATGGGTGCCGGTAAAACCAGCCCAAGTTGCACCTTATTAAATAGAAGTAATTTTTGAATTATAGCACAGTATTCGACTATGCATTTTCGGCAGGCTGCATTTGGATTTGTTGTTTCTATTGTTGTTTGAGTTGTTCAGTTTAAGGATGATGAGCTCCTCCAAGCATGCGTGTTTTAGAGGTTAAAATACATTTCTATTTCAGCTTGAGCAGAAGAACCCTTGAATAACAAGGTAATTATGTTCGTTTCTTTTATCCTTAGTGATTAGAAAGATTAAAAGAAGCTGGGCATGGTGGCTTACACTTGTAATCTGAATATTCAAGAGGCAGATGTAGGAAATTACCCAGAGTTTATGACCAGTCTGTGTTATATGGGGGGGGGGGGTGTTCAGGTCATTTTGAGCTGCAGAGAGAAGATATGTCTCAGAACAACCTATCCGTCTATCTATCTGTCTGTCTGTCTGTCTGTCCGTCCGTCCGTCCGTCCGTCCGTCCGTCCATCCATCCATCCATCCATCCATCCATCTATCCATCTTTACATAAAACATCTATCTACCAGTCATCTATCTACTTATTTATTTATACCCTACATTGCCTTCCAGAAATTAAAGGAAAATCTGACCAAGTCAACGGGTTCTACAGGGAAGGAGGATTAAAAAGAAAAAGACGATTAGACAACACTGTAGCATGATCCCACCCAGTTCTGAGACTGAAGCAGGTTGCTTTTTTTTTTTTTTTTTTTTTTTTTTTTGTCTGCTTTTATATCATTCTAGGTACATACAAAGAATGCGGTCAGCCCTAAGTCATAAACAAAGTACTTAAGGAACAAACAAAGCATTGACAGGGTGGGTAAGAAATAAACAAAGCAATAAACAAAGTCCAGTGATCACTGTTTCTAGGGGCTTATCAGGATGCCCCGGATTATCTGAGCCTACTTCCATGTGCTAGCCCAAAGTCAAACTCTTGCCTGAAGCCTACTTCTTCATTCTAGCCCAAAATTAGATTGCTGCCTGAAGCCCACTTATTTGTCCTGGCCCAATGTCAAATTCCTGCCAAGTTTCTAGAAATGGCCCCAAAAGCTCTCCACATAAGTCCCTATTGCTAAAGGCACCATAGTGGGTTCCAGATATTCCTAACATCCAAATCCTTCATCCTGAGGACTATCCTTCATCTGGATGCACAGATGTCAGGGATGGAGAGTGACATGGGGCCTGGCTTGCACACTTGAGACCTCAACCCTCACCCTTGTGACACACTTCTGCTAAGAAGGCCATACCTACTCCAACAAAGCCACACCTCCTAGTAGTGCCACTACCTAGTGAACAAGCATTCAAATCTATCAGTTTTATGGAGGTCATTTGTATACAAACCACTACAATGTGTTTATATTATATGCATTTATCTCAAACAATAAAACTTGTTGAACATATAAATAAATATTTATAAATATTTTTATAAATAAATAAATATTTATAAAAGAATAAAACGTGATGAAAAGATAAATTCCCTGTGAAGGATACACTTTGTGGACTAAGGACCTTGGTAGAAGTTCTTAATATCTTTCATTTTAGAGCCTGAAGCTTTTCTTGTTACAACTACCTGTTATATATTTCCCAAAAGACTAGAAGGGCTCGGAGACTCCAAATACAAGGATACGATAGGAGAGAAACACCAATTTCTCTTGTTTAGTCATTGCACGCATATATTTATTGCACGGTGACTCATACAAATACACAATTATCACATATTGATACAATTTTTTAGAAATCATTTAATGATTTGAATATTAATAGAGACACGGCCGTAATTAGTACATAAAATTTAACTCCCGTGCCTGTGTACTCAAATGCAATTGAAGAATATACTCTCTAGCAGTCTTAATGATTAGGATTAATTAAAGATCGTCAATGAGGAGAAAACAACCCATCAGGTGAAGAGAAAACAGCTTTCAGATCCAGACCAGATCTCACCCGGAAGGAGAAGGGACCATAGGGAAAAGTCCTTTGAGGGGGTGACAAAAATAGGTCTGGTGGCCAGCAGGGACTGTGACTTAAAGCAAGAGGCAAACACGTTTGCTACAGTTAGCGCTACAGCCTGTACTCGGATGGCTCACAAACACTATGGTAGAGAATAAAGAATTCTCGGCACAGATGTCCAAAGAGCCGAGATCTCACCTTTGCCCAGAGCCTTTCTGACCCTTGTTGCCTCAGTCTTAAAACAGCATCAGTGATATGTAGATGCCGTGAGAAATACTGGCTAGACAATAAAAATGAACTTTTTAATATAAAAAAACCACTTCATTATAATGATCATATTGATAAAAATGTCACAAAGCTAGAATAAGGTAGCCAAACAAACAGAAGCCCAGTGCCGTCTACGTCTCAGTGGATGTCTATACAGATGGAGTAATAACATCTTAGTTTTTTCAGATTTTTACTGAACATTTTTCTTCCTTTCTTTTTTTTCCGTCTGGTTTTGGCATTATCGTGGTGTTCAGGTTTGCTGAGCTTCTGAGTTTCTTAGGTAGAATAGGCAGCTTGGTTACCAGAGAGAGAAGTGCTCCTAAGTTGAACACGAGGCATCATTACAATCCTGAGCCCACAGTTGAACACATGCATACTCAGGGGCCAAGTCAGTCCAGGAAAGGTACATGCCTTGATCTGGAATCAGTAAGGACCCAAAACGTACACTGTAAAGAACGATTGAATTCACACTGGGTATGAGGTACTGTATTCTCTTAGCCTGGAGACCCTGAAAAGGTGAAACTAACTGGTTGCTGTAGCCAGGTGGAGGTTAATCTATGTGTACGGATATGATACCAAGTTCTTCTTCCCTTCCTCACCTCTATACTCTAGGGAACTCAGCTAGAACAGCATCCCACAGGACATGGCAAACAGGAAAAACACAGAGGCCATGTCTTTATTTCTTAGTTACCGTGGTGGTGGGTGAAATTAGGAAAAATAAATAAATAGAAGCAGACATTGTGCCCAGAGAAATGTACTCTCTGCCCTCAGCCTTGAGGTTCAGCAGTAGAGAGTCATGCTTCGTATCCACTGGGGCCTGACACAACTTGCATCAGCGATTTGTGGCAGACAATGGAATGAAATGAAAACATAGCGTCACCTCAGACAAGATGAAGAAAGACTCCACCCTCGGTTGTTTCTCCCCACGGTATAAAGGAGGGCCACTTGAGACACCACTGGAAATCTGCTGATATCCACTGCTACCAATAGCGAGTTTTTTCGGCTACCCAGAATCAAGTCAGCTTCTCAACATCATAATTTGTGTCTTTTAAGGACTGAGGTCCACTGCTGTATGAAAGACTTGGAAGGGGCAACCAAGGTAGGTGTGATGGTTTACGTTGATTGTCAACTGCATAAGATGTAGAATCTTGCAGAGCAGCTTCTGGGCGTGCCTGTAAGGGGTTTTCTAGTTTAGGTTGACGTCTGGCCATGCCTGTCAGAAATTTTCTTGATCGAATTATTTTAGGTAGGAAGGCTCAACTTAAATATCCATAGCAACGTTTCATGGGCTGTGTCCAGAATTGAATAATGATACTGCTGCTGCTGCTAGTGGTGGTGACAGTGATGGTAGTGATGGTGATGGTAGTGATGGTGGTGGTGGTGGTGGTGATGGTGGTAGGGATGATTGATAGTGGTGGTGGTGATCATGAAGGTAGTAGTGATGATAGTGGTGGTAGTGGTGGTGGTGGTGGTGATGGTGTTGGTGGTGATGGTGGTGGTGGTGATGGTGTTGGTGGTGATGGTGATGGTGTTGGTGGTGATGGTGGTGGTAGTGATGATGGTGGTGGTGCTGATGCTGGTAATGGTGGTGGTGGTGGTGATGGTATTGGTTTTGGTGGTGGTAATGGTGGTAGTGGTGATGGTGTTGGTTTTGGTGGTGGTGATGGTGATGATGACACTAAAACACACAGTACAACCCATTTATCTCCGCTTGCTGACTCTTGGTGTACTGTGCCCAGCTTCGTTAAGCTCCTGGTATCATGAGGCACTAGGACTATGAGCCAAAGTGAACCTTTCCTGCCTTAGTTGCTTTTGTGAGAATTTTTTTTTTCTCAACAATAAAGAAGGTTAACACACACAGCAGGAAAGCAATGCTGCTGCCTCTCTCCACTTAGGCATCACTGCAACGTACACAAGGAGCAAACATCTTGAAATGGATGGTTTTTAAACTTCAAATGGCGCTCTTCTTAAGCTTATCTGATATAACAAGATTAATTTTCTACATCAAAGGAAAAAAAATGAGAGGTTAGTCTACACATCAAAAATTAATCTTAGCATTTGAAAATGAAGAATGTCTCATGTACATGCGGATTGCTGTTTGCTATGGTGATCATAATGCCTCAGATGGGATCTTTTGGGGATTTCTGTCCCTCTCCCTAAAGTGTTCCAGGATAATCACTTGGCTGCGACTAAAACAGCAATTGGAGTTGTACAGAAGCCAAGAGAACCTCAGATCCTATGTTTGCTAATTGGACACAACAATCCACGCTCAAGGGCAGGAGACAGATTGGCTTTGTTCTGCCACCATTGTTTTGGTTTATTTTTCTTTCTGTTTGCTTGTTTAGTCATTGAATAGCCCCACCCACCATCTCTTTTCCAAGTTCTCTCAACTCTAAAGTACTTCTCCGGCCACAATAGCATTTCTACTACTTAAAGGTAGAGAAAACATTCACCCTAATTTATCTGAATGTGTCAAGTCTTTTGCTGGGAGATTATGGTTTGATATTGAACATGTCTTTCTATATCTCAAAAACTTGATCACTTTACAAGTAATAAAAACCAATATTAAAATTAGCACAGGAACTCCCCTGTGTACTAGGCAGAGACAGTAGATACTAGTGTGATGTATGATTACTCCACTTAAAATATAATTGATAGATTTCAGGTTGAATTACTAAGAGAAACAGGTAGGTCAGTGATACTGCTGTAGGATCGGCTCATTAAAACGTAATAACCTACAATTATTAAATGGTAACACACGGGAGCTTGAATTATTGCCCGTGCTTGGTCTTTGTAGTGGATGCTTGAATTATTGGGTAATTGTTGAGGTAAAGGAGAAACAATTCCACTGACTATACGAATTATTTCTGAAGATGTAAAATTAGACAGAGAGGATGGCCAGAAATGGGAACATAAAACTGTAGAGGAATTTTAATCCAGATATGGGGCTGCTATAGCAAGGAATCACATCCAAAGACCTCCAGCAGGAGTGCAGACATGTCCTTGCTTATAGTATAATCTGACTGCAATGCAGACACATCCTTAGTATTCATCTTTAATCCCTAACAATAGAGGAAAGGTTAGTTTGTACAAGGAAGCAGCCATGTTTAAAAGTGACATTTAGTTGTGGGGCAGACAAAGTGACAATCAGAGAAAGATTTGACGGAATGAGTCAGAGAGAGGATGCGCCCAAGAACAGCATAGGAAAGAAAGGCTACTTAAGAGTATCAAGAGGACAGTTTCACAGAGACAGATCGCAGAAAGAACAAGGTAGACACAGGTGAAGACAGATGAGCCAGAGAATGAGGAGGATCCAGGAGATTAGAACATATTACCAAAGTTAGGGTGAAGCCAGGTAGAGCAATTCAGTCAGCAGCTGAGAGAAGCCAGAATGAATCTGTCAGCGTGGAAGATTAGATTATATGGAGGCTAGAAGCTTCCAGTCCCAAGCCTAAGGATGGTTTAGAGTAGAGAGAAACACTCTGTTGTATAGCCTGGGTACGGCTGTCATCTCACCCTTTCATCTGAAGAGATAAAAGTGGCATTTATGTAAACCAACAGCCACCTTGACTTTTGAGACTCTGGTATCAAGTGAGTATTTTGATGTGAATTGAGCAATGGGTATAACAGCAGGGGGAGTGAGTTTCTGTAGCTTGGAAGGACCTTTTGTTTGTTAGCACTTTTGACTTGACTTGTTCTCCCCAGCAGATCATACTTTCTTCCCATTCCAGAGAAATGTTTGTCAAGTGAGTAGTGGGTTAGATTGGCTTAAATTGAAAGGTGTAAGATGCTCTGTCTTCTACTCCAAAGTCTTCTAATTCACTCTATCCTAGTAACTGTCCCAGGGATATGATAAAGAAGAAACCAAGTCCCTCACATATGAATGCACAGTGTTTCAGACAACAGTGCAAAGGAGAAAGTAAAAATGGGGTAAGGGTACTATATGGAGCCGGGAAGAGCCTGTGTCTGTGCGTGAGTGTGAGTCTCTCTCTCTCTCTCTCTCTCTCTCTGTGTGTGTGTGTGTGTGTGTGTGTTCTGTGTGTGTGTGTGTGTGTATGTGTGTGTGTGTGATTATTCCTATTTCAAAGGGAAAAGGTCAAGGAGAGCTAATTAATAAGGTGAATCTACTGTGTCCTTGTACTATTATCAGCTTGTGACAATCAGGGAAGCACAGGAAGGAACTGTAGGGATGCATCCTGAAAATACCTGCTGTAAGAGGCAGGTAGGCCAAGTCCAGTCCAGCCATCCATCCTCATAAAGTTTACCAGCGGTCTCCCATTCTCAGTCATTTAACCATTGTCTATGGCTGCTTTGGCAATGTTGACTCATTGCCCATTCAGAAAATACATGCTCCAAAACAATGAAAAATACTTAATATCCAACTAACCGATAAAACAGTTGCCGACCCCTGGTTTATTCAGAGGGAACAACCCTTAAGATGCAAGTCCTCTTGTCTTCAGAGAACATCAAGAGAGCAAGTGTCCCCATGTGGGAAAGGGTGAGAGGAGACAGAGCAGGAGAGGGGACAGAAACTGCCTGGCCTTTCTTGTTCTAGTTTGAAGAACTTTGGCCTTTATTTACAGGGCAATAAAAAGGTCTCAGAGATGTCTAATGCAGGTGTAACATAATTTGCCTTACATTTTACATGGGTTTCTTTTTTTTCAGACTGGATGACAGGGGTTAGTTCAATGTAAGCTGTTAAAAATACAGATGAAAAACAGTTTGGCTTAGATTAAAAGGGTGGTGGTGAGAATTTGTTAAATTTTGTATTATAAAGTAATAAAAGAGCTGGTAACACTTGCCACTGGACTTTATAAAGGTGTGTGTGTGTGTATGTGTGTGTTTGTGTGTTTTTGTATGTGTGTTTGTGTGTGTGTGCATTTGTGTGTGTTTGTATGTGTGTATGAATGTGTGTGTTTGTATGTGAATGTGTGTGTTTATGTGTGTTTGTGTGTCTTTATATGTGTGTGTTTGTGTGTTTTTTTATGTGTGTGTGTTTGTTTGTGTGTTTTTGAATGTGTGTGTGTGTGAGCTATGAATGGGGGTAAGGGAGCAAGTCCTCAAAGCAGTCTGGCACGTGTGTAAACACTTGAAAGGGCACACACACAGAAAGACTGTGTGAGGTATAAAGTACCATTTGCAGTTGGAAATGACAGATTTAGTTGGAACATTAAATTTTAAATGTCTTCTTGAAGATCCAAATGGAGATATGAAAAAGGCTTTATAAATCAAATCTGGGGTTCAGGGAAGAGGTTTGTACATATGCATAGGCATACAGATGTGGGAGCCATCCCCATCTAGGCAATTTATAAGTCTTAAGAACAGAATAAAACCACCACAGCCTGGCTATAGGCATTAGACAAGTTCATCTTATGACAAGTCACTGGGTTTATGTGAGGAAATGTCTAGTCTGACTCCATTTTCACAGTGCTTCCCTTAGGTAGTAGGTCTTTGTGCCTTTGATTGTCAAACTAAGAAACAGAAATGGAACTGTTAAATGACTATTCTGACTCTGCTTAACTAAGGTTCCCAGTATCTTTACTTCAATGGCCTAAGCTTCTGTTTCATGACTTAACTACAAATACAGACTCATGGAAATCAGGCAGGTGAGCCACAGCTGGGGCCTGCTGCCTGCTATACACTGCCCACCCCACACTGGCACTGACGTTGTCACAGGTAGGCACCTCTCTCTTAGTTTCAATTGCAATGAAAAAGTCCCCTTTTTAGGAAACCACTGGCCTTGGGGGTTAGGATAATGCTCTTACCAGCTTCCTCCCAGTTTCCTGAATTTAACACATGTCCTCAGCATGAGCAAGCAGAAAGGTTCTGGCTGAGAAACATAAAAAGAAGCAGCGGCTTCCAAGGAGCTCATGAGTCGGCAGCGCGCGCCGCCTTCCAGCCACACCACACATTCCTTTGGGTGTTTAGCACTGTGCTAGGACCCTGGAAAAAAAATCCTGCTTTCAATTAGAGGGAGCAAACTTCGTGACTTAGAACTAAATACGAGCCACGTGAAACCGCAGAAGGTCAGAGGTCACTGCACAATCAAGGGATGTGACCCACAGCGGCATTACATACTTTACCACATTCTACTTACCTTCACAAATACATTAGCCCTGAGCAAAAGGCCTTTGGCTTAAAACCCAGTCTCAATTACTGTTGTGACTGCAGACTTCTCCAAAGTGCTGCTGTACTTAACTACTGCAAAATAATGTGAAACAGCCACAACAACAACAACAACAACAACAAACCCTCAGAAATCTCTTACTTTTATTTATTGATTTTCTCCCCCCCCCCCCCCCATAGACTGGGGTTAAATGGATCGTAAAAGTTCAAAAGAGGCTCAGTAGCCCACGCTGAACGCCGGATAGGAAGTAACCCATACAAAAGTTTCAACACGCTCACATATTGCAGCGATGAAGCCACATTAGCACCCTCATTACAGTTATGAAGAAACAAAGAGAAACCATGTTTGTGGCTTCTTTAAGAAGATCAAGTCTGGATGGAATTGTATGGTTATGGTGGGCTGAGCAGAAGGGAAAGTGGCTGGTTTGGAATGAGTAGTAGGGAATGGAAATCATTTTAATATCCATCTTCCCATCCTTCCTGGTCCCTGTCTTAGGATGTTCCACTTAAGGAAGCTCATTCTCTGGGGAAAAAGCATCCCATGAAGATGCATGCTGGCAACGCAACTGCAAAAATAATAAATAATAACAATCCTCAAAAACTAAAAATGCTTTGCTCATGGCTGGCTCTTTTGCCTTTTTACAGGTTTAGTGCTTTCTTGTGGGATGCTCCAAGTCAATTTTATCATATGATCAAGACTGCAAAGCTCACAGTATTCAGTAGAGTGCCTGCCACAAGGTCCTCACACAGCAGACTGCTGTGGGATAAAGCACAAAGCAGCAGCCCGTTGGCTGTAAACAGAAACACTAAGACTCAGATTATAGGCTCTCTCTTCGGAAACTCTATGGGTACTTGACTATCCATCTCCCTTTGCTTTGGGGACCTCAAGCGTTGATGTTTTTAAAATCATAGTCATTTTCTTTTTGGCTGATTTATGGAACAAGAACAAACCAGAACTAAACTACGCACAGACCAATCAACTGTGGTCCTTCTCTGTCTTCTGTAAAGAATATCCTTCGGGTTCCCGGGCTGCTTATCCTTCATTCCCTTAATTACCTAAGGATATTAGCTAATAGAATAATCATGCTCCATAAGACAGAACAGAGAAGTCAGGGCCACCAGGGTGGCTTGGCAAGTTAAAGAGCACTGAGCGTCACGCCTGGCTACCTGGGTCTGAACCCCTGGACTCCTGGTTTGTCCTCTCACCTCCAAATGCCAGCCATGGAAAATGCTCCCTGTGTCCCTCTACACTCCCCTCCCCCAAATCACACAGTAAATAATGTATTAAAATTTCCAAACAGGGTGGAGGGAGACACACACCTGGGTAATTACCTCAGATTCACATTAAACATCTAGACTGGGCCCCGTGGATAATTGTTTTCCCCTTTTCGTACTGAAGTTGGATTTAATTAGATAGTTTCTGTTTCCACTTGGGGATGCTTTTTCATGGTGGCATGAACTGTGTAGAGTACAAACAGATGACTGGGTCCTCCCTGGGCCGATCAAAGTCCCCTCAGCCTCTCATTCTTCCCAGCTCAAGAGGAAGCAGTGAGGCTCCAAAGTGATCCTGAGAGGCAGGGCTGAGACCAGCTCCAGTCAGCCGGAAGGTGAGAGGCTCGGGCAGGATGCCTGAGCAGCCAAGTGAGCTGAGGCACTCTGGTGCATCTGCGTCAGGTTAGAGGCCTATGAGCACTCGAGAGCACACGGAAAAGAGAGCGTGTGAGGGACTCCGGAGCACACGGGAGGGGCACAGGACTCCACAAAACTCTGATGTGGGGCGCTGTCTTGACTTTTTGCCTGTTCCTGTGAGTGTTGTCCCAATCAGTGTCAAACGGTTCCATGCGGGATCAACTTCCGGTGGCTAGCATGGGTGTGGCCAGGGGACCAATATTAAATTAAACTTGTGCTCAGAGCTTACTCTGCTACTACATGTGGGTTAATTATATGAGATATGTTGTCAGCCCTTCACCTCTTCAATCTCATTTTCCCGAGTGATTCAGAAGCAAAGCCAACCTTGGGATAAAACAGCACAATGCTCACAATGCAATATTTGAATCTCAAACTAAGGTCCCGTAATTAAAAATAGTGAGATGCACATTCGTTATCAAATATGATCCGTATTGGAGAAGTGACATTTGAACTACTCGAGAACTTGAAGAACCAGTTGCCTAAGGGTGTCCTGCAGAGAGAGAGAGAACTTGACAAGATTGTTCTTTTGTGCCATATACAAATGCACATAACTGTTTCTGTTAATTTTGCTTTGTACTTCTGGAATTATCTTTTCGGTCGACCGAATCGACCTTTCTGACATGTCTTTGCTTATAGCTTAACGATATCTTGGAAGAATGGGTAGTGTACGGGCTTCTGAAGTCTGACTTAAGCGTCTGTCCGATCTGTTTTTCTGGAAACGTTAGAGCTGGACAAAGATCGCAATGTGGTAGATCCTGCTTTTTTGCACTCTGGTGAGCCTTGCTCATTTAGCAGATTGTGTTTGTCAAGTCCATTAAGGTACACGTAGTGACCGAAAATTACCTACCCATAATGCATAGCTGTGGGAATTAAGCTATTCGAGCTTCTTTCCAGCTGAATTTTGAGGTGTGTGTGTCTTGCTCCTTTTCTTTCTCTCTCCCCATGCCATCAGCAAATCCTCTTAGTGCTAGCATTAAAACACAATTCAGGGTCTGACTGACAATTTGCATTACTACCACCATAGCCCTCCTGGCCCGAGTTACCAACCCTGGCTGACTTACTGTGGTAGCCTGTGAACTGTCCGGAGAACTGAGAGGAGGAGCTAAAAGTGGCCAGTGGAGAAAGGCTACACAGCCATGCTTTCTTTTGCCCCATGAGGCAGCTCCAGCCTAAGCTTTTGTTAAGAGACTTGACCTATAAAAGGAGAAGTCTGTTTAGCTACTCTACACAAAAGGGGAAGGAATGGAGAGCTGGTGGCTATTCAGGGAAGGCCGCTGGGGAGTGAATGGCAGGTTTGGAATAGACATCCTACTTTCTGCCAGCCTGGAGTTCAGGGACTGATAGTTGCTTGGTTGCCGCTCTTTAGACTCACGTGTCATGCTGAGTAGACGTGATGTAAAATAAACCACCCAGCCTTATCTCCGTAAGACTTCAGAGTCCAGCCAACCTGGGTGCTTCATAATTATATCCACACTTCCCAGAATTCCTAGTCAAGGGTTTGCTTGATTTCAGATTCCTACCTCCGAGTCAGTGAGCTGCGAACAGTATCCCCCGACTGAAAACCCAGGCCCTTGGTTTTAACAGAATCTAGAAAGCCCTTTCCAAAAAGGAGCCTTAATTAATTAACATCTATATAGCAATTTAAATTCAACACTCTGCTAAGTCACACTGTGAATCAGTTACTGTCATTCTTATAACCCTTTGGGACTTCATATGCTAAAGTTAAGTCAATAAAAATGAATGTTAGTCAGATTGGTTTAGATTTTATTTACTTTCCAGAAAGTGCCAATAAAAAAATGAAATATAAAAAATACTAACTCTCGGGTCTCAATCATTATCAAACTTCCTCCGTATATGGCCTTCAGGCAACTCCCTTTTACATAGCCTCCATCAATCTGGTGACTAGTACATCTGATAAAGAAGACAGGTAGATTCTGACATTTTATACCATTCTGGATTTCTGCATTCCATGTCTTCTAATATAATGAACTCTTATTCTCTCTCTCTTTCTCCCCCCTTCCTCCCCTCCCCAGTGTGTTTGTGTGTGTGTGTGTGTGCATGTGTGGGTGTGTGTATATACATATGCTTGTGTATGCATATGTGTGTGTGCATGTGTGTATGTGTGCATGTGTGTATGCATGTGTGTGTGTATGTGCATGTGTGTTTCCTTGTGCCTGTGCTTAGATTTCTTTTTGCTTTGTATCAAGTAAGGCAGCATTGTTTAGTATCTCCCCCGAGTCAGCTAAATGCAATCTACTTATTGATAAGCTGGCAGTGGACTGCTAGATAGAACACAGTTCATCCTTCGATAAGTAGGTAAGAAAAATCTGAGAAAGAGGCCATCGTTTATCCACAGACACCAAGCTATTGACCTGCTTGACGTCAACTTAGGGATTCATTCATCAAGAGGAAACAGAAGGGTTGCTGAGAAATTGCTACAGGTAAAATTAGATGTTTTCTTTCTGCTAAAAAATTAAATGGACCCATAAAAAGTTTTACTCTATGCCAAATTTTCACACTGTAATTTTTTTGCATATATTTCTTAAATTTTCTATCCTTTTAAGAAAAAAGCAATCAGTTAAAACTGATTTATAAGCCATACTAGGAGAGGCTAGTACAATGGCTCAGTGGATGAAGGTGTGTACCACCAAGCTGAACAACTAAGGTTAATGCCTTCTTCAGACCCACATAATGGAAGAGAAAGTGTCTTCTCTCTAGAAAGTGTCTTCTGACTCCTCTGTACATGGTTCCTGTGCGTACACCCACCCCACCCCAAATATACACACAGGGAAAATAAACACAATGTACAAAGAAATAAAAGGAGTTTGAGGACACCTCATTTTATCCTTGCTACTAAGATAATGACTTGTTTTTTTTTTTTTTTTAACTAAATGGATTTCTGGATATGTTCCATTGTCCTGTGATATCATAAAAACATCCGTCAATTTTGGTTCTAGGGTCTTCTGTATTGATGTTGTGGCCAGGACAGGATAAATGAGATTGATAAGGTATGGAAATCAAAGCAGTAGCTCTACAGTAAAATAAGAGGGGCCCCAGCTTAACTTGGTGAACGCTTAGAGTTCTTTTTCATCTCAAGGATCCTGATAGTCCAAGAAATTGAGATTTTTGAAGAGCATCAGAAGATAAGGCAATGGAGCACTAACATTTTTGGTCATTCCACCCTCCCCCTCTAGTTAAGTAATAAATCTCATTTCTACACATGAAGCATCTCCCATGATGAATCTGTTTCTGAGAAAAATAAATACATTTGCACAGGTTTGCACAGAACGTCAGGGCAGGGACTGAAATTCTTGTCAGGCATATTGAAGCCAGGATTCATCTGCCTCATCACAAGGCCTCTGAACAGAAAAATTGTGGTTTCCCTAGAGGTTTTGTTTGTTTGTTTGTTTTTTTTAATAAGTGGTGATGATTTACTCAGCAAATTTAATTGATACCTCAGTGGGAAAACATATCATAGAATTCAGGGATGGTATTTACCTGTTCCGTAGTTTGGATTTATTTAGTTTGCAGTCACTTGGATTTTTAAGAAAGCTATCTAGGTAGTTCAGTTTTTAAAGTCTCCTTCTACATTCTTGGGAAGACATTCTCTTGAATCTTTGGATCCCTGTCTGTTCATTCAGCATTGGACGGCTGTTCCCATTTCCAGGCCTTCCCTGGCTAATTCAGTGTCCCTAATCAGGCCCCCACCATTGAACTTATTTGGTAATGGGAGGTCGTTCCCTGGACACAGCAACCCATTTGTTGAAGACATGTTTTGCATTTTTAACTCCTCTGTGCCCAATACAATGTGTCAAACTAGAAATATGTGTTTCAGAGAATTAAATAAACCAATAGCTTAGTCACTTAAAAATAGTTTAGAAAAGACGTTAAATTTGGTTTATTACGTCCCCTCCCTTCCGTGAATTAACTTCCTACTCCAACAAGTTTTAAACAGTAAATCAAAGTTTTAAAAGTTCCAACTGAAAGGCATCCTCTTGGCGCACGGAACTTTTAGAGAACTACACTTCCCGAAATGCCCTGCGTCCAAAGCCTAATTGGTTTGCTGATTGTTCTTGAAGACCTGTTCCGTTTGCCCATAGGCCAATGCTGTGAGGAGACTGTACTGAACGGGAGAAAGAAGCCAATAACACAGCAAAGGGAGGTGCTTCTGATTTCGGTGCGGAACTAACAAATCCTAGTAGCATTTCTGTCCCCACCCCAGTCCCGTTCCGCGGTAGGGGCTGGGTCTTATTAAACCTAAGATTGGCTTCTGGCTGTGACGCCCTGGCTATAGCAAAGCAACAGTTCCAACGTTTTCCCCTTTTGATTATCCACTCCTATCACCTTTGCTTACAGAATGCACTGGCCAGAAGGATTTCTCTCTCCGCCCCCAGCACCAATTTCTCTCCACCGGTGCAAACTTGAACCACTCATCTGCCTCTTAGCTCTCTGGGAGACACGCAGGAACAGATCTAAGCAAAAACTTCACCCCCTTCTCCAGCCTGATGATCTCAGAGATTCTCCAAGGGGTTGTCGATTGGTAAATTAAACTGGAAGGTAGACGGGACTTTGTAACAAGGAGTGGCGGGCAGTGCTGGCTGCCACCCTCCCTGCCAAACGGATTTAGGATGATGGGTGACCAAGGTCCGGCTGCTGGAGTTCTTCCCTTCAGGAGAGCCATCCCTCCACCCGCCAGCCTCATTTTACCTCCAGCAACACCTTCATGAAGGAGGCTGGGCTTCTCTCCCTTGGGGTGTCCCTTAGCTGTCATCTTGCCACTGACCTAATCGTTGCCTGGGTGCTCCTTTGCGAGCCCAGATACAAAGCAAGCCTGAAAGCACACTGCGGGAGCTGTGAGTGATAGGGCCGGAGGCGCGGGCCGCCGAGCCCCGCGGGTCCGCCAGCTGCTGCCCCTGGTCCTCTGCGGAGGATGATTTAAGCCGCCGGCCGGGGGCGGGGGCGGCGGCGCGCATGCGCACCGGGCAGCTCGCTCCGCGGAGGCCCAGCTGCCGCCACCGCCGCGGCCGGCGCTGGAACCGCGGCTCGCCGCCTGCTCCGCCGGGCGTTGAGGGCCGGGGACCGAGGCTCCCGGGAGGCGACAGCGAGCGACAGGGGACAGAGCGACAGGCGGCGCGGGGAACGGGCCCCGGATGCCCGGGGCCATGCGGGCCGGGCGGCTGCGCTGAGCCGAGGCCGATCCCCGGGACGCGCCCGAGGGGACTGCGGGCCATGGATGCGGCGGCAGCGGCGCGGGACGGCGGGAGCCCGGCCGCCACCAGGTGAGGAGGCGGCGTCCGGCGCCACTGCAGCCGCGGCGGCCTCGGAGGAAGAGGGCTCGCCGCCGCGCGCCCGCCCGTCGTCGCAGCCCTTCCTGTTGGGATTATCTTCTGCTTCCCCGCTGCTCGAAGCCGCCGCTTGGCTCTAGCGGCTCGGACTCCTTCGCAGCCGGTGCCTCGAAGCCGAGAGACCCCCCTCCCTCCAACTCCCCAACCCCCTTGGGCGAGACCATGAGGAAATTCAACATCAGGAAGGTGCTGGACGGCCTGACCGCAGGCTCGTCCTCGGCCTCGCAACAGCAGCAACAGCAGCAGCACCCGCCTGGGAGCCGGGAGCCCGAGATCCAGGAGACGCTCCAGTCCGAACACTTCCAACTCTGCAAGGTGAAGGGAGCGGCGCAGCCCAGCCAAGCTGCCGTGGGAAGATTGGGGTCGTTTGAGGGGGCCGCTGGGCAGTGCCTGGGAAGCGCCAGGGCAGAGCGCGCCAATAGAGCTCATCGCTCTAAGAAAGCGACCCCCCCCCCCATTGACAGACGTGCCTTGCTGGGGTATTTGGACAGAGACCCCCCTACTTCTTATAAGTCGTTGTCTTTTCCCTTTTCATGAAAAGCAATCATTTCAGGGCAACCCCAGCATACCCCCTTGCCTTGAATCCCCATCCAGATGCTAGTCGCAGTGGTCTGGAAATACTTTTCTCTCTCTCTCTCTCTCTATTCGCGCATATTTTATTATCTTCCACTGACGTCGAAATTTTCCAGCAGTGTGTGATACACGTCGTTTGTGGACAAGGCAAACCTGTTCAACCAGATCTCTCTCTCTCTCTCTCTCTCTCTCTCTCTCTCTCTCTCTCTCTCTCTCTCTCTCTCTCTCTCTCTCTCTCTGTTTGCCCATCACTTTTTTTTCCCCCTTAGAATGCGTGCGAGCGGCTCACACCACCCAAAGTCACAGGATTCTTTTAGCTTGTTTGGTTAAAAACTTAGCGCGGAGGGTTTTCTCTGTGAATTGGCACCGGTGGTTGCCACAAGGTCCTGTATGTAATTCAGAAAGAATGATGCAGCGGATTAATTCCCAGCTGCTAGGTGAGAAAAGCCCAGGAGCCTCCCTATTCAGACCTGCCTGCCTCTTACATAGCCATGCGGTCCTTCCTACGCCGGGGGCTCAAAAGCCTACATACAATTCTGTTCTTCCGTCCTAAAATTATTACAGACCTAATAGAAAATTACAGGATTATCCTTCGCACCCATTTTCCATCGTTAGAATTGCGAATGTTGGGTCCTCGACTAAATCCTTAGATTAGTGACAACTTTTCTTTAGAAATCCCTCCCTTGAGCATCCAAATGAAGACACGATTGGGTGATTTGTCTTAAGATGCAATACGAATCACCCTTCGCAAAGATTTTACAGAATTTTGGACCACTACAAACTTGAGTAATGTGGCGTCAAACAGAATAGTATACGCTAGTAATAGGAAATTGCCCTCCCTCGGTGAAGTTACTAGCATTGTAGCAAAGCAGGAGTTTAAGTGATTTGTGCTTCTGTTGCTTGTCCCTTAGGATGGAGTCCACCCCACCCCCGAACTCCCCCTTAAAGCTGTAAGTCTCTGTGTGCTTTGATCCACTGTAGTTGGTTCCAGCTCTAACGCGCGCCTGTGCGCTGTTCTGTTTTCCGATTTTGCCTGCTGTCCTGGTGGGTTCCTGCGATGCCACTCACGGCCCGTCCCCAGACTGTTCGCCATGGATTCCCCTATCAGCCCTCAGCCCTGGCCTTTGATCCTGTTCAGAAGATCCTGGCGGTAGGAACTCAGACTGGTGCTTTAAGGCTGTATCCTTTCTTAAAAAAAGAAAAAGAAAAAAAAAATCTGCTTGCTTCATTTCCCCAGTCCGTCTGTGTTGCTCATTAACCCTATTTTTCCTCTTTAATCTAGAGTCATATCTGTGTTATAAGAAATTATGCGGTGCAGGCATTTCCTTAGTGTAAATGTGTTCAGGTGGTATGTTGCTGTGTTGCTGTAAGAATGGCTCCTCCCTCTTAGTAGTTCCTAAACACGAATCAAAACAGCAGTCTAGAGTTCACTATAGTAGCAAATTCTATAAATGTAGTGGTATGTCTGTATGATACATATATATATATATATATATATATATATATATATATATATGTATATATATATCTCAAACTATATGGTAGAGTTGTTTGTAATGGCTATAAGATCCTGAGGGGAATGCACATGCTTGTATTTGGGGACTATTAAAGCCCAATGACATTAAAAGACCAAAGTACAGAGTTCAGGACACCATGAACTGCTTGTTAAAGTATTGTATCTAGTTGATGTTGAACTTAACTGTCATTACTCTATGAATTAAAAGCTGGATTTGAATTCGATTTGTTTTCCACATGCCCATCCAGAAAAAAAAAATCAAATTAGATTTCCATAAATAAAAAGGGCTGACATTTTTTAGAGATTCCAGGGCATTGTTTTGTAAAATGCAGACATAGCTATAAATGTACCATGTTGAAAGACTTGGCCTTCTGTAATCTGTTATGCATAGCAGAAACTACTAAGTTAGTATGTTAGTACGTAGAGAAAGACTTTTTTCTTGGCTTTATTTGGATTGTATAGCTTTGGCAGAGCATTTTTTCTTTTCTTTTCTTTTTCTTTTTTTTTTTATTCTTCACAAGAAATTCTCTGAACAATGAAGATGTCCTCATTTTCTCATTTATACTTACTATCTAACTTCGATTAGGATGTGTGATTGCCTTTGTTCTGACATTTGAACACACTTGAGCAGCCCACACTGATGCTGTGCTGGTAATGAGCTGACAGGCTGCTGAGTGAGCCCACTGGACATTGTTGACAAGCCAGGGGTGGTGGGAGGAGCCGGCCTATTCTATTTGCATTTTAGGTTTCTCAGCATTTGAGTTCAGAGAGAACCAGGAATCTTGCAATCTTTTAAGATATTTCGAAAGGAACCTTATATGACATTAAAATATACCTCAAGTTTTACTTGGCCTGATTGCTGTCTTGAAAACGTGACCAGGGGCTTTCCGGGAAATGTATTTCAAACACTGGCAACGCAGGCCTGTCTTTAGCGGTAAAGTCTTCACTTGGTGATTTCTGCAGCAGTGTGCATAAACTGCTCTTGGCCAAAAAGCTAAATTGTCGAGACTAGAATCTTCTTTGACTTCAATTGCTTAGATGTTTTTATTTTTACAAAGACTTTCTATTTTAGTTTTGGAGATAGGGATAGTTAATTTTCTCATTGTTCAGCAAAATTTGGTGTCAGGATCACTTGGCATTGTTCTGGAAGGACTGTTTGGAACCAAAAGAGCTTTCCCTCTGACAAAATCATTCCATTATGTGACTGAGAGAAAACATATCAGTTATTTTTAGATCATTTTACTTTTCTTTCAAAGGTTATTTTTCCTTTTTTCATGTTTTCCTTGGCCTCAACAATTTTATTATATAACTTTTTAACAGCCATTTGCTCCTTTTTTATATTTAATTATATGTGCCATCAGCAAACTGACTCTGTAAAGCAATTATTTGTCTTACAAATCCTTTCAACTCTAATTTACATAATTAGCAAGTGCATCCAACAGATAAAGTTACCATGTCAGGCCTGTGTTAATTCCTAGTTCAAAGGATCAAACGTTGAAAATGGCGCTTCACAAGAGCCTTTGGGCTTACATATCTTTTTATAGTTAAGTATTAGTGAGTAAAAGTGGACATCTGATTACAGTGACATTCTCTTTTAGAAATCCTTGTCGTGTTTAGAGTGAAATCCTGAGAGCTGTTTACTGAGTCTCTTCTGCTTTTCCTTCTTAGAGGTTTGCACCAAGTTCGGCAAATTGGCTTGCTTACCAGCAACATCCCCCAGTCATTCCTCCGGTGAGGGCCAAGAAGAGCATGTAGCTTTGTTTATTGTGGCTCTGGATTATAGAAAATGACAGAGACCTTTTTAGTTTAACATGTATATTGGGTTATTTCCATTTGTTAAATAAAGACATCTAAGTGTATGCCTCCTAACTTTGGAACATTTAACGTGCGTGTCTCTTACAGGCCTGCCTAGGACCACATTTGTCTGGCTTCCTTTTTCAAGCTGGTTTCTTCTAGTCATTCTGTTCCCATTTTAAACTTTCATCATCTACACTATATTTCCCCAAAAGGGTGTTATTAGGAAAGAAAAGTACTTTTAAATAAAATATCCATTGATTAATTGTATAGCAAGATAATAGGTAATTTCTCACTTAGGATGGGGCTGATGAGATTCTGGGTGCAGTATAGCCTGTCTGTAGTGGGATAGCTTCGTAAATGGTGGCAGTGTAGACTGAGTTGACTGGCTTACATGGAGGTGAAAGCAAAACACACCCAAAAGACCAAGTAAAGAACATTTGATATGTAAGGGTATGCATTTAAGGGTAGTGACAATTGAATCCTTAATACATAACATTATTGAAGCAAAACATCTAATTTATTTATTGTGTTCATGTCCGACACATCACTGGTGAAACATACCATTTTGTTCTATCAACCATCGTCCCCTCT
Organism: Micromys minutus; assembly: GCF_963924665.1. Taxonomy (NCBI): domain Eukaryota; kingdom Metazoa; phylum Chordata; class Mammalia; order Rodentia; family Muridae; genus Micromys; species Micromys minutus. Next base: position 10,202,469 of record NC_137965.1, read on the forward strand.
AAAGAGGACAAGAGCTCGTCATGCATTTATTGGTAAGAAACAGGAGAACACAGTTTTATATACCAGGCCATATAGTAGTGATACAATTTGTTTTCATTCTTTTTTTTTTTTTTTGCCATAGAGAAATACATAACATTTGATTTTTTATGAGCTAGATGTCAGCTTTGGAAAGAGAGGCCATACTGAAGAATGGACTTATTTAGTGCTGTTAGATTCTTTAGATTTCTCGGTCACGAGTGTGGTTGGAAATTGCTTCATCTTAAGTTTTCGAGCCCTTCATGGTGCTATAACATAATATGTTCTCTATAAACAGTGGGGGCGGGGTTAAAATTGGGACTAAGGAAAATCTATTTCAAATGAACTGAATGTTTGATAATTTGAGGGGAAATTATTGAATAACCTCCTTTTTTGTAGCCCTGACTTATGAGAAGTTCAGTGTGCAGGGCAGTGTCCAGTTTGCTGCGATGAAGTCTTCAGTTGCAGTGTAACGATGCCTACAAGGTTACAAAATGGTGTCTGTATCTGGGAGCCCACTTGGCAGGACTTGGTGAGGTCACAGAGAGATTATAGACTTTTGGCCTGACCGCCAGTTCTTGCCTTTTTAAATCACGGGATTGGTCTTTCTCTTTAAAGTGAAGTTAAAATGAAGGTGCTTTCAGTCCAGGACAGTTCTGTGAGTTTAGATTTCTCTGTGTCGAGGTGAGTAATTCAGAGGAAATGAATGTGTGACCCCTCTAAAGGCTTCTAGTTCTAATCAAAGGGCTGGGGCTTGTCACATACTGTAGTGAGACCTGCTGTCTCTACAGGGTCAGACTCCAGATGGAATTTCTGCACCTGATGAGACTTTTTCCACATTGGTAGACGAGCAAGGAAACCTGTGCGCATAAACATTGCTTAGAAAATAGCAGCAGGTTGAGGGAATGCTGGGGGGAACATCCTGGTTGGAGGAGTGATCCTAATTGAGTTGAGAGGAGAAAGAAGCTAATTAGAGGTCTGGGAATTAGCTGGATTCCTAAAGCGCTTACTGTGCAGCTGTATAAAGACCCATGTTGAAGCCGGGGGTGGCAGTGAGTGCTGGGAAGGTAGCTGACCACTAGCAAAATGGCTGTACTTCAGGTTTCAGTGAGAGATAAACCCAGAGAATAAGGCTGGCCTCAAGACTGTGTAACATGTGCACACGTGGATCTCCACCCACTACACACCGCACACACCACAAAGAGTAGCCAATTGAATTTTAACCTGGAGGTGTTATTCCACTAGAAATCGTATAAGGAGAGATACTCAAGAAGTATAAGGAAGGAAGTGTGATTTATGTGCATGTATTTGGTCAGGCAGCCATATCATGGCTGAAAAAAAAAAAAAAAAAAAAAAAAAAAAAAAAAAAAAAACACAGAAGAAGAAAAACTTACTGAGTTACCATAATCATGTAGGTAGCAACATGGGCCCCAGACACACGCGCCAGAGTGGGCGCTCGGAAAGGACTAGACTGCTTTCTGTGAAGTCTCAAGAGTGAGTCAGGATGAAAGCACCCAAGAAGCGACAGGAGCAGAACAGGATGAATATTGATTTGGAAATTATGTCACCTTCTACTCCACTGGAGTGCCATTCTGAGAAGGCAGTCTGGGCTGCTTTCAGCTCGAGGATTAGATACATTTTTGTGGGTGATACTGTGAATTTTATAATTGAATATATAGCATGATTAATGACTGTTTAGCTTTTGGGATTTGTTCTGTGTTTCTCAGTAGTTCGTAGCGGGTCGGGCAGTGTAATTCTGTGAGTTGGTCCAGCACATCAGGACACTTTATAACTGGCTCTCACCTACTACGTGTCCGTCAGCTTTTCTGTTAGTATGGCAGCTCCATGCACACGCTTCAGATGTGTCTGGTTGCAAATAACTGCCTTTAGCCTAAGTTTTCCATTAGTTAAGAAGAGTCAATAACCCTCTTCATGAGGGTGTCAGGGTTCAGTACAAATAAACTTGGGTAGCTTTTAAGACTGCGGTGTGCAGCGCTGTTTGGTGAATGCTTGTCTGTGCTGCCGTTATTATGAGAGCTCTCCATAGTTTGGATTTTCATTTGGTTCACTCATGTGTTCCTTCAGATGCTGCGTGAGAAACAGCTGTGCTCTAGGCCTTAGAATGGCCTCAGTTTGTAATTTCATCAGCGTTACGGCTGATACAGTCTTTGAAGAAAAGGTCATAAAAATGGTTGGTTTTTGCTTTAATTTTGCCTTTTAGTGTAATTTTTTTCCATGTATATGGAGGTTTTGGCTACATGTGTATCTGTGCGCCATTTGCTTTCTGGGAGGCCAGAAGAGGGCAGATAGTTGTGAGCTGCTGTGCGGATAGTGGAAACTGAACCCATCCATGTCTTCTAGATGAGAGGCTAGTGTTCTTCATCCGTGAGCCATCTCTCTAGCCCAACTTTGCCTTTTAAAGAACTATACTGTTTTCAACCGTAAGTTCACAAAAGTTACTATTTAGATATAAATAGTGCACATAAATGCTCTTATACACAGGGCTTATTAAATTAATAAGTAACGACTCTATACTTGTTAGATCGCATTAGAATGTTTTGGCTTCCTGCTCATTAATGTTATTTTCATAACATAATTATAGTACTGAATGCAAGATTTGGAAAAGATCTTTGTTTGAAATAAAAATGAAGTGAGCTAGTTGAAAATTCATCAGACTTCCATCCGGTTTTTCCTTGTCAGTGTTGTGTTTCTAGGTGAACCCTTGTCATCGGGAACAGAGCTGTGGGGAAGGCAGGAACTCAGATACTATTACACTTGAAGTTGGCACTGTTGAAGAGCACTTAGCTTAAAAGGAAGATCAAGGCCCATGTTGACTGTAAGGTTCACTTCTCAGCATATGTTATAAGAAGCAGGACTTGTAGAAACAGATTTGCAGTGCTGTTTTTTTTTTTTCTTCTGATGAGAAATAAAACATGAAAGAAAGTCTATGGACTTGAAAAACCATGTTAAATATGAAAAATCGATTCTTTACCTTATAAAGATATTTTGCTTTAAATAAAATGACATTTTTTTGTCTGATAGTATCTGCTTCCCTTTTGAGTTTTAGTGTAATTCTTTTTAAAATCACTGTACCAGTTCTAGAGAAGTAAAAGATATTCTAGTGCCACCTTAATAGATCAGTGTGTAGTCTTGAGACTGTTTTATATGATGGGCAAACTGAGATCTTGGTGTGGAATCAGAGGACAGTAGTTCTGATGAGTCCTCCTGGCGCTGTGAGACTCCGTCCTCTCTGTGGAGGGCTTGGGGATTCTTCATGACCTGCTTTACTTGGCTAGCTCTTGAGATCAACTTTGTTACAGACATGCTTCTGTGAAAGAAACTGTATACACACACACATACACACACACACACATAAAGTCTACTATTGGCAACTAAAGTTGTAGACTTTTCTAAAACGATGTTTCATAGAAGCTCTCTGCATCATTTTCCAATAGTAAATATAGATATAATTTTAGGGGAAAAATTACCATTTCTTCTCCTTTTCCTAGTATTAATTCGATGGGAACATTATGTATTTCATATACATTGAAAAGCGACAACGTTCTGAGCATGTTTATTTACATTTACTTGTGCTGAGTTTTAATACATAGGAATCTACAGTGAGATTCTCCTATAGTAAGAGAATGAAACTTTAAAATAAGTAGCCAGTAGTTTGATGCTATGTTAATCTTCATTTGAAAAATGAGGTTTGCTCAAAGCATGATAAAAAGCCAAGATAGAACCAGACTTAGAATGCATATGGTCATTGTAATATAGAACCAGTCTTAGAGTGTATATGGTCATTATACAGTGATTTTTCAACCTTAGTTCCTTTTCTTGTAGATTTGATTCTGTTTCCCTGTTGAATAAGTAGCAGCTGGGACATTTGACACTTTTGCTGGTGAGATTGTCTATTAGTAATGGTTAATTCTCCTCCTTCAACAGTTCTCCACCCGACAGCTCTGCCTCTGCTCTCATCGCAAGAGTACTTGCTAAAGAGAGGTGGCACTTGGTGGCATCAGCTACTGAAGCTCCTTCTGCTGAAGGCCTTTACTTTGTATAAGTTCTTTTTATTTCTGCCTTTGAAAAGAACAAAGATAAACCATATTGAAATGTTTTTCGCCATTTATTCAGTTTATGGACTACATTTCTTCTAATGTGTTATGTTTTTTGTTGTTGTTTTGCTTTTTATTTATTTATTTGTAAAATTACCTTTGTTTTGTTTTGTTTCCTGATTCTAGCTTGCCTCAAATTCACTGTGTAGATCAGGCTGGCCTTGAACTCTCAAAAATCCATTTGCCTCTACCCCCCAAATCCTGGGATTAAAACTATGCCCCACCACACAAGGGCCACTTAGTTATTCTTAGAAAAACAAAGTGAGCCTTTGGAGAGCTTCTCGATGCTAGGAAAATAAATGTCTTTTGCTTCTATTTTGTTTATGAATAAAAAGTGGTCTTTCTAAAGTAACCAGTTGTCCCTTTCCACGGTCAGTGCAGCCACACATTAATTCACAGCTACAGTCACTGCACTTGACCACCATCCAGAGGCCAGAAGGGAGTCCAGTTACTTGCTGATCTCAGTGCTGGTTTCATTTACCTTAAAAGAGGGGTGGCTGACAGATTCCAAATACTGCAGGGCATTTCAATACAGTGTTAAAGCTTATCAATTTAAAGAAGGCTTGGCTTCGCTACTACTACCACCTGTTGCTGTTGCTGCTGTTTTCAGTCAGTCAGGGTCTCACTTGTCTGGAACTGCTGAGAGTCCAACCTCAGCCTCCTGAGTATTGGGACTTCACATTCGAGCCACCATGTCTGGCCAAATTAAATGACTTTTCTTTCCTTTGTAGTTATTTTTAGCATTAAAAAAAAAAAAAAAAAAAAAAAAAAAAAAAAAAAAAAAAAAAAAAACTAAAGAACTAAGACATAGTAATTCATTTAAATGGCAGACCACTAGAGTATTAGCCTTAAAAATCGGCAGAAAAAAATTGAAGTTCACCATTTTCACTGTGAGGCTGTGGCTGTCTTTTACTTAATCTATTAACATCTAAAGAGAGTTCAGATTTCTCAGATTTCTCAGGCCTTTGGCACACCCGTGAATTATGATAGACACATTCTTCTCCCCCAACCTGTTAGAGCATTACACTGGGGTTTCTTCCTGGTGGTGTGTAGATTTGCCAGGCCAGTGATGGCGCACATGAGGAGCAGTTCCAGTGCTCAGAGGTCCTTTCTCCCTCAGCCTCTGGTCTTACCACTGCCTCTTAGAGTGGACCACACATCATTTATTGTGTTCTTTTAGTTTCTATTTATGTAGATCGCGTTTTATACCTTCTTTCTGATATTCTTTACTGATGCTGCTCTGTTAGGGCGACTATAGCATTATAGCAATTCTTGAAGTTCCTTGATAATGGCAAACATCCTTTGATATAATTTTAGATATTTTCCTTCTCTGCATAAACTTAAGCATGTTTTTTTGTGTTGTTGTTGGTTTATTTTTTATTTTATTTTTTTGTATTCACAAAATAGGTCAGAGAGAAACTACACTGAATCTGTAGGTCAAGATCACAGAATTGACCTGTTCATATTATTTATGATCTTTATCCACAAAGATGGAATATATTTTCACTTACTTCCTTCTACTTTGATTCTTTGAGGATAATTTTGTGTTTCCTTATATAGATTTTACACATTTTGATTTTCTATTTAATTCATTTTTAAGGTGTGTGTTTGTGCAAGCATTTGTGAATAACACTTTGTCTTAATTTGAAGTTCCACTGGTTCGCACAGGGAAATGCATCTCATGTTTGCACCGATCATATATTAAGAGCAGCTGTGTCCTGTCTGAGCGACAGATGATCATCTGAGTCTATTCTTCCTGATGTATAATCCAATTATTTCCTTACTGCATGGGTGAGGGTTTCCGGTGATTATATATGTCTTCTTTCTGCTCAGGGAGAAAGCTTTGGATTTCTTTTCATTAAATATGCAATACTTTGGTTTTGGTGCATGCCCCTGTCAAGTTGAGTATATTAAATAGTTACTATATCCCAGTTTACTAACTTTAAAAAAATTATTTTATTGGATATTCTCAGTATTTACATTTTAAATATTATCCACTTTTCCGCTCCCATCCTCCCTCCACTTCACAAAGGTGCTCCCTTTCCCAATCACCCTCTCCACCTCAGTGCCTTGGCATTCCCCTACATTGGGAAAACGTGCCCTCCCTAGACCAAAGGCCTTTTCTCACATTGATGCCAGACACTGTTATCTTCAGCTACATATGCAACTGGAGCCGTGGGTCTCTCCCTGTGTGTTCAGTGGTTGGTGTTTTAGTCCCTGGGAGTTTTAGAGGGTTTGGTTGGTTGATAATGTTGTTCTTCCCAAGAGGTTGCAGATCCTTTCAGCTCCTTCAGTCCTTTCTCTAGCTCATTCATTCGGGGCCCCTTATTCAGTCTCATAGTTAGCAGCAAGCATGCTCAGCTGTATCTGTATGACTCTGGCCTCTGAGGAGGCATCCTTACCTGGTTCCTGCCAGTAAGCACTTCTTGGCATCAGCAATAGGGCTTGGGTTTGGGGGCTGCATATGGGCTGGATTCCCAGGTGAGGCAGCCTCTGAATGATCTTTTCTTCAATCCCTGCTCCTCTATTTGACTTTGTATTTCCTCCTGTGAGTGTTTTGTTCTACCTTCTAAGGACTGAGGAAGCCACATTCTGGCCTTTCTTCTTTTTGAGCTTCATAATTTTTGTGAATTGTTTCTTAGGTATTCAGAGCTTTCTGGGGCTAGTATCCACTTATCAGTGAGTGCATACCATGTGTGTTCTTTTGTGACTGGGTTACCTCACTCAGGATAATAGTTTCTAGTTCCACCCATTTGCCTAGGAATTTCATAAGGTCATTGTTTCTAATAGCTGAGTAGTACTCCATTGTGTAAATGTACCACACTTTCTGTATCCATTCCTCTGTTGAAGGACATCTGGGTTCTTTCCAGCTTCTGGCTATTATAAATAAGGCTGCTATGAACATGGTGGAGCATGTGTCCTTGTTATGTGTTGGGGTATCTTTTGGGTATATGTCCAGGAGTGGAATAACTGGGTCTTCAGGTAGTACTATGTTCAATTTTCTGAGGAACCACCAGACTGATTTCCAGAGTGGTTGTACCAGCTTGCAATCCCACCAACAGTGGAGAAGTGTTTCTCTTTCACCACATTCTCACCATCATCTGCTGTCACCTGAGTTTTTGATCTTAACCATTCTGACTGATGTGAGGTGGAATCTTAGGGTTGTTATGATTTGCATTTACCTTATGACCATTCTTTGTTTATTCTTTGTTGAGAATTCTTTGTTTAGATCTGTACCCCCTTTTGAATAGGATTATTTGATTCTTTGGAGTCTAACTTCTTGAGTTCTTTGTATATATTGGATATTAGCCTCTATCAGATGTAGGATTGGTGAAGATCTTTTCCTGATCTGTTGGTTGCTGTTTTGTCCTGTTGACAATGTTCTTTGCCTTACAAAAGCTTTGCAATTTCATGAGGTCCCATTTGTTGATTCTTGATCTTAGAACATAAGCCATTGGTGTTCTATTCAGGAAATTTCCCTCTGTGCCCATGTGTTCGAGGCTCTTCACCATTTTTGCCTCACTTTGTTTCAGTGTATCTTGTTTTATGTGGAGGTCATTGATCCACTTGGACTTGAGCTTTGTACAGGAGATATTGGTGTTTATTAGTTATTGTTTCAGAATACATGGGAATTTTAGTGATGGCTTGTATTCCTGACATTAGAGAATTG